>NC_135339.1:6323077-7071733 GCF_023851605.1 Tamandua tetradactyla
AGAAAATGTCTTAGTAGAGGCTGTTAGAGTTGCAAGTAAGGAGAACTCCCAAAACTAGCCTAAGTGGAAAAGTGACATTATTACAAGGAGCTGGGGACCACTTAATGGAGCTCAGGAATGGCCAGGGGTCCAGGGGACGGACATGAAGAGCCAGACGCTGTCAGGACCCCCTCTTCCTTCTATTTCTCTCTGAGTATCTGCTCCACTTTTCTTTGTCACACACACCCTCTGCTTTGTCACACACACAGCGGCCTCTTGGTTCCTGACCTTCCATGGATTGTAGCCCCAGGCAGAGATTTACTGTATGTGTGGATCCCACTGTCAGGTGCCCATCTCTGGTCCAATCTGCTGCGGCCAGTCGAGGCGTGAGGAGTGGATGCAGGACATTTGATCAGGGCAGCCACCCACCTAAGCCTTGGCAGGGCAGAAGGGGGCACAGCCTTGGAGAAACCAGGCAATTAAAACCCCCAGTGATATTTATGTTTCTTAAAGGTAGAGACGTCAGGGACCGTACAAGATTTAGTTTTAAAAAGGGATAATACAGCCTTTTGCTGGAAAACCAGAGAACTTGACATTTGGCTCTTTTTTCTCTCGGGGACATGGCTATGGTAGCCCCTGAGAACTCTGGTGCAACCTGGGAGCTGGGGCGTACCCAGCCCCTTGTTGGCTCCGGGCTGGGGAACACAGGTGACCTCTTGAATGGCCTTGGCTGCCCATCCATTTCCAGACCCCTTCCCAGTGACCACTGGGGCCCGGCAGCACCCACTGCTGCAGCTTGGGGTGGGGGTGGGGGTGGGGCAGAACATGTGGTCGGTGCCGGGGTGGCGGCACCGGGGGCCGGGAAGCCTTCGTTTCAGGAGCGGCTCGTGCTCTCTCCCTGCAGAGCTGGGCCCGCCTGCTCCCTCCTTCAGCAGGAGGCAGGGGAAGGGGGCGGGTGAAAGCAGGACCCGTCCCCCAACCCAGCCGCACTACGCTTCTTGTGGCGGAGCTGCCCTGCCCTGCCATGGACTCTTTCTGAGCCCCCTCAAGATGAAGGAGGCCACCTGGGCGAAGCAGCCTTTCCTGGCAGCTTCTTACTCCGCCCTCTGTTCCGTGGACCCAAGGAGACTGGCCTCAGGGTGCCGTGTTCTCTTGCCACTGCAGCTTGCCAGCGGCTGCCAAGCCCCCTATCCGGGAGGAGAGCTCCTGCTGGGCTGGGCTGCTTCTTTCTAGAGCCTGGCCGTGTCCAGGGGATGGGCCCCTTATCATTAGTACTCTTCCTTAGGACTTGGGCACGGCCACTCCCCTCTACCCCTGGCTCCCCTGACTCCGCTGGGTGCAGCCTGGCTCCAGGGGCTGGGGTGGGGAGAAGAGCATGTAGCCAGAGCAGGGCTGGACTGCAGACCCCTGGTCTAGGGACATGTACTGGCCTGAGTGGGGCAGGGGTGGGGATAGACAGTGTGGTGGGTACAGGATGAAAGTACCCAAGCTGGGGGCCTGCCAGGTCCAGTCTTTGGCTTCTCCCCTCCTGCCAATGAGAAGGGTTCTATGGAAGGAAGGCTTCAGCCTTTGCAGTCTGGTACCCCTACTAAGTACAGTGGAGTATTCTCTGACCCTGACTAAGGCTGGGAGGCCCTCCTTTGAGGCTGTTGGTGTCCCCCATACATGATAAGACCCCAAGGTCCAGCCTCCAGCAGCCTGGGACAGAGGAAATCCCCCCAGGTCTGGGAATCAGTCCTTTCTGTGACATGTATATTAGCTGTGTGACTTTGTGCAAGCTGCTTAACCTCTCTGTGCCTCACTTCTTTAGATGTATAATGACAATAATAATAATACTTATATCGACTTCGTAGGGTTGTTATGAGGCCCAAGGGGGCTCACATATGTGAAGGTGGTTTGTGAACAATTTTCAGGAGAACAAGGTTATTAGCTGCGTGTTAAAACTGTGCCATCCGAAGCTGCCTCCCATGGCCCCAGTGTGGACTGGACAAAATGCAGGCAGAAGGGCAGAGGGTGGGTGAGCGGCCAGGAAGTGAGGGGCGGGGACCCTCCCGTGGGCTGGGCTCTTCTCCCCACCTCACAGCCCTCCCCCAATCAAGGTCTGGACCGGGCAGCAAGGGGGGCTAAGTGACTGTGTAATGGCCGCAGCTGTCAGCGCTGGCAAATGGGTTTTCCAGGAGCAGCTGAGCTAATGGCTCGCCGTCAGGAGAGAGCTTCTCCTAAGTGGAGCACTTTTCCCCCACCACGTAAGGACGGCGTGGACTTGGAGCAGCTGCTCTTTCTGCAGCCTGGAATTAGGCACCCTGTCCTAGATGGGTTCGCCTGCACCTGCTGCCATGGGCCAGCTCCAGGTGCAGCCCAGGTGGCCTGCAGGTAGTTAGCTTCCCTTTTTTTAAGTATCAGCAATATATACATACATACATACATACATACATACATACATATATATGTATACACACACACACACACACGCCTAAACTGTGTCCCTTTGACTGTTATTAAGGGTACAATTCAGTTTTAAAATGCTGTGCTCTCATTACCACCATCACGCATTACCAAAACTTTTTCATCACCCCAAACAGAAATGCTGCCCCTGTTAAAAGCAATAACTTCCCATTTCCCCTCCCCCTCCTCCGGCATCCTCTAATCTGCTTTCCATCTCTAGGAATTTGCTTATTCTAGATATTTCATGCAAGTGGAATTATACGATGTTTGTGCTTCTGGGTCTGGCTTCTTTCACTCAATGTGACATCTTCAAGGTTCAGAGACATGGTCCCATTCCGCTGTGTGCAGGGACCACATTTTGTTTAGCCACCCATCTGTCAACGGACGCTTGGGTTGTTTCCACCATTTGGCTATTGGGAATCAGACCCGGCTTTGAATCCAGATCGGCCCCACCCACGGGCTGTGGGAAGCCGTGGCCGCTTGCGCTTTCTGAGCCCCTCGGCTGTGAGACCGAGGTCAGGAGGCTTCCCGGGACGCGATGGCTGGGAACGCCGCGCCCGCACACGAGGGCTGCGGGGAGGCTTCTGCCCTGTTCCCGCGGGTTCCCGCTGCCGAGGGGGTGGGTGGGGGAGCTGTCCCAGACGCTGTCGAGGCCGTCAGTCGTAGAGGCGGCAGGAGAAAACCATTCTGGGCAGAGGGAGAAGGCCCCTAGGCCAAAGGGACCCGAGAGCGTGCGAAACCCCGGTTGCTGAGCGCTTGGCTTCGTGGAGTACATCCGTGCAGGTGTGAAAGTTGCGCGTGCAAAAGTCACAGCTTACACGTCACAAAGTGTGTTCTGTTTTCCAGAGAGGGGCAAAATACATCATAACTTCTGCAATGATTGGGTCCATGTGTTATTTTTCAAATTTTAAAAATTATTACATTTTACGCATTCTATTTTTAGAGCAATTTTGGTTTTAAAGAAAAAATGCCCAGAAAATACAGAGTTCCCATAAACCAACTGCCCCCTCCCAAGCTATCCCCTTTATTGACATGTTGCATTAATGTGGCACTTTTCATGCAATTGATGAACCAATATCAATATGTTATTAGTAACGACAGCCCAAAGTTTGCATCAGGGTTCACTCTGTGTTGCACAGTTCTTTGGGTTTTGACAAAGCTGTGATTTCATATGTCCATGATTACAGTATCATACAGAATAGTCTCAGTGCTGTAAAAATGCCTGGTGCTCCGCTATCTACTCCTTCCACCCTCCCTCCATCCCACACCCTCCTCCCAAAACATGGCAACCACTGATCCTTCTACTGTCTCTATCATTTTGCCTTTCCCTCAATGTCATATTGCAGCAATCATACAGTATATGGTCTTTTCAGACCACCTTCTTTCACTTAATGGTATGTATTTAAGTTTCCTTGATGTTTTATAGTGGCTTGATAGCCACTTCTTTTCATCATTGGAGTAATATTCCATTGTATAGATGTGCCATAGTGTCTTTGTCTGTCAACTTATGGAAGGGAATCTCATTGAACATGCCTTAGATGGAGATATGTCCACATCCGTTCTAAGTGAGTCTTGATAAGTTTACTGGAATCTTATAAAAAAAGAAGTATTTTGGAGAAAGCTTCAGAACACCACAGAACCATGAAGCAGAGACTCCACCAGTCAGAGACTTTTGGAGATGAAGAAGGGAAATGCCTCCTGGGGAGCTTCATGATACACCAAGAGGCCTGGAGAGAAAGCCAGCAGATGCTGCCATGCTCGCCATATGCCTTTCCAGATGAGAGAAGAAACCCTGACCATGTTCACCATGTGCCTTTCTGCTTGAGGGAGAGACCCTGAACTTCATCAGGCTTCTTAAATCAAGGCATCTTTCCCTGGATGCCTTAGATTGGACATTCCTATAGACTTGATTTAATCGGGACATTTTCATGGCCTTGGAACTGTAAAGTTTTAATAAATTCCCCCTTTTAAAAGCCATTCCATTTCTGGTACGTTGCACTCTGGCAGCTAGTAAACTAGAACAGTGCTTAATCTCAGAGATATGTGTGTATGTGTGTGTGTTTTAATGAGACCCTTTTTATTTAGAAATAATTTTAGACATAGAAGTTATAAAAAACAAATAGTACCTCTGTTTTTGGGTACCTCTCACTCATCTGCCCCCCAAAGATAACATTAACATAACCATAGTACAATTGTCAAAACCAGGGAATAGACATTGGCACAGTCTTATCAATTAAACTACTGATTTTATTTGGACTTCACCAGTTTTTACATGTACTCATTTTTTTTAAGGGGGGGGGCATGGTTCTATGAAATGTTATTACCCATATAGATTTGTGTTGTCATCACTCCCAAAGAAATGCTCTTAGCCTCTTTATGGTCATACTCCATGCCCCCCAGTCCCCACCGACCTTACCCCCAGCCATCCTTCTGATCTGTTCTCCGCCATTTTGAATCTGCTATATGCATGGGACCATGTAGTGGCCACATGCCTTATTTTTTTTTGCATGGGCAGGCATCAGGAATGTAGAGCCACAGTGGTCCGCCCACCACATGCCTTTTTAAAAATGAGTGTAAACATGAATTCATGATGATTTGTAACATTCAATGTAGATGGTAAGCATGAACCATATTCAACATAATTAAATTATAAAGTACTTTCTTTAGATTCTAATTCTAGTTCCGTCAGATATCATACAGTGACATTGATGAGATAGAAGAAATTATTTTTAATGTAAGAAAAGCCTTCCTGATGGGGATTCTGCAAAGGATTGAGTCAGGGAACATAGCGTTGACTCTAGTGATGTCTTATGAACTTTTTGGAACAATTGGTCGAGAGGAGATGGAATGACAGATTTCTCTTCTCCTCTTGACAAAGATATCTGTGGCAAACTACAAGCATTACATAGGAACTCATGAATTTTTCTCTGCATTTGGATCATCATACTTCAAATACAATCACATGGGGAAAAAAGGAAGCAAGACAAGCGATGTCATCTTCCGTTGCAGACCTCACCTTATCCGATTCCTCTCTTCAGACACGCCCACTGCTATCAGGTTCTTGTTTATATTTCCAGAGAAATACATATGCAATGTACTCCTTTTCTCACAAATGGTAGAGTATCATCACACGTTTGGCCTTTGCTTTTTTTCTCTTAAATACATATTTTAGAGGTAAGTTCCATGTCGAGTGCACATGGTTCTCGCTCTGGATGTTCTTCTGAAGCTAATTCTGTCTGTGGAGGAAGCAAACTTTTGAGATAACGTGGAGCACCATCCCTCCATCAATGCTCTTAGCTTCTAGGCATTCTCATCCGTGTTCTGGTCTCAGCATGTGTCTGTGATCTCTATCTGGTTTGCTGTTTCCACAGATGAGTGCTTGGTTGACCAGATGTTTCCAACGACCATCAGTATGGAAGCAGAGATTTACTGGTAGGAAGGCACCTAATGAATGATTTTTATCTTTTGCTGATTTAATTTTGCTTAGCAACTTTATTTCTTCCTTTCCACTTTTTAAAAGCTAATAAAAACAGTTTTCCCAGTATGACACAAACACTTCTGTTTTGATGTATATGCTGATACTACACCATAGACCATGCAGCTTAAAATGTCCATTCATTGGCTAAGGTTCCAAAGTTTGACTTCGGTTTGAGAAAGTTGATATGGGGGTTCTAGTACAACGTATGGAAATTCTACTTAGGTGAAAACTGATGGATACATGTCAAGAGACAATGTAGTCTTGAGAGAAAAATCTAAGGCAGGAGAGGACTGGGATAGGGAGAAGAGGTTGGGAATACAAGGTTGAAGGTAGCTGGCAAGGGACCTGGTGAATCAGATAAGGATTTGAGCTTTATCTGGTAGGTGGTGCAGGGAAATATCAGAATATTGAGGGTTGCTGGGTTGACATTGTTTTTTATTATAAAAATAAAGATCATTTATGGATGCCATCTATGAGCCAAGTACTCTACCAGATGCTTCTTACATATGTCCAAGTCTCAGACAAATTTATCAGGCTGGTATTATTTTTTTCCCTTTACATATGATAGAATTGAGACTCAGAGTTGCGTGGCTAGTGACTGATGGAACCAGAGTTTCCACTTGGGCCATCTGACACCCAGACCAGGCTCTCTCCTGTTCATATTTCATTTCCTGGTGCCACTGTCCCAAGTTGGAAGCATATTCTGCAACGATTTCCATACCAGCAAGAGCCTTCCTGCCATATTGGAGGGGGCAAAGCTGGCTGACATCTCCAGAGTTGGCCCAGTTAATGGGATGGTGCCCTTTCTCCCCAAGGCAGCCAATCAGAGGCAGGCCCTCAGCCCTCCCTCTCCAAAGCAGCCAGCTTGACTCTGTGTGTGAGATGTAGTCAGGTGTCCCATGTCCTACCCCCAGCATGGCTGCAGGGACCACGCCTCTCACTCTAATCAGACTGGATTCCCAAGAATGGAGCTGGAGCAGAGCACCCCAGGGTGTGGGCTGCGCTGCGTTGGTGATGTGGGAAACATTTTTTTAGGTGGTTTGTGTTATTTTTATAGAGAGAGGATTAAATTAATTTCCTAATTTTTTATGGTGGTCACATATATACAACATGAATTTCCTGTTTTAACCACTCTTAAATATACGATTCAGTGGGATTACTCATAGTCACAATGTTGTGCTACCATCACCATCATCATTTACCAAAACCACCACCCAAATCAGAAACTTTGTGCCCATTTGGCAATAACTCCCCATTCCCCTCACCCTCTCACCTGGAAACCTGTAGCCTATTTTCTGCCTCTGTGAATTTTAATTATTTCACGTGTAACAACTGTCCTTTTGTGTATGACTTATTTCATTCAGTATGATGTCTTCAAGTTCATTCATATTGTTACATGCACCAGAACTTCATTCCTTCTAATGAATAATATTCCATTGTGTGTATATACCACATTTTGTTTATCCATTCATCTGTTGATGGATGCTTGAGTTGATTCCATCTTTTCAGAAATTATGACTAATGCTGTACACGTATCTGCTGTGGTTCTTTCTTTCAATTCTTTTGGATACATGCCTAGAAGTGAGATTTCCAGGTCATATGGTAATTCTATACTTCACTTTTTTTATTATTATTTTTTGCATGTTGTATGGTGGAGTCACATTTCATTATTTTTCCATGTGAGTATCCCATTATTGCTGCACAATTTGTTGAATTTCTGTTTGTTTTGTTTTGTTTATCGTTTTTGGAGAAGTACATGGACCAGGAATCAAACCCAGGTCTCCCGCATGGCAGGCGAGAATTCTACCACCGAACTACTCTTGTACCCCCCCTCTATACTTCATTTTTTGAGGAACCACAAAATCGTTTTCCACAGTGGCTGCACCATTTTGCATTCCCACCAACAATGCATGGGAGTTCCTACTTTTCTACATCCTTAGCAACACTAGTAATCTTCCATTTTAAAAATTATAGCCATCGTAATAGGTGTGAGGTGGTAGCTCGTTGTGGCTTTGATTTGCACTTCTCTAATGGCTAATGATGTTGAGCATCTTTTCATGTGCTTATTGGCCATTTGTATAGATATGTATTAATTTTAGCATTAATTATTAAGAAACATTAAGAAAGAAATAACTGGTATAGCAAAGCTTTGAGATAATATTTCCTTTTAGGATATTTTATTTAAATAAAAATGTAAGTCCATTAAAAGAAAGGCATTAAGAAAATTATAATAACAAAAGTGCTTAGCCAAGGCCAACCTTGGAAGGTGGTGGGGACCAGACTGAGCTGGCGGGTGAGGGCAGCTCTTCCAGTGAGTTGCAGCCACAAAGTTTCGTTTGCACCTCTGGGCAGCTCCAGGGTAGCGTCAGACCTTCAAAAGGCCACTGGGGTCACAGGCTGTGAGTCATGCTTGGGCAGCTCATTCCACGACCTCCCAGACCTCAGCCTCTTCTTCTATCTAATTCCCACGCTCACTCTGTCTCCACCCTGCTCCCAGCTTGGGGCTGATTCCAACCCGTGTGTATCAGTCAGGACCCAGCAGGTACCCTCACCTTGGTTCATCTAGGAAGGCTTAATAAAGGGACTCTTTAAGAGTAAGGGCAGGAAGAGGGGAGACCAACCAGAGACCTCCAAGGGTTAGCCGCAGTGGGGAGCCATTACTTCTTAGGCTAGAAGGGGCAGGGGAGGGGCCATCTGAGCTAGTGGGTCCTGACACTTGGCTCTGGGCAGATTCTCTGGTCCTCACTGGAAGAATCCAGCCACCGCCAGTCCATGTCTCCCAGAGTGGGGCCTGGGGAAGAGCTCTCTCTCTCTCTTTCTCCTCCTGCCCTCAGATCCCGGCCAGGTGTCCATTGGCTGAAGGGAACCTAGAGGGTGAGGGGGCCAATCCCTGTGGCCTGGTGGGGCAGGGTGGGTGGAGGAGATCCTGGAGGCCAGAAAAGAGCTCCTCAGCTCACTGTCCTTCTGGGTCCCTGGGACCAGGTCTGGACTCAGCCTCATACCACCCCCACTTGGCTCTCGCCCAGCCTTCCCCTGGGCTCCTTGGAGATGGTGGATGGAGCCAGACTAGGGGAAGGAAGTGGAAGAGAGTTAAGGTTAAGGTGAGGGTTCAGGGAAGTTCTGAACAAGGGGGAGAACAAGGCGTCTCCCACTTCTGGCTCTGTCGGTTTCCAGAGCCCTGCCCTAGCAGGTTAAGTGGTTACCAATAGCTTGTGGAAATGAACGGTGTGTCCACTCTCTCACTTTCATTAACATCCAGGGCTCTTTCTCTGGGAGCCTAGACACAGCTTGTTCCCTAGTGCTGGTCCTAGGCCCAAAGCCCGTGTCCCTTCTGGGCCCCTTCCCTCCCAGAGCTGGGTGGGGCTGCTTGGAGTGAGCCCCACAAGGGGTGAGGGGGGATAGAGCCCTGGGGGCAGGCGTGGGAGCTGAGAGAAAAGGGGGTGGACACACAGCAGACTTGGTTATCTCCAAGGGTCCCCTCGTGCCCCCAGCCTCCTGGCATCTCTATTACCACAGATATGGGAACAGAGGTGGGGTTCGTGGCCCCCAATTCCTCATTATTTCTTGCAAAAATAGCTTGGGAGAAAAGATTTCATCTTGTAAATGAATACTTTCCTCTCTTCCTCCCTGTTAACTTCTTTAGCCTAGTGGCTTCATTTCAGCTGGCAGGGTCCCTGCCTCTCATCTCCACCTTGTCAACCCTCCCAGCTCCCAAACACTCACGTGGTATGCTGGGCAGCCTCTAAGACAGCCCCCTGTTAGACAGAGGAGGGGGCATCTGAGCCTATTCCCCACCCCCTTTCTGAAATTCATGTCCTGCTTGTAATCCCCTCCCCTCGGATGTGGGCTGGAATTAGTAATGCATCTCTAGCTTTCTTCTAGAAGAAATTATGGGATGCCTTTCCCCAGGCGAGGCTGCAAAAGATGGCGGCTTCCATCTTGGATAACTGTTCCTTTCCTTTCTTGGGTTGATCACCATGAGGAAAGCCAGCTGCTGGGTCATGAGGTAGGAGAACCATGTGGCCAGGAGCTGAAGGAGACCTCAGGCCGATGGCCCGAGAGGAACACAGGCCCTCCTGAGTGGGCTTGGAAGGGTGGTCCTGCCCACCAGCCTTGGATGCAGCCTGGCCAACAGCTTGAAGTCAACCTCCAGTGACCCCTCAGCCAGAGGCTCCCAGCCAAGGCGTGGTCACTCCTGATGCATGAGACGGTGAAGGAATGTTTGTTGTTTTAAGCTGCTGAGCTTTGGGATAATTTGTTACGTGGCCGTAGTGGGGCAATTGGTCATTGAAACATGGAAAGGAGGAGCTGAACCAGGTGGGACATCTTCCGGCAGTCCCCCCACCCCCACCACTTCCCGTCCCAGAACTGCTACCACTAAGAGCTCAAGGCCAAGGGTCGAAGACTTTATTGGGGTGGGGGAGGCCAGGGGTCCCCTTTCCTTTCTTATTGACCGAACTCAATGTCTATCTGATGAATAATACATGCCTGGTGATGTCTGTGAATGAACGTGCAGCTCCTCAGTCTAATTGTCCTGGCGGGCGGCCCTCCCATAGATTCATCATTCCGTCTCGCTTCTTTATTTAGCAGTTTTATTGCCAGCGATTAGTGATGGTATCAGTTGGAGTCTGTCTTTATGGGGAAGATCCATCTCTGTTTACTTGGTGGGGTGAATTAGGAGGTGAGGGGCTCTCTGAAGGCAGGGGCCTGGCCCCCTCCCCCAACACCTTGGGACTGGCCATACTAAGCATCAGTCCTGCCCTCCTGACTGGGTCTCGGATGCCTCTGCAGGGTCTGTGTGGCCCCTTTGTCATCAGGAGACCTCACCTGGACAGGGGATGCCTGAGAAGCTTCATGCTTTGTTCTTACCCTGCCCCGATTTAGGGGGCCTGAGTATGTTAGCATCCCTTCACCTACCTCTCCACACTCCCCCAGCACCATCTCCTTCCATCAAATTCTTAGGAGGCTCCTCAAGCTGGGGAAATGCCCTTTTAGCAGACCTGGGGTTGAGGGTAATTTGCTGAGGCCCCAGGTGTGTAATATCCCCCATTGCCTGCCTGTCCAGCCATGTCCCGGTGACGGAAGGGGTCGAAGAGGTTTCTAACTCTGGGTGAAACTGACCTTCTGTTGTGGCGGTTCTCACCGACTGCAATGCCTCTAGGGGTAGCCCAAAACCTATAAGACACAAGACTAGGGTCTGAGGTTTAGGGTCTGTGCTGGTTTGAAGCTATTATGTACCCCAGAAAAGCCACGTCCTTTCATCATCATTCAATATTGCTGGGTGGGAGCTTTTTTTATTGTTTCCATGGAGATGTGACCCACCCAATTGTGGATGGTAACTTTTGATTAGATGGTTTCCATGGAGATGTATTGTTTTCATGGAGATGTGACCCACCCAATTGTGGGTGGTAACTTTTGGTTAGATGGTTTCCATGGAGATGTGTCTCTACCCATTCAAGGCGGCATTGCTTACTTGAGCCCTTTAAGAGGGAACTGTTTTAGAAAGTGCTTAAGAACCACCAGAACCAACAGAGCCCAGGCAGCCAGAGGTCTTTGGAGATGCTGAAGGAGAACATGCTTGGGGAAGCCTCATGAAATGAAGAGAGAAAGCTAACAGATGTAGCTATGTGTCTCTTCAGCAGACAGAGGTATTCTGGAGCCATTAGCTTTTCTTGAGTCAAAGTATTTTTCCCTGGATGCGTTAGTTTCGACATTTTCATGGCTTTAGAACTGTAAGCTTGCAGCTTAATAAATGCCCCTTTTAAAAATTCATTCTGTTTTCAGTATATTGCATTCCGGCAGCTTTTGCAAACAAAAACAGGGTCCTATGCTCCAGCATCACCTGTCTGGGTTGGTGCATCTTCCCGATGCACCTGCTTTTCCATCTGATTCCTTGGGACCAAATGGCCTCTCAAGTTTGGCTCCTTCCTGTCCTCATCAGAGAAGTTGTGTGGGGAGTTGCAGGGGCAGGTCAGCCGTGGAGGCTTTGTGGGGCTGAGTCTGCCAGAGACCCGAGTACAGGTCACTAGAAGCCAGCCCTTTACTTGGGCCACTGACCCTTGCCAAGGCCTGGCTCCCAGATGGCCTGGAGATGCATGTTCCAGGGCCCCCGTGTGTCACCTCCCATACAGGTCCAGTTTACATAAGACAAATAGCTCTTGCCTAGATGACTCATGGTGCTGATGAGGTGGCTCCGACTTTGCAATTGGACAAGCCTGGGGTCCCCTCCTATTGAGCTGAATAACCTTTGCATATACTTACCTGCTTGGAGCTCTGTTTTTTTTCATTAGTTCAATGGAAATAATAATAGCCTATCTATAAAGGGCTTTCCAGGCCCCTAAAAAATGAGCCTAATCCTTCAAATATAAGAAGAGCAGGCCCAGTCTCAGGGCCTCAACTCTTGCTCCCAAGGTTTTCTTGACAGCCCTCTTACGAAACACTGCCACCTCCTCCATGCTGGCCTCCAGGGATGCTCTCCTTGAACCCAAGGACAGACACCCCATCTTTCTCCACAATGGAGACCAGCTGAGATGTTCCATTATTCTGTGGTCTATTACTCAATGACAAATGACTGCAAACTTGGTGGCATAAAACAACAATGCTTTATTAAATCTCATGGGTTCTGTGAGTCAGGAATTTGGGAATGCCTGGGCTGGAGGTTCTGGGTTGGGGTCTCACGTGGTTGTGTAGATGGTGGCTGAAGCTGGAAGGCCTGAGCGGCTACGGGAAGACTGGGCATCTCTCTCCATGCATCCCAGGGCCTCTGTGTGGTCTGTCCTCACAGCTTGGTGGCCTCAGACTTCTGACTTGCCAGCCGTGGGCCCCAAATTGTCCAGAGAGAGCAAGACAGTGGCTGTATCATTTTGTGTTGTGCAGATTTGGAGGTCACCTCGGGTTACTTCTACTGTACCCCAGGGGTTGAGCACAGGGGCCTGCCCAGGTGCAAGGCAAGGGTATGTAGCAAGTTCCCAGGGGAACGCGTGGGATGGGAAGTATTTTTGCAGCTCTTTTTCGAAAATATCATCAGCCTTATTCATCATACAGGGAAATGGTCGTCAAAGAGACCTATGGCCTTGGTCAATCTGAAGTCAATCTGAGATTTTCCTTCCTTCCCTCTGCTCTCTTCCTCCTTCCCTCTCTCTCTCCTTTCTTCCACAAACATTTACTGAGCATCTCCTATATTCTAGGTGCTTTGGGTACAGCAGAGAAGCAAACAGAAAGAAATCACTATTCTCTGTGGCATACCTTTTATTTGTGGGATGATGGACAATAAACAAGAGACGTGACTTAATCCTAAACTTCATGATGTGTTAGAAGGTGACAAGCAGTGGGAGAAGTAACAAAGTGGGGAGGAACGGGTGGACAGGGGGCCGATTGTGGCGTCAAGAGGGCTGGTGATCACGGGCAGACCTGGCTGGGTAGTTTCCATAGGGGCGAAGTTTAAAGGGGGAGAATGAAGGTATCAGGGGCATGTCCGGGGAAGAAGAAATAGCTAGTGCAAAGGCCCTGAGGCTGCAGCCTTAGAAGAGCAGCAGGAGCCAGTGCGGAGGAGGGAGCTGGGGCAGAGGAATTGTGGGACACAAAGTCAGACAGTGACAGGGAGGAGTGGCGAGTGTCAGCTGGGCGGTGGGCCATCAGAAGGTCTGACGCTCTAGAAGCCTGAGTCTCCTACTGCCGTGGGCAGATTTGACCTGGCCCCTGACTTTTCTCCCCTGAGTCCAAAGCCCTGGTCCGAGGACTTCTGGCAGAATCAGAAGAACTCACAGAAGGCTGGGAGAGGCTCTCTGCCCTATGCCCAGGGAGGTCCCTCCTCATTCTACCTTGGGCAGGCCCAAGAAACCCCAAGCAGGCCGGCCAAAAGGACGCACCCCTGTTTGCACTCGTATCTCTGAATTCTGGGTGGAAGGAAGGAAAGATAACTTTCCAATTAAGCAGTACTCGCTTTGCTTTGTCATCTGAATACAATTCTCCTTCAGCCCCTCTGTCCAGGAATTACCCTTTATCAAACTCAGGCCTTCCCCGTGAGTGTGAAGGTTTGAACTACAACTGCAGCAGAATCCCGCATACTGCCCCAGGTGCCCGGCTCCCCCTGCTCCTGTCTGAAGCTTTTCCTCACGCTGCTTTTTCAGGCCTGCAGGGCAGGAGGTGGGTGCAGTGAGCAGTTATCCCGGAGGCCTGCAGGAATGAAAGCTGTGGGTGCTGTGGGCAAGGCCCCTGACCTTGGCCCAGCCAGAGCTCCTTGCCAGGTTCAGTGGGGTGTCTGCTGTTCAGCCCTCAGAGTCTGCAGTGGGGCCAGCCTGGATGTGAGGCCTCTGCTGAGGCAGGCAATAGTAGTGAGGGGCTGTGGCCCAGGGGAGCAGATTGAAGGTAACAGTGCCTTATGCTTACTGAGTGCTTAGGGGGTACTAGCACTGGGCCAAATGCTTTATAATAGGGATTAACTCATCTGATCTTCATCACCATTATACAAAGTTGGGATTAGAATGATCCTCATTTTACAGAAGAAGATACTGAGGGTCAGAGAGGCCTGCTCAGTCACCTCAAAAGTGGTCCAGCTGGACAAGAACCCAGGCAGCCTGACTCCAGGCCTATGCCTTAGCTCCTTGTGAGTGGGGTCCCACCTTAGTAATGCCCAGAAAGAGCCTCTGTGGGGTTGAGGTTGGGAGGGCATGGTTTGGTTGCGAGTTTTCAGGTTCCCTTTCCCTCTGGCCCTTTGACGGGTCAGCTGCTGAATTCCACCCACTTGGATCCAGGCACTCCTAGGCCCTGGGGATAGAGCAGTCACTGAAACAGAAGGGCAAGAGGTGGACATGTAAAACGAATTCCACGCCTGATGGTGGCGAGTGCTCTGGGGAAAAAGAAGACAAATGGGATGCGTCTTGGAGAGCCGGGATGGGGTCTGATTAGGATTTCAAATAGGAGCATCAGAGGCTAAAAAGTCTTCCCAGAGAGGGTAACATTACACATTTGAGCAAGGACCCAAGGACTCAGAGACCTGCAACCTGGAACAGTGTCTTGGGTGATGGGTAGGAGTGGGGGCTTGGGATTCTGTGCAGATGCGGGATGTGGGGAAGGGCCTGACCCAGATTAAGTTGGAGGGGTTGGTTAGTGGCAATTTTCCCTCCCTTGGGACTGTTATGGGGAGAGGGTTGGGGTCTCCCTCACGCTGCAGACGAGGAAACAAGAATCTGGGGGAATGGAACACACGTCCGGGCCCTTGTGATGGGGACTGCTTCCCAGGGGCTGTGTGTCCAACCTGCCCCCGGCTTCCCTCTCTGAAACCCCATGCTCTGTGGTGTGCAAATGTGGGTGGGAGCTCAGAGTCTAAGGCCCACTTTTGAGCTTGGAAGGGAGAGACCCCTGGCCATTCCAGCACACTAGGACCAAATACTTTCCTCTTATCACGTGGCTGCACCCCAGACATCTGCGATAACCGTTACTGTGAGCAGAAATGGCTTCCCTGGACCCATGCTCATGGCTTCCATCCAGCTTCCCGTCGGGAGACTATAGGGAGAGGTTGCTGCAGATCAGCCCGGGACATCCGTGCCTGGTGGAGTCCTAGGGATTGGGATCTGGAGGTTATAGCATGGCTACAGCTGGCGTTGGGCTCCTTGCCAACATCTAGCTCTCCTTGGGTGGCTGGAAGGTGTCTGGTGCCTGACACCCTGGAGACTCGGCCATCATTACTGGGCTGTTGGAGAAGTCGAGGCCACAGTGTGTGTTTGCTTTATCTTTTATTTTCTGAAACTAAATGGGAGGGCGGGGGGAGGTGGGACGGCCACCCAGTTGGAGTCAGGGGTGGCTGGGGGGGGCAGGGGTGGGACATTTGGAATTTACTCTGTTGTCTTGTGCAAATGATTGGCTGTCGGTGATGAATGAACAAGAGTGCGTCAGTCCAAAGACAGTTATTGAGTTAGTCCCCAGTCTAGGGTGCTGTGCCAGGTGTGGTGAGGGGGTGGGGGTACTTGACATCAGGGGCAGGTGGGAGCTGACCTCCCTCTGTCCCCACCTTCCAATTCACAGGGCAGGCTCCATCTGTCTGCACTGATAAATGCGGCAGCTTGTTACCAGGCATCCCTACCTCCACCACTGCCAGCCTCTTCTCCACTGTGATCTGAGCCAGCTTCCTAGCATGCAGATCTGAACTTGTCCTGGCTTCCCGGCTCTCCTAACGGCTTCCCGGGCCTGTGTGCTGTTGTTGTTGTTGGTGGTGGTGGGGCCCTGGCCTGAGGCTGAATGTCCGCCCTCCCTCCCTGCCCAGCTCCTGCCCAGTGGAGCTCAGCCACCCCTGGTTCTTCCCATCTGCCTCACGCTTCTACGTCTTCGCATATGCTGTTCCCCTTCCCGGATCGCTACCTCTTCCTGGCCTCCAGGTGGAGCACACGTTTGGGGTGGGGGGCATCGATGGCGGCATTGCTGGGTTGTGTGTCTCCCCTTGCCCCTCGCCCTTCTCAGGAATGAGGGACGCTGCCATTGAAACCTGGGAAAGGAAAACCTGGAAGAATGCAGCGAAAAAGGAGACCAATTCCAGCATGTTTCCAAGTTTGAGCGTAAAAGGGAGGCTTGAAGGAAACACGTTGAGTAAGGACAAAACTTCCTCGCTCCTTGAGACCTCACAAAGATTCACCCCGTTCAGGAGAGGCAGAGGGGGTGGGGTGAGAGGGTGTGCAAGAGGATGCTACAGGTCCTGGGGGGGACGTGAGGGCAGAAGCAATGCAGATAGGCTAGTGCATCCGAGAGTGCAGGTGACCCACCCTTGCCCAGGGCCACGAGGTCTTACCGTGGGTGTGGGTGACAGGACCTTCCCAGTTTTTCCAAGGCTGCAGCACCTGGTGGATTTCTGAGCATGTGAAAGCAGCAAAGGGTGTCCGTGAGCCTTGAGGCTCTGAGTGAGGGGAGACACAGCACTGACCAGAGGCGGGGGATCTTAAAATACGGATGGGCACAGGGACAACCAGACATGTGTCAGAGCGGAGGACCCATGCTCTGGGAGATCACAGGCTGCCCCTCCTCCCCAGCCCCAACCACACCAGCCCAAGGGACAGGGTCATCGCCACAAAGAGGTGGGGAGGGGTCCTGCCCCACTCGAGACTCAGTTTTCTTCCCCTGGAGGAAAGAGGTTAGGTATGGAAATTAAGTTATAGAAAAAAAAAGTTGAAAGTCCATTTCTTGTCCACTGGAATTTACAGACTAAGATTCTTACCCACCCCATGGTCCCCCTCCAGTGCCAACTCAGAGCCCTCCCCTATATCTTCTCCAACAGCAGGAACATTTGTCTATTGCACCGGCCACACTATCTACAACCCAGCTCCCTCCTCTGTATCCTTGGAGCTCCTTAAAAGCAAGAACATTTGCTTGCAGGCATCTCTGGCAACTATTTATCCAAGGCATGATTGAATTGTTGCAACCATACTTGCAAGGCAATGTGTGTTAAAAACAAAAGGAATGCTATTTTATGCACAAGAGAGGTGGTTTGCTTTTGGCTGATGCTCTTGATTCAAGCCTAGAAGGATGGATATGAACTTACTAGATGGTACTGGTAGGAGGGCAGACTTAGCGCAGGGAACAGCATGAGGAACAGCATGGAAATAAGAGTGCTGGCTGGTCAAGGAATGGGAGGTTGGCCAGCTTGGGGCTTAAGTTGTGTGCTGGCTCAGATGTTCATATAATTTACATGCTGCTCTAGTTCACTCTTGAGAGGGGAAGTGAGCTATTAATAATTATGCCAGGAAAATAAGCAAAAACCCGAGTACCATGGCAAACAGGTAAGTCTGATCCCCAAATGGACAGAAAGCAGTGGGCAGTGGTGACAGACTGTTAGCTTGGGCCTGATTGTAATGGACTGATGTTTCTTCAGCACTTGCTGAGTCGGTGGCTGGGCAGGGACCCTACTGTTTTCCAGTGGGGGTGGAGGTATGACCTAACAGGAATCCCCAGGGGTCAAGGAGGTGAATCGGGCAGTGTGTGCAGGTGATGGGATGGGAGCACACTGGAGGAGGCCATTTGGGAGGTGATGGCCACAGCTTAGGTACAGAACGATGTGCTTTTTGGGTTCAGGACAGGAGGGAGAAAAGCAAGAGGAGCTGGGAGGGGAGGGAAGGTGTTCTTATATTGCACGTGGGGATGCAGGTCAATGCACATACTTTCACCTTGGGTAACGTGAGCAATATGTGTTTAATTAAATGTCTAAGATTTTTAATTGTCTGAGGAAAATCCAAATTGTATATCCAAATTGTCGGGGGAAAATCTGTACCCACATACATGCATACATGACTAAACAGGTTTGTTGTGTATCCAAATTGTCAGAGGGAATTTATATACCTACATACATGCATACATGACTAAACGTATTGTTAAAGCCAAAAGGAAAGATGAATAAACTCACTAATTTTGAGCTAAAAACTCAAATAAACTCTGTCTATAAGAAGGACAGAGAGGTTTACAGCAGGAGGGCTGGCAAAGTAACTTATGCCAAAACAAACCAGGAAGAAGGCAAGGGGTGCAATGAAAATATCAGACAAAGATGAATTTAAGATGAAACAAAGCATTAAATGAACAAAAGGGTCTACTTTTTATTGACTAATTGAACAAATCAAAATGAAGACAAAAGTTTCAAGTATCTTTGTTTGACAAATGATATAACATGGATATGTATATATAAAGGAAAAAGCTGCTAGAAATCCTGAGGACTTCTAATTAAAGATGACAGATTGAAGGCGTGTATTAGCTTCGTTCCCTCCCCAAACTCCACCGAAACCAAATTAAAGGGTTTAAGACACACACACAGGAGAAGATGGTGGCTTAGTAAGACGCGCGGGTCTTAGTTCCTCCTCCAGAACAGCAACTAAAGAAACAGAAACAATATGAAACAGCTCCCGGAGCCACGACAGAGACCAAAAAGACAGCGTACCCCATTCTGGAACGGCTGAACGGGTAGGGAGAATCCGCTGCGGTGAGATACCTGAGGGGCGCGCGTTTTCCCGGCCGGGGCGGCTGGTGACTGGGGTCCCCTCCACGCACGTGGCTCCCTGGTCTGACTGGGAACGTTGGATAGCGGGGCCCTCCCGCCACGCTTGGCATCTTGGGCCAGCTGGGCAATTTGGACCGGCACTCCCCCAAGCCACGGCGGCCGGTGACCCCCCTTCCACGCGCGGTTTCCCGGGCAGACTGCGAGATTCGGATTGGCAAGTTAAAGGAGCCACAGCATCTTTTACTGGTGGGCCCCGCAGACAGACGAGCGCCACGAGTGCCACCTACTGGGCAGGAAAAGAAAAACAGAGCCCAGAGATTTCACAGAAAAACCTTTCAACCAGCCGGGTCCCATACCCAGGGAAATCTGATCAAATGCCCAGACACCAGCAGAAAATAACGGATCACGCTCGGAAAATTGAAGATATGGCCCAGTCAAAGGAACAAATGAATAGTTCAAATGAGATACAGGAGCTGAGACAACTAATGCTGAATATACGAACAGAAATGGAAAAACTCTTCAAAAACCAAATCAATAAATTGAGGGAGGACATGAAGAAGACATGGGCTGAACAAAAAGAAGAAATAGAAAATCTGGAAAAACAAATCACAGAACTTATGGGAGTGAAGGACAAAGAAGAAAAAATGGAAAAAAACAATGGATACCTACAATGGTAGATCTAAAGAGACAGAAGCTACAATTAGTGAACTGGAGGATGGAACATCTGAATTCCAAAAAGAAACAGAAACTATAGGGAAAAGAATGGAAAAACTTGAGCAGGGGATCAGGGAACTGAATGACAATATGAAGCGCACAAATATACGTGTTGTGGGTGTCCCAGAAGGAGAAGAGAAGGGAAAAGGAGGAGAAAAACTAATGGAAGAAATTATCACTGAAAATTTCCCAACTCTTATGAAAGACCTAAAATTACAGATCCAAGAAGTGCAGCGCACCCCAAAGAGAATAGACCCAAATAGGCGTTCTCCAAGACACTTACTAGTTAGAATGTCAGAGGTCAAAGAGAAAGAGAGGATCTTGAAAGCAGCAAGAGAAAAACAATCTGTCACATACAAGGGAAACCCAATAAGACTATGTGTAGATTTCTCAGCAGAAACCATGGAAGCTAGAAGACAGTGGGATGATATATTTAAATTACTAAAAGAGAAAAACTGCCAACCAAGACTTCTATATCCAGCAAAATTGTCCTTCAAAAATGAAGGAGAAATTAAAACATTTATAGACAAAAAGTCACTGAGAGAATTTGTGACCAAGAGACCAGCTCTGCAAGAAATACTAAAGGGAGCACTAGAGTCAGATACGAAAAGACAGAAGAGAGAGGTATGGAGTAAAGTGTAGAAAGAAGGAAAATCATATATGATATATATAATACAAAAGGCAAAATGGTAGAGGAAAATATTATCCAAACAGTAATAACACTAAAAGTTAATGGACTGAATTTCCCAATCAAAAGACATAGACTGGCAGAATGGATTACGACCCAGCAATACCACTGCTAGGTATCTACTCAAAGGACTTAAGGGCAAAGACACAGACGGACATTTGCACACCAGTGTTTATAGCAGCATTATCTACAATTGCAAAGAGATGGAAACAGCCAAAATGTCCATCAACAGACGAGTGGCTAAACAAACTGTGGCGTATACCTACGATGGAATATTATGCAGCTTTAAGACAGACTAAACTTATGAAGCATGTAATAACATGGATGGACCTAGAGAACATTATGCTGAGTGAGTCTAGCCAAAAACTAAAGGACAAATACTGTATGGTCCCACTGATGTGAACCGACATTCGAGAATCAGCTTGGAATATATCATTGGTAACAGAGACCAGCAGGAGTTAGAAACAGGGTAAGATAATGGGTAATTGGAGCTGAAGGGATACAGACTGTGCAACAGGACTAGATACAAAAACTCAAAAATGGACAGCACAATAATACCTAAGTGTAATGTAACTATGTTGGAACACTGAATGAACCTGCACCTGAAATATAGTTTTTTGTTTGTTTGTTTGTATCTTTTGTTTTTGTTTCTTTTCTTTTTCCTTTATATATATATATTTTTATTAGTATTATTATTTTAATTCTCTTCTCTATATTAACATTCTATATCTTTTTCTGCTGTTTTGCTAGTTCTTTTCCTAAATCGATGCAAATGTACTAAGAAATGATGATCATACATCTATGTGATGATACTAAGAATTACTGAGTGCATGTGTAGAATGGAATGATTTCTAAATGTTGTGTTAATTTCTTTTCTTTTTTTTGATTAATAAAAAAAAAGAAACACACACACACACACACACACAGAGAAACATACACACTCACACACAGCCACAAGGAATAAATTTACAAGGTCAAAGAAAATAAGAGAGGAGGCAATGGTAGTACAATTTTGTATATGGATGAGCAATAACTGACTTAGACCACCCCCACCAACCACGGGGGAGTGGGGAGGCAGGCTGAACCACGCTGTGAAACCCAAACGACTCGGCATTTCAAAATACCATGCACCTCTGTAAGTGGGAGCAAAGGGCGGGCTAAATTGAAACATCCATTTAAAAAAGTGGTTCGACTCAATATCTCTTCCCCCAGTCCATACAACGGGAGAACTGCCCCTCTAAAAAATCCATTTTTTTAAAAACTTAGGATGAAATATATATATATAAAACACATACAGAAAAGCATATCAAACCAATGACCAGGTATTAAGAATAGTGATAAAGCAAACTTCCATGAAACACTACCCATGCCAAGAACTAGCTCTCTGCTGGCCCCAGGAGCTCTGTGTGTGCTCTTCCTGCTCAGATGCCCACTGCTTCATTTCCCGGAAGCTGACATTCACAAATCTGCCTTGCTTTGGTCCATACTTAGACCAAATGAATCTATAATTTAGTGCTGCCCATTTTGAACTTAATGCAAAAATAGTTGCACCTATTTTTGTCCTGCTTCTTTTACTCAATATATTTCAAACTCTTTTTATTGGTGTGAAATAGAGCAAACATACATATATGTGTACAGATGAATGAATTTTAAACATGTGCACGACCCTACCCATATGAAGAGAAGCTTATTCAGAACTTCAGATGCCTTCTGTGTATTTCTTTTCCTACCCCTGAGAGTAACTATTATCCTGGATCTTATATTACTTACTTCTTCGCTTTTTAAAAAAGTTCTACTACCAAATATTAATTCCTAAGCAATATAACTTAGTCTAGTTTAGTTTTTTTTTAATTTATATACATGACATGTATTCTATTTTGCTTCTTTGGATCAACATTATGTCTTTATGATTCAGTAGTATTTTATGTATATATATTCATTTCGTTGCTCAGTGTCTTCGTTTCCCAGATGCAAAACACCATGCAGCGGTTTGGCTTAAGCGATGGGAATTTAATTGGCTCATGGTTTTGAGGGTAGGAGAAACCCAAAATCCAGGCATCAGCAAGGTGATGCTTTCTCCCTAAAGGCTACGGCATCTGGGGCTGGCTGCCTGGGACCCTTGGCTCCTTGGGTTTTCTGTCATAGTCAATACAAACGGTGATGTCTTCTCCTTTCTCTTCTGGATTCTGCTGACTTCCTGCTTCTTCCTGTGGCTTTCATTCCCTATCTTTGAATTTCATTCTGCTTACAAAAAAAACTCCACTAACCCAGATTAAAGCCCTACCTGCTTCAATTGGCCATATCTTATCTAAAAATAGCATCTTCAAAAGACCTATCTCACACCCACAGGAATGGATTAAAATTAAGAACATGTTTTTTGGGGGGGTATATAACCCGATCCCCAACACTCAGCACTCCATAGAATTGCATATGGTGCAATTTGTTTATCCATTCTGTTCATGGATATTTGGATTATTTCCAGTTTGGGGTACTTGGAGTAACACTTCCATTCAAATTTTTGTTCAGATCTTCCAGTCACACCATGTACATTTTTTTTCAGATCATATACTTAAGAATGGAATTATTGCATATATATATATATATATATATAATATATTTAGATTTAGTAGATGTGGTGGCTTGGAGCTACGTACCCTAGAAAAACATGCTCTTAAACTTAATCTGTTCCTGTAGATGTGGGTCCATTGCAAATAGGAGCTCTTCGAGATGTTACTTCAGTTAAGGTGTGGCCCAAATGAACCAGGTTGAGCTCTGATCTGGGCTATTGGAGTCTTTTATAAGCAGAATGAAAATCAGACAGAAAGAGCAGCCAGAAACTGGAAGTCATCAGAACTCAAGAACCCAGGAAGGACAGAAAAGCCAAGGACCTGAGGATCACAGGAATGCAGCCCCAGAATGCCACAGCCTCCTGGGAGAGGCAATTGTCTTGCTGATGCCTCAATTTAGGGCCTCTCCTAGCCACAAAACAACGAGCTAATAAATTCCCAGTGCTTAAGCCAATCTATTGCATGGTATTTGCTGTAACCTACAAAGTTTTGTAATATTTTGTTATGCAGCAATAGATAATGAAGCCAGTGACAGTGAAAACTGCACCAATTTATACTCCCACTAGCAGCGTATGAAATTTTCCATTGATCTGTATCCTTGCCAACACTTGGGATTGCCAGAATTTGTAATATTTGACAATCTGATGGGTAGGTTATCTTATTGCATTGTGACTTTAGTTTGTTTTATGTACTCTGAAGCTCTGTTATTTGGTGCATCACATTTAGGATTATGTCTTCTTCTTTTTAAAGCAGTTTTATTGAGATATATTCACATACCATAGAATCCATCCAAGGTGTAAAATCCATGGCTTCAGTACAATCATAGAGCTGTGCATTCATCATCACAATCAATTTTAAACATTTTTATTACTCCAGAAAGAAAAACTCCATACCTCATCAGTCACCTCTCAATCCCTCTATCCCACATAACCACTAATCTAATTCTGTCTCTATAGATAATATATTCATATTTACATTTCCATATAAATAGAATCACACAATATGTAGTACTTTGTGTCTGCTCACTTTCACTTAGCATCACGCTTTTCTTAAAAAAACTGTATGTATATTTAAGTTAGAGAAACTGCAGCTTTACAGAAAATTCATGTAAAAAATTCATGTTCCCAGATGCCCCCCATTGTTGACACTTTGCATTATTGCGGTTCCTTTGTTATAATTGATGAAAGAATATTAAAATATTACTGTTGTCTACAGTCCATAGTTTAAATTAGGTGTATTTTCCCCCACAAGCCACCCTATTATTAATACCTTGTAACAGTGTTGTGCATTCGTTACAGTTCATGAAAGAACATTCCTATATTTGTACGATTAACCACAGTCCACTGTCTCCAGCAGGGTTCCCTGTGTTACACAGCACCACGTTAGATCTTCTAACTCTCCTTCTAGTAACATATATGACTTCAAACTTCCCCTTTCAACCACATTCACATACATAATTTAACACTGCTAATTATGTTCACAATAATGTACTACCATCACCATTATCCATTTCCAAATAGCTACCATCAACCTAAACGTAAATTCTGCACAAATTAAGTATTAGCTCCCCATTTTCTATCCCTGTTCTATCCTTTGGTAAACTATATCCTAGATTTTAACTCTATGAGTTTGCTTATTACGATTATTTTTATCAGTGAGATCATAAGATATTTGTCCTTTTGTGTTTGACTTGTTTCACTTAATGTCCTCAAGGTTCATCTATGCTGTCGCATGCATGAGGACTTCATTCCTTCTTACAGCTGCATAATATTCCATCACAGTTTGTTTATCCATTCATCTGCTGATGGGCGCTTGGGTTGCTTCCATCTTTTGCCTGTTGTGAATAATGCCTCTGTGAACATTAGTGGGCAAATGTCTGTTCACTTCCCTGCTTTCAGTTCTTCTGGGCATATGCCTAGTAGCAGGATTGTCAGGTCATATGGCAATTCTATACTTTACTTCCTGAGGAACCGACAAACTGTCTTCCATAGTGGCTGCACCATTTTACATTCCCACCAGCAGTTTCTCCTTTTCCACATCCTCTCCAACACTTTTAGTTCTGTTTTTTTGATAGTGGCCATTCTATTAGGCATGAAATGATATCACACTGTGGTTTTGATTTGCATTTCTTTAATAGCTAGTGATGTTGAGGCTCTTTTCATATGCTTTTTAGCCATTTGTATTTCCTCTTTGGAAAAATGTCTACTTAAGTCTTGCCGATTTTTAAATTGGGCTGTTTGTCTTTTCATTGTTGAGTTGTAGGATTTCTTTAAGTATTCTGGACATTAAACCCTTATTGGATATGTGGTTTCCAAATATTTTCTCCCATTGAGTAGATTATCTTTTCAATCTATTGATAAAGTCCTTCAAAGTACAAAAATAGTTAACTTTGAGGAGGTCCCCTTTATCTGTTTTTTTCCTTTTGCTGCTTGTGCTTTGGGTTTAAAGTCTAAGAAACCATTGCTTACTACAAGATCTCAAATATGTGTCCCTACATTTTCTTGTAGAAGTTTTATAGTCCTGGTTCTTATATTTAGGTCTTTGACCCATTTTGAGTTAATTTTTGAATGAGGTGTGAGATATAGGAGTCTTCTTTCATTCTTTTGCCTATGGATAACCAATTCTTCCAGCACTGTTTGTTGAAGAGACAGTTCTGATCCAAATGAGTGGACTTGGCAGCCATATCAAATACCAATTGGCCATAGATGCGAGGTTTTATTTCTGAACTGTCAATTCAATGCCATTGGTCAATATATCTCTTTATGCCAGTACCATGCTGTTTTGACCACTGCAGCTTTGTAATATGCCTTAAGTATGAGGTTTTCAACTTCATGCATCTGTTTCAAGGTGGTTTTGGCTATCTGGGGCCTTTTACCCTTCCAAATAAATTTGAGAATTGGCTTTTCCATTTCTGTAAATTAGGCTGTTGAGATTTTGATTGGGATTGCATTGAATTTATAGACCAATTTGGGTATAATCAACATCTTAATGATATTTACTCTTCCAATCCATTTACTTATGTCTTCCTGTAGCAATGTTTTGTGTTTTTCTGCATACAAGTCATTTACATCCTTGGCTAAATTTATTTTTAGATATTTGATTCTTTTAGTTGGTACTGTAAATAGAGTTTCTTTATTTCCTCCCCAGATTGCTGATTACTAGTGTATAGAAGAGCTAATGAGTTTTGTGTGTTGATCTTATATCTCAGTACTTTGCTGAACTCATTTATTAGCTCTAGGATTTTTTGTTGTTGATTTTTTTGGACTTTCTATATAGCAATCGTGTCATCTTCTAATAGAGAAAGTTTTAATACTTCCTTTTTAATGTGGATGTCTTTTATTTCTTTTTCTTGCCTAACTGTTCTGGCTTGAACTTTTAGCACAATGTTGAATGACAATGGTGACAGTGGACATCCTTGTCTTGTTTACAGTCTGAGAGGGAAAGCTTTCAGTCTTTCACCATTGAGTATGATGTTAGCTGAGAGTTTTTAATATATGTCCTTTGCCACATTAAGGAAGTTTCTTCTATTCCTGAGTGTTTTTATCACAGCAATTAAAGATTGCTGGGTTTTATCAAATGCCTTTTCTGCATTAATTGTGATTGTCTCCCTTCAATTTTTTTTAAAACTTTTAAAATTGTATAATATAGTATAGATGCAAAGCAAAGAAAGGAAAAAAGAAACGATAATTTTCAAAGCACACTTCAACAACTAGTTACAGAACAGGTCCCAAAGTTTGTCATGAGCTACGATTCCATCATCAACTCAGATATTTCCTTCTGGCTGGAGGCTAGAAGGAATATCTATCTATCTATCTATCTATCTATCTATCTATCTATCTATCTATCTATCTATCTATCTATCTATCTATCTATCTAAACTCTATATTATCATCACAACAGACTTTTGTGAAAAATAACACATACAAAAAAGAAATAAATTTCAGAGCATGTAGCAACAATTAGCTGTAGAATAGATTTCAGAGTTGGCATGGGAACAATTCCACAATTTTAGGTTTTTACTTCTAGCTCTAAGATACTGGAGACTAACAGAAATATCAAAATAATGATTCAGCAGTCATACTCATTTGTTAAATCCTATCTTCTCTGTATCCCTCCACCATCATCTTTGATCTTTCTCCCACCCTTTAGGAGTATTTGGGCTATGTATATTCTAATGCTTTCATGTTGGAAGGGGCTGTCAATAATGTGGGATGGGGGATGGAACTAGCTGATGTTCTGGAGAGGCTGGGCCCTCTGCATTTCAAGACTTATCTGGACCAGGGACCCATCTGGAGGTTGTAGGTTTCTGAAAAATTACCCTAGTGCATGGAACCTTTGTAGAATCTTATATATCACCCTAGGTGTTCTTTAGGATTGGATGGAATGGTTTTGCTTGGGGTTTGGCAAGTTATGGTAGGGAACACTGTCTCACTGAAGCTTGTGTAAGGGTGACCTCCAGAATAGCTTCTCGACTCTATTTGAACTCTCTCAGCCACTGCTACTTACTTGTTTCACTTCTTCTCCCACTTTTGGTCAGGATGGCATTGTTGATCCCATGGTGCCAGGGCCAGACTTGTCTCTAGGAGTCATCTCCCATGCCTCCAGGAAGACTTTTCCCCCTGGATGTCATGTTCCATGTAGGGGGAGGGCAATGATTTCACTTGCAGAGTTGGGCTTAGAGAGAGAGAGAGAGGCCACATCTGAACAACAAAAGAGGTTCTCTGGGAATATGTCTTAGGCATACCTATAGGTAGTCTAAGCTTCTCTGCTACATACCTAAGCCTCACAAGAGTAAGCTTTAAGATCAAAGGCTTGGCCTATTGATTTGGGTGTCCCTAATGTTTGACACAGTGTCAGGGATTTCCCTGGTGGTAAAGTTTAATAGTTCCATATTTTTTTCTTCCATCCCTCAAGGGACTTTGCTAATACTATTTGATTATCTGCTTAATATACTCTGGGATGTATCCAGGCATTACATTAAGCTATATGGGATTAACGGCCCTCATTCTTATTTTGGACTCCCTGTGTTTGGATTGTTTAAATGATCTGTCCAGACAGTTTAAGTTAGATTATGTGCTACAGAAAATTTAGGCGCTGGATAAAATAAACCTTTCTTCCTTTGGTCTCATAGAGTAGATGAGGTTCTAAAACACAGACAGTGTCTTCCTTGCCCCTGTATTCTGTGTCCCCCTTCGATATTTAATATGGAGTATTACATTAATTGGTTTTCTTTTGTTGAACCACCTTTGAATGCGTGGAATAAAACCCATTTGGTCAGGGTCTATAATGTGCTGTTGGATTTGATTTGCAAGTATTTTATTGAGGATATTTGCATTTTTTATCCATTAGAGAAATTGGTTTGTAATTTTCTTTACTTGTTGTATCTTCATCTGGCTTTGGTATTAGGGTGAAGTTGGCTTCATAGAATGAGTTAGGTAATGTTTCCTCCTCTTGAATTTTTTGGGAAGAATTTGAGCTGGCTCGGTATTAATCCTTCTTGGAATTGTTAGGCAAATTCGCCTGTGAATCCATCTGGTCCTGGGCTATCTTTGTTGGGATGTTTTTGATGTCTGATTCATTTGTTTTTTTATTTGTAATTGGTCTATTGATGTCTTCTATTTCTTCTACAGTCAATATAGGTTGTTCATGTGTTTTTGGCAATTTTTCTATTTCATCCAAGTTGTGTAATTTGTTGGCATACAGTTGTTCATAGTATTCTTTTATATTCCTTTTTATTTCTGTGGGGTTAGTAGCAATGTCTCTCCTCTCATTTCAGATTTTATTAATTTGCATCTTCTGTCTTTTTTTATTTCTCTAGCTAAGGTTTGGTCAATTTTATTGATTTTCTCAAAGAAACCAAAAGAATTGGTTTATTTTTTCCCCCCCCTCTCTCTGTTTAGTTTCAGTTTCATTTATTTCTGCTTTAATCTTTGTTAGTCCTTTTCTTCTTCTTGCTTTGGGATTTCTTTTTCTAGTTCCTCCAGGTGTGCAATTAGGTCTTTGATTTTAGTTCTTTCTTATTTTTTACTGTGGGTGTTTAGGGCTATAAATTTCCATCTCAGCACTGCCGTTGCCACATCCATAAGTTCTGATATGTCTTGTTCTCATTTTCATTCATCTGATGATATTTACTGATTTCTCTTGCAATTTATTCTCCAACCCACTGGTTATTTAAGAGTGTTTATTTAACTTCCATGTATTTGTGAATTTTCCATTTCTTTGCTTGTTATTGATTTCCAGATTCTTTCCATTATGGTCATAGAATAATGCTCTGTATAATTTTAATCTTTTAAATTCATTGAAACTTGTTTTGGTGTCCAACATGTGGCCAATCCTGGAAAATGATCTGTGAGCACTTGAGAAGAATGTATATCCTGCTGTTTTGGGGTACAAAGTTCTGCATTTGTTAGGACTAGCTCATTTATCATATTATTCAAGTTCTATTGCCTTTATTGATTCTCTGTCTAGATGTTCTATTTGTTGGTGAGAGCCATGTACTGAAATCTACAACAATTATTGTATAGATGTCTCTACAATAATAGATGTCTCTATTGCTTCCTGTTTATCCCAGTGTTTGCCTCATGTATTTCAGGGCACCATGGTTAGGTATATAAATATTTATGATTGTTAAATGATTCTTTACCCACCAAAGAAATTATCCACCCAATGATTCTTTATCCAACAAAGAAATTGTTCTTTGTGAATTGCCCCTTTTATTAAGAGATAGTGTCCTTTGTCTCTTGTAAAAGTTTTGTATTTAAATTCTATTTTGTCTCATATTAGTACAGCTACCTCAGCTCTTTTTTGGTTACTGTTTGCATGGAATATCTTTTTACAATCTTTCATTTCCAATCTATTTGTGGCTTTGGGTGTAAGGTGAGTTCCCTGTAGAGAAAACATAGTTGGATCATACTTTAAAATCCATTCTACCAATCTGTGTCTTTTGATCAGAAAATTTAATCCATTAATGTTCAATGTTATTACTATAAAGGCAATACTTAACTTTAACCATTTTATCCTTTGGCTTTTATAGGTCATATCTTCTTTTTGTCTCTCTTTTTACCCTGTTAGGTGCCCTTATTGATAATCTTCATTTCTATACTTTCCTCCAAGCTTCTCTCTCTTGTCTTTTCCTTTTAGCCTGCAGAACTCCCTTTAGAACTTCTTGTAGGGCAGATCTCTTCTTGACGAACATTCTCAGTTTTTTTCTGTGAATGTTTAAAAATTTCCCACAGTTTTTTTTTTTTAATTAATTAAAAAAAGAATTAACAAAACAATTAGAAATCATTTCAATCTACATGTACAATCAGTAATTCTTAATAACATCACATAGTTGCATATTCATCATTTCTTAGTACATTTGCATCGATTTAGAAAAAGAAATAAAAAGACAACAGAATAAGAATTAAAACAATAATAGAAAGAAAAAAAAACAAAAAAAAACAAAAACAAAAAACCTATACCTCACATGCAGCTTCATTCAGTGTTTTAACATAATTGCATTACAATTGGGTAGTATTGTGCTGTCCATTTCTGAGTTTTTATATCCAGTCCCGTTGTACAGTCTGTATCCCTTCATCTCCAATTATCCCTTCTCTTTTTTTTTTTTTTTTAATTAACGGAAAAAAAGAAATTAACCCAACATTTAGAGATCATACCATTCTACACATGCAATCATTAATTCTTAACATCATCACATAGATGCATGATCATCATTTCTTAGTACATTTGCATTGGTTTAGAAGAACTAGCAACATAACCGAAAAAGATATAGAATGTTAATATAGAGAAAAAAATAAAAGTAATAATAGTAAAATCAAAACAAAACAACACAAAACAAAACAAAAACCTATAGCTCAGATGCAGCTTCATTCAGTGTTTTAACATGATTACTTTACAATTAGGTATTATTGTGCTGTCCATTTTTGAGTTTTTGTATCTAGTCCTGTTGCACAGTCTGTATCCCTTCAGCTTCAATTACCCATTGTCTTACCCTGTTTCTAACTCCTGCTGAACTCTGTTACCAATGACATATTTCAAGTTTATTCTCGAATGTCCGTTCACATCAGTGGGACCATACAGTATTTGTCCTTTAGTTTTTGGCTGGATTCACTCAGCATAATATTCTCTAGGTCCATCCATGTTATTACATGGTTCATAAGTTTATCTTGTCTTAAAGCTGCATAATATTCCATCGTATGTATATACCACAGTTTGTTTAGCCACTCTTCTGTTGATGGAGATTTTGGCTGTTTCCATCTCTTTGCAATTGTAAATAATGCTGCTATAAACATTGGTGTGCAAATGTCCGTTTGTGTCTTTGCCCTTAAGTCCTTTGAGTAGATACCTAGCAATGGTATTGCTGGGTCGTATGGCAATTCTATATTCAGCTTTTTGAGGAACCGCCAAACTGCCTTCCACAGTGGTTGCACCCTTTGACATTCCCACCAACAGTGGATAAGTGTGCCTCTTTCTCCGCATCCTCTCCAGCACTTGTCATTTTCTGTTTTGTTGATAATGGCCATTCTGGTGGGTGTGAGATGATATCTCATTGTGGTTTTGATTTGCATTTCTCTAATGGCCAGGGACATTGAGCATCTCTTCATGTGCCTCTTGGCCATCCGTATTTCCTCTTCTGAGAGGTGTCTGTTCAAGTCTTTTTCCCATTTTGTAATTGGGTTGGCTGTCTTTTTGTTGTTGAGATGAACAATCTCTTTATAAATTCTGGATACTAGACCTTTATCTGATATATCATTTCCAAATATTGTCTCCCATTGTGAAGGCTGTCTTTCTACTTTCTTGATGAAGTTCTTTGATGCACAAAAGTGTTTAATTTTGAGGAGTTCCCATTTATTTATTTCCTTCTTCAGTGCTCTTGCTTTAGGTTTAAGGTCCATAAAACCGCCTCCAGTTGTAAGATCCATAAGATATCTCCCAACATTTTCCTCTAACTGTTTTATGGTCTTAGACCTAATGTTTAGATCTTTGATCCATTTTGAGTTAACTTTTGTATAGGGTGTGAGAGATGGGTCTTCTTTCATTCTTTTGCATATGGATATCCAGTTCTCTAGGCACCATTTATTGAAGAGACTGCTCTGTCCCGGGTGAGTTGGCTTGACTGCCTTATCAAAGATCAAATGTCCATAGATGAGAGGGTCTATATCTGAGCACTCTATTCGATTCCATTGGTCGATATATCTATCTTTATGCCAATACCATGCTGTTTTGACCACTGTGGCTTCATAATATGCCTTAAAGTCAGGCAGCGCGAGACCTCCAGCTTCGTTTTTTTTCCTCAAGATGTTTTTAGCAATTCGGGGCACCCTGCCCTTCCAGATAAATTTGCTTATTGGTTTTTCTATTTCTGAAAAATAAGTTGTTGGGATTTTGATTGGTATTGCATTGAATCTGTAAATCAATTTAGGTAGGATTGACATCTTAACTATATTTAGTCTTCCAATCCATGAACACGGTATGCCCTTCCATCTATTTAGGTCTTCTGTGATTTCTTTTAGCAGTTTTTTGTAGTTTTCTTTATATAGGTTTTTTGTCTCTTTAGTTAAATTTATTCCTAGGTATTTTATTCTTTTAGTTGCAATTGTAAATGGGATTCGTTTCTTGATTTCCCCCTCAGCTTGTTCCTTACTAGTGTATAGAAATGCTACAGATTTTTGAATGTTGATCTTGTAACCTGCTACTTTGCTGTACTCATTTATTAGCTCTAGTAGTTTTGTTGTGGATTTTTCCGGGTTTTTGACGTATAGTATCATATCGTCTGCAAACAGTGATAGTTTTACTTCTTCCTTTCCAATTTTGATGCCTTGTATTTCTTTTTCTTGTCTAATTGCTCTGGCTAGAACCTCCAACACAATGTTGAATAATAGTGGTGATAGTGGACATCCTTGTCTTGTTCCTGATCTTAGGGGGAAAGTTTTCAATTTTTCCCCATTGAGGATGATATTAGCTGTGGGTTTTTCATATATTCCCTCTATCATTTTAAGGAAGTTCCCTTGTATTCCAATCTTTTGAAGTGTTTTCAACAGGAAAGGATGTTGAATCTTGTCGAATGCCTTCTCTGCATCAATTGAGATGATCATGTGATTTTTCTGCTTTGATTTGTTGATATGGTGTATTACATTAATTGATTTTCTTATGTTGAACCATCCTTGCATACCTGGGATGAATCCTACTTGGTCATGATGTATAATTCTTTTAATGTGTTGTTGGATACGATTTGCTAGAATTTTATTGAGGATTTTTGCATCTGTATTCATTAGAGAGATTGGCCTGTAGTTTTCTTTTTTTGTAATATCTTTGCCTGGTTTTGGTATGAGGGTGATGTTGGCTTCATAGAATGAATTAGGTAGTTTTCCCTCCACTTCGATTTTTTTGAAGAGTTTGAAGAGAATTGGTACTAATTCTTTCTGGAACGTTTGGTAGAATTCACATGTGAAGCCATCTGGTCCTGGACTTTTCTTTTTAGGAAGCTTTTGAATGACTAATTCAATTTCTTTACTTGTGATTGGTTTGTTGAGGTCATCTATGTCTTCTTGAGTCAAAGTTGGTTGTTCATGTCTTTCCAGGAACCCGTCCATTTCCTCTAAATTGTTGTATTTATTAGCGTAAAGTTGTTCATAGTATCCTGTTATTACCTCCTTTATTTCTGTGAGGTCAGTAGTTATGTCTCCTCTTCCATTTCTGATCTTATTTATTTGCATCCTCTCTCTTCTTCTTTTTGTCAATCTTGCTAAGGGCCCATCAATCTTATTGATTTTCTCATAGAACCAACTTCTGGCCTTATTGATTTTCTCTATTGTTTTCATGTTTTCAATTTCATTTATTTGTGCTCTAATCTTTGTTATTTCTTTCCTTTTGCTTGCTTTGGGGTTAGCTTGCTGTTCTTTCTCCAGTTCTTCCAAATGGATAGTTAATTCCTGAATTTTTGCCTTTTCTTCTTTTCTGATATAGGCATTTAGAGCAATAAATTTCCCTCTTAGCACTGCCTTTGCTGCATCCCATAAGTTTTGATATGTTGTGTTTTCATTTTCATTCACCTCGAGGTATTTGCTAATTTCTCTTGCAATTTCTTCTTTGACCCAGTCGTTGTTTAGGAGTGTGTTGTTGAGCCTCCACGTATTTGTGAATTTTCTGGCACTCTGCCTATTATTGATTTCCAACATCATTCCTTTATGGTCCGAGAAAGTGTTGTGTAAGATTTCAATCTTTTTAAATTTGTTAAGACTTGCTTTGTGACCCAGCATATGGTCTATCTTTGAGAATGATCCATGAGCACTTGAGAAAAACGTGTATCCTGCTGTTGTGGGATGTAATGTCCTATAAATGTCTATTAAGTCTAGTTCATTTATAGTAATATTCAGATTCTCTATTTCTTTGTTGATCCTCTGTCTAGATGTTCTGTCCCTTGATGAGAGTGGTGAGTTGAAGTCTCCAACTATTATGGTATATGAGTCTATTTCCTTTTTCAGTGTTTGCAGTATATTCCTCACGTATTTTGGGGCATTCTGATTCGGTGCGTAAATATTTATGATTGTTATGTCTTCTTGTTTAATTGTTCCTTTTATTAGTATATAGTGTCCTTCTTTGTCTCTTTTAACTGTTTTACATTTGAAGTCTAATTTGTTGGATATTAGTATAGCCACTCCTGCTCTTTTCTGGTTGTTATTTGCATGAAATATCTTTTCCCAACCTTTCACTTTCAACCTATGTTTATCTTTGGGTCTAAGATGTGTTTCCTGTAGACAGCATATAGAGGGATCCTGTTTTTTAATCCATTCTGCCAATCTATGTCTTTTGATTGGGGAATTCAGTCCATTGACATTTAGTGTTATTACTGTTTGGATAATATTTTCCTCTAACATTTTGCCTTTTGTATTATATATATCATATCTGATTTTCCTTCTCTCTACACTCTTTTCCATATCTCTCTCTTCTGTCTTTTTGTATCTGACTCTAGTGCTCCCTTTAGTATTTCTTGCAGAGCTGGTCTCTTGGTCACAAATTCTTTCAGTGACTTTTTGTCTGAGAATGTTTTAATTTCTCCCTCATTTTTGAAGGATAATTTTGCTGGATATAGGAGTCTTGGTTGGCAGTTTTTCTCTTTTAGTATTTTAAATATATCATCCCACTGTCTTCTAGCTTCCATGGTTTCTGCTGAGAAATCTACACAAAGTCTTATTGGGTTTCCCTTGTATGTAATGGATTGTTTTTCTCTTGCTGCTTTCAAGATCTTCTCTTTCTCTTTGACCTCTGACATTCTAACTAGTAAGTGTCTTGGAGAACGCCTATTTGGGTCTAATCTCTTTGGGGTGCGCTGCACTTCTTGGATCTGTAATTTTAGGTCTTTCATAAGAGTTGGGAAATTTTCAGTGAAAATTTCTTCCATTAGTTTTTCTCCTCCTTTTCCCTTCTCTTCTCCTTCTGGGACACCCACAACACGTATATTTGTGCGGTTCATATTGTCCTTGAGTTCCCTGATACCCTGTTCAAATTTTTCCATTCTTTTCCCGATAGTTTCTGTTTCTTTTTGGAATTCAGATGTTCCATCCTCCAAATCACTAATTCTATCTTCTGTCTCTTTAAATCTATCATTGTAGCTATCCATTATTTTTTCTATGTTTGCTACTTTATCCTTCACTTCCATAAATTCTGCGATTTGTTTTTTCAGTTTTTCTATTTCTTCTTTATGTTCAGCCCATGTCCTCTTCATGTCCTCCCTCAATTTATCGATTTCATTTTTGAAGAGGTTTTCCATTTCTGTTCGTATATTCAGGATTAGTTGTCTCAGCTCTTGTGTCTCATTTGAGCTATTGGTTTGTTCCTTTGACTGGGCCATATTCTCAATCTTTTGAGCGTGGACAGTTATCTTCTGCTGCTGGCGTCTGGGCATTTATTCAGATTTCTCTTGGTGTTGGACCCAGCAAGGTTGTAATATTTTTCTGTGAAATCTCTGGGTTCTGTTTTTCTTATCCTGCCCAGTAGGTGGCGCTCGTGGCACCCGTTTGTCTGCGGGTCCCACCAGTAAAAGGTGCTGTGGGACCTTAAACTTTGGAAAACTCTCGCCGTCCTGGGGGTTCGCTAGCCGAAGCGGCTTGAGCCGGCCCTCAGTCCGAACGCAGGGAGGGTTGCTGGTCGCCGCAGCCAGGGAAAGAGCCCGTCCGAATTTCCTAGTCAGCCCTGGGCAACAAGCGTGGCGGGAGGGCGCCAGCGGCAGCGGCCCGCCCGAGAGAGTGCACGTTCCCCGGGAGTCACGGGGTCACCGTTCTCCGCGGCCTGGGGGTTTCCGATCCAATTCTCTCAGTTGGTCCGGGGGCTGCGCGTGGTGTGGGCGCCAGTCGCCTTGGTTTCAGGGGACCACCTCTCCAATTCTCCCAGCCGGCCCGGGAAGGGGGAAGGGAGTAACTCCGGCCGCTTGCCACCCCGCCCGGTAAGGCCCGCGCGCCTCGGCGATCTCACCCGAGCTGCTTCTCTCAGCCAGCCAGCCGTTCCAGGATGGGGTACGCTGTCTTTTTTATCTCTGTTGTGGCTTTGGGCGCTTTCTGTATCGTTTCTACTCCCCTAGTAGGTGTCCTGGAGAAGAAACTAAGATCCGCGCGTCTTACTAAGCCGCCATCTTCCAGGAAGTCCCTTTCCCACAGTTTTGAAGGACAGTTTTGGTGTGTAAAGAATTCTTGGCTGGCAATGATCTCTTTCAGTATCTTAAATATCTATTACCGTTGCCTTCTTCCTCCATGGTGTCTGATGAGAAATCAGTTGCCGTTTCCTTGTATGCAGTTAGTCTCTTTTCTCATGCCACTTTCAGAATTCTCTATCTTTTGCAATTGATAGTCTGATCAGCATGTGTCTCAGAGTGGGTATATTAGGAGATATTCTGTTTGGAGTATGTTGCACTTCTTGTACATGTATATTTATGTCTCTCATAAGAGTTGGGAAATTTTCAGCCGTTATTTCCTCAAATATTCTTTCTACGTCTTTTGGCTTCCCCTTCTGCCTGTTCAAATCTGCTCTTGTATGACTTTGGTGCTTTAAAAATTTCTTCCATTGTGAATTTCATTCTCGTAATTTATGACTTTTTTATATTTTCAAATTCTTCTTTATGCTCACACAGTGTCTTCTTAATATGCTTTTCCTCATAAGCCACATTTTCCTTTATCTCCTTGAATTGATTATGAGAAGTGTTTGGACATCTTTGATTAGTTGTTCAAATTTTGTGTCTTCTCTGATGTTTTAATTTGTTCCGGCACCTGGGTCATAGCTTTCTGTTTCTTAGTATGGCTTGTAATTTTCTGTTGATGTCTAGGAATCTGATTATCTTCATGAGTTTACTCTGAAGGTCAGTCTTTCTCTCTTGCCTAGGCAATTTACTATAGACCTTTAGAATAGCCTGTGTTAACTGATCAGATTTTTTTTTAACTCTTCTTCATCTGAGTCCAGCTCTGGATATGCAGTGCAATTTTTAAGATTATACTTTTGGGATAATTGTTTCATTCCTAGAAAATAGTTTCATTTCCCTTGTTCCTTTTCTGAGAATCTTCATCTGTTCTGTTTTTTTTATTTTGCCTTTATAATTTTCTTAAAGTCCTTACATTTCCTCTAGCTGCTTTGGCCTGGAAGGGAAATTATGGGAGCAGGATCATGCCAGAGGGGACTTTCCCAAGTCAGTATATCCCAGCCAATGCACATCCAGTGACCCATGAAGTGGGAGTCAACCACCTCCAAAGACCCCGGGAGAGAGGATCAGGAATGATACCAAAAGCCTTTCTGATGGATCCCCAAAGCTGAGCTTTCCTGGCTGCCTAGCACATGGCATCCTTCAGGAAAATGTTGCGCATAGCCCGAGGAAGGATGGTGCTGTCACCTTTCACTCTGATGGGGCAGGGTTGAAACAGTGGCTGCAGCCATCCCTGTCGAGGGTGTGTTGAAACAGCAGCTCAGAGATGGGACTCAGTGATCCAAATTCAGTGATCTAAAGCTGTGATCAATACTTGGTAGTGTCTCCTCCATTCTTGGGGCATATCCCTCTGTCTGCAGTAACCAGCCAGGGACCAGACCTTGAGAGCAAGGGATGTGCACCAGCAGCCACATGGAATAAATAACTAACAGTTCTTTACAACAGTTCTCAGCCTCTTTGTCCTGCTCTTCTATGGATGCTGTGCAATGCCCCCCAGCCCCCAGAGCCTCAGAACACTTGTTTCAGACAGTTCTTGCCTTTCCTCTAGCTGTTTTAAAGGAGGAGTGAGTCCTGGACTGCCCTAGTTCACCATCTTCCCCAGAAATTCCCTCAGGATTATTTCTTCTTGATTACTTGGCCTCTTTATCACGATGAAAGGTCCCTCTTATCTGTGGCGATATTCCTTGTTCTATAATCTACTTTGTCTGGTATTAATATGGGCTCTTAACTATTCTTTCTTATTTGCTAATTTTTCTGCAACCTAATTTGATTCATGTGGACATTAAGGCAGAGTAAATCATATATGTTTCTACATATAGCTTAAGTAATATTTTATAAAATATTTCATATTTTATATTTCTGTTATCCTTTTGATTATTTGTTTGTTTTGATTTACTTTAATTTTGGCAATTGCAGCCAACTCGAAAAACATTTTTGTATTGAGAGAACACAAAGTTTTAAGTATGAAATTATTTTTATGATCATCTATGGATGATTATTGATTTTGATTTTTGTAGTAAAATTTTCTTATGAGATACCCAAACCAGTACAGAATATGTGAAGGAGTGTGACTATACTAAGGAAGTTTTTGTAACAAATGGGGTGGAGCATGGGGATCACTTCCTACATGCATGAGCAATGTGTCCGAAGCCCACCAAATTAAGGTAGGTTTGTGTATAAGTAGAAGAGATTTTTTCAGATATTTGCCCAAGAGTTAGATTTAATATGTAGCTGCTAACAACTCAAATTTACCAGAAAATACTAAATTATTTCCCACATTAGTTGTTTCAATTGCAGCTCTATAAACAGTGTCTAATACTCTTTTTTTACTCCCATCTTCTCTAAGCAAAGTATTGCCAGTTATTCATGTCTACAACTATACATGGATCTATCATCCATCCATTTATCTATCTATCTATCTATCTATCTATCTATCTATCTATCTATCTATCTATCTATCTATCTATCTATCTATCTATCTATCTATCTATCTACCTGTCTGTCTATCTATCTATCTATCCTCCATCCTCCATCCTCCATCCATCTATCCATCTTTCTACCTATTTACGCATCTTCCTGTGTACCTACTTACATATATACATACCTACCTACCTATCCAGGTACCTACACATTTTACTCCTTATAAATACATGGCTACAATGCGTCTCCTGTTGGGGGTTGCTGGACTTCTTGGATGTTTATATTTATGCATTCATTACATTTTGGAGAACTTCTCCTATTGTGTCTTTGAATTCCTTTTTCCCCTTTGTCTCTTTCTTCTCCTTCTGGAAGAAGAAATTATATATTGTTACACTCGCTAGTGTCCCATGGGTCTTTTAGGCTTTGTTCATGTTTTATCAGTCTTCTTTCTTTTTCTCTTTAGGCTGAATTATTTATATTGTCTTATCTTCAAGTTCATCCATTGTTTTCCTTCTGTCACTTCTAATCTGCTGTTGAAACCCTCTAAGGAATTTTGAATTTCAGTTATTGTGGTCTTTAATTCCAGTATTTCTGCTTGATTCTTTAAAAAATTTCTACTTTATGAGATTCTTCATGTTGTTCATTCAGTGCTTTCTTGATACCATTAGTTATTTTTCTGTGTTTTCCTTTAGCTTCTGGAGCATATTGAGGCTCGTCTGAAAAAATCTTTTTCAGGTATGTTCATAGTCTGTTTTTATTTTTTTTGCTGATGGTTTCTGAATTTTTGTTTTGTTCCTTTTGATGGCCCATCATTTTCTTTGTTTGTCTTGCATTATTATGTTGCACACTGTATATTTTAATATTTTAAAGTGTTACCTCTGGAATGTAGCCCTTTAGCTGTCTGCATCTAGAAAGTGATATGACAGCTATTTCCTCGGGTGCTAGGAGCTAACAAAACAAACAAACCAAAGCATCAAACACCTTTCACAGCTTTCGCAAACTGGCTTTTGATGCCTAGTGCTCTCTCTCTCCTCTATAGTTTTAACTTCTTATTGAGAAGATCAGTCTAAGGTATCAGCGTAGGGTCCTCACAGTCCATTACAGGAATTCAAATGCCTTCTCTATTCCTTATGCACTACACTTCTCCCACCCCAGGTGCGGTATTGTATGTCTTAAAGCCAATAATTCTTTGTCCCAGGCTGCTTTGCTTTAATTTTTTGCACTGCTTTAGTTCACCACAAGCTGCTTCTGCCTGTAGGGCAAGTTCTGGGAGGATGAACCAGAAATGAGTTTCCTGGTTCCGTCTTTCAGATCTCCACGAGATATGATGGCAGTGATACGCAGGCACCTGTGTACACACATAGGTGTTACTCTTTTCCCTCTGCAGTGGGGCCAGAGAGCCACAACAGGAGTGTAGGTGGCTCCACCCTGTGCCGGGGAAGGTGTGGGGGATGGACCAGCAGAGGCATCACAAGCTTCTGGTTTTAAAGTCTGTTTTCTTGATTCAGCACCTACACAGTTGCTGCACTCTTTAACTGTTTTCTGAAGTTTTGAGGGAGATAGCTGCTTTAGTTTGCTAAGCATTGCTGGAATGCAATACACCAGAAATGGAATGGCTTTTAAAAAGGGAATTTATTAACTCACAAGTTTACAGTTCTAAGGCCACAAAAATATCCAAACTAAGGCATCCAGAGAAAGATACTTTGACTGAAGAAAGGCCTATGTCTGTCACATGGAAAGTCATGTGACTGCCGGTCCTTTTCCCAGTTTCATAGCTTCCAGCTTCTGATGCCAGTGGTTTCCACTCTAAGTGTCTGTGGGCCTTCACTTAGCTCCTTTTGGCTTTGTGCATTTTCTTTAGTTTTATTCTGCTTGGAGTTTATTGAGCTTCTTGGATCTATGGGTGTGTACATATTTAAATTAAATTTGAGAAGATTCACCATTATTTCTTCAATGAATTTTCAATTCAGATATTGTATTTTTAGTGACTAGAAGCTCCATTGGGTTACTTTTATATCTTCTATTTCTTCATCATCCTCACGCCTTTTAGAGGCTAGCTTCCAAACTTTTTTAGAGCAAGTCCATAGCAGCCTTTATTTTAGGGCTAATTTACCCCCACTGTTAAAAGATTTCCTTCTGATGAAGCTACCCAATTCTCTATCCATATAAAGTTCTGCTCTGATTTGGGGGACATGAATTGTTCTCAGCTTTATGTAACATTGGGAATTATCCTTCCCATCCATTGCCAGTGGTTCTTTCCCTTACATTGGTGGTTTTCTCTCATACCTACATGTGCTGGTTATCAGTCAAAGACTTAAGGGTCTTAAGGAGATCCCCTTTGAGGATTTCCAACACTTTCTTTATGTGCAGTCCAGTGTTGTAGCTTTCAATTTCCAGCTTTCTTGACCTCCTTAAACTCTGGTCTCTGTGTCCTTAGCTCAGACAGACCACAGGCTATGTTTGGGTCTCCTTTCCCGCACTGCAGCTTAGATATTGCTTTCAGACAGTCAGCTGGTACCATATAGGGCCCACCTTGCTTGTTTTCCTTCCCAGTCCTATGCTGCCCAGTCATATGTTGTCCAGTGTGTAAAACTGTTCCTGAATGCAGAAGACCGCTTGCTGCTGAGAAGGAAGGTAGAAAAGGCATGTTTGTACATTATGTGGTTTAGTTATGGTGATTAATCTAAGTGTTTCATAAATTGAGATAACAGCTTTTCACAGCCCTAAGCAGATTCTTTTTGATACCAAGTTCTCGTTAATAGTCTCAAAGACTCTTGGTGTAAATTAAAATGGCTTCATTGGTTGGGCCAATCAGTATCCCCTTGGATAAACACATCTCAGCTGATTTGCTGGAATCTGTGCTTGGGTGGCAGAGAGAAAAGCATCATGGAGAGTGGGCCACTGACATGGGGCTCAGAACTATTCACCAAATCGTCCCACCAGCATTTTCTGCTGAATAGCCTAGGGGACTCAGATTAGATTCAAATGTGACCTGGGCATTTTGGGAGAGAACACCACTATGCTTCTTCCTTCCTTCCTTGTGGCTTCTGGTGGCTTTTGCTCTGCTCCTCCTTCCTTTCAGAGCATAAGAGGTGAAATCTCTTTGAGGACTGGGTAGACCAGCCCAATCAGTGAAGCTCACATGCTTTGGGAAGATGACATGGCCAACTTCCTTTATCAGATGTGCTCAGCTGGTGCCAGTTGGTTTCAAGTTTTGGAGCCTCAAGAACATTCTAAAAGGGAGCCACTGGAACTTCTGGGGGAATATGAAAAATCTTAGCAGTGACTTGGTTTCCCAAGAACCTTCTGAGTCTCCATGTTTCAAAATAATCACAGAGAAGTCAACATCATGAAAACGTCAAGCAGTGTCTCCAAAAGAATTTTCTAAAGCTTCTCTATGCTTGATAATATCCAAATGTTACTTGCAGAGTTCATGCGGATACTTTAGGTAATGATGTTATTTGTCCTAAACAGCCATTTTTTTTCTGTTGTAATTTTTATTTCTCCATGTATGGTGTCATGGTCAGGTTCATGTGTCAACTTGGCCAAGTGGTGGTACCTGTTTGTCTGGTTGGGCAAGTGCTGGCCTGTCTGCTACAGTGAGGACATTTCATAGAATTAAATCATGATCACGTCAGCTGCATCCACAGCTGATTCCATTTGTGGTCAGCCAAAGGGGAGTGTGTTCTGCAATGAGTGATGCTCAATCTAATTACTGGAAGCCTTTTAAGGAGGATTCAGAAGAGACAGGCTCTCTTCCTGCTTCGGCTGGTGAGGTGCTCCTATGGAATTCGTCCAGACCCTCCATCGGAATCGTCGGCTTCACAGCCTGCCCTGCCCTCTGTGTTCCCATGGTCACGTGAGACACTTTTATAAATTTTATATTTGTGAGTGTTCCCTGTTGATTCTGTTTCTCTAGAGAACCCTAACTAATATATATGGAAATAAAACTAGACAATTTATTGGATTGAGGGGATATGGGAAGAGAGAGAAAATAACTTATTTTATATTCTTGGTCCTGAAAAATAGCATCTCTGATATTTCTTAAGTGCTTTAAGAGTTAACACGCCATCTACACTACCTTGGCTTTCCTGCTGCGCAACCAATCATGGTGAAATACTTGAGAAAACTGTGGTCTGATGTTGAGCCCTCCCCGTAGTCATAAACACTGACACCAAGCACATTCAGCATTTTGGTCTAACGCAATTTGTCTAATGTCTTCATCATTTCATCACCACAAAGCCAAATACTAATTTGGTTCTAGTTTGGCTTTTGGATCTACCTGTGAGTGCTGGGCAAGTCTTTGCACTCCTTTTGTCGGCAGGTGTGGAATTTCTCATCAAAGAATATTAGTTAAACGTGAATACTGGCTTGTGCATTACATGGTGGAACATCTATCCTTGGGCCTTGGGTTCCAGAACCCCCATTTGTGGGACCCAGCCCCCTCAGCTGCCCTGTACACAGGTGTCGGGAGACCAGAGGGCCCCCTCCTTGGAGTCTGAGAGCTCATCAGTGTTGTTTAAACAACCAATTAAAAAGTGGAGGAGCAAGTTAGAAACAACTTTGTCAGCCCATTGCAAGGTATTGTAACTGCAGCTGGGAAACTAAGATAGGGGTCACATTGGTTGTGGGGGCAGTGAAGAAGCAGTGGCAATAAGGGGGTAGGATTGACAGTGGGGGTGCAGATGAGTGATGGACTCATGGATACCTGGCACATATTGTGGCCTGACAGCTTTGGAAGCAGAAGATGGGGAGTGTTTGGGATGGTACCCACTATTCCAGCTTGGTGAACAGATGTCTGACAGAGCAGGAGCCAGGAAGAGGAGGAAGGTCCTTGGTTTGGGGAAGACCCTCTGATAAGTCTACTGTGAACAGCTGCTGGAGCTTCATTTTCCTCCACTCTTCTCTGTAGAGTCAGATACAGTCACTCCTCCACCTGGAGAGGGAAGCATCACAGTCTTGTGGAATGGAGCATTCCCATCTAACTAACCTCAGAAGTCTGAATCTGGCCCTCCCCTATCTTCTTGTTCCTTTGTCCACAGGAAAAGGTGGACCAGGAGAAGCTGAGCGTCTTTAGCCTGTGCTTGTCCCCTTGAGGAAGCTGCCATGCCCTTTAAACTTCAAAGCTTGCCCTGGAGACTTCTGAAAGCAAATGGGGTGCTCCGTACTGCCCAAAAGGTTTTGTCTACTTTCCAGGAACTTGGACATGGGAAATGTCAATATGTGTGGCTCAGGTTAGATGGAGCAGGCCACTGAAATCACCTGCCCTGGGCAGGTAGGTACCCAGGACCAGGTGTGGATGCTTCCCCAGCACTGGGGAAAGTGTTGTCCTATTGGATAAGATAACCCACAGGACCTAGAGTTTAGAAAAGTGAGAGAAGAGTCAACAATTCTACAAATTCAGAGGGAAAACCAGAAACAAACATGGGAGACCTAAGAGAAAAGAACTCATTAAGGAAGGCAGACATGAGCCCTGTCATCCAGGAGCACTGTCATCAAGGAGGGGAAGAAGGGAATCCAAAGACAGCAATGAGCCCATCTGAGCTCAGAAAGTGTGTATGTAGAGACGGGACCGGGGACAGAAACCAGGAGAGGTGTGAATGACACAGAAGCAGCTGGGAAAGCAGTGTGAGTGTGGCGCCCAGAATAAGCCGAAGCTTGAGTGAAATGTTGTCATCAGTGAAAAGACATGAAACAAAAACTGTACTTGGATCAAATGATCAATGTGGACAGGTTGGGTTCTCTGCTGGGGGATGTTGATCTGTCACCCACCCTTGTGTTGGTCCAAGCACCTGGTTTTGTCATGCTGTAAACCACTATCCCTGGCCATACCCATCCACCTCCCCTCCTCACCGCCCCCGTGGATATGCCCAGAGGCAGGCAGGTCACCATGGCAGGGGACGGAACAGTCAGCCTGGCCTGTCGACACCCACCTGTAGGACCCATCTCCGGGCAGGGCTGCTGGCAGTGCTGGGTGGTTCAGAAGCCTGGCCATACCTTTGCCTTCCGTAGCTTTTGGTCTGGACAAGGTAGTGCCTCTGAATGTCCCTTGTCCCCAGAAGAGCCAAGAAGCCCCCCTTCTTCCTCCTAACCTGAAGGAAAAATCCGCTCAGATGTCCTCTGGGCCGAACCCTGCCCAGGGAAGCCCTTGGGCACGCTCTTCGGGCTAGGGGCATGAACTCTGCAGCATGTTTCAGTGCAGCTGCACCAGCATCTCCCAGGAAGCTGTTAAATCTCCAGCCACCTGGAGAGAGCGTGGGAGAGCCTGAGAGCGTGAATTGGAAGTGGGGCCGAGAACTGCACTGCGAACTAGTGCCCTGACAGGCTACCAGGGGAGGGACACCCAGCAATCAGGTGGCGGCAAGCCCTGGTATCTGTGCTGGTGCTGTGGCATGACCTCGCTCTGTACACCTCAGGCTTCATTTTCAAGACATGTGTCTAACTTTCCTGGGTATCATCTTGGCCAAATTGTTTGCCCACTGGCAGGAAATTTGGGTTTGGATAGAGAGCTGCTCTCTAAAATGCAAATGGTGCACTCACAGCAGCCAGCCAGTTAGACTTTGGATCCAAGGCACTGACTTCTTGGAGCTCCAAAGTAGCTTGAGGTCTCAAGGATATACCTGACAAAAGATCTGACTCATCCCTGATTTAGGTAAGGTTTTAGGCATCTACTTGATCACCTCCAGTGACAAGGAGCTCACTACTTCTCCAAGTCATTCATCTCACGTTCTGACAGCTCTAGTCATTAGAGACATCATTGTTATGTTAAGTGTAAATCAGCCTCTCTGCAACCTCTATGGAGACAGGAAGACATCTGATGCACCTCTGTAAATCTTCTCACGTCCAGGCCAAACTGGCCAGATAGACTTCTTCAAGCTGCATGCATAGACAGGTGGCTGAGGGCTCCTGCGGAAATGGAGGACCTCCTGGTTCTGGATGTCCAGGGTGGGGTCTGAGATTCTGGGTTCCTAACAGGCTCCCAGGTGCTGAGGAAGAGGCTGCTCCATGCCCTTAGCACTTAGAGCCCTGATCGTGGGACTTAGAGAGTCCACCTAGAAGTGGGAGAGGTCAGCATTCCTTGGCTCACATGGCCATGGGCAGTCCCGTCACCATCCAGTGCCCTTTTCCCTTTTCAGTGAGACTGGGCTAATGAGTGCACCTCTTTCAGTGGTTTGTTTTGAGGACTGAGGGGCTGGCACATAGGAAATGCAGTACAGGATGAGCTCTGGACACTTTGTGCTGAACAACCCCAGGACCTTTGGTCGTTCCCTCCCGTTACTCCAGAGTTATGTTCTCCCTGGGACACACCTAGATGGGCCATAAACCCAGAATAAAACCCCAGTGCATGGAACAGAAGATGATGACATGGCATTTCCCTGCAATTTTCACCATCTGCAGTCAGCTAGAAAGCGGGCCTGCTGCAATGAAGGACGTTTGACTTAATCTGCTGGTGCTTAAATGAGATTTAATTGGCTGGTGCTTAAATGAGAGAGCTCAACGTAGCACAGCCCAGGCATTCCTCATCTCAGCACTCGCAGCTCAGCCCAGACCTTTGGAGATGCAGGAAGAAATCACCCCGGGGAAAGTTGTTGGAACCCAGGGGCCTGGAGAGAAGACCAGCAGAGACCATCCTGTGCCTTCCATGTAAGAAAGAACCTCAGTGGAAAGTTAGCTGCCTTTCCATTGAAGAACTAACAGAATAAATCCCCTTTTATTAAAAGCCAACCCGTCTCTGGTGTGTTGCTTTCTGGCAGCTAGCAAACTAGAACAATAATTCTCACCATTATCCTATTAAACATAGTGGTGGAAATAGTGGTTTTTCACCCAGATAAGTGAAACATCAGTTCAGAGGTGGAAGGAGATATCTACAGAGGTTGATCTGTGAGGCTCCCTTGTCTCAGCTCTTGTCCTGACTAGAAATCCTTATGCTCACATTGGTGCATGTTTATGCGGCAAATGAGTTTCTCTAGTGTTTAATATGTGAAGGTTTTTTTATGGAATAAACCTTGTGCTGGGGGTATCTGGTTCCTTCCTAGGTGGATGCATGGAGGCCATGCTCTGCAGGAAGCCCCTGTCCCCCCAGGCTGATTCAGGCTCCATGAACACCCTTTTAGGTTAGTTAGGATGAGGGATTATAACTGCCTAATGCTCCCTTAGATTTAAACTCCTTGAGTGCAGAGACCAGGTCTTATTATCAGTGTATCTTCAGCCTGCTGTGAAGGGGCTGGTGTAGATCAGGGACTCTGCAAATGATTGTGGGAGGCGGGGAATCAGGGAGAGTGGAGAAAAAGAGGAAAGGGGGGGAATGTGCTGGTTTGACAGGATTACATGCCCTAGAGAAGCCATGTTTTAATCGTGATCTGTCTTGTGGAGGCAGCTGTTTCTTTTAATCCCTATTCAGCACTGTAGGTTGGAAGCTTGATCAGATTATCTCCATGGAGAAGTGAAATGCCCAGTTGTGCAAATTAACCTTGGATTAGAGGGAGATGTGACTCCACCCATTCCAGGTGGGTCTTGGTTAGTTTACTGGAATCCTTCAAAAGAGGAAACATTTTGGAGAGAACCATGAGATACGTCAGGGCCAGAAAAACCACGAGAGCCCATGCAGCTGGAGACTTTTGGAGATGAAGAAGGAAACCACCCCCCTGGGGGAGCTTCATGAAACAAGAAGCCTGGAGAGAAACCTAGCAGACGTTGCCATGTTCGCCATGTGCCTTTCCATTTGAGAGAGAAACCCTGAACTTCTGGAGTGACGGTCACCTCTTGTTGGTGCCTTAATTTGGACATTTTTATAGGCTTGCATTAGCTGGGATATTTTCACAGCCTTAGAACTATCAACTTACTACTTAATAAATTCCCCTTTTTGGAAGTTGTTCTGTGTCTGGTATATTGCATTCTGGAAGCTGACTTGGAAAGATAAGGGAGGAAAGGAGGAGAGAAAAAAGGGAAGAGAGGGAAGGGGGAGAAAAGAGAGGGGGGAAGATGAGAGGGAGGGGGAAGAAGAGAGAGGGAGGAGGCAGAAAGGAAGAGAAGCAGGAAGGAGGTACAAATAACCACACAACCCCCTCCTGCCCACACTCCACTCCCCAGTGACAAACAAAAGAAAGCAGAACATCGTTTTGCAAGTTTTGCAAGCGAGTTGGACTTGGCTGGGTGTTGACTATTCATTTTTGTCCTCTGGGGCTTCTCTGCCACTTAGGAGCATAGAACTCTTTGTTGCAACGGAGCTGAGGCCTCCAGCTGACTCTTGGGGGAACCAGGTGTCCAGGAAGGGAGCAGATGTGAAATGCCTGGTTCCCTCCCCTTTGCATCCACAGGGGCAAAGTGGACAGGAGCTGACCTTTACCTCCAAGTATCTCTCTTTATGTTTTTTATTTTATTTTATTTTTTGTATGCTGTATGGTGGGGGTCTCATTCTTTTTCCGTGTTAGTATCCTGTTATTGCAGCACCATTTGTTGAAGTTTTTGTTTGCTTGTTTGTTTGTTTTGGGAAGTGCATGGGCTGGGAATCAAACCTGGGTCTCCTGCATGACAGGCTACCTCTGTACCCCCTCTCTTTATGTTTTTAGCACAATCCATAGCCCTGTCTATATTGCTTCTAATAAAGAATTATGGGATAAGTCAAGCTACTTCCCCAAACTTATGTTTTCTGCTCACCAATTGTGCTGGTTTGAAGTTGTGTGTGTCCCAGTAGAACATGTTCTTCAAACTAATTCATTCTCAGGGCTGTGGACCCAGTATAAGTAGTCTTTTGGATGAGGCCACTTCAGTTAAGGTGTGACCTGCCTCATTCGGGATGGGTCTTAAATCCTATTACTAGTGTCCTTTATGAATGGAATGAACACAAAGAGAGAGAAAGGAAACCATGGATGTAAGACACTGAGATCAAGGAAACCTGGAAGAGAAGGAAAAGGCCAGCAGAGTCACTGGCAGAGGAGTCAAGGATTGTCGGCAGCCAGTTTTTGGGAAGAAAGCATCGCCTTGATGATACCTTGATTTGGACATTTTCTCACCCTCGAGTTCTAACACAATAAATTGCCTCTGTTTAAGCCAACCCATTTCATGGTACCTGCTTTGAGCAGGCTAGAAAACTAACACACCAAGGTAATATTTTTCCTGGAGCGGGGGGGACGTAATTATACAACATTGTTTCACGGAAGAACTCTTGGTTTATCAGGCAGTTCTTTCTTTGGAGTCCCAAGGAATTTTAAAATGAGGCATTAATTTTCATATTCTAGTTAAGATGAGAACAGGGTGGAGAGGATGCCTGGTGACGGGTGACAGCATTGAGAAAATAGCTCTGCTCCCTTTGTGAGTGCCAGCGAGTGACTTGTGGGAATCAGGTTCCGGCCTCGGTTCCCAGGAATCTGAACGGCACTGGGCTGGGACATCTGTGTCGTATCTGCATGATGAAATTAAGGTACGGCTGTGCTTGCTGGGGGAGACAGATCTATATAGACCCTGAATCCCAATCGTGATCCAGGATACGCCAAGAGCCGCTGTGTATGCTGTGAGTCTCCCCGTCTCCCCAGCCTCAAAACTGGACAAGGAGGATGCATTTCCTGTGGTCCTCTGGGACCCGGGCTGGGTCCCCTCGGTGGCTGGGGCTCTAGACGAGGAGGGAGGAGCTTTTAGTTCCGGTGTTTCACCCAGCATGAGAATTCAGAGACTTCTGCAAAAGTCCCCAGGGTAAGGGCGTGCCTGACCTTCCAGCTCTGCTTCCTACACGTCCTTGCAGGTCTCCCAGGCCAGGGTCTGGCCGTGGTGGCATTCTGTTGCCCGGGTTTGATTCACATACTGCCCTCCAGGTCCCAAAGGCCAGGGGCGTGGGGAGCATAACATTTTCTTTTGAGGGCAAGGCCAGGTTGCCTGCGTCATCCTTCCCAGCTAGGATGGGGTCTTCCTTATCTCTGCCTCTCCAGCAACTAGCAGAGGGCCTGGCCCCCAGGAAGCCTCAACAAGGGTTGAAAGCATGAGGGAGGCCTACTGGGATTGGGGCTGCAACAAATACCAGGGGCATCTCTGCTCAGACCTGGAAGCTTCCACGGACCGCCAGGAAGGCCCCCCATAAAGAAAAGACAGGAGTCCAGGGACAGAATCGCATCTGTAAACTTGTCTCACTTTGTAAAAGGCAGCTTCTTCTTTATCAGAATGGAGCCCCCAGAAGAGACTGTCATCACATACAGAAAAACCGTTCTATTCCAATAAACCTGTCAATAGGGCATCCTTCTGCCTTCCTCACTCTGGGGACGTCCGGGGCTAAGCCGGCTTTTGTCCGCGGTGACCTGGAAACTGGGGCTATGTTGGACATTGCTCTGTGACTCTGAGTTAGGGTCGGGAGTGGATCCTGTCTGTGCCGTGACTGTGTGTGGTTGCGTAGGGTTGTTCTGTGATAACTCTGCAGTCAACATGCCTCTGTGAGCTGGACCCCCAAGCACAGCCACTTTTGGGTGCCATGGGGCTCTTGCTCACTGCGAGGGTCTGACCTTGGGAAGGAGTGGGGTGGCTATCTTTAGGAAACAAGTACAATGGTGTCCTCTGCCACACCGATCATGGTGGCAGAGGCAGGTGTCCAGGAGAAGGTGGGGAGGGGAAGGGGAAAGCAGTGGTGGAGGGGGGGGGTAGTGTGGGAAAGGACACTGAGGGGGCATTTCATGCAAGCAGCGCCCCTACACCCCCCACCGGGTGACCTGCTCTGGAGCAGGTGGGCGGGGCCCAGGGGACCATTTGTGTGTTTTCTTCTCAAAAATCCCAAGTCCTTTTGAACTCTAGGGTTGCAAGGGCTACTATGTGGGGATGTGTACGTGTGTGTGTGTGTGTGTGTGTGTGTGTGTGAGTGTGTGTACATGTCCGTGTGCCTGCATGTGCGTGCATAAGGCAGTCTTTATTCTGGGGGAGGAGGGCAGGTAAGCTCTTCCGGATTTATTCGTGGGGAGCAGGGTGGGGGTTCGACTGCTATAATTTTCAAGAAACGCCTTCCGTGGCGAAGTCCTCTAAGTCATTGGTGGATTTGATTTCCAGATTTGGAGCGTCTCCTCCCTCTTCTTCTGGGCCATGCAGAGGCCCGTCAGGTGGCTGGCTTGCAGAGTTCTGGGCGGCATCCTCGTAGGGCCCCGGAGCCCACTGCACGGCGTCGGTGTCGCAGAGGCTCCGGTGCCCGCCACCTGCCCAGGGGATGGGAGGACCCTGCCTTAGGAAGGTGGGGGCTGAGAGCTGAGAGGAGCATCTCAGTGGCATCAGAGAGGTCACAGGCAAAGGCTGGAAGCCGGGGTACAGCGTGCAGGGTTCGCCAAGCTCGTCTTGGGAGGGTGGCTCAGGGGAGCCCCCCTCTGAGGATGGAATGGACACCTTGACGTATTTGCCCGTGTCCGGGTCATAGAAGGTCTTGATTTTCACTTGGAGTGGCAGGTCAAAGACGAAGTACTCTCCAGACTGGGGATCTTGGAGGACCTTCTGAGTGGCAGGGTAAGGGGGCAGGGGTGTGGCTGACAGGGCGCCCCCAGGCCACCTCCTGATGTGCTCGGAGAAGCCGGACACGGAGTGGCGGTGCACAAGAGGGGGCAGGGACCGGACCACGGGGAGGGTGGATGGGGGAATCTCTCGGGGGGACCGTGCCCCAAGCTCCGTCCACCCCAAGTCCTGGAGATGGGGCCTCTCCGCCCGGGGCTCGCCGCCTCTCTCTTGCACCTGGGCCGTCTTTCGTCTCTTGCTGGCCAGCTTCTTGGCTCGCCGCAGGGCCTTTTCGGTTTTGGGCGGGACTGCCGGAGGCTTGCCTGCTGCCCGCTCCTGCTGGGCATGGGGTCCTGCCTTCTCAGGGGGGCCCACCGAGCTGGTGACCATGTCTGACAGTGGGCCTCCTGGGGACAGCGCCCTGAGGTCCTCTGCCGACGCCTCGAACTGGGGGTCTCCCGCCTCCCCTTCCAGGGCGTGCGTCAGGAGCTCCCGCCTGGTGAACTTGGCAGCATCGTGGCCGGCCCAGGGGCTGGCGTGGGGAGGCTCTTCGGGCAGCCACCCCGGTTCTCGGGGGGCCTGGGGAGCATTATCCCAGATGCTGCTGGCGGCTGGGGAGCAAGCGTCACTCTCTTCCGGGGAGCTGGGGTCTGGGGAGGTTGCCATCTCTCCGGGGACCCATTTCCTCCCCGGGGGCCCTGCTCTGGGCGCAGATAAAAAGTTGCTCTGGCAGCCCTGCATCTGCTCTGCCCTGCCCGGCCCTGGCTGGTATTCCGAGTCTCCTTCCGGTAAAGCAATTGTGGGGATGGGCCTGGGACCCCTGGGCTTCCTCTCGCTTGTGGGCCACCTCTGGCCATTATTCTCCGCACCCGCCCCTCCCCCATTGCCCACCAGTGGCGGAGACTGGAAAGCCCCCGTGGTGGCTGGTTGGAGGGGCTCCCTCCTGGCTGTGCCCTCCATGTCCCCGTGGGCTGCACGCTGCAGCTGGGCACCCTGCATGCTCGCGGGCAGCAGGTGGCTGGGTGTCGGGGTGCAGGGCCTTTCCGGGCTCTCCGGGGGACAGACATGGTCGCCCAGCCTTGGTGATGCCTCTCCTTTGTGGCCCCCTCCAGGCGAGTCCTCGGATGACAGGGTCCTCAGGAGGGGCAGCATGATGGGTTTTATCACAGGGGTGGCCCGCAGGGTATTGTCTTTAATGGCAAACAGGATGAGCCTGTTCGACGTGGAGGATGGCAAGGACGGAAGGTCTTGGGTCACATCCTTGTGTCCCCCGGCCCCCGGGCCTCTGAAATCAGCTTCTTCTGCACATGCCTTCTCTTGTCGACCTACACACAGACCTTCTGCTGCTGGCAGCCTCTCCCCGCCGCCTTTCTCTTCCGCGCACGTGTGCCCGTCACTGAAGCCATCTTTTCCCAGTGCTTTCTCCTTTCCGTCCCTGTGACTGTCGCCAGCGCTCACGATCATCCTCCTGGGTTCCCGCTGGCTCTCAGCAAACCACGGCTTCTGCTGATCGTCGAACGAGGCGAAGGATTGATCCGAAGAGCTGGTGCTGGACTTGGCCTTCATCTTGAGGCTCGGCGTGAAATCAGACTGGCTGTCGCTGTAGAACACGTCTTCCTCCTCCGGGGAGAGGGGCCCCGGCGAGACCCTCTGCTCGCGGCTCTGGTTCTGAAGTCCGCCTGCCTTGTGCCCCGGCTCTGTCTCTTGGGAGACGGACCTAGAGAACCCGTTCTCCAGCTGGGGTCCGGCTGACGCCTTCAGCGTCTCCGCGGGCTTCCCAGACGCAGGCTCCGGGCCGCAGATCTGCAGGGAGAGACGCTTCCGGAGACAGTGGCGGCCCGAGTCGGGACGCCAGCCTGAGCTGGGGGGACTGACCCCCGAGAATCCCTCGGCATTGTCCGCATAACTGTTCGATTCGGTGGGGTTCCCATTGACAATGCAGGGGGCTGCGGTGGCAGCTGGAGGCGAGCTCGGCGTACGGTGGTTACCCGCAGGGGACGAGCTGGAGTCCCCTCTAGGGTCCTTCTGGATACCAGCCCATGACCCAGGAGGGGCCCCGGCAGGTTTCTCCTCTGTGATCTCATGCGGAGGGCTTTCCTCCAGCCCGTTGGGCAAGGCGACCCCATTGCTAACCATCTCCTGTTTGTCCTCAGCCTTCCCCCTGGTTATCTCGTCAAGGCCTTTCGAGAGAGGCAAGGGGCTGTACGTGCTTTTAACGCACCTTCGCACGTCCTTGAGGTTGAACAGCAGGCCGAGGGCCTTGGATTTGTAGCTGTCTCGTGAGTGGCACTCGCTCAACTCCTTCTCCTGGTACCCATTGGGCTGTCCTGGGGGGGAAGGGGCCAGCTCCGCCACCTGGCTGTCCGGCGAGTCCAGGACAGGCTGGGGAGGTATGACGGGCGTCAGGAGCTTGCTGATGCTAAAAGGAGGGTCGCAACGCTCCTTGGAGCCCTCGGGCGTGGCAAGGAGATTGCCCTCTGGAAGCTGCCCCTGGGGATTCTGCTTTCTCTGCAGAGCTGGGGCCCTCTGGGGGATCTGCCTCTTTTCTTCTGCAGCTTCTTGGAGATGTTCATTTCTTCTGCTGGTCTTTGATTTCCTCCAGGGCGGCTGGATCGGCTTCACCTGAGGGTCAGCCTGTGAGCCCGGAGCGTGTCCCTCCGTGCCAAACGCCTGGGCTCCTGCATCCCTTGGCTCCCAGGGCCCAGAGGTGGAGAGAGCCGCGGCGGCCAGTCTGCTCTCCTCCTGGCAGCCGCTGGCCTGGGTTTGGCCGGGAGAGAGGTTGCCCGCGGCGGGGTGGGTTTCCCTTAAAGAGGGCTTGTCCTCTTGGTGTCGGGCAGCTTTGCTTTCCGGGTCCGTCTCAGCAGCGTCCTTTCTTTCCAACAGCCTTGGTTGGTGGACCTTCCACGACTCAAAGGCGCTGTTCTCGCTGTGAAGAAAGGTCCCTTTGTTGACCCACTCGGGACCTCGTGCAGGCTGGGCCTGGGCCGGCCTGCCGGGAGGAGGGTGGCACTTCGGCTCGAAGGAGCTGGAGGCCTTGTCAGGTGTTGGGAGGAAGCCCCCGGAGCGGTGGCCTGCCACCTCTGGATTCTCGGGGGACTCCTGCTCCCCAGGCTTCCTGCCAGACTGGTGGCTACTCGGATGGGGGTTGGAGACTTCGGGGGGCACCCTCCTGACAGTTAAAAAGGCTGAGTCGAAGCAGAAGTTGACTCCACTTTCTGGAAGAGGAGCGAATTTGGGGGGGTTTTTCAGAGGTGGGGGCTTGCTGGTGATGGGCCGGCCGTCACAGCGCTGGCTCTCCGTCCTGTCGAAAGATTTAATGAGTGACGACACTTTGGAGACAGGCTTGGTGCCACTTCTCAGGCCCGGCGCCCGTGCCTCCGGCTTTCTCTGGATCGGCGTCAGCAGCGGGCTGCCTTTGGGGTACCTGCCCTCTCCTTGGACGTACTTGGGCAACTGCTGGACCGTGGCCGCCCAGCCGGCGTGCTCCGTGCCCTGAGCTGGGAGCTGGCTCCAGATGCCGCCTTTCCGGTGGGCGTGAAAGCTCCCGGGCCCCTGGTGGGCGATGTCTGGGGACGCGGCCAGGTCGGGGTCGTTGAAGGACATGTCCTCCGAGATGCACAAGCTCCGGAAGGCCCTGTCCGTGAGGGTGCTCACCTCCCGGTCCGCTTCGTCCAGCACGCTCCCGATGCTCGAGGTGTCGCTGAACCCATCTGCACACTTCTTGTTCCCCTGCATTGTCCGTCCGCTCCGGGAAGTGTGGCCACGGGCTCCTCAGGAGGCTTCTGGTGAGTGTTGGGTGCAGCCGTCTGCCTTGAAAGCGAGATCCGTTGACCAGGTGTGGATGCAAAGTGTGAATTTTTCTATTTTCTCTGCAAAAGAAATAAGTAGGGGAAGTGAAGAGGGCATGCATCTTGGTAGCCCCATGCAAGATCTGGCGGGTAGTGGCGTCTGAAGCTTGGGTGCATGAAGCCTGGTGTTGGGCAGCTTTCCGGCCCTTTGCAGACAGGGCGTTCCCTGGTCATCGTGTGACGCGGCCCCCCCACCCCCACCCCAATGAGCTCCGTTTATTTTCTGCGTGCTACTGAGCACTGCTTAAAATTAAATGCAGTCCTTTGCACCTAACTTGTCTCTTTGTTAGACTACAAGCGCCAGGAGCTTAGGACCCAGCCTTCGGGATTGTCCTTCATCTCAGATACACCCTAAGAGGGCAGCGCCCCTGTCGTCTGTGTCACCCAGGTCCCCTAACTCTCTGGCTTCCATTGGGTTGGGCCCAGAGGAGGCACGGGCAGGAGTTTGGAGGGAGGGGCGTGAGCAGCCGCGACTCTGCCCCCATCCCTTCCCTCCCTGTGGGGATGCAGGGTCTTGGCAGCTCCACCATCCTCTATGGGCTCCAGAGACTCTGCCCCTCCTCTGCCCTGAGCTGCGGTGGGGGGAGCCCCTCCCCTGCCTCAAGCTGCAGTCGGGGGAGCCCCTTCTCTGTGTGAGTGACGCCACACCCCCTACTTCTGCTTATTCCTCTGCTGAGACCCTTCATGAATTTCTCTTCCAGGTCCTGTCTGAGGCCCTGCTTCCTTCTGCGAGACCTCCAGTAGCCTGCCTGGGGGGACCCACACAAAGGTGGGCAAAGTGGCAGGTGCAGGGCCAGGTGTGGGACCAGCTGGTGGAGAGACTTCAGGGGGCTTTTGAGGCATTGACCCCTGCTGGTTCTCAAGCAGTCAGACTTGCTTTCACGAATGAAAGAACTGAGCGGGGGCTGCTGGAGAAAGGAAGGGACCCCAAGTTCTAGCAAAATGAGCTAGCAGAGGAGGCACAGCTGACGCGCCCTGGGGTGCCTCTGCTTTTGTGAGCTTTGACCCTACCTTGGAAACCAGGCTGCTTACTCCCCAGAAAGCAGCTCCTCGCTGCCATCTGTGCCTTATAGAAGGTCGCTCAAGACGGGGTGGTATTCGCCCGTGTGCTGGGTGGCGGGGAGACCCCACTACTGGTTGACCTCCCTTTCTTCCGCGTCTCCTCTGCCCACCTCCACCATAAAAGCTGTAGACACTAAACACTGGTGTTCTCAGGCTCCCACACAGCCCACGTGGCCGTGTGATGGTTCATTCGCCAAGGTGGAAGTGGACAGACTCCTGGGAAGATGCCTGCCTCTGATCCAAGGGGCCATCCCCACGGGCTCCACTCTGTCCTTTCCTTTCTCCTCGCTTCGAAGGCAGGCATGAAGCCTGGAAATGAAGCATTCACTTTGCACCCCCAAGGGACAAGCAGTGAGAACTAAAGGCTAAAGGCGGCGAGTGGACAGGACAGTGCTGGCCCCCGATGACAATGGGGACAGATGAGCTCAGGCCAGCAGCCGCCTCTCTCTGGGCTTCCTGTTCCCAGGGCTGTGGCCGCCTTAGGTGAGGGGTCCTAAGATTGCCTGACCACTATGATGGCGATGACTGAACTCTGAAATAGCAAGGATTTCTCCACTTCCATGTGAAGGTGGAAATAGGGTATTTGGAGATGTGAACTTAGACTCTCAGAGTCCCTTAAACATGCCCAGACAATCAAATACACACACCAAGAGCAGATATTAGTTGTTTTTTGTTTTTTTTTTTTGGAACACTCAGCTTCCTTGCCCTTCCTTTGGGTGAAAACGATTCCTTGATACCTTTTGAGGAATTTCCTTTCCCTCCCAGGGTGTCCAGTCTTGGGAGGGCTGAGAATCTGGTTGGCTGCCCAGGGCACGGGGACAAGGGCAGACCTGAGGCCCAGGCCAGGCCCATGGTCCTGTTTCTCCTGGAACTTTGCATTCCCTCTGGGGTGATGCAAGAATGGAGAAGGAGGTCAGAGCATTTTCTCTGGCTTTAGGGCTCCTGATGTGTTGGGAGATGTCACCTGACCCTTGCCAGTCTGGATCTTGGGCTTCTCATCGATTCCACAAGAGTCCCAATTTCCTTTTAATAATTACCCGTTTTGACTTAATTTGTCCAGTTTCTGTCTCTGTTGCTTGCATCCAAAGAACTCTAGCTGACTTCGGGTGTGCTTTGTCATGTCACACAGCAGTGAGAAATGTTCACTATATTCAGAAAATAACCACCTTCCTTCTCGCTCAGCAGAAGGGAGATCTCTTCCTGCTAACTTTTTTCAGATTCTTTCTTTAATTTCTCATTTGGCTTACCTGCAGTCAGATAGGCCAGGCATAAAGTTGGTCTCCCTCCCCCCCAATCCCTCCCCCAACCCCAGCTATGGGTCCCCAATGAGATCCTATGGAAGTTTTTGGATATTGGCTTTTGAACCGATTCCATACCTGTCCGAGGAGCTGGGGCCTGAGTGCCTGCCTCACTGGATTTTAGGATATGTAGGTCCGAGACTTCTTTTCATGCTTATATTTGGTGTCGTCACTGCCCATCTTGAAAGAAGAAGAAAAATAATTTTGGTGGAGCCCCACTGACGCCTTGGCTCCAGGGTGCTGTTCAGTGCATAGAATGGATGTCTGCTGAATGCATGCATGAGTAAATGAAGCAAGAAGGAAATCATGCCTGAAAGAGGCATTTTTAAATGTCAACAACAAATATCACACAGGTGGTCTTTAATTTACTTCTTCAACCCACACTTGAACTCAACAAAATTTCAAACATAGGCAGTAAGGGTGAAAACCCAAATAATATCCATTTAGATCATTTCCGATGGTCAAAATTGTGTCTATTTCCAAGTAATCTTCTGGAACCCATTTTAAACCTCTGGGACTTCTACTGCAAAAGGAATTTTAAGCAAATCGGTTCAGTTTTGAATTATTATTATTTTTGCTAATAAGAACTTAGCAAAGCCAGTTTTCCCACATGAATTCATAACACAGGTTTTGCAGTAAAGAGAATGGGAGGGGCTAAACTTGAGTCCACTCAGCAGTGCTCGATTTATTGTTGGAAAGAGACTTGAGTGTCTATTTTGACAGCCAAAAGAACCAAAAAGCTGCCCAGGAGGATTTTACGAGTGCTAAGAATGATGTGTAAACTAATTAAAATAGATCCACTATGCAAATTTTAGATACAGACCATTTGTTGCCACGAGGGTTTCCTAGCTTGAAGCACTTGGATATTAATCTTGTCTGAGGTTGTTTATTAATAATATTAATAAGCATAATAATGCAAATTTGTGGAGTGCATTTCTTTGGAGAATCACAACAGCGCTTTGTTTCTATGACCCTATGGGGGGAGCCCATCCCTGAGGCCCCATGCTGGCTTGGGTGCCTCCTTGGGGTCCCATGGTGCGTTGGATTGACTTTCTGGTAGCTCGTATCGCATCATTGCATATCATCTCTCTTAACCTATGTGGTTCGGGTTGGTGATTATGTTCCTTTTTCCTCAACTAGAAGGCAAGTCCTTTGACCCAGGCAGGTAGTCTGGTCTGCCTTTGAATATGGAACCATCAACATAGAAGCTCAATCAACGTCTGCCTCCATGCTCTGAATTGAGTAAGAAAAATCCACACCCTAATCTTTCTGTGGGGTAAACTGAGGCACAAAAGAAAAAGGAGCAAGGAAGTAGAAATTCTATGGAGAAAAGACCCCTCACCTTGGGTATCAAGGCTACTTGAAGAATTCAGATAGATCCCTTGCATTGCTCACGTGTAAATCTATTCCGCAGTCTGCGGCTCCACGACAGAAGACGTGGGGATGAAATCAAGCTGATGACCACGCATGGACAGAGACTTTTGGTGCAGAAGGAGTCAGCGGCATTCGCTTTGTGAGGATTTTGGAACCCTGTCATGTTGTGCTTGAGCTCTTGCCCACCCCCCCCAGTTGCTGCATGAACTTGCCATCACTCTCTCTGCAATGCCTCCCAGAGGCCACCCCCCCACCTGCTTTGCTCATTCCTTTAGACCTTTTGGAGAAGCCAGACTGAAATGGTGACGAGCTTGGCTTGCTGTTCAGTGATGAGGGTACAGTTTCCTTCAGGTAATGTGAGTGAGGATAAACCGCGGGTTGCCAGGTTACAATTAAGGTCTTGGAATCTGTTCTAATGACTCCATAGAAACAAAAACAAGGACGTAATCATTTCTATGTACGTCCAAGGCCTTCAGAAAACAGTTTATTCTCTCAAATGTGTCCTTTCTCCTCCTTATCCCACACTATTTCCTTCACCAGTTTCACTCTGCTTTGAGTCCCCTCCGCTCCTCCCCAATATATCTTTTAATCCATTTGCTCCTTGTCAGATTTAACCTCTGATGCAATCGAGACTATTGGCCCCTATTTTCTTCTTGTTAAAAATTTATTTATAAGTTCCCCAAATTTCCAAACACTTTATATATACACCAAGCAAGAGCAACCTTTCTCCACTCTGCCCATCCTCTGGCAACCTCTAATCTCTACCCGCAAATTTACTATTTCTAGATAGTTCTTAAAAGTGAAATTACATAATACTTGTCCTTAAAGGTTTCTTTTTTCAAGGTTTATCTATGTTGCAGCATGTATCCGGACTTCGTTCCTTTTTTTACGGCTGAGTGATATTCTACTGGACGCATACACCACATTTTGCTTGTCCATTAATCGGTTGGTACACGCTTGGGCTGCTTCTCCCTTCTGACTATCCCGAATGGTGGTGCTGTGAGCAATGGTGTACATGCATCTGTTTGTGTCCCTGTCTTCAGTTTCTTTGGGTGCATTTGGGTTCTTTGAGTGCAATTGCTGGGCCATCTGGTGACTCTATGCTTAGCCTTTTGAGGAACCGCCATATTGCTTTCCGCAGCAGCTGCACCCTATCTTCCCAGGCCACTATCTTCTTGATATATGTTCCCTCTCTCCTTGGCTTCCTGGAATCACAACTACTTCTTCCTCTCTTTGGCTGTTTAACCTCTTGTCTTCCTATCCTTGGTCATGAAATGTAGGACTTGGTAAGAAACATTCACGGTGGGGGTCTCTTCTCACCTCACCCTGCCATCTCTGCAGAGGTGGTCCTGTGCTCATCCCTGACTTTAGTGGACAGCTACAAACAGCCCAGCCCAGGCTCCAGGCTCGCTGCCCAACTGTCCACTGGACATCTCCACGCTCTGAGTTTGCCTCCTCTTCCTCCTTCCTGTGCCTCCCCCACTCCAATCCATTTCCAAGTCCCAAGAGTTCATTCTTTTAAAGGTCTCTGGCACTGGTTCCCATCTCCACTGTCATGGCGTGGGCCAAGCTGTCATCACCTCTCCCTTGGGAGCCTGCAATAACCCATGTTCCTTCTCTGTACTGCACACAGAGCAGCTTTTAAAGGTAAGATCTGCTCAGGTCCACCAGGCTTAGACTCCCTCAATAACTTCCCAGTTTTCTAGAATGAAAATCAATTTACCTAACAAGAAGCCTCCCTTTCCATCCTCATCTTGGACTATTTTCTCCCTCACTTCTGACTTTTCAGTCACACAAGCCTTTTTCCAGCTTCCTCCTGCCCCAGTGCCTTTGCACATGTTTGCTCTGCCTGGAGTTGTTTACCTCCACCTTTTGCCTGTTTCTTGGTTAACTCCTACATACGCTTCAGAATCCAGTCTACTTGTCCCTTCAATAAGGAAGCTTCCTCAGACCATTTTAAGTCCCCCTGATATATGCTACCATGCCATATGCCTGCCTTTTGCAGCACTCATCATAATTGTAATTAAGTATTAACTGGGTGATTTGTTGTTTAATGTCTGTCTCTCTTACTAGAGGGATTTCTACACTGTTGTTTATCTGAGATGCAAACAACTTTTTTTTAGTATAAGTATGTCCCAAATAGTGCATGGGGTATACTTATGTTTTAAAAAAACATTTGTTGTTTATCTGAAGTTCAAATTTCACTGGGCACCCTGTATTTCATCTGGAACCGGAGGGCCTCACCAATTTTTAGGGCCTGAAGTTGATCACAGTGTGAGAGGCAGCCAATGTGGTGTGTTCATATTGGAATGATATCTGTGACACCTTGACTTGTGTTTGTATATCACACTGCAGTTTATAATGCACTTTGACATCCACAACCCTTTTTCTTCTTCTTTTTTTTTTTAGTTTTAACTAGGGAAATTGTAGGTTTACAGAAAAATCATGCATAAAACAGAATCCTCGTATGTCAATATCCATAATCACGCGTCTCATGACCCGTGGGAGGTGGGTTGAGTAGGGTTTATTGTCACCATTTTCTAGGTGGAGAAATAAAGGCTCAGAGAGATGCAAGGATTGCTCAATGTCACACAGTATGTAAGTAGAAGAAGACCTGGGGCTGGGACTCAGCTCAGGCTCGCCCCTTTGCCATCCTGTGCTTTCTTGAGAATGGCGCCCTGAACCCCTGGTCCACGGAGTCCAGCTCAGATGGGTGTGACCTGGTACTCTGCATCCTGTCACAGCCAGGGGGGTGCATTGCCAGCTCTGCTTATGGGCTGGGTGGAGCTCATGGAGGAATCTGTTGAGTGTGCTCAGCTTGTTTTTTGTGACAACCAGAAGCCTGAGACCACGGATTCCACCAGTAGGTGTGGCCTGTTTGGGGAGGGCTCTGGCACTGTGGGAGGTTCACAGGGAACCAGGCATGCAGAACTGGGAGGCAGCAGCACCTCTCCATGCCTGGGCTGCACTCCCAAGCTGCTAAGGATGCAGCTTCTAGCTCCTTCTCGCTCCTGCCAGTCCTTTCCACAGGAAGCCATTGGGTTGGGTTTGCTGTTGGGTTTGACCACTCGCCTGTATGTGGTTTTGAGCCCGAGATCTTTGGGTGAATTTAATTACTTTAATTGAATGGTGTTTTCACTGTTCAGGAAAGGGGAAGCAGGAAGACAGTGGGGATGAAAGGGCTGGCTTTATCACACCCAGAAGGCTCTAACAAATTGCAATTGATTCCACTTGTTCCTCTTTCAGGTCATTTTCTGAGACATGGAAGTGGGTGGCCTGGAGGAGTGTGTCTCTGAGGTTAAATGGGACAGCGACGTGTCTTGCACGTGGGCAGGCGAGAGGCCAAGTGCTGCTCTGTGCATGGTCGGTCCGCCCAGCATGTAGGGCCTCTGCTACCCACTGCTATTCCACGTGGCACATTCTGTTATCATGACTTGCTAGTCAGGCTTGAGTCAAGCGCTTGACCTCTCTGTGCAATTGCCACCCATCCTCCCATTTGGGCTGCTCAGAGGGAAAGCCCTTGTCTGCATCCTAAATCTTACGAGGTGGATGGTGGCATGGTGGTGTTGAGGTCCTCACTTGGGGGAGGGGAGCAGGCGCTGGGGGAGAAGGGTGTCTATCAAGGCAGAGGCTCCACACCAAAGCTGCATGTGCCTGTGCTCATTTATCCCTCACTGAGACTCTGCAGGCCAGCCTCTCCCCACTTTACTTTACTGGGGAAACTGAGGCTATCTGGGCCAACAATTTGCCCCTTGTTCAGGTCCATAGCTGGGGCCGGAGCTGGACTGATACCCTTGGTTTTGACCCCAGAACCCTCTTTCCTTTGCGTCTTGTGGTGGTGCTTTCACTACTGTTCCCCAATGTGCAATTGCTGTGCCCTTACAACCACTTTTGACTTTGGGAAATCAGAATTAAAAAAAAAATGTTATCAAGATACATATACAACACAAAATTCCCCTAAAATGGTTAAAATAGCACTTTCAGCTGCACAATTCGGTGGCATTCATCGCACCCACAATGCTGTGCTATCACCTTCATTACCAAAACTTTTCCATCACCCCAAACAGAAGCTCTATCCCGTGAGCAGTGACTTCCCATTCCTCCCCCTTCCCCTGCCTCCTGCTAACCTCAAATCTGCTTTCTGTCTTGGTGAATTTGTTTATTCTAGATATTTCATATAAATGAAATGATTCAGTATTTAACTTTTTGTGTCTGGCTTATTTCGTCAAGCATAGTGTTTTCAAGGCTCTTTCGTGTCACATAAATCTGAACTTCATTTCTTTTCAGGGCTGAATAATCTTCCTTCTGTGTATATACTATAGCTTGTTTGTCCATTCATCTGTTGATGGATGTTTGGGTTGTTTTCACCTTTTGGTTGTTGAGAATAATGCTGCTATGGACATCTGCGCACAGGTATCTGTTGGAAGTCCCTGCCTTCAATTCTTTGGGGTATATGCCTAGAAGTGGGATTCCCAGGTTGTAGGAAATCAACAAGTTCAAGTTCATTATATTCTACTTGAGGAAGGCATGGGATCTCATAACACAAGCTTAAAGCTCTTTCATGCATTCATTCATTCAACTATTCATTGAACACTTGCCATGTGCCCCTGCTCCCGGTACTGCAGGCACTGTCATGGGCAAGCCCTGTCCCTGTGCAATTGGACAGGTCGTGGCTGTGAGATGTCTGCTTTGTCAACATGTTCAGACCTCAGATTGCCTGGTGCTGCACGTTCCATTTGGCCATTTGACCCTACTGGTCTTCTGCTTGGCTCCCTCTTATAGACGAGGGAGGCTCAGCCTGCACCCAGCTTCTGAGCAGTGCTGGGACCCAGGGGCTCTGTCTGTGTTAGACGCTAGGCTGGCTGGTTTAAGCGCCCATGGATGGGAGGGTATCTGGCCACCTGTTACTACAGGCCAGAGGAGGGTCCCTGGTGCATGGAGGGAAAAGGCAGGCATGTAGGAAGGAAAGATTGTGGGATGGACTACCTTTCTGGCTTCCTCATGTGGGGTAATAATATCTGACCAGGGGTGGATTCATCAATGCAGCACCACTGGCTCTTGGTGGGGGCGAAAGAAGGAAGGCCCTGATTTGCAGTATTTTCCAATGTTCATGGCCAATTTCTGTGGCCCATTTCAAGCTACTGACCTGAGTTGCTGATGGCTGGTTTGGGAACAGGGGTGCATGCCAGCTCTCCCGTGGCTCTAGGTGGGCTTTGGCACACCCCGAAATCCCAGCAGCCTGCAATCTGCACTTGAATTTGCTTCAGGGAGCATCTTTGGGCGGGTACCTCACTCTGCAAGGTCAGGGTGTGAGCCAGCAGTAGTCCATGCCTCTGCCATTTCTGACCATTTCTGCAGGAAAATCCCTCAGTTCTCAGGTGTCCTGGTGACCAGATGGGCTGGAATCGGTCAGGGCAGTGTCCCTGGATGCTTTGCTCCACAGAAGCCATCCTCCACCAGGAGCTCTCGCTCTCGCAGACCCAGAGGGCCCGGCCACACAGGCAGGTGTCTTCCTGGCAAGGACTGCCCTGATTTACCTTTACAGAAGCAACCAGTTGGTATCAAAGACAGGAGCAGAGAACCGCAACCCCAAACAGCTCAGCTAGAGCTGGGGACTGAATGACGCCCTCCACAGAGGCACGATCAAGTCCCAGCCCCCCAGCCCCACGTGCCACTAGGACCTTTGAAGATGTTACTACTGAAGTGTGGACTCTTCTGTTGAGTAGGATCTCTGAAGATCCCACTTAGATGAGGCTGGATCGGATCAAGGTGGGTCTTCATCCAAAGACCTTATAAGCAAAGGAAATAGGATACAGTGGAAGGAGCCAGAAGTCAGCAGAATCCAGAGGAGCAGACCCAAGGAGAGAGGGACATCGCTGGGTGAGGGAGATTGCCAGACTGCTACGGACTCTGGGGGGAAAGCATGGCCCTGCCCACATGCCCTGAAGTTGGACTTTGAGACTCGGAAACCAGGAGACGAGAAATCCCTGTTGCTGAAGGCAGCCAGCCTGTGGGACTTTTTAACCACCCCGGGCAAACCACGGCGGTGCCATTTAGGATACTTTAGGGGCATTGCTGAGAGGTGGAAAGCTGGGAGAGAAGAAGGACTCTGAGTGGGACCCAACCCAAAGCCCAGGGGCCACGCCCACTCTCGGGCCAGGCTGGAGGACAGCCACCCCTACTCCTTCAGAAACATGGGGGCCTCCAAAGCAGAGGGTCCCGTTGGGAATGTGGGTGCAGTTCTTGGTGAGCCTCAGTTTGCCCATCTGTAAAACGGAGCTGGACACGTGCCTGGTAGAGTCGTTAGTGGCCGTCTCTCAAACTGGCCACTATTGACATCGCCAAGGCACCCTGGGTGCAAAATTGCCCTGAATCAAGGAGACAGTGTTAGTCTAGAACCTGGCACATCATTCATTTGTTCATCCATCCATCCATTCATTCATTCACGTATTTGTTTATTCATTTACCCTTCCATTTTCCCAACAGGAGGATGGTATCAGATGGACAGCTGTGGACAGTGGAAGACATTGGGGACCTGAGTTCAAGTCTTAGTCCTAAGTAGAGTTTCTACCCTGTTATTTAACCTCTACCCCTAAAAAATAAGAATAATGAAAAATAATCCTGCTCAGCCTACTCCCCAGGACTGCCCCCACACTGGAAAGGGCTGTGCAAGGGTAGTCATGACTTGTGCCCCAAGCTGGGCACCGCTTGAGTGTCCTGGATGCTCAGAGCCTCCAGCTCACCGGGTCCTGGCTGCACCCCTGCCGGGGGGTGCCTGGACCGAGAGGAGGCCCAGGACACCCTGCCGAGCGGTTACAAGCATCCCATCCTCCCCGTGTCTCTCCAGAGCAGATGATTTCAACTTATGTTTCCCTCAACCCAGAGTAAGAAATAACCTTTACTGCATGGCATAGAATGTGCACAGAAACATAGAAAAATGAAGAAGTTCCTGAAACAAAACTTACTGTTCTTGAATATACCACTTTAATATTTCTATTTTCTATTTCATTCTATTCCATACCATGACATCCTATCCTATTATACTCTATTCTATTCTACCTCATTCAATTCAATTCCATCCCATCCCATCCCATTCTATTCTTCATTATGAAACAATATGTTTGCAATTTAACCCATGATTCCATGGCACCCCCAGCAGTGAACTCTGGTTTGCAGTGTTTTTTTTTAAATGGTCCTAGAGCAGACACTCCAGGCATCCCAGATTGTGCCTAATTTTGTGCTGTCCCAGTCACAGCGATGCTGGATTGTCATCTATATGGGGGAATGCAGCCATGAGGACCAAACACGGTGACGGGCAAAGTCTACCCAGGTTCCCGTGGGGGTGAGGAAGAGACCTCCCAGGGTGGCAGGTCCACGGGTGCTGAAGCCGGTGTGTAGAAGCCAAAAGGTTAAAACAAGACCTGCAGATTTGTTGGGAGCAGTTGGCATTAGGGTGGCAACAGGAAATTGAGGAGATTGTTATCTGCTTTGTTTGGGACAGTCCGGAGGAACAAAATGTTCATTTACCCCCAAATGGTTACCTTAAGTATGAAGAAAGCTAAGTACTTTGTTTCTTCAAGAAATGCATGTATGCCTTTTGTTACCCTGCAGTAAATAAGCAGTATCTGGTTCAGAATAAAGTTGTCTGTTGTTTGTTAAGGTTAAGCTTCAGACCCCCTGATCCTGTCTGTCTGTCTCTTTCTTTCTCATCATTCCTTAATATCCTTCGAGATCTGTCTCATAGGAAGTAACGCCGGTGCTGTGTCCCCAGACCCTGCACAATGTCCGGTCAGCATGGACTGTGCATTCAATGAGAGAACGAATGAGTGAATAGGATAAGCACCTGCTATAAGATAAGCACTTTATATAATCCAACATTATTAACTCATAGGTATTATTATCATCTAATTTGATACATCAATCTTGGAAGGTAGGAATTACCCTCATTCTTACAGGGAAGGAATGTGGAGTTCAGAGAAGTGGTGCTGGGGCTAAAACTTGGGGCTGTGGGCCCCAATGCATAGCCTTCTTTGGGGAAGTCAGGCCACCCCTGGCCACCCCATTCCTGCACTTCTGGTTCCTGGTTCCTCTTCTCAGGTCTCCTTGGGGGTCCCCCTTGGGGTCCCTGGCTACAGGAGCCCCTTTGAGTCAGTGCACCATCACCCCTGGGCTTCTGTAGCCTGGGAGATGAAGACTTAAAGACGGCAGCTTGCTCAACAGCTTTGAATTCAGACAGACTTTGGACAAAAAGTCCTTAAGTTCTCTGCGCCTCAGTCTTGTTCTTGTCAAATGGGTAAACTGGATCCCATTCCTTTGGGGCCGATGGAAGGCAGGCTCAGCCCCTCGTGGGCCAAGTGCTGGGGCTGGGATGCTTGCAGCGGGTGGCTGGGCTCCATCCTGGAGAGCCTTTCCTGGAGAGGAGGCTTTTGGAGGATGGAGCATTTGGGCTTGTCAGGAGTGGGGTGCCCCTCAGAGACCCCTCTCTGCTCGTTCCCTGGGAAGACGGACAGGCAATGTGGAGAAGGGAACCCAACCTCTGGGTGGGCATCAGGAGGAGGCTCCAGGCAGGACTCCCCAGAACCACAGGAGGGCATGGGGGTGTTGTGGAATTCTCCACCCCTACTCTGGACCCAACGGCGCTGCCAGACCCAGTGACAAAGCCTGAAAAGCACAGCTAAAAGCACCCATTCATTGAGCTGCTTTTACCTGCCCGGCACTTTACACCTACACTCTCCTTCAATTGTCACAACAGCCTAGCACTGATGCCAAAGGAAGCCGAGACGGAGAGATCGAGAGTCAGAGAGGTGAAGGCACTCACTCAAGGTCACACAGCCAGGGATTCAGACTCAGGCCCCACCCACCCTCATGCAGTGAGGTCAGGATGCAGAGTCCCCGCAGCCCTCTCTCCAGATACCTTCTCCTCTCTCCCACGGCCATTCTCTTCCCGACAGGAAACACTTGTGGGAGGATGCAGGAAGAAGGCATCTTCCCTGTCTCTGGACTGCAGGGGCGGGAATCATGTCTAGGGTCAGAAGATGGTGTGCTCCCTGGCGGGGGGGGGGGGGGGGGGGAATATCCTGAGCCCCAGCACAGGATGAAGACCTGCAGGCTCCCGCCATCTCCTCCTTCTCTGCTGGAGGCTGGAGAGGAGACAACCAGTGCACCTTTCTCATAAGCTAACCAGCTCCAAAAGGGAGTGAAGAGCCTCTGACAACATCCTGCCTTCTCTTGCATCTAGTGGAATGCCTAGGAGGCAAGAAAAACTCATGGCCACCCAGTTTATCCTTCTAAAATTTAAAACTGAACAATCCACTCCTCCAGCAGACAAAGGAATTTAAAAATAACCTCGAAAGCTCAAGCTGATGTAAAAAAAAAAAATCAGCTTCTTGGAGAATCTCTTGTGGTGTCTGAGAACCATGGCCAAGCCCTGTCCTCTTGTCTTTTCCTAAGTCGTGACCTTCAGGTACCCCAGAACCCCCCAGACAGCCTGTTCAACATGGCCTGCTGGCCCCACCCTTGGATTCACTAGGTCTGGGTGGGGCATTTCTAACAAACTGTCTGGGGTGCCAGTGCCACTGGTCCAAGGTCACACTTGGAACCCTTGAAATATAGGAGATTTGTACCACATGCATCCTCATCCTGCCACTCTCCCCACGGGACCGTGCAGGCTATAGAGGGCCCAGGAAGGGGAAGGAGATTGCTCTCACTGGGCAGGGCTTGCTCAAAGGCAGCTGCCGGTTCATGCACAAGAACCTAGTAGGGTCCGGCCACACTTGCTGGGTGTGGCCCCAATTCTGAAACCTCTTTGTGCTTTGGTTTGCTCATCTGTAAGATGAAAGTAACACCAGGACTCGCCTCATGGGGTGGTCGTGAACTTGTGCAGCAGCTGGTACCTGGTAACTAGCTGTCATTGCCATGCTCATGGGCTGCCTTGCTTAATCCAGGGCCAGGGGCCAGGGTCTTGGTGGCTGCCAGGTCGTTAGGGTTTGCTTTGCATTTGTCCAGCATGAAAGGGAGCAAGCGAAAGTGGCTTCCATGGCTTGAGACCCTCCTCCCCCATACTCGCGCTCGTTTGGGGTTCTCTGCCTTGGGAAACCGCTCCCTGCCCTCCCTGCTCAGGGTACGGCTCAGCTGTTCATTTGCACCTACATCCCACAGCAGCGTCAGGGTTGGTGTGCTCCTGAGCGACACATGTGCATCTTCTGGGCAGAACTGGAGGGTGCAGATCCCTGAGCCTGGCAGGTCCTTGCCCCCGAGCAGGAAGCAGTGCAGGGAAACCTCACATGCGCAGTTACGAAGTAGATGCTGGGTCTTGCCCTTGAGGTTGAAGATTCAAGTCAGGTAAATGCACTCCCCAAGTCTGAGCTCCGCTTCTCTGCACTTGCAAGGGTGGGGCAGAGCTAGGGTTCTGGGCTGATGTCAGTGCGCTCTGAGCTGAGGGGCACAGAGGAGAGGTAATGATGGGGGAGTGTCCTGACGTCCCGGTGGGGTGAGGTCTGTCTGCTCTGCAGCTGAGCCAGGAGAACGAATCTGCTGGACCCTGAGGCCCCAGGGTTTGAAATTCATGCAGGAGAAGGGGAAAAAAAAAATCGCAAAATACAATAGTTGAGTAGAGAAGGCTGCTGTCACCTCTGTACCTGGCGCTGCCTGCTTTTGATACATGTGTTCGTTTAATGCTGACAATTTGGGTGCCATCCTCATTCCCACAGGACACAGAGAGAAGCTGAGGACCAGGGAGCTTGCTTTACCAGAGCTGCCCTGTCCCAGGCCTCCAGCCGGGCCCCGTGGGGCTGTGCAGAATCGCCACCGTGGGGGAGGCGTGCGGTGGGGGTGAGGCTTCCTGAAGGCCCAGGAAAGGGGTGAAGCACGTGGCCTTCTGTTAGGCTGCTGGGTTCCCTAAGGGTGAGGTGGACTCTTTGGTGAACTTGTGGGATGCTCCCGTGAGCTCTGGGTGTAGGAAGGCAGTGAGGGTAAGACACGGGCTTTGGGCTCAGATCCTGAGTTCAAATCTCGGGCCCTCTTTAATGGTGCACCCTTGGGTGAGTTACCGAGCCTTTCTAAACCACAGTTCTTGCCTCTACCAAAGGGAACCATAAACCTACCCAGCCGGCTGATGGCCAGGATAGCATGAGATGGTCTCAGCAACGCCCCTGCACTCGGAGCACAAACAGTGACCGCTGTGATGGGGACAGGGTCAGCAAAGGTGAGGTGGCCCTTGCCAAGTGGGGTTTTAAGCCAGTGGGTCTGAACTCTGACCTCTTGACCTCTGAGGCCATCAGGCTTGACCTTCCTCAAAGTGGGTGCAGGCAGAGCCAGGAAGGAGGTGATGCAAGTGGCTGGGCTGCCCCAGGACAGAGCCTGTCAGGGGTGGCTCCAAAGTAACCGCAGGCCTCGCAGGCCGGGCTTCGCTATACCTGGTCGGAATCCAGCCTCAGACAGGATGCAGCCCTGCCTCCCTGCTGATTGGGGAAGGTGAGTGCAGCCCTGCCTCCCTGCTGATTGGGGAAGGTGAGTGCAGCCCTGCCTCCCTGCTGATTGGGGAAGGTGAGTGCAGCCCTGCCTCCCTGCTGATTGGGGAAGGTGAGTGCAGCCCTGCCTCCCTGCTGACTGGGGAAGGTGAGTGCAGCCCTGCCTCCCTGCTGACTGCTGCATCCAGTTGGAGTCTCGGGAAATTTCTTCAGAGTACTGCAAGCAAATCAAAGCTTTTCCTCTCTCCCTCTTTCCTTTCTTAGGCTTCCGGGGAAAGCCATGAGGGGTGAAGGGCTGGGACTAGAAGGAGAGGTTGCACTAGAAGGGGCCAATTGCGGCAGGGATCAGAGGCCCTAGGGAGCCCTGGCACTGCTGAAGCCTGGGGGTGCCGCCTCCTCTGGGCAGGATCAGCACTTCTGTCCCACCCATCTGGGCTGGAGTGTTGGAAGTCTGCAAAGCTGAAACCGGGGGGTGCCAAACAAGGCACCCCACTCTAGCAGCCCTGCTCCCCGTGTTTCTACCCCATGGTCAAGAGAATGCCTCCAGCCCCCTTCCTACTAAGTAAGGGGGCCTTCCAAGTTCCCGAAGGAAGCTTTTCATGGTTTATTGGTTCCTCTGATGCTCTTGCTGCTGAATTCCCAAGTATTCCAATTCTCGCTCTCCAGTTGCCCACGACAGATTCAGAAGAGAATATACTCTGCAGAAACTGGCCTTCAGGCTGCCACTTGCGAACTGAGGCCAGCGGGCCTCATGCCCGATCATGCCCCAGCTCTGCCTCGACCTAAGCACGAGGAGGCCACCCATTATTCACGCCAGCATGTGTCTGACACGCAGCCCCTCTGGGGAATGTTCCAGAACAATGCTTATGGCTTCCGTCGGGGATGACACATCCCAGCACTATTGCACACACCCCATTTTTGGGCCTTGATCCATTCCCCTTTTCCTCTACATCCCCCTGCAGCCCTGCTGCTCGTGCCAGGAGCAATACAACAGAAAATACGGAGAGGGTTTGAGTTTTTCCACCTCACTACATGAAAAATAGGAGTTAGTTCCGGGATGCTGGATTGGCTGGATTTGGGGAAGCACTGTTTGAACAGTCGAACGGAGATAAAACTAAGACCACTCCAACCTCTTGGTGCCCTTGGGCCTCCGTCAGGGTGACCTTCTCTGGAAAACTCTTTGCTTCTCTCCAGCAATTCTGTGCAGATGGAGTGAAATCCCAGGAGCCAATAAGGAAGACGGCCCAGCTCTGGCTTCCACCGCAGGTTTTGGTTACCAAGATTTCTGGCACAGACTGGAGGACTAAGGCTATTTCAAGACGTGGAACTTCTCCGCTCTGTCAGCGTCTTCAGGGCTTCCTGAGGGTCAAGAAAAGGAAAACTCCAAGATGCTGGCCCTGGTGAAGACCTCAGAGTGGATGCTCACTGTGCAGAGGGACAGTGGTTTTCTCTGGTTCTCCATGTCTCCGCACAGCTCTCAGGGGTTTCCAGGGAGTCCACGCGCCTTTGCCTACAGGGTCTCAGCCTTTCTCCAGCCCTGCCCTTCTTCCTGAGCTGCTAACACAGTCGCTCATCCCTAAAGGTCTTCTCTTCACCAAAGGGAAGCACAGTCGCACCCATCCCGAAGGCCCTGGGCAGACGTGCTCTGGACTTGGGTCAGCAGGAGGTGTCTATTTATAAATCACCCCGATAAGCACAATCTGCCTGGCCCTGGACCACACAATCATGCCGGGTGGCTGGTGGCTCCACACCCAGTCTCCCCATCAAAGCACCCCGATGGCCAATGGAACCTTTCCTCTACCAGCCAGATTTGAAGATGGGCCCAGGGTAGGGTCAGGGGACCCAGGGACAAGCTACGGGCTCCAAAGGGCCCAGCCTACAGCCAGAGCTTTCATTGCCTTTTTTTGGGGGGGGGAGGGGGGTACCAAATGGACCCATCTCTAAGGGTGTTCTTGCACTGAAAACTTTTTCTGTAAAGGACCACGTAGTAAATGGTTTCATTCTGGGGGGCTGTGGTGTCTTTGCCCCCATCACTCGATTCTGCCACCCTAGCCTGAAAACAGCCAGAGACAACGTGCCAGTGAACACGCGTGGCTGCGTTCCAATAAAACTTTATTTACAAAAGCAGGTGCTCAGCCCACAGGCTGGAGTTCACCAACCACCGTTGCAGTGGGAGCATGTGTGTCTGAAAGGCGGCTCTCATCTGACACACACAACTGTGTAACCCACTCTCCGGGATCCTGTAACGGTGGGGGGTGTTTTCACATCTTAAATAGTAATCTTTCTTGGAGTGATGGCGCTTCCCACGGTTTTCAGGACTGCTCTTTGCAGAGATTAGTTCTTCTCCACGGGAAAAAGACACGCTTTTAAATTCAGTCACGCCTGCCTTGCCTGGTTGGGGAACCCCCGGGTGTGTGAGAAGCTGGCAGTCTGAGGAGGGGTCACAGCTGCTTTCGGAGTCCCTGGGCCCAAATTTTCCAGGAAGTGATGTTCCTCCTTGTTAATGAGCTGGGAAGCTCTTGTGTGGGCTGGTGCTGGGGTAGACCAGACAGCCGGCGCCCTCGCCTCCACCTGCCAGCCGAGGAAGCTGTGAGCGTGCCAGGGCCCCCCTTTGGCATCTCAGTGACCTGGGGACACACGCAGGCCCCGCCGTGGGGAGCAGGTTGCCCTGCAGACGGCACCCAGGTTGAAGCCCTCGTGCGTGCACCAGATCCTCTGTAGGACTAAGCCCCTCGCCAGGCGCACGGCAGTTCTCAGCAGCCCCCTCTTCCCCCCCGCAGACCCCATGGGAAAAACCAAACACACGTCCCACTGCTCCACTGCCCAGCGCAGCCCAACACACGTACCCGACGCGGGACGGTGGCACGTCATCCACTACATGCCCAGCCCCCCGCCAGCCCCGAGGGCACCAGCCAAGGGCCCCCCCACCTGCTCCCCTACCTTCCGCGCTCCGCCGCTCTGCCGGGCAGGCCTTTGGGAACCGGGCAAGCCCCCCACCGCGCCGAGCAGCCCCGCTCTGGCCGCAGTCAAACTTCTGTTCCCTTCCTTGGGTGGGCTGCCCAGAGACGGGAGAGGGAAACGGAGTCAAGAGCCGAACTTCTGATTTTCCGAGGGCAATCCCTGGAGCGGAAAACAGAATGCACTGGAAGCCCGTGAAGCGGACCTAAACAGAGACCCGGCCGGGGAAACCAAATGGTGTGCTGGGGAAGAGGCAGGCAGCCGGGCCCAAACACCCGCGTGGTGTCAAGTAACAGTCAGATTAAACAAACAGCCCAGCAAGCTATTTTTACCTCCAGACCGGCCGGGGTGGGGTGGGGTGGAGGGGGGGGTAAGAGATAACTTGGAGGTGGGAGGGGGGAGGAGCCAGAAATTGCTGGCTGCTTAGCGGGACCCTAACCATCACCCCAAACTTCCACCCCGAATGATTCCTAAAAGCCATGTCGGCGCTGTGGTGCAAATAAAGACCTCTCAAGGTGCAGAGGGAAACGTTTAGTTTAAGGAGATGTTTCAGGCATCGCAGGGTGTTACCTCGGAGCCAGCGCCCGGGCCTGCTGATGTCCTGGCCCAGAAATAGCCCATTTCATCATCGGCCCGGGACAACCGCAGCCCGCATTCCTCGAGTAAGGAGCCGGGCACCGCTGCTGTCCTTTGGAGCGAAGTCTCATGCCCAGCTGCGGGCTGGGGTGAGGCCAGGCCCGGCTTCAGGGTGAGGATGGCAGAGGGACATGAAATGACCGGCGAAGGGGGCAAGGTAAGTGCACTCTTTATGGGCCTGGTCCCAGGCTGGCCGGTGGTTTGCAAGGTCCTTAGTATGGCTGGGGCGGGGCCCCGGGCTGGTTCCTGCTGCAGAGCCGCCTGCCCAGGGGCTGCTGGCTGCCTGGGGTCGGCACCTGCTCCCCACGATGCCTGCAGACCCTAGATATCCCCCACCACCTGGTTGGCCCCTTTCCCTTACCCCAGCGGGCCTGGGGAGTCCACTCAGCTGCCAGGATTGAATGCCAGAGGTTTTTCTCTCTTCCCAGAGCCATACTCGAGTGCCCTGGCCCCCTCCCTGACCCTGGGGTCTCCTCAAGGGCAGCATTTCTCCCTAGTCCTAACTCGGGACCTGGTATGACCCCAGTTGGAACCTTCAGCTGCCAGCCAGGGTCACAGGGCCCAGCCTGGGTCCAGGTCCTCAAGTTCTCGGAAGGGACAGCCCCTCGAGGCCCTGCAGCAGGACAGGTTAGAGAGACACCTACAGAGATGCCAGGTGGAGGGTTCGAGGCCCTCCTCCCCTCAGGGGGCCCCTGACTTGCCTTTGGCCCTAAGAACTCCAGGACAGGACTCCGAGGTGCCCACTCATAGCTCAGTCCTCAAGCGGGGTGGCGGGGGCCCAAAGGGAGCCCCTCAACTTTATCCAACCCCACCTACCTCCATTGCTTGTCCAAAGCAGGCACAGTGAAAACAATCAACTTTAGCATGTAAAAAAAAAAAGATTAAGCACATAAGATCTTGGGACCCACCCCATGGTGCCTCATTATTTCCCAATTCACGTGCTTTCAGGGAGCCTCAGTGTACCCATCTGTGAGATGGACACAGTGCCTTTGCTTTGCAGGGCTGTGGGAGTCAAAGGCGGTCACGGATGCACACCGGAACGTGGCACAGCGTCCCGGACAGCAGTACTTTTTGTGCTATTTTCCTGATTTTTGCCATATCCTCAGCCATCTGTGCTACCCATTTACCTACTATTTTTCCTTAAAGAAATTTAAGTCAACCTTAAATTTAACCTAAAGATTTTTAGACAGAGTTTCATGGTAAACCCCCATACCTGTGACACCGCAGATGTCATGTTCCAGTTAATCTTTTTGTCCTAATACCCTTTGAAACAAATGTTTGACCAGTTGACGGTATCATCCATGTTTGACCCTGAATCACTTTGTCCCTGTATTTTAAGAAATGGTGCATGATTGAATATCATTTTTTAGAGGAGTTTGTTCTGGGGCGTGGGTGAAATGAGCTGAGGCCCAGTTCTGTGGGGCCCCTAGTTTTTCTAACTGGCTTTCCTCTCCTCTCTGCAATGCATTTAATTCTTCGCAGGTGGAGAGTATGACCTCATACCTTGTTTGGGGCCTTGGAGACTGGGAGCTCTGCTCTGCGACGGGAGCCGATGGTGTTTGCTTGAAGTGGCTGATTGAGAAAAGGAAGCCAAGGTGGCAATGGGGAGCATCTGGGGTAGGCTGAAGCGAGCAGGGCAGTAGCAGGCTGCTTGGCCAAATTCGTCAGCACAGGATGGAAAGAGAACAATAAAGCACAGCTGACCCGGCAGGAGCCCAGCCTGGGAGCAGGCAGCCAGCCAGATCGTTGCCCGATCCCATCTTTCCCCAAGAACCTCTCCTACCAGCCCCAGGCTTGACACCTTAAATCTGTGCGGGAGGGCTGCAGCCCGGACCACTTCCAGCACAAGGCATGGCCAGGGAACTCGGGGGTCTGCGTGGGCTGGAGCTGGCATCTCCCCGAGCAACTGGCCCGGGCCAAGTGGCTGCCCTCTCCCAACCCGGGAGCCGTGAGCTGCGTGGAAAGAATGCGGATGAAGCCACGACTCTAAATGTGGACTGGTGGACGCTATGTGAGCCGGCGTGCTCCCTTATCGTCCAGAAAAACAAGGCCCGCTTGGCCGTTCTGCAGGAGCATAAATAAAGCTGTCCTCAGCCTCTGTGCCACCCTGTCTTCATCTCTGCTCTGACTTCACCGGCCAAACTCTCTGCAGAACCGCTGTAACGTTGTAGAGTTGTAGAGGGCAGCGCCAAGGTCCCGCTGCCTGGGGGAAGAGGGCCGGCGGCTGCCTTGGCACGTGGGAGGATTGCTCACTTAATTTTGCAGCAAATCGATCCCCTTCTACCTCTGCGTTAATTAGGAATCGTCAAAGGCTGGCGATGAGGTCCCTGTGACATGGGTCCATCAGGCCAGTTTCTGTTTCTGGGTGTCTGAAGCTCACATCTCTGCAAACGACAGGAGGCAACTTCCCGAGTCCTTCTATCTTGGGGCCTGGTTGTGTGTCAGGATTACTCCTGAGGGATTTCCTCACTGGGCCTCAGTTTTCTTTAGGAGTCATTTTGCTAAACTTCTCCACGAGGCAGATGCCTTGGCCTGGCTTAGCGGTGATAATTGATAATAATAATAATAAGATGAGCTAGCACATACAGAACCCTTGTTCTGCACCATCCTTACATCAGTTAACCCTTCAGGTCACCGTAACTCTCTATCCTGTGTGCTGACACCATTTTGTTCTATCCCCGTAAGTCTCTCCTTGCGAAGGAGCTGGGGGAAGACAAGGTAAGGACACTGATACTTCCTGAGCACCCACACGTGGTAGGCCCTTGGAGGAGCTTGCTTTTGGCACTGTCAGTCTCTCTATCCCTGTAGGGTGGCAGGCCATGCTCCCACTTTACAGATGCAGGAGCTGAGGCTGGAGGAGGTCCCGGGAGCACTCAGAGTCTCATGGGAGACAGAGGCAGCCTGTCCACTCCCAGCTGTCCGTCCTCCCATCCCAGGCTGGGAAGCCAGCTTCCTCCTGCTCACCAGTGCTCCTTGCCTCTTCCTGGAGAGACGGTAGAGTCCGGTCAGGGCTCCTCCTGGGCTGCCCACGTGTTACGGGATGTGAGGGGATTCTGTGCCTTAGCCGTTGGCACAGAAAAGGGTGTCCTCAGGGCTGGTGGCAAGATGACACATCCCTGGAGGAGGAGAGTGGGCCTGTCTCCCAGCTGGCCCAGCCCTCGGTACTCCCTTGGGACTGGGATCTCCTTCCTGGGAGCACGGGGTTTGCGCCCTCTGAAGGGATCCTGTACGGTGACATGTGCCCGGGGCCTAGCTCAGACGGTCTGACTCGGGGGAGAGCTGTGTGTGTAGGGCTCACGGTTTGGGGGCAGCCCCGAGCCAGGCTGGTGGTCCTGAGCCCCCTCCCACAGGCCGCTGCTCTCCCAGCGAATGTCACAGCCGACTTAGGGTCACCCTGGCCCAGAGCCTCTCCTTAGCCTTTTTCTCAGGATTCTTTGCTTAGGACTATACTACAAAAGGTTTAAATGACAGGCAGAGAACCCATGCTGCGAAATGAAATAAATGCAGGTTATGTAAACGCGAACTGAATGTGAACAACTGCGGGGTGAGAAGCTGGGGGAGGAGGTGGAGACAGGCTCCCCGGGGGGCCTGGGGGTCGCCGTGGGTCACCCCAGGGACCTGGAAACCCACCGGCAGGAGTTCTGAGGAAAGTGTGGTGCCGTGCTTTCTAGAGCAGGAGCCGACAGACTTATTTCGCAGAGGGCTGGACAGTGAGTGGTTTCAGCTTTGCAGGCCCGACCGTCTCTGTCCACAAGGATTCAGCTGCGCCATTGTAACCCCAGGCAGCAGTCGTAGACAATAGGTACGCCAATAGGTGTGGCCTTGCCCCAGTGAAAACCTTATTTATGGACACGGAAATTTGAATTTCGTATAATTTTCCTGAGTTACAAGATAGCTTTGCTTTGATTCCCTCCCCTCCCCAACAATTTATTTATTTTTAAATGTTTATTTTAATGTATTAAAACAAATTTTCCTCCCCAACTGTTTACCTATATAAAAAACATCCTTAGCTCCCAGGGCTACACAAAAACAGGGTGCAGGTGGGATTTGACCCACGGGTCATAGTTTCCTGGCCCCTGCCTAGGGCCACTCTGTCCACAGCTGGAGCCACTGACCAAGGGCGGATATCTGAACAGTGCTGTCGGCCTAAGACACCTGTGGACATCAAAGACTTAGGACCAAGCACAAGATTTGTAAAATATCTCGGTCATTTTCTGTACATGTTGACATGATAATATTTTGGGTTTGACAAAAATCGTAGTAACATGGTTTTCACCTGTTTCTTTCAACCTCTTTAATGTAGCTGCTAGAAAACGGAAAGCTGCGTGTTGGCTGACATTCTGTCTGTCACATGGGGCTAGACAAGGTCCTGTGGCTCACGGGTTGTCTCCCTCCCTGCCCTTTGGGCCCATGGGGCCAGTCCCTTTCCGGAAAGGCACATGCTCGTCATAAAGCATCTCAGCTGCTCGGCCAGCATTTGCTCAGAGTTCAGACATTAGGCAGAAATGTTGACAAGTGTGTTCCCACATCACTAGCCTTGTTGTTCCTGTTTACTTCTACTATTATCAGGAAAATATTGGATCTTCAGAAATTAAGCTTTCTCTAAGGAAAAAGAAAAACAAAAGGACGGCCGTTACCACTTTCCAGGCATCTCCTATCTATACACAGTGTGTATTTTGATCCCCATGACCATCCTGGGAAAGAGGCATTCTTGTCTCCATTTCTAGATGCACAGTGAGGTCAGAGAGGTGAAGTAACTTCCCAAATTGTGTAACTGACAGCAGAGCTGGTTTCAGACTCACGTCTCCCTGTCTCCCCAGACTGTACTTTACCCCCACCGTGCCATCTCTCTGAGCTGCTTTGGAAGGACTTGGCCTGACTTTCTGGAAAGATTGCTTCTCCTTGTAGGGCCAATGGGTGAGAGTGGGGATTGCACAGAGCAGCCTGGCCTGTGGGGAGAGGGGATTTCCAAGACAGGGCTGGAGTACAAAGGCTGAGTGTGTCCTCTTGCAGCTATTCCCCTGGGGCACCTCATCCTCTTGCTCCTCCTGGGAGCATCAGGGAGAAAAGAGCCAGTGTTTGCTTCATTCTCCCACGCCCACCTCTTTGTGACCACCCAAAGGCACGAGGGTAGCAGGAGTGCTTTAATCTCAGAAACGTGGTAAGAATCTCTAGTCTCCAACTACACATGCGGCTCAATCCAGCCTCAGGGCCTTTGCATGTGCTGATCCTCCGCCCAGACTGCTCTGATCTTTACATAGCTGCTTCTTTTCCCCTGTTCAAACCTCGGCTCAAGTGTCACCCCCTCAGGGAGCCCTTTCCTGGACGTCTCATCTAAAGACCCTCACCCCCGACCCGGTCAGCCTCCATCATGCTATTCTGTTTATATACTACACGGCACTTACCACTAACATAAATCACCTTTCTTATTCATCCATACATTTACACTCTCTTATCCCCTCCAGAATGCAAGCCCCATCCGCCTTGCTCCCCACTGTGTGTGACACAGAGTAGGTGTTCATCAAATCTGTGCGAGTGAATGAATGGGGAGCATCGGAGATGGCGGGGGGACTCCTTTCTGCCTTGTCCTCTTCCTGCCATTATGGATTTGGGCTGTTGGGATTACCTTGGAGCAGTGGGTCTCAAATTACCTGGGCAGGTTGTTAAAACACAGATTGCTAGGACTGCCCCTCACCTCCCCACCCCTTGCCCTGCCTCAGAGATTCTGATCCAGCAGGTCCCTGGTCGGGGCTTGAGAATTTGGCGATCCAACAACTCCCCAGGTGATGCCGATGCTACTGCTGTGGGAACCACACTTCGAGAAGCTTTGGGAGACAGAGCACCTCCTACTGGACACACTGCGCCAACACTGCCCTTCTACCACTACTCACGCCAGTCAACAAATATCACCTGGGCTCTTTCCATGAGCCAATTCTCATTTGTAATCTCTTTTCATCCTACATCACTGAGGCAGATGGACAAGCCAGGAGAGCTGAGGCCGAAGGGCGAAATAAATGGTCCAAGTTCACAGAAACTAGCAATAGGTGTGGCCAGGACTTGAATTCAGGGATTTGGACACCCAGTCTATGCATGTTCCGTCCTGCCAGGCTGCTTCTCTGAACCTGCTTCCTGGAAGCTTCTGTACCTGGACTGCAAGTGCCAGGTAGACACACATAGCTGTTTCCATTCCTCACTTGCGTGATGCTTGGCAGAGCTACGGAGAACCTGGAGGGCGTGGCCGGGGTCTGTAGATCCAAGTTGCTAAGATTGTGGACTTCAGAGTGATAAGGGCTCTGCTCCCAGATCGACAAATTGCCAGTTGGGCGTATCACTTGATTTCTCCAAACCTTGCTCTGGTACTGCCTCATGCGGTGGTTGTAAATATTAAATGAGTGGCTGCACGTGCACAGACAGATATGTATAGATAGGTAAGACAGGCAAATGAAGCTGCCTGATTACAATTGTGGCGGCACTGGGTGTGTCATGGTTGGGGTGGAGAATAAGGGCAGGTCTGTGTTGGTGAGAAACCTGGGATCATGGGATGAGGACGTGATGAGCAGGGAGCAAGACGCTGAGTGCTGCCTCACAGCTGAGTACCTGGCAGCTGTGGAATGCAATGAGGACCATCTCTGCAGGACATGGGAGAGAAACAATGGTATGGAATGCAACCATTTATTTAAGAAGGAGAGGGCACAAATGTGCATATATTTGTTATATTAAAATAGATATTCTTATATTGAAATAAAGCACTGGAATACGAATTTTAAAAAGTACAGCATTTACCATTGGGGAAATGGGGGGTGGGGGAGATGGACCGGGTGGTGGGAATGGAGATTGGAGCTAGTTTTCCCTGAACCTATCTTGTTTTGTAGATTTGAGTTGGGATTCTGCAATTCTCTTACAGAATTCCGAGACTAAATTAAATTCAAAAGTGAAAAGAAAAAGGCGGCCTCTAAAATTTGAGGACAAAATGAAACAAGCGAGTCTAATGTGTAGGTGGCATAATTTTGCAGAGGGGAGTCTTTTCAAAATTATTTAAAAATCCAATAATTTGACTTAACATTCATAATGGGGATACGCCCTAACATAAAATTAATTATAGAATAAAATCTCAAACTCTTCTTAATGGTCATTGTCAAAGACAGTACTGGTATGGTATATCTGAAATATAGATACAGATAAGGCAAATTAGTATTTGCTTGATGTCATTAGAAATCAAAATATTTTACTGTTAGAGAACAGAGCTGCAGATACAAAATCAAAATGAGTGCCACCTTGTAGTCAGCGTCAGGGTATTTAATATTTGAATATGAAGGTGGACTCTAGCTTTCTCTTAAAATAAAAGGGTATTTCCTAAAGGAAAGGTCTAGAAAAGGCGACCACAACAGTGAGCATCCACTGGACCCAGATTTTTGTCTTCAAATGTTGTTTCTCACTAAAAAGAACAAACAGGCTCTGGACCGGTGGCTCATTCTAGGTTTGAAGCATGAAACATGTGAGAAGAATCTGGAACACTTGGTCGCATCAGGAAGGCTAGCCGGCCTCAGAGTCCCCCAGCATTGAGGCACATTGAATATGCTTGCATCCATAAGTTAGTAAAGACACTGAAAAACTCAACTCCACCAACCCCCATGGTCCCCACTGGAGGACATTGAAGGTACAGCTTCCTTCTTCTGAAAAGGATGAACGAGTTCTGCATTTAACCTAACCTTATGAATGATACCAGTTAGCCCAAGATAACCAAATAATGGACGAATGAAAGCTTCACCCGAAAATGAAGGAGGAATGTGAGAATTAGAATATTATGAGTTTTCAGATCGCCAATGAAAGAACAGATCAAAATAATGGTCAACAATGGGCCTCTCTGGAAATACACACCCCTTAGGAGGTATTCTTGCTAAAATAAAATCAAACCTAAATCAGAATAAGCCTCTAAACCAGGCTAGAACTACCAGATGACGGGAATTACAGGGCCAGCGGAAACTGTGAAATGACACGGTGAGAATTCCGTCAGCAAAAGCCAGAGTGTGGAAAATGCGACAGGGCAAGTGAACAGATTTGTAAACAAATTAATAGTTGAAAATGAGGCAGATGAAACCTACAGATAAAAAGTGCACTTAAGAAACACATCTATGGTGGGCCACGGTGGCTTAGCAGGCAGAGTTCTCGCCTGCCATGCCGAGACCCAGGTTTAATTCCCAGGGCCTGCCCATGCAAAGAAAAAAGAAAAAACAGAAACACATCACTCAAATGTCTCAGATAGATCCTGTTTAGATCCTATAACAAAGATTTACTTAGGAAAATTTGAATGCTGACTGGATGATATTAAGATGATTTGATGATAGTAAGAAAATGCTGCTGCTATTTTTAGTAATGATAACAGTATTCTGTTAAAAAAAAAGAGGTTACATATTTTAAAGACACCTACCTAAAATTCCATGAATGAGATGATACGATATCTGGGACCTATTTCAAAGAAATACAGGGTAAGGGCTGGGGTGAAAGGTTGGAGTATTTATTGATAAAACATGGTTTTTGAAGCAGGGTATTTGTTATACTATTTTCTGAACTTTTTTTTATAGTTGAAATGTTTTAAACTTTTTTAAAAAAAATGGGCGAGGAGGTCAAGAAGAGAGGGTCAGGGAGAGAGGGAGTGAGAGTTGGAGGGAAGGAGAGCAGCTGACATTTGGAGAAGCAGAGAGAGAGTCAAAAGTGGGCAGGCAGGGCTGTGCCAGGAGCCAAAGTTGGGTGTCAGGCTGTCCCTTGGACCACGTGGCAGAGGAGGTGGACAGGGCCTGGCTGGCTGGTCCCACAGACTCCTGTCTAAGTAACCAAACTTAGGGTCATCTGATCTAAAGCGGCTTCATGGAGCCTATGTGTCTAAAAACATTGGCACGGACACAAAATAATCAGAAACAGCATCCAACTTCAGGACCAGTTAATAGATTATTGCAAATGTGTACAGTAGAACTCTAGCCCCTTAAAAATTAAGAAACAAAAGAAAACTTAAACTGGGAGGAAATACTTAGCAAGATGAAATCACCCAGCAAAATGAAGTTCACATATTCTATGTTAAAACAACAACTGTGAATATATATTTATGTTAAAAAAGCCTCAAATAATATATTGCCAAACATCAGGTTAAAAATTTTGCTTTTCAGGCAGAATGTGTGTGAGTTTACTTGCTTTGCTTTTTAAAAAATAGCAATGCCATTTTCATTAAGACATCTTATGGCAGAGTGAAGTAAACCATATTTACTATTAATAAGCAATCATGGTTGCACCGACTTCAGATGAGAAACCTTGAGTCCATGTTTTTAGGGAGACACTTTCAGAACCCCCACTCCACGTGGCTTTCAGCTGTTTTTTCCTGCAGGGGAGGGTGAGTGGCTAATTCCCACCCACCCTTGACTTAAGGCTGGAATGAATGAATGGGGGTGGGGCTAAGAATACCCCCTCCGCAGGGGCAGTTTCCTGGCCAGCCCTGCACAGTCTTGGGGTGCTGTGGCTGAGTCTGGGCACACAGCACCTTGTTGGAGCCTCTACGGGCACTGCCTGGGCTGTAAATTGTCACCTTGGGGCCCAGGAGAGCTGGGGGTGCTCCCCTCTGCCAATGGGCCGCCCACCTTGGGAGTGTTTAATCACATCCCAGCTGCTGTGCTTCCTGCCAAGATGGGGTGCATCGAGGTCCCCTCCCGTCCCTACACCCCTGAGCTGCCCCAGAGGATGCGGGTCTGGGTCCCCTGTCTAGTTGTAGAGCATGTTATTCCCCTGGGGGGACAGGGACTGGCTCAGTCGCTGGGCCAGGGCTCTCTCTGCATGCTGCGATGAGCGAGTGGCTTCACGGGACCCTGCCTCCCCTCTGGGTCTGGATCTCCGAGCTCAGTCCCCTTCCCGAATCTGGAGTCCAGGCAATGGGGCAGCCTCCCAAGGGCCTTGCACACGTGCACTGGTGGCCGTTCCCTGGCAATGGCCTCCCCATCCCTTTCTCTTGCACTCGTTCTCAGCACAGCCCCTAGAGAGAAAGGAGGGCAGCCTCATTAACCTACACTGCCCAGCCCAGAAAGCTGGTCGCAGGAGGCCACGTGGCCAGCTGGTGGACCTGGAGCCCCAGCGAGCCCAGCTCCTGCTCCCTCGGCTTCCTTGCCCCTCCCTGGTTTGCGTGGAGCCCCTGCGTGCTCCCAGTTTCTGCACGCATGTCCCCAGCAGAGGTCACCTCGTGCAGCCCCCACCCAGATACGACCCAAACAACTGCATGCAGGTTTTTTTTTGTTGTTGTTGTTCTAAGAAAAACTTAGCAATATTGAAAAGATTGGGAAGTTTTGTGGCAAAATCTGTATTTCTTGCTTTCTTTTTTTAAGTGGAAGTTTAGGTCACATGGGTATGTGTTTCCCGCAGGGTCAGGTGGGGCTGCCCCTGGAGATAAGGCAGGTGCCCCCTTCTGTTTGCTACCTGCTCACTTCACTCATTGACATGACCTGCCAGGACTCCAAATTTCTGAGTGTGCAGCTAAGGTTGTGTGGGAGGGGTGTAACTGCATCACAACAGAACAACAGAACACATTTGTCCCCTGGTCTCACCTGCAGCCAACCAGGGACCTCCCCTGTGACGCCCGGCCCTGCCACACCCTCTCCACTGCCCAGGGGCAACCTCAGAGAGGCGGGTGAACTGGCTGCTGCATGGAGTGGAATTAAGCCTTGACTAGGACATAAACCAGGAAACGTTCTGTTGCATTAATACTAACTACGGCTTATCTTTAGAAGCGGTTACCTGCTGGGAGCAGATAAGTCTTCATGAAATATGAAATCCACCCAAATTTATTAAAACCGCCCATGTAGCTGTGGGAACGCGAATGAAGCACCCGCAGGATTATTGTTGCATTATTTATTTATATCCTGCCATAGACAGACATGATGTAATCCAGTAATTAAGATTGTTATGATTGAATATTTATTACGCACCTACAATAAGCCAGTCACTGACCCACAGAAGATGAGTCTTTACCCTGAAAAGCCCCCGTCTGGCTGCCGTGGGGGGCCTGCTGCCTCTCCCGGGGAGCAGGGGGGCGGCTAATGGATCTCGTCTTCCCCGAGCGAGCCTGAGAAATGATGCTGATCAGGCATGGGGCCCGGTGGAGGCTCATGCTTCAATCTGAATGAAATGAAAACGATCCATCCCCTGCTTGGAAGAGAGGCGGGCACGCCGAGGGGCGCCCCAAGGAGACGCCCCAGTCCGGGACCAAGGCTGGCCCACTCCAGGTGCGCTGGGACAAGAGCTCCGTCTGGGCTGCAGGGGCATGAAGTGCTGCCAGCTTTGGGCTACCACCTCTTGCTCTCCCCTGCTCTGGAATTAGCCCTGTTCCTGTGTGCCAGAAGCCACCATTTGCTGGGTCCCTATGGGGTGCTGGGGTGGGGGGGCTACAGTGGGGAGATACGCCTGCGGAAACCAGCTCCAGCACAAGGCCTGTGGGCCCTTCGTCCCACAAGAATCTGACGAGGCATTCAGTTGCCTTGTCCCCCTCTGCGTCCCCGTTCCTGGCTTCTTGCGCCTCCCCCACACCGGGAGACTTCTTGGTAGAAAGGACTTAGCCGCTGGTCCTTGCCAAGCTTGCCGTGGAGACCCTTATTCTGTGCCCTCTGGCTCCCTGCTTGTCACCTGGTAACCGTGTGCAACATGAAAGCATGAACAAAGGAAAGCAAGAGCTGAGGGGGGGAGGGGGTGACTCACGACCCCAGACCATAGTCAGATCCCAGCATAGATACAGCAACTCTTGGGACCAGCTTTCTTCTCTTCCAGTTTTTCCTACAGGTTATGTCTGCATTCTGGAAGACAGTGAGTGACTGTCTCACAGGTTCTGTGGTGCCCTTGGTGGTTAATGTTTTGAGACCTGACACACAACGCCATGCTTTCCTTAGAGCTAGTCAACTCGAGAGCGAAAGGGGAGCGAGTCGTTTTTTAAAGTTTTAAAATGTCATTTGCAAAGAAGCATCGAAAGGTGAACATCTCGCGTCTTAGCCTTGGCCATGAATTGCGTGCACCTGCAGGGCATCAAAAGCTGCAGGCGCTTGGGTCCCTCCTCTTGCATTTCTGATTTCTTTGTGAAAATCCATGCTCAGCCAGTGCATGGACCAGGGGGACCTGAGGTGCAGATAGGCTGGGAACTGTCCTTGTGACTGCTACTTTCTCGGTGCAGGGATGCCTTTGGGTCGGAGGTGGGACGTGAGCTCCTTGGTTTCCTTTAGGTCTTTCCTGAGGCTGGGTGATGAGGGCACGCTTGTGAAACCCAGCTCAGGGCTTCTTCCTCCTTTGACACCAACCTTGGAGCCACTAGAAAAATCTCCTCGGAAGTCTTGCTTCCAGGCCTCGTGGACGTCTTAATTGCTAGGTTGGGGGGTGCCTCTTCTTCAAGAAAAAGATGCTGTCTCTTGTTATTCACATCTCCTCCAAGTTAAATCAGAGAGAACAGGAACTATTTGCTTTTGCAGAAAATGCTGGGGTGCAGAACTTTCAGCTGCAGCGTTTCCCTCAGTTCTCCAGTGATCAGACTCACCAGGGCATTCCTTCAGATTCCTTATCATGGAACCGCTTGTTTGTAGGTCTGGGTTAGGGGCCCAAAATTCTGTTTTTTTTTTAATTTTTAACAAGCACCACTGATGATCCTTATCTTTTTTTTTCTTTTACATGGGTAGGCACCAGGAATCGAACCCGGGTCCTCGGGCATAGCAGGCAAGCACTCTTACTTGCTGAGCCACCGTGGCCAGCCCTCTTTTTTTTTAACATGGGCAGGCACCGGGAATCGAACCCGGGTCCTCTGGCATGGCAGGCAAGCATTCCTGCCTGCTGAGCCACCGTGGCCCACCCTGATCCTTATCTAAAAATAGGAAACATGGTCTTGAAGTGTGTGGGGTGGTGGGTAAGGGGTGCAGCTTCTCTCGGGCATGCCCCCACTATATCAGGCGGTGTCCCACACTGTGTGAATTCTTAACCAGAGGTTCGCCAAGTACATGGAAATCGCCTTGAAGATTGTTAGAAGCGGAAATTCTTGGGCCCCGCTGAGTCAGAGGCTCTGGGGGTGGGCCCCGAAAGCGGTGTTTTTACCAACCCTCCAGGGGATTCCCCTGCAGTGACCGGTGTTAGCACAACACTTTCACAGGTCACCGTGTTCAGGCCTCACGTGTCATAGGAGGGGAAACTGAGGCTCAGAGGGGCAGTGCGACTTGTCCAAAGGCAAGCGGTCAGTGGGGGACAGAACTGGAACTCAAGCGCAGGGTTCTAAACTGCGGATCCAGGAACTCTGTTACCACTTCCCCGGAGAGCACCGGAGTCTGTAAAGACACCAGCCTGGTGTCGCAGCCTCTGAGCAACTTATCCCTGGACTAACTTTACTGCAAGGGATGTGCAGAGCCAAGAAGAAAAGGTATGAAATATATGCCATATGTTTTAGTTTACAAGCTGCTGGCATGTCATATATCAGAAACAGAACCACTTTTAAAAAGGGGAATTTGTTAAGTTGCAAGTTTATAGTTCTAAGGCCATGAAAACATCCATATTAAGGCAAGACTATGAAAATATCCAAATTAAAGCACTAACAAAAGGTTACCTTCACTCAAGAAAGGCTGATGAAGTTCAGGGTTTCTCTCCCAGCTGGAAGAGCACATGGCGATGTCTGCTAGTTTTCTCTTCCGCTTTTTGTTTCATGAAGCTATCCTGGGAGCATTTTCCTTCTTATTTCCAAAGGTTTCTGGCTGTGTGGGCTCTAAAGCTTTTTCCAAAATAGCTCCCTTTTAAAGGGCTCCAGTAAGCAACCCCACCTTGAATGGGGGAAGACACATCTCCATGGAAACCAACTAATCAAAAGTTACCACCCACATTTGGGTGGCTCATATCTCCATGGACACAATAAAAAGCTCCCACCCAGCAACACTGAATGAGGATTAAAGGACATGACTTTTCTGGGGTCCACAACAGATTCAAACTGGCACACCATAGATATGCGCCTTTCACATAATGAAATGTGTATTTGGCCTGAAGAAATCGGAAGCAGGGACACAAACAGATACACCAATGTTCATAGCAGCCTTATTCACAAATTGCCAAAAGGTGGAAACAACCCAGGTATTCATCAGCAGATGAATGGATAACAAAATGTTTTTTGTCATTGCCACATGAACAATGGAATATTACTCAGCCATAAGAAGGAGTGACGTGCTGAGGCATGTGACAATGTGGACAGACCTTGAAACCATGATGCTGAGCGAAATAAGCCAGACACAAAAGGTCAAATTCTGTATGATGCCACTTAATGGAAACGTTTAGAAATAGAGAGAATGTAGATTAGAGGTTATCAGGACATGGGGGTTTGAGAGACGGAGGAGCTGTTGATTGAAGCGTTTGTAAATTTTGGAAAATTTTAAATAAAATTAACTTTAAGAACTTTTTAGAAAGCACCCAGCCATGTCAGGGGAGACATGAGTAAATTATGCTGCAATGTGACAAGTATGATTATGGTTATTTTACAGTAACTACATAGCCAATATGTCAGTCTTTTTGCAGCTCCAAATAAAACGATTTGTTTCATTTGGACAGTTTAAAAAAGAAAAGAAAGAGAGTATATTTGGCTAATAAATACATAAACATACTTAAACCTAAGGACCCTTCACGCCCAAACCCCATCAAAGAAAATTCCAAAAGAAAATCCTTCTCTTGGCCAAATTAGGGTTTAGGATTCTAAGTTACAGTAAAAAAGAACTCTTTAAACCAAAGGCTTCCATGACTAGGCACGTCAGTCATGAAAACGATGACACCACAAGGGAGGTGGTGAAAAGGGACCCTGGAAGCTGGCACTGCCATGGCCACATTTTAGATTTGAATCAGGATAGAGTCCTAAGCCCTGGCCATGCTCCATGGGAACTATTTTAAAGAGATTGCGATGGAAAAGCCAGCTCAGCCTGGCGTTGGGAGGAAACCTTTAAGAGTGGGCTGGGCTTGAAAGAGGGGACTTGGAGGCAGGCTTAGGACTTCGTGGAATGTTTCACACATCTCAGGAATGTGGGCTGCCCCTCCAGCCCCACCCAGGTGAAAGCGGACGGAGAGGCAGGAAAGAGAAAAGAGAAAAGAGCTGGCATCTGGCTTCCAATTCCAGCCTCGGCCACTCACTAGCTGCATGCCTGCGGGTGAGTTGTTTCTCTGCACTCAGCCTCAGTTTTACGATCTGGAAAGTGGGCATAAAAATATCAACCAGGCAGTTATTGGGCAGAATAAATAAGACAATGAATATAAAGTCCTTAGTTCCGTAGGTGGGCACTGTGTGCAAAGCAGCTCAGGGTGAGGTAAGGTGTATGTGGTCCTTTGAAGAGGCTTCCTTGCACAGACCCTACTTCTTTGGGCCCAGGCGACTGGTTGAAACGACAGCCTGAGACAGTGCACCTGGCAGAAGCCATCACTTGTGCCCCTGAATGCCTCCTCCCCGAAGGCTGAAATAGTCCAGACTTTGAGCTATTATTGTCTCAATTCCCCCAGAGTAATTTCCTCCTAATTCGAACCCAAACTTCACTTTTTCCTTAAGCGCCATGTGTGGGCTCATCCTACAGCTCTCCTATGTGTACTCACGCTACCATCATTTGGTCATGCTGCTGAAGATGGGGGATGTGTGTGTGTGTGCATGAACCACTATGCATATGAGTGTGTGAGCGTGTGTGCATGGCTGGATGTGCGTGTGCATGTGTGTGGCAGAGGTAGGTTTCTGGAAGACAACAAAGAGCTGATCTCGACTCTTTTGGGGGCTAATTTCTTAAGGAATCTTTTTTAGCAGGTGTTATGATGTTTGTCACAAAATCAAAATAATGAGGCGGGTCCTCCCAATGTCTCCGGTTCTGGAAGTGCTTTAACACTGAGAGTTTGATATAGATTCAAGTGGGCCCTAATCAGTCATAGAACAGCGTCACGGAAAGTTCTCGGAGGCCATCCCACCTCTTCACTCTGTACATGGGGAAACCAAGGCCCTGGGAGACAAGAAGCCTTATCGAAAGGTACATGCTTGTGGACAGCCATCCCCCAGCCTCCTTACTCTGCAGCACAGCTGGGTGGGAGCGGCTTTTAGAATGTCCGACCCGAGGCGAAAGCAGGACAAATATTAACTGTTCTTCCCGGGCAGTGATCAAATGCGTGGAAGCCACCACCACTGCCCGGGGCAACCCATTTCCCAGCTTAAAGCTGCAAAGAGCACAAAAATGGGCTTACGGCACATCCACGCGTCCAGCCAGCCTTCCCCAGGCCCCTCTCCACCCCACCCACCCCCACCGTTCTGGGTACCAGAGACCCTCAGATACGGCAGACACAGGCGGGGTTCCCATCAGGCCCACACTCCGCCCCCTGCTGGCGGGTGGCGGCATTGCAGGTCATGGTTTTCCCTGGAAGCAGGAGTCCTGCTAAGTGGGACGAAGTGGAAAGTCTGCCTGGACGAGGCCAGAGGAGGGTCCACGGCCAAGGACCAACCTGCCTGAGGGAGAATGACCTTAGGAGGCTTTCCCAGAGGCTGGCTTGAAACCTGCGCTTGGGAGACCGGGAGTGGAGGAACCGCTGAAATGATCTTCCTCCCTTCCCCCTATTTGCATTCTTCCTTTCATCTTCCTTCCTCCTACCCTTCTTTCTTTCCTTCCTTCCGACCTTCCTTCCTTTCCTCCCTTCTTTCTTAATAAAATGTGTTTTTCCCATTATAGATTATTAGGAAAAATTTTCTAAAAGTAGGAAAAGCCTCAACTGTAGTCCTGCATGCCACCTGTCTGTCTGTCTGTCTGTCTAGTTAGGTTTTGCTTCTTGTTTTCTCCACATTTTTTTTTCTTACACAGCTATGATCACACCATCCGGATAATTTCTTTCTTTCATCACTAAACTTGATAAGCAAAACTATTCCCATGTTATTATGAATTTTTCAGAATCATTATTTTTAATTGCTTACTATTCCATGTTTTGGGATTTACTTAGCTTGGTTGTTGACTGTTTTGGGGGCTCTTTTAGGAAACGTAGCAACCAAGATTTTTATCGGCAAGAGGTATTCTTATTTAGACTTATTTCCTTAAGGTCCTTTGCAAACGTCTAATTCCCGGGTCAAAGAGGTAAGCATCACTAAGCATAATGACATGTGCATACATATGACCACCACTACCAGCAACAAGGAAACCTGTCTGTTTTTCCATAGCTTTGGCAGCACTGAGTGTTTTCGTTGTACAAATTTTGCTGCTATGAGCTGTAGGAAAGGGGCTCTCCTGTCAATGGGTGGATATGATTGAGGCCAGGTGTGGAGGTGCCATCTAGGGTGAAGCAGGGAGGACTCGGCAAATGGCCTGGGGTGGGGACTTTTCAGGCACCCCCAGGGCAGGGCACCCTTCCTGGAGACTTCCCAGTTACAGATGCTGGACACATGTGCCTCATGACCAGAGGAAGCAAACTTAGTGATGCAGGCTGCAGACTTCTCTGAGGAGGTGACAGAAGACGCTCTGTGGCGAGGTGGCAATAGAGGGAGCTGCTATGAGTCAGAGGCCTCGGATTCTTTGCGCCTGTGTTCACCAGGGGCATAGGCCTGGGACTTTCCTTTCCTTTCCTGTCTTTGTCTGATTCAGGTATTAGGGTAACACTGCCCTTATGGAATGAGTTAGGAGGTGTTCCCTCTGGCTCTTTTATCTGGAAGGGATTGTACAAAATCAGTACCATTCCTTCTTCAAATGTTTGGTAGAATTTGCCCGTGAAGCTATCTGGGCCTTTTGCTTTCTGTTTTTGGAAGTTTATTGACCGTTAATTCAATTTCTTTAATAGATCTAGGTCTCTTCAGGTGATCTCTCTCTTCTTATGAATTTCGGTAGATGGTGGGTGTTTTTCAAGGAATCAATCCATTTTATCCACGTTACAAGTTTGTGGACATGGAGTCATTCATGAGATTCCTTTATTATCCTTTCCATGTCCATGGCGCCTGTGTGATGAGCCCTCTCATTTCCGATATTAGCAATTTCTGCCTTCGCGCTGAGTATTTTGGTTAGCCAAGCTAGAGGTTTATGAAGCTGGGATTGAATCCCTTCTCTGCCATGCTATGAGACTTCAGGCCAGAGGCCACCTTCCAAGTCTCTCTGCCTTTTAGTTGCCAGTGAGGCTAAAAATGCTCCCCAGGCCATGCTCTTTTGGGCAATGAAAGGGATGCTGTCCCCACAGGTGGATTTCCAGTTGAGTTAGTCTCCAACTTTTCCTTCTGCTTCCCTGCTCCCGACACCCAGCAGCCAGCTCGCAGCCTCTGGCTTCTGGGCAATGCCGAGCCACTGGGCGCTTTGCAGGTGAGCTCTGGAGGAAGGGACTCCCACATCCCTTCTCGATGTTGGAATGAGACCGGGAGATGCAGGGGGTAATTGCACAGAGAAATAAAAAGGTGGCACTGACAGAGCAGACTCAGCGGATGAAGACGAGGCCCTTTATAGGGCAGAGGTGAGATTGTCATGGAAATGAGCAGCTCCCACCCAGAAACCTTCATTTCCTTGGACCACTTCCAGAGGTCAGGCCCAGAGGCGAGGAGTTCCAATGTGTCTGCCCTACAGACGTCGCAGAGACCCCAGTGGAGACCTGAGGCAAACTGCCCTCTCCTGAGTGTAGACTTGGGTTTCTTCATCCATAAAACGGGGACAAACTACGAGGATCGAGAGAAGGGGAGTTAACCTCCTGGTGTTTATCATGCTGCCCACTTTTCACATTATGTTCCCTTTGACCTTTTTAAAACCCGGGCGAGAGTAGAACATCATTATTTCAGACCGACATCTGCCCCTGTGAAGCAGTCCATTCTCTTCCCCAAAAAGAGCTCTGCACCCAGGGCTCCATGCATCCTCCCCACTGTGGCTTGGGGACCACGGGTCGGGAAGGACAGCTGGGTTTGTGACCCTTGCCAATATATTTCCTCATCTCCCGGTTGCAAAATGGGGCTAATTAATCTGAGTTTTGCCTCCCCTGGAGGGCTTTACGCTGACTCTTTCTCTCAGGCCAAAAAGCACTCAGTAAATCACGAAAACCCCCTCCCAGGGGAGTGGAAGCTCTCCCAGAGCAGAAAATCCAGGGTCTGCAGCCGGAATGGGGCGAGGCTGAGGCTGGGGTGGGGGGCGAGGGGGTGGGGGTGGTCGCTCCACTTCCCCTGCTCCTCAGCCCTTTTCTCTTGCTCCAGATCACATCTTAGGCCAAGAATGCAGCTAAATATAGCTGCTCCCCACACCCCCCCCACCCGAGCTGTCATCGGGCTGGCCTGGGTTGGGTGACTTAGTGTCAGCAGGGCCCAGGGACAGGGCGGGGATTTTGCTTGGAAAAGGAGCCCCTCAGCACCCGCCTGATTCTAAGCACTGAGACTGTACCTGGCAGACCACCTTGAGCGGCTGGCAGGCAGGTGGGCAGCTGGGGGTTGCAGGAGGGCTGGTTGCAGGTAAGGAGAGCTGGCCTTGCAGACCGGTCAGCTCCTATTGATGGTACAAGCAACGTTTCCTCCAGGAACAAGGCTGCGCAGCTAAGACAAAACGCGGCCCGTGGAGCAGGGTTGGCGTTCAGCGACGTCTCGCTGCCGGCTTGTAGAGGGGCTCCGGACAGGCTCTGCCCAAGGAGGGATATGGTAACCTCAGGTTCAACGTTTTGGTGCATAAACGAAGGAGGGCGTGAGAATCCCCACGTTGAGGAAATGCATAGGTGCTTGAGCCTCCTGTCTGGTCATCCATCCTGCTGCAGTGCAATGCAGATGCAGCGGACCTTGTTCTATCGCGTTTCACAGATTCCGCGTTTTTTTTAAGTTGAAGGTCTGTGGCCGTCCTGCCACGCGTCCACGGGAGCCGCTTTTCCCACAGCGCTTGCTCACCTTGTGTCTCTGCGTCACATTTGCAGAAGGCATGTACATAGCCTTTTCAGACATAACGCTATTGCACACTCGATAGGCTACCATAGCGTGTAAGCACAACTTTTATGGGCCCTGAGAAACAAAAGAATTCGTACAACTCACTTTAGTGCTCTGGTCTGAGGCACAAGGCAAGCCTGCGTTCGCCTCGGTCCTGCTGAGATACTTTGAGCAACTATGTGCTGGGAAGTCGCAGCTCAGAAAAAGGACAAGCTCAGAGGCGCTCGCACGGCGAGTAGGCGGGAGAAAGGGGATTAAAGCCACGTTCAATGATGCTGAGCGCTCCATTGTTCCGCCACTCTGTCCTTCCTCTGCCAATGATGATCCTCGTGTTTTCTTGGGGTTGTTTGGCCTGAGGGATCCCAACGAGCAGTCCAGTTGAGGGCAGACGGGCACAGTTGGATCGGGGCAGGGCTGAGGGAGGCAGCGAGAGCCTCAGGAAAGGCTGGGGTGCCCAGGGCTGCTGCACCGCCCCCTTCACAACCCTGGGTGCACCCTTTTATGTGAACACCCAGCCAGATTTGGGCACCCCGCTGCCTGTGCAGCTGAGTGCTCTTTGGAGGGTCAGCCTTGTCTCCAGGTTAGGCGGGGGTTCTCTGGGAGTGACTCTCAGGTATAACCGTACCTAGACTTAGCTTCTCCTTTGCAGGAGTAAGTTTCATCAGGGCAAGCCCCAAGATCAAGGGCCCGGCCGACTAAATTGGTAGTTCCCAAGGCTTGGAAGAATGTCAGGAATTCCCAGGTGGGGAAGTTTAATATTTCTCTCAAAGGGATTTTGCAAATACTTTTTTACTCTCTGCCCCAATTACTCTGGTGTGTATAGGGCCTCCTTAAACTTACGCATTCTGTGAGTGACTTCTCCAAAATTCCTTGGTGAATAGGGGTTCTGTCGGCCTCTCCTTTTCCTCATCCCTCAGATCCAAGCCTTCAGCAAGTCCTGGTGATGCAAGAGTCATAATCTATTCCAGCCGCCCTCTTCTTTCACCTCCTCAACCCTCCTCTGGCCACCCTCTCTTTCAGCTGATGACTGCCACGGCCTTCATGCTGACCCCAGTTCCAGTCCTCCCACGATGTTCCGTTTTCTGTTCAGCTTCCAGAGGCATCTCTTAGGAATCAGCCCTAGGATTCTGTCAGCCCCCCCGATGAAACCCACCATTGGGTTTCTGCAAACTCCACGCTGTGGCCTTCGAGGCTCACAATGGACTGACCCGGTCTGCTCTCTGCACTCTGTTTTCATCTGGAACCCCCCACCTGAGGCCCCAAACGTGATTTCCATGAAAGCAGGACCCTGGCTGACTTGTTCACCACAGGGTTCTAGTAACTGGCCCATAGTGGATGCAAAACAAATGCTTCTGGAATAAATGGATGGTTCAAATCCCCACACCTAACTATACTGCACTGCCCCGCTGGAAGGGTGAATAGAAGTTCATAAAAATAAACCATTTCAACTGAGCTCATTTCATGCTCATTTTCAGTTTTTACCATGTTAGAATAGATAGAAAGAAATACCTGAAACTGTTCAATTATAATCCAGTAATGCTGATATTTAAAGATGAGTGTATAACTATATAGCTTTCACAATGTGACTATGTGACTGTGGAAACCTTATGGCTGACACTTTCTTATCCAGTGTGTGGACAGATGAGTAAAAATAGTACAAAAAATAACTTAGTAATAAGGGAGTGATGTAAGGTGTAAGGGATGTTTTGGGTGATCTTTTTTCCTTTTCCTTTTTTACCCTTATTTTTATTTTTTTGAGTTGTTAAGATGTTCAAAACTTGTGGTGACAAATGCACAACTATATGACAGTGCTGTGAACCATTAATTCTATACTTTGGATAATTATAGGGAATCTGCATATATCTCAGTAAAACTGCATTAAAAAAGGTTTTTGGGGGGGCTGTCGTGATGAGGCTGATTTCCATAGCTAGTATGTATGGACCTATGTGCCAGACACAGCCTGATCCCTACGCATTGACTGTTTTGAAGGTGACACCATGGCATGTGAGGGGAAACTGTTGCTTTGTAAACAGTTCAAGGTCACAGCTCATAGGAGCCCATACTGGGATTCGAGCCTCAGCATCTTGGCTGCTTCTGAAAATTCATCTCAGCAAGAGGGGCTTCTCCTCTGGCCATCGGCTCTGGTGATCAGAGGGAACTTGGCTCAGGGCCTGTTGCCGAGAGATTAAGGCTGTATGCGAGCATCTGCCATAAGCCTTCCTCTCCAAACACAGGCCTGCAGTTCCCCTAAGGTGTTTTCTGGAAGCGAAACGAACCGTCCAAACCAGCTGTCATGCAGGCAGGAGACGGGCCTGCCCTGAGGAAGGCATCGTTGTGCAGGGCTGGTGCCCGGGGGTCTGGGTCCCTCTGCTGAGCGCAGAAGGAGCTGGAGACCCTGTCCCGAGGCCCAGAAAGACCATTGAACCTGTTGGGAAGTTTCTGTAGGACATGGGGGGCTTTCCCGCATAAAGACCCACGGGAGGAAGCCACGCAGTGGCTGCTGGATGGCTGGCCCCTGGGAAGGAGGTGAACGCGGGTCTCGGTCCTTTATTTTACACTGACGCTTCTGCCCGGCATCTCTGTAGATGGACCTCCAGGACTGCTTCATTGAGTCCTGTTCCTCAAAATGCAGCGAGACGTGGCATCGCAGGGCCCTCCGAGGCGGTCGGCCCCACGGGTGAGCGGACATGCACATCTGAGCACCGTGTGTGCAGCCAGCCTTGCAGACTGCGAAAGGGTCCAAAGAGAGAGAACGGCATTCGAGACATTTTTGGCAAATAATGACCTGAGTAAAACAAGCAATTTACCCTGTGGTCTGGGTAAAAGGAGGAGAATGGGTTTCCTTGGGGCTGCTCTGACCCAGGCTTGCCGCACGTGTCTTTGTTTCATCCTCAAAACACCCGTGAGTCAGGTGTCACTCTCCCCACCTGGGAGGCTTCGCCACCGGCCAACCCAGCTGCCCCTGGTCTCCGCCCCTGGTGTTGGCACCTCTCATCCCGGCCACCATGCATTTGGAACCCCCCATGTCCCCACCCACTGTGCTCCTTGAACGCTCCCGTGGGGTCTGAGGGCCGGGCTTACTGCTGGAATATATTGCCACATTAATAACTTGAGAGCACTTCAGGCTGCATCAGAATAGTAAATCAGGGCACGACAGGCCATATATTCAGCGCAGAGAGCTGAAGTACCATTTTATTACACGTGCCACGGAATTAAAGGCTTAATTTTCTTTTAAAAGATGGCGATGCATCATTTCCTACAGCCAGGTACAAAACAGTTAGCGGAAATGATTTATCCTTCATTCCACTTAAAAATAGGAACCCGGAAGCCCAGGACTTTGTTCTCCGCTAATGATCTCTGCCCGGAGGGCCCTTGAGATTTTTACCTGCATTCTGGCTCGGAGGATGGGGCTGCACCCTGGGCATAGTCAGGGAAGAGGGGGTGATGTTTGGAGGTTTTATAGACCCCTAAAAAGTATGTTCTTGAAGTTAATCCATTTCTGTGGGCGTGGACCTTTTGGTGAGTAGCATCTTAATTCAAGATGAGCTTTGATTCTCTCCCTGGATTCCTTTACGAGGGGATGAAATTTAGAGAACAAGACAGAGAGAAAAACACAGAAGCAGAGAGAGAAAGTCTCAGAGACAGAGAAGTCACTGAAGCCAGAAGCTGGAAACAAGGAAACCCAGAAGAGAAGGGAGCCACATGGCAGGGGAGCCCAGTATCGCCGGCAGCCAGTTTTCAGGAAGAAGGTATCCTCTCGATGGTGCCTTGGTTTGGGCATTTTCACAGGCTCAGCTTTGGAAACTAATAAATTCCCATTCTTAAAAGCCAGCCCATTTCCGGTGCATTGCACTTCAGCAGCGTTAGCGAACTAAACAAGCAGGGTGAGGCGGAAGGGGTGGTGGGCTCTGGCCGTATGTGTGATTTAGAAGGGGGCTTCCTGTTCTCGTGGGCTCAGAAGGCAGACAGGGGTCCCCATCCCAGCTTGCCCCCATGCTAGCTCTGTGGTCAGGAAAGTCAGCTCCATGAGCCGGCCTTCCTACCTACTGCACGGCATTTTTGTGGGGGCTGTTGGAATTTCTAACGAGATGATAGCAGGAGAGTAGCCCTCCAGCATATGCATGCTCATTCGACTTTCGCAAGAAGAATCCGTTTTAGAACAACTTTTTTCTCTTGCTAATAATACTAATGTATACCCACTGAGAAGAATTTGGAAAACATAAACTATGGCGAAGAATAAAACAAAGAACGCAGTAATCAGGTTGCCTACAGTTGATATTTTCCCCTTTGTTTTGGCATACTTAAAAAAAAAATCTGATTCACAGACATTTGCAATTGTATATTCTGATATTGGTTTCCCCCTGGATATCATAACGTAAGCATTTTCCCCATTGTCCGATATTGTTCACAGGCTTCTTTTTTTTCACATGGGCAGGCAGCTGGAATTGAGAACTCCGCCTGCTCAGCCAACGTGGCCCACACACAGCCTTCTTTTTTACGACTGCATACTATTTCTTGCTGTAAATGCACCTAATCTATACTCATCCCCTGTTGTTAGATCTGTAGGCTCTTTCTTTAATGAATGCTCCACAAAATACTTTTCTGACACCTGTAAGAGGCAGATTATTAGCCCATTTTATAGGGCAGGGAACCAGGCATTAAGGACCTTCGGTGCTTTGCCCAGTGGAGTAGGAAGCACATTTAATTTGTGTATACAGCCTTTTCCATAAATGAGTCACCTTTCCACATTTTTGCACGAATGAACTATCTGTCCATGGTCCTCGCACTCTCCTGTCTGTCCTTCCCTGAGAGGCAGTCCCTGTGGTCCTCATTCTCAGTTCCAACCCCACCAGCACGTGGGGTTACCAGGCCACATGCCCACCCCTGTGCGGTCTCCTCACCCACCCATGAGCGCTGGGGCTGTGACCCCAATTGTGCTGTGGCGTCCAACCCCCTGGTGTGGGGGGTGGAAATCCTCAGGGCTCCCCAACAGATGCCTCCAATCCCAAAGCCCCATTTCGACAAAGACAACCTCCTCCAGCCCGGTCCTGCCAGCATCTGGGCTTCTCTCCTTTCCCAAGGAACCCTGAGCTGGTCCGTCCTGCATTTTGTAGGTGTACCCCCACATCCTCCTCCCCAAGCACTCGACGTCCCTGTGGAGCCGAAGCTGCCACAAAGTTCCAGTGAGGGTCAGCTAGACTGCAGAGATCCGACTCCGAGGGGGACACCGCCCTGTCCACTGTTTTGCAAATCTGCTTCACACATGAGACTGGTTTGCAGAGTTTCCCGGGGACGGACAGGAGCTTACGGCTAAGGCTGGGGGCGCTGCCTCTTAGGGCCCCTGGCTGGCTACGCACCCCCAGTTTCCTACTGTGGGCCTCAGGATTCCCCCTGGGAACCCCACCCTTGGGTTACTCTCAGATCACTTCGACTGAGGGTTGTTCAAGTCTGCAGCCAGGTCTGGGTTCAAATCCTGCCTCTGTTTCCTCCAGCAGCTTCTCAGTGAATCATATAATTGGCCAAGTGGACCAGGGTGCCAACTGAGCCGCCAGGCAGACTGAGTTTCTGTTCTCTGGCTGCGTCCCCGCAAGGGCCCCTGGACATCCAAAGAGGAGGGGTGAATTCAGGTGCAACACGGCACTCTGTGATGAGGTGGTGGCAGCTCTCAACCCCCAGTGGATAAACGAGTCACGGGGGCTTGTCCAAGCACAGATGGTGGGCTTACCCCAGAGTCTGTGATGGACTCGGGCTGGGTTGAGACTTTCTGGCCAGGTCCCAGGGGACACTGCAGCCCTTCTGGGACTGGGCTCAGTGTAGGTGTTCTACGCTGAGCCCACGTCCTCCTGAGCTGTCGGGATTCTGGGGCCTGCAGAGATGACCAATAGCCGTAGGCCTGCGAGCTGCTCCTGCTTTGTTGGCCCCCAGGGGCCCGGCTGGGAGGAGGCCCCAGAACCTCAAGGTCAACGCTGAGTTGCAGCCGCTACCCGCACCTCTGCTAGCATGCTCAGCCCGCTGCAAACTTAGGGTCAGAGCACGCCCTTATCAGAGGCTTTTCTCCCATGCTGCCCTGAGTGGCAGCCTGACAGGGTAAGCTGGAGGTGATGGATGCCCACGCGTGTGCGAGGAAGCTCTGCAACCAGTCATGCATGCAAAAGGGCTCCTGGGCACGTGGGGCACGCCTCTCCCTTCTGCCTTCCTCGTCAGCTACTGAGGAGGGAGTGGGAATGTGTGTGTCTGCATGTGAGCATGTGGATAAATGTAAACGTGTGAGAATGTGTGTGCATGGATGTGTGAGTGTGAATGGGTATTTGAGTGTGTGTGAGAGTGAATGTGTAAGTGTGAGTGGGTGTTTGAGTGAATGCATGTGTCTGTGTGTGAGTGTGCCTGTGAGTGTGGGCGTGGGCATGTGTGCTGGAGGACGTGGCATCTGTTGGCTCACTATTTCTAGTGGGCATGTGAGGTGCACACTCCTGCCGCAGAGGGTGCTGGGTGCTGACACGGAGCATGTGGGTGGAGGAGGTCTCTGGGATGTGTGAATAGGGTGGCCTGGGTCCTCAGCCTCAGGGTTGCATGAAAACCCACTTTTCCATCCTCCTCGGAGCCCCCAGCGCTGTGGGTGGAGGCCAGTGCAGGCCAGTACAGTGGCTGTGTTGCCAAGTCTGGGAGCAGAAGGTCTCTGAGCCTCCTGCAAAGGCAACCCAGCTGCAAGCATGCAGCGTAGGTCTGGGCGGGTCTGCAAGCCAAGCAGGGGCCGCTGGGGGGCTGTTACACCAATGCGGCTGGGTGGGAGGGCCTAGCTGGGGGTGGCAGATACAGATACAGATAGGCCTTGGAAGGGGATTGGGGTGGGGGGAGCAGCAGCAGGTCCAATGGCAGGTCTCGAGCACCAAGCAGACGTAGAGGAAGAAGGTGACTAGAAGACCCCACACCTGTGGATTGGGAGAATTGAGCAGTGGAGGGAGGTGTGTGCTGGGGGAGGGGGATGGGCTGCCAGCTGGAGGAGCAAAGCTCAGGCCATGGGCAGAGTGAAGTCATTTCCCTTAGGGCCTGGAGACACCTCTCTTCCCCACTGATGCTTTCCCTCCTCTCCCTCCTTTATGTGAGTGTACATACTGGGGTCCTGGATATCCAGGAGGAAGAGAGCACTTCCTCATGCTTCCCTGGGTCTCTGCGGGCTTGGGGGCTCTCACTGAGCACTTTCTGCTGAGTCCAGGGTCTCAGCTGCCCTGCTCTGTTTGTGCAAAGCTGGAGCAAGAGGGTGGGCAAGGGTGACATTAATCGAGCACCTACTACGTGTCGGGCTCCGGGTCAGGCATTCACCTGGTAGCCCTGAGATGCAGGGGTGATGGCACCCATTTTAAAGATGAAGAAACCAAGAGGGAAAAAGGACTTGACCATGGTCAAGCCTGGGGCCAAGCCAGGTGGCTCCGTTAGCGGAGCTGGTGGGTCCTTCTCCATAGCTAATTCTTGTCGCGTGCAGATTCTAGGAGCTTGACCCCAGGATGCCATCGCCAGACTTTGGCAGGCAGGGAAGACAGAGTTTGATGACTGATACAGGGGTTTGGTTTCTGGCTCTGATCATCTGGACCTGGACCCAGAGCTGGGAGTTGGGGAGGGGGGTCCCCTGGGCCGCCTGGGCTCATAACAGGGCACAGCAGGGCAGAGCTGTGGCTGGTGCTGCTGCCAAGCCTGCAAGGCCCCCTTGGCCCCCATCCTGGCAAAGACATGGAATGAGGGGGTATGGGGTGCCGGCAGAGGGACCTTAGGGTGCAATTGGCCTGTGGGCATCTCAGCTGTGTGGGAACCCTCCGGAGATCCCCCTGCCTTCAGAGACCCCTCCTTGCACGAGAAAGCAGAGCCCATGTGCGTCCCAGCCCTGCCCTGTGGAGTCCACAGTTGGGCCTGCTGTTCAGCTGGGACACAGTGGGTGCCCCACAGCTCTGGTGGACGTCCTCAAGGAAAACAATGGCAGCAAAAACAGTTTCGAGGACCTGGACAACGAACCCAGTTTCTCTGGATGGGGACCGAAGCAGTGGTCACACTTGTTGCTCTGTTAAACGTCCTTGGCGACTCTACAGCGGCCCTTGCTCTCCCCATTGGGCAGATGATGAAAGAGGCTCAGAGAGGCTGAGTGACCTGCCCAGGGTCACACAGCTGAAAAGGGGCTGGAGCTGGGTTTCCAGGTTTCCTAAGGCTTGCCCTTCTGAATCTGAGCAAGAAAAAGCCTACCACCATTTTTTCCTACACAAGGCCACTCGGTCAGACATTACTCGTGCTTACATCTGTGCAAGAATCAGAGTCGAGCTTATAGTGTGGTCACTCACTTAGCCTGGAGGTGGGCACCAGTGCAGGCCTCCCAGCTGGGTCAGAGGCTGGCCCCATCGTGGAATAAAGTGCCTGCTGCTGCTCAGGACCCTGGGGCAAGGACCCTTTCTCCTATTTTTCTCAAAGGAGGCTGCTTTGGAGTGGCAGGCCGAGAATGAGCCTGGCCCACCCCATAGCAGGGCCCCTGTCCGCCCACATCTCTGGTGCTTCTGCCCAGTTGTTCACCCTCCACGGGACAGCCTGAGGCTGAGACACCACTCAAGCGTCCATCCCACAGGGTCCAGCCAAGACTGTGGACTTTTTACAAGGCGGTGGGGGTGGGCGTGGGAGGGGTGTAGGGAGCACGGAGAGGGGGTGGGTCGACTCACCGCGACAACGTCCCCGTCTCGGCGCAGCCGGAGCTCGGCGGGCACAGCGGCCCACGACGGTGCCCTGACACTTCCTTCCTCGGAGCGGCGGTGAGAAGGAATCTGCTCCCACCGGGTGGAGCCTGCCCTTCGGCCGGGACACCAGATCCGACTTGGAACCCAGATGGACATTCCTATCCGAGGCTGTTCAGAAAAGGCCCAAATCCCCGCGGCGTCCCCTCCACCCCCGCCCCACCCCCGGGCTCCAGCATCCATCGTCCCCGGGGGGCCGGGCCCTGTCCGAGCGGAACTGGATCCCTCTGACCTTGGCGGGGCAGCCCTGGGCCGACCCCGTGGCCGCCCTCGGGCCACACTCATTTATAAATAGGCCCATTCCTCATCTCGCCTGGGGGCCTGGTGCTCCACGCCCAAGGAGCAGATGCCACCCCGTGGGGTTTCCCTTTTCGGCCAAGGGCAGCCGCAGCAGCCGGGTCTGCTGAGCCTGGGGCGTGAGATCACAGACGCGCCTGCAAACAGCAGCGCGCACTTGACCGTGAGAAATGCCGCCCGGCTTGGGCCTTAGCTCCCCGGGACCGCCGCGAGCGAGATGTCAGCCCGAAGGAGGCGGCTCGTGGCGAGAGAAATGGATTCGCTCACGGTTCTGCAGGCTGAAGTGTGAAGACAGGGCGTCTGCAGGGCCCCGCCCCCCTTGGGAGGCACCCCGCCCCCCCACCTCCCCAGGGTTAGGGTCCTTCCAATTCCGGTCACTGGTGGCCCCAGGCTTCCCTCCGGGCTCTGCCTCCACGGCCACCTTGCCACTTCTGTGTCTCCTCTGTCTGTCCGTCTTACCTCCCCCCTCTGCCTCTCTGATAAGGACTCTCATCACCAGGGAATCCCCAAGCTCTGCTTCTCAAGGGCCACGATTTAATTGCATCCACAAAGGCCTTTTTTCCAAATAAGGTCGCATTTCCCTTCCCCAGGGGGTTCATATAGCTTTTTGGGGGAGGGGGTTGGGCAGGCATCCTTCCAGCCGGTGCCGCTTGTTATCACCACGAAACCTACTGGGATGGCCCCTGACAGGTGGGTCAAATAAGGAAGCCCGGAAAGCAGGCCCTGCAAGCCCGGCGCACCCGGACAGGGGGTGTCTGCTGCTTTGCTTGGACCAAATTAAGTCCTGCTGCCCTCTGAAGCCGACTCGGTAATGAACGAGCTAACACCAACTAATCCCAGGGTTTGGAGCAGCCTGGGTGTGGTCTCGGGCTGCGCCCTGGGCGCTCTTGGGGGCCCGCCACCCCGTGTGGATCGGATGGATTAGTGAACTGTCAGTGGACGGGTCTGAGCTCAAGCAGCTGGAGTAAGCAGGACTCATCGAGCTGCTGGTTCTTTTGGCTTCCGTTGTGACGCGCTGTGATTCGGAGCTTGGCACTTGGCCGTGATGACACTCACAAAGCCCGCTCAGCTGTCCCAGAGTTATGTTCTCTGCTGAGTGGAGACGACCTGAGCTGAATTTCACGAGCAGTGGAAAGAGCAGGACTTCCTGGGTCCCCCTCCAGTGCACACTCCCTGTGGGGACTTCCTGCCGTGCAGAGGGTCTTCTCCTTTCTCCAACCAGGAGGAAAGAGCCACCTGGCAGTCCTGTTGCAATTAGGATGCTAAGGCGAAGGTCTGCCCCAGGCCGGATGCAGTGGGCACTCATCAAAATATCCATCTTGATTTTAGGCTGGGGGACACTGTCCACCCATCCATAGTCAGAGAACTGGAACTTTCCAGGGACGCCTACGTGTGCCCTGGGCATCTTCTCTCCCTGGGGCCCTGCAGCAGCTTCCTGACATTTTCCCTGCTTCAGGCTTCTTGCTCTAACCTGAGTGGCTCAGTTTAGAGCAAGAAGGTGCAAACCTGCCTTTGTCACGTTCTCTGCCTGAATGTGCTGAGGATTTCCCACCCCCGCCCAGGGGACAGCCTCAGCTTTTGGTTCACAGCAAACATTCCAGGCCCCAGGAGCTCAGCTCAGAGCTGGCCAAAGTCTCCCCTACCTCCTTTCTCGCTCTTTCTCTTCCCCTTTTATCTCCTGCCCCTGCTTTCTCTCTCTTGTCTCGTTTTTCTGCCACTCTTTTCTCATCTTGTTCCCCTTTCTTCTCTTTCTCTCTGTCCTTTCCTCTTCCCCACCCTCTCTTGTTCTTCTTTCTCCAGCTCCTTCAAAGGTTTTGTTCTTCTCTCACATCTCAGGGTTTGTAGGAATAGAATTTCAGGTTGAAAATGAATTTTGTTCTCAGGATTTTTAAGGCACTGCTTCATTATCTTTTAGTAGCTGGTATGGGTGACACACATGGTCAGAAGCCTGGGTGATTTTCTTTCCTTGGTAGGTGACTCAATTTTATTATTTCCTTAAAATTATTATTAGTTATTAAATTACTGCCTGAAAATTTTTAGGCATTTGTCTTGAATTGAACAATGCATGTTGTTGGTCTTGCTTGGCATTCTGGTTGGTGGACCAGAATTTGTAAAGAGGAGCTCTTTAAGATGCTATTTCAGTTAAGGTGTGGCCCAAGGGAATCAGATTGTGCTTTAAGGTGCATTAATGGTGTCCTCTAGAAGCAGAGTAAAAGTCATACAGAGGGAGATGCCATGGAGAGCAGCCAAGAGCAGGAAGTCAATGGAACCTGGAAAAGAAAAGAGAAGAGGCCACCATATGCATTGCTATGAGATGGAAAAGCCAAGGACCAAGGGTCACTGGCAGCCAGCCCTAGAATGCCACAGTCTTTGGGAAGAAAGCATCGCCTTGTTGATGCCTCTAGCCAATAAATTCCCATTGTGTAAGCAAACCCACTGTATGGTATTTGTTTTAGTAGCTGAGGAGCAAAAACATCCTCTTTGCTTATCCTTATGCCTAAAACACACACGGTCTTGAGGTCTTGATCGTTGTGACTTTGAGTCGTTCAACTTTGTTCTTTTTCTTCAAAGTGGACTTGGCTATTCTAGGCCTTTGGGTTTCTGTATAAATTCACAATCCCTTGCCAATTTTCACATGATTAAAAAACTTCCTGGGATTTCACTTGGGATTGAAATAAATGTATAGGTCAATTTGGAGAACATGGTTATGTTGAAAAATTTTTTTTTTTAATCCAAGTATCAAGATTTTATCTGTTTATTTCTCGGGTTATCTTTTATTTCCTTTGGTAACATTTAATAGTTGTTGTTTCTTTTCTTAAATATTGGTCTTGCACATTGCATGTTAACTTTATAAATATTTTATTGTTCTGGTTGTGATGGGCTTAATAATCCTTTTCCATTTTCTAACTAGCTTTTGCGATCTCACCAGGACACCGGGTGCTCTGGGGCCATTTTGAGGTCCTGGGTGGTGAAGTGGACAGGGCTCCTTCAGTGCGGTGGGCAGCGAGGCCCCCTTTCTCACCATAGCTGATAGGACTCAGTAGATCCCTAAAGGTTGTAAGCAGGAAAGGGATGTGATCTGGTCTAAGCTTAAAGGTGAGCCTTCTGACTACAATGTAAGTCTTCACAGGCAAGAGAAATGGTCAGGCAAGGCCAGACACAAGGAGGCCAGTTTGGAGAATGTTGTCATGTAACAGTCCCCAGGCTGGATGACATTGTCATTCGCCCTGGAGACTGGGTCGATGACTCCGAGGGAACTTACTCTGCCAGCTCTGAGCACTAGAGAACTTTTACTTCTCGAGCACTGGAAGAATTCAAGGGGCTCCTTTACCCTGTGCAAACCTCCGTGTCTGTCTCCTTTCCTGGCCCTCACCCTGTGAGGTCAGCTTTCCTCCACTGCTCCAGGACCTGCTCCTGACTCACAACGGCCATCCCCTGACCCCACTGTAAGCTCAGGACGGTCACTCAGACAGCATGGCTGCTGTGTCCTGATGCTGGCCTCAGTGAGCTGGAGTTCATTGTGTTTCCTTGGACTTTCAGCTGAAGCTGCTGGCCAGCGGGGGAAATTAACTCTACCCAGCAGCCCCACCCAGCTTCCGGTCATTACCTGGAGGGACAAGGTACCTAAAATCCAGTAGATTCTCATATAAATCCAGACCACTTTCCTTTGAGCCCAGGCTGGGGAATTTCTGGAAGTACTGCAGTTTGCTGTCATTCCTCTCTTCCATTGGAGAGGTAGACAAAATAAAGGCACAAGGCATCTACCAGCAAACCTGCCTTCAACCCAAGCTGACCTGAACTGGTAGCTATGTCAAATCATTCTTCATAGATAGTCATGAAAGTAGCTCTTTCTTCAGATGGGTAGCCCAAAGCTCCCAACAAATGAATGCCAAGTCCCAGGTGAGAGTTCCAGGTCTGAAAGACCCTGGCTCAACTAATGACACACCTTTTGCAGATTTGTAACCTCCCTGTAATGCCCATGCATGTGGCCTAATTGTCCCATAGCTATTTTAGGATTGGTACATATATTAGTCACTGTAATTAAAATCCTGGAGTTATATTATATGTTGTTTGCATGGCAGTTTGTGATGTGTTTAATGCTCCCAGTTCCAAAATTATTAAAGCTACTGTGCCTGGGCTGGCCAAAATGATAAGCGAAGTCAGAATGTGATCTTATTCTCTGTCGACAGGGCTAGTGGGGAGGAGGAGGCATGTGGGATTTTCTTATAAAGAGACCAAATGCCAAATAAAAGAATTCTAGCTGTGCAACAGGAAAGTTGAAATGGTTTGTTATGATCATTAATATTGCAATGAAAACTAATTAAACCTGGAGCTGGAAGGAGTTCATTAGTGGGTTGGAGCCATGGATTCTGCTTCTGCAGAGTTGGTTATAACATTGTGCAACTCAGAAAGTTGTCAGTCGGGCTTGGGTTACGAGGCTCCCTCTTTCTTGTGACCTCCGGAATTGGGCTTGAGCTAATGACAGACATTTGCTGGATGAGCTTTTCTAGGGGAATATGTGTCTTTGGTCCTTGTACCCAAACAGGGCCCTTGACAAAGCTACCTCTGCCTGGGCTGGCCATTCCTTGCAGGAATGAATGAAAGAATGGCCTTTCAGAGCTAGGAAAGACCGAGGAACTGGAGGGCTTCCTTTATGAGGAAAGAAAGAAGTTTTCACATTGCGAGGCCATTTACTTCAAGTGACCAGAAATAAAAATAAGAGCAACCCACAGTTTTGACATTTATACTATTGAAGTACTTTCATGCACTTGACCTTCTCTCAGGAGACCTCACCATTGTGCTTAATCCTTTCTTTCCCCAAAGTGGTCGCAGAGAGAGGAATCGTGGTTTGGTTGCAGGTTGGGTTCATTGGGAAACAGACTCTTGTAGTTTGGCAAGCAAGAGGTTTTAGGAGTACCCTTGGGACCCACACCTGGGGAAGGGAGAGGCCAGAAGCAGATGTCGGCAGAGGGAAACATCGAGCCTCAAGGCAGCCCACCAGGGGCTCAGCCAACACTGGGGAGCTTTGGGGCTAGGGTGGCCTGAATTGGGTGGAGAGGGCTGGTTCTTCCTACTTCAGGCTGTCCCGGGAAGGCAGGGCTTTGGGTGTAGTGTCTCTTACATAGAGGCAACTCTTGAAGGGCAGCTAGAGGCTGTTCAGGAAAGCCCTTCTGGAAACTGGGGCAGCAAGTTCTTCCTCTATGGCCTTGGGCAGCATGTCATGATGTCCCCTGCAAGCTTGCTCATCCTAACGTCCACTTGATCTCAAGATGGAGCATGTCACGTGGTAAGTGTTTAATAGATATTTGTTCATGTGGATGGAATTTTCCCATTCCACATGGAGAATACCAAGGTTTAAAGGGAAAGTAAATGGTGGAGACGGCATTAGAAGAAAGGTCTTTAAATTGGGAACCTCAGCCCTCCCCACGCATTCTCTCTGCACTCGAACAGTGAAGGGAGATATTTCAATAATGGGCTTTGGCCCTACAAACAAAATCAAGTTTGTTTTCTAATGTCCAAAGAAGACAGCCAGGTTTTCCCTCCTTCCAGGACTCTTCTGGAATCTGCAACCCAGAGCAGCCGTTGGGTAGAGGATTGTCACTGGTCTCAAGAGGAAGTTACTGGGCCATCCATCCAGGCAGGGCAAATTGGGTTTTGGGTGAAAGTCGGAACTGCTGTCCACACCATGGCAAGCAGCTCTGGCCAGCCCATGGGGCTGCCTAGGTTTGGGGCCAGGGAAGAACCAGCAAGAGAATAGAGCCTCAGTTCCTGACAGAGGACAGAACCAGGGGACACGAAGCCTAGGGTTTGGGGAACTGGCTCTGAGATGCCTTTGGTTAATCTGTTGGTAGTTCTCAACACCATGCTTGCATTTTAGACAACATCAAGCCAAATAAGTACATTTGATAACCAGAAGAATAAGGCAAAACAAACAAACAAACAAACAAACAAAACTCTAATTTTCTTGTCTACAGATTCAGCACTTCTTAGTGTGCCATGAGTGGGTTACAGAAAAGCCAAGCTATTTTTCCCTTTGGCCTTGGGGGTGGGTAGCTGGGCAGGCCTGGGGAGGGACCAACTGGCTACCTCTAAAGTCAGGCAGCCTCCATTGCTTCTCCCCAGGGCACATGTACGCCATGATATAGAAAAAGGTGGAGAGGCACCATTTAACGCACTCTGCTAGTAGGGAGATGGCTTTGGATTTTGGAAGTAAAAGGTGCTGTGCATCTCTAGGGAAAGAAACAGAATCATTGTCACCTTGCACAAAAGCTCCTTCTCAGTCTTCCGAGTTAAATCCTGCATCCCGAAAATAATGGCCCAGTTTGTCCCTGCAGCAAGAGCTGGAACACTTTATCTGACAGTGAGAGCTGAAACCTCCTGGAAAGCATCTTGCTCAAGCCCCTCACTTTACAGGGCGCCGAGGCCCAGGTAGGTGAATACCTGGATGACGGGTCTCAGAAATGAGGAGGGCTAAGAACTCTGCTGATTACCCTGGACTGACCCCTCCGAAGCTCATGAAAAATTACCATGAAAAATGGTAATTGCTTAATTGCATACTTTATCTATGTAGTATATTTTATGAATTGTATAATTATCACTATCATAATTAATGGCGGTTAAATTTTCTGTAGCTGGAGGCAGTCAGCTGAAAGGGGCATTTAAGTGTGCTTTTTTCTTCTTTCTCTCATGCCAGGGTAAAGCTGAAGAGGCTTTTCCCTTTCTGTTTACTCACAGGCAGCAGTGAGAGGGTGTGGACAGCTGTCTGTGGGACCCCACGCCCCATTCCTCCATTGTCAATCATCATTTCCCATTGCCTGCCAAGACATGTTGGGGTGCCCCACAGCACCAGAAGATTCAACTTGACTCTACTGTAGTGCTTGAAATGCCATAATCTCAGAGGACTGAAAACTCAGCCATCAACTCTAAACCCTGCTTGTCCACCCTGGAAAGTCTTAGCACCCCATAATTTGCCGCCAACACTGCTGTCTAAAGCACCCAGGCCCCAGATGAAATTGTGATCTTTACTTCCTACTGTCCACTGTTCTATACAAGAATGTTGGATTTGTGCAGTGTAAACCAGCATGATTTAAACATATTTAAAGTTTCACAGCCTCTTCACTCTGAAAGGGGCCTTGAATGTGACTTGGTGAAGGCTTGTCTCTCTCACATTGATTTATCTTCCTCCTTGCCTCGATCTCTTTTAACTGGGATTGTAGGCATAGAAATAATTTTGTGACCTGCTTTTCCTCCTCAGTGACCGTGATCTTTGGCATCAGTCCTGAGTTTCAATCCTGGTCCTTCTGTGGGCTTGTTCTACTATCAAGAGCAGAGATTCTCAAACTTGAGAGTGGTGCATTGGCAGCTGGCCTGTGGCCAGCGAATCTGTGTTTCCAGCAAGCTCCCAGCTGATCCGGCTACTCCAGGGACCTCACTTTGAGAACCACTGGTTTAAGGAAAGTACTTCCCTTCATAATCAATCCCACTTACTTTACCTGTCAAATGGGAATACGATTCCCACATCACAGGGCTGACGTGCAGTTGAATGAACCAATGCTTGATGTCCTTTATATAACAGATGTTGCATAAAGGCCCCAGTTTCCAAACTCTAGCTTAATATAACCATGCATTCCTCTGCCCGAAAGCCTCTTGGGTCAGTACCTCTAGGAGCAGACCCCAGGATGGGGATTTTTAGGTGGTTGATTTGTGAAGGCAGTGCTCCCAGGAGAACTGGTAAAGGAGGCAGAGGAGAGGATCGACAAGGGAAAAAAGCCAAGCAAGGGTGCTTTCAGGCCAAGCCTGGTAGAGTTAGCTTCAGCATGATTCTGCAGGGAGCTCCAGAGGGTTAATTATACATGAATGGCTCCAAGCTACGGTGGAGGGACTAGACTTCCAAACCCTTGTGAGCTGGTTTGAAGGGATGTGTGTACCCTAGAAAAGCCATGTTACAGAGTAGTTACAGAACAGGTCCCAGAGTTTGTTGTGAGCTGCCATTCTACCATCACAGATTTTTCCTTTTAGCTGCCCCAAAACACTGGAGGCGAGAAGGAATATTAATACAGAAAGTCAGCAGCCATACTTGAATCCCATTTTCTCTGTAATGTCTTGCTTTCTCCTTCAATCCTTCTCCCAATCTATAGGGATCTTTAGGGAATGCCTGTTCTGATTTTTTTATGTTGAGAAGGGTCTATAGTATTTCTTATAACTGCGTGTGAATGTCAATGAATTCAAAGTCAAAAAATTCAAAAATAAATTTGTCTAACTAAAAAATATAAATCAACGCAAAGGATGTATTAAGTAATTCAAAGTAAAGTTACTTGGGAAGAAATAACGCTGCGCTGATTTTTCATGCTTCTCTGATTTTTAACGGACATGATTGTAGAAATGGAATTATTGAGTCAAAAGGAATGATTTTTAAGGCTCTGAATGTATATTATTAAATTGTTTTCCAAAAACTTGCCCAATTCACACACCTATCAGAGTTAATCTTATTGTGTCCACAGCAGTATTGTATTCTCTCATTCAATGTCAAAAACAAGAATAAAAAATAACTCCCTTTCTTGTAGCCAATTCATTATGCGCTGGATGAGATCTCATTGTTTTAATTCCCATTCCACTGACAACTAGTGGCAATGAACCTTTTTTTCTTATATTTGTACAGCCATTTGTATGCCTTTTGGACTCTATTTGGCCCATATTTCTATTGGCACCTCGGTAAGATTTTCTTTCTGATTTGCAGGAATTCTTTAAATAATAAGAATATTAACCCCTTTGCCATATTTGCTAAAAATACACTTCTCTAGTTAGTTTTTATTTTTAATTTTTAAATATAGCAGTTTGGAGATATGTGAGTGCAGATCATGTAGTTTATTTTATCAACATTTTTTGGCAGCAGTCTTCTTTGTTGATCTTAGATGCTGTTCTAGTTTGCTAGCTGCTGGAATGCAATATACCAGAAATGAAATAGTATTAAAAAAGGGGAGTTTAATAAATTCTTAGTTTACTGTTCTAAGGCCAAAAAAATGTCCCAATTAAAACAAGTCTATAGAAATGTCCAATCAAAGGCATCCATCCAGGGAAAGATACCTTGGTTCAAGAAGGCTGGTAAAGTTCAAGGATTCTCTCTCAAGTTGAGAAAGCACATGGCGAACACAGTCAGGGCTTCTCTCTCATCTGGAAGGGCACGTGGCGGGCACGGCATCATCTACTAGCTTTCTCTCCTGGCTTCCTGTTTCATGAAGCTCCCCGGGAGGTGTTTTCCTTCTTCATCTCCAAAGGTCACTGGCTGGTGGACTCTCTGCTTTGTGGTGCTGCAGCATTCTCTGCTGTCTCTGAATCTCCTTCATTCTCCAAAATGTTTCCTCTTTTATAGGACTCCAGAAACTAATCAAGACCCCACTCAAATGGGTGGAGACATGTCATCACCTGAATCCAGTTTAACAACCACTCTCGATTAAATCACATTTCCAGGGAGATGATCTGATTAGTTTCAAACATACAATACTGAATTAGGGATTAGAAGAAGCGGCTGCCTTTACAAAATGGGATTAGGATTAAAACATGGCTTTTCTAGGGACCATACATAATTTCAAACCAGCACAGATGTCCTTTCTCCATCTCAGTATTGGTTAATAATTGACGTGTATTTATTTCTCTTTCCTACAGTTTCATTTATAAATAAAAATAATAAAAATACCATTTGATGACATATCCATTCCTTTCTCCTTGGGTGTGATGTTCTCTTCAGCATACTCTTAATTCTTGTATGTTTTTTAGATTTCTTTTTGTACCTACTTAGTCTTTGCCATTGATCTGTTTGTAAATTTTCCCGCCAAGAAAACACTTAATACTTGGAACTTGAGAATACACTTTAAAATTTGGCAGAATGGTTCTCCTTGCTTTTAAAAAGATGGCTTCCAACCTTTCTCGCTTGTTTATTTCTCGGATAACATTTAGCATTATTTTATAAATATTTGTTTTATTAAAAAATTCCACTGGTATCTTGATAGTAATTGTATTAAATATTTAACTGGGAAGCAATTTATTGTTCTTATAACACATGTAATTCATATAATACATAACTACCACATGCCTGTTTGTGGGACCTTTATGTGCAATATACAATTTGCAAATTTGCAATATACAATGTCTTTTCTCTGTTTATTAAAATATTCCTTTATATATTTCAGGAAATCTTTTCTCCATATTGATTACACACATTTATTATCATGGCTACTCCTGGTTATTTTGTGCCTTAAAAAATTGATTATAGAGAAATCATTTTCTCATCCTTTTTTTTAGTAATTGTTGCTGGTATTTAGTGATATTACTGATTTAAGTTTATTTATCTTGCATCCAACAATCTTATTGTGGTAAGCAGTTTTTTTTTTTTGTCAGTCCTCTTGAGTCTGTAAGTTACCTAGTGCTTTGCCCTCTATTCCTGGAGTTATTAAAACTCCTCAGTATTCACACCTTGGGGACAGACAGGTGTTGCCATCCATGTTCTAGCACCGGTGGTAGTGGGTTTGAATTTTATGTTTCATTTCGAAGGTAATGAAGCTTGTATTTTACATGTAAGTCTGATTTTGGCTTGATGAGATCTTTTACTCTTCTAGAATAGATCATCCAACTCTTAAGATTATGAGAAAATATATCTGTGTTCAACTTCATCAGACGTTTTTTCAGTATCTCTTAATAAGATCATTTTATAAACACATGTCACTGTATAGGAATGGTCCTCCCAATAGTTCGTTGTCCTTGCATTCCTCACATAAAATCACCTTAATGCAGGTGGAGACTATCTTAGTGGACCACTGTACTTGATTTCGTGTGCAGGGTCCTGGTGAAATGAAAACGTGGGGCCTCTTATTTAGAAAATGAGGAAGAATTTCCCAATGGGAACAGCACAGGATTAAACCAAGGGCAGGACCCTCGGATTGCAGGGCCCCTGTCATCCCCCAGGGTCCGTGCCCATGAAGTCAGCTCTGGGTTTTGCTTTCTGTTCATGCATGGAGGTGAAGTGGGTCCATCTTGCGCCATCTCACTCAAGTTTTGCAATCAGATGTGTACGTCCATTTCAGAAAATGAAGGTTTTCTGTAGCATGGATTAGCTATTCCTTGAGAATGCAGGAGAACATGCAGGCAGGGTCATTTGGCCACAGGGCATTCTTGAGAAGTGATTTTGAAAAAAAAAAAGGTTTTTTTAATTCCATCATGAATAGGTTTCCCAATTTTTCAAGTGAATTTTAATAAGTTGCTTTCTTTTCTCCAGAAAATTGATCAATTTTATCTAGAAGCTTGTGTTTTTTGGAGTAAATTTCTAGGTGATGTTTCCTAACACCTTTTGTAATTTCCTTCCCTTTGGAACATCTCATTTCACATAATTAATGATGTTTATTTGTGTATCTTTCTCTTTCCTTGTTTAGATTTGCCAGTTATTTCTCTCTTTTACAGTGTCCCCTCCTCCACCAATCAGTTTTAAGATTTTATTAATTACTTCCTCTTGAGGTAGCAGCAGTCTGTGTTTCTGCTTTTATCTCTGTTTCCAACTACATATTCTATTTAAGCTTACTTTTATTTCTGCTAACCTCTTGGGTTCTGACTTATTTTCTTTCTTCTTTGTAAAGAAAGATCTTAAGGTTATATATTTGTTTCTGCATCTAATTTGGGCTTCATTCCATATTCTTTGAAATTCAGTGTTTTGTTTCTATTGTTTTTCTTTTTTAAGAGACTGTAATTGCAAATATGACCTCTATGGCTGGAGAGTTCAAGAGCAATCCCCAACTTCTTTAAAAAATTTCCATGGAATTAAATTTCATTTTTGCTTAAACTTTAATATCAGCTTTTAGTTTTATCATAATTTATTTTAGACTGTAGCAAGTTTATCTTCCTTTTAGGTTTTTATTTGTGGTTTCTTCTTTTAATATTTCAAGGGGCTTGATAAGTAGAAGTATTCTCTGTACGGCACAAAGTTTAAATTCCATTGATTATTCCAATTTTAGTAAATACAATGTACTTAATTTCTATGTCCTTTATTTTTTAACCACTTGTTTTGGCAAAGCTTAGAAGATGTTTGTTGAAATCTACTGCAATAATGATCTCTTCCTTTCTGTTATTTCTATATTCCGTACAGTACTTTGTATCTTTTGACGCTATGCTATTTGGAAAATGAAGTTTTATGAGAGTTACATAGTCACTGGGAATTGTTTCTTCTGTTAGCTTCGATGTTACTTTCTCAAAGTGGCTTTCTGTAAAGTTGTGTTTCCTGTTGTCTTCAGTGTGCTTGCTACCACTTATGATCCACCTGTTTCTTTTCCGCTTGCTTATTTATTGCCTGTATCTCACCTTATTCTTTAAGTCTCTTGAGTTTAGTATTTTTTTCTGCTAACTCACCATTTTCCCTTGTGTCTAACATACTTCCTGATACTTAAAAGGCACTCAGAAAACATGTAGCCAGTGAATAGTTAATAAATGACCCTCTTTGGGATGGTAAATAGTTTTTTTTTAACCTCTGATTTTCTTTTATCTGTAAATAATCTTATCACGCCTGTTCTTTCTTTCCTTTTTTGCCCCCTGTTTCCTGGGCTGGAAAATGGGGTGGTCTGGGTCCCACAAAGGCCATCCCCCAGGGAGGAGTAGCCATGCTTTTGCTTTCCCATTTGCTCCTTCTGGACTGTTTACCACAGCTGCCCTGGCAGAAGGAGCCTTGGTGTTTGCAACAAGTGACAGTCTAGGCTTTGCCTGCTGGCTGACCTTGGGGATAATATTTAACTTCTCCGCATCTCCAGCTCCTTGTCTCTAATGAAGATAAATAGGACAATGTGTGCAAGTCATGAAGCCTGGTGTAGGCTTGACACTCAAAGGGCTGCCTTCCAGTCTTACCCTTTCAGGGGAAGCCAGGATAAAAATGCCACTTGCCAGAAGATTGCTAACCCACCTGTGGGTGGCCTGAGGTCCAGGGACCGGACAAAGTGAATGTGATGGGCAGATGTGCCAAACACTGCCCCTGGGCCAGGGAGAGGTAAATAAGTGCCTTCTTAGCACCGGGGAGCCCATTAGCACGCCAGACCTCTGCCCTCCACGTGGGTGGCAGAATGGCAGGGATGTTTATCCTCATTTTATTGGTGGGAAAGAGGTTAAGATGTTGGCCCTGTGTCACACAGTGAGTCAGCAGGGAAGCTGAGCTATATAGCATCTTCAATTAACTCAGGGCCTGACTTTGGAGGAGCTCACAGTACTTCATCTCTTCCAGGCTTTTCTTGCAGATAATGCCGTGTTGCAAACGATGAAGAGATTTGCAACCATGTCTGACCTTCGTGGGTTGTGGGCATCTCACTGCTTCTTGGGAAGATGGGCAGGAGGGACTTTAGATTCCCAATCGAAGGGCCAAGAAACCAAGGCAGGTTCCTTGCCTCTCTGGGGTCCCAGATGTCAGGGAACAAAACTCCGGACTTGCTAAGTAAGAGCTTTATAGTAAAGGGCTACTGTAAGGGGGAAGGGGCTATTGCAATAAAGAGACTGGGCTATTGCAATGGAAGATTTCTAACCATAAGATCTGAAGGCATTTCAGGAGTCAGGCAGAAAGGGTTTTCCTTTGATAGAAAGGAAAGAAGTGGGTATAGGGAGATGGGATGAAGGGTTAGCGTGACAGGAGACTTGAGAATGTTTTATGCTGAAGCTGCTCATTTTCTGGGAGGCGCCCTTAGAGTTCAAGGGCCTGGAGGAAGGAGCAATGCTTCCTCAAAGTTTGGTTAACCAGCATTTTTCTTCCGACAGGTCAGTGGGGACAAGCAGCTCCGCTAATCAATGTGGCGAAGAATGGGAACATGGGGGACTGTGTCTGGCCTTAACTTGATAAACAAGGGGCATCGTTAGTCTCAGCTTAGTCATATGGGAAGGGGGTTCTGTGCACCAAGCCATTTTCAGGAACACAAAGGCTTGGGGGTTTCTCCACCGTGGCTGTTTTCCAGGCTCACGGGGCCGTGTCACACTGAACATTGTCACAGAGGAGGGAAACCGTTAGAGCTGAGATCCCAGGCCCTGGACTATTGGCTCCTGGGACTCCTGCATCCAGTCCTTGGAGTACCAAGTGCTCTAACCTTAGGCTTTCCCAGGTCAACCACCCTGACCTTCAGGCCCCCGGACCTGCCCTCAGTGCAGCAGCCTCCCTGAAGGGCACATTCCTTCTTCTAACCCTGAGGATCTCCTCTCCTCACCCCAAGAACTCGAGACCTCCTGAATTCAGGAGAGTCCCTAAGCAGGAAGAAATCCCCAGAATTTCAACAGAGCTGGCTGTGTTAGTCTGAGTTCTCTAGAGAAATAGAACCAACAGGAGAGATCTATAAAGAGGAGATTTATAAAGGGGTCTCATGCAACCCTGGGAATGGAAGAATCCAAAATCCACAGGGCAGGCTGTGAAGCTGGTGGCCCTGATGGAGAATCTTCATGAACTCCACAGGAGAGGCTTGCTGGCTGAAGAAGCAGTGGCAAGGTCTCTCTTCTACCTTAAAAGTTCTCTGACTGGTTGAATTATCTTGTTGGTGGCAGGCCTGCCTTAGTTGATCACAGGTGTAATCAGCCACAGATGCAATCAGCTGACTGATGATTTAATAGACCAGACTTCCGGCTTATCAACCAGCCACAAAATACCCTTGTAGCAATGGTCAGGTCAGTGTTTACCTGACCAGACAAGTGGGCATCATCACTTGGCCAAGTTGACACTGGAATCTAACCATCACACTGGCTGGATTCAGTGTCCTTTCCCTCCCCCTTCCCACACTGCATTCTCCCTTCCTGGGCAGCTTCCCTTCTCTGGAGTCCTGGGAGCATCTGACCAACTCAAGGCCACCAGGACCCTGGTTGTCATTTCCCCGTCTTCTGTTTCCAAGCTTTATTGACTTGTTCTCCCAGCTGTCCCACTCTCCCAAGCCATAGTCTCCAGCTCCAGAACCGGAAAGACCAAAAGCCTGCCTGAAGCCCAGGACAGGCGCACTCTCAGCCCGAGTGGACTTCCAGCCCCCAGCCCATAGCTGCTGGCCCAGCCCAGCAGGACCGGGGAGCCTGCAGGCAGCTTCGCTGGGCTTCGCAGGGCTTCGCAAGGACTCCTGGCTGAGCAGCTCCAACAAACGTTGGCTCTCGATTTCTCTAAAGTAAGAGGAATACTTTCTTGCTTCCCTGGGGTGCCCTGAGAATGAATTATTTACTATTCGTAAAGCACTTTGCAGGGTTCGGTATCATTACACGGGGACCCACAGGGCTGCCGTGGAAGCCTGGCAGGCCGGTGTTACTATTAAGCATTTATATAGCACTTTCCCGTGGCCGAGTGCTTCCCAATCATTTATTAGTTAATTCTCTCAGCACTCCGCAGCTGTCAGCGGACTTTGGGGAGCCATGTTTCCCCGCCTGCAAATGAGGCTACTGGGGTCAGGAGAGGCCAGCGGCCCAGCCAGGGTCACCCTACACCAGAGGCTCAGAGCTCAGGCTGCACCCAGCCCAGGCTGGAGAGTCGCGGGCTCTGCCGTGGACCTGAGAGCGAGCTGCAGATTCCATGTCTTGCCACCTTGTCATCAGCCTGCCTCCAGTTCACCAGGAAGGCGCCCTGCAAGGGATTGCTGTCCTTTGTTCCACCGGTGGCACTCCCGTTTTTCAGCCTCCTGGAGCCTGATGGCCGGACACTCAAAAACCACTTCCAAGAAGTGTGGCCTCCAGCAAATCTCTTAATGCTTCTGAAGCTCAAGGGCCATGGCTATTAATTCAGGGTAGAAAACCCTGCAAAGCCATTTTGAGGATCAGAAGGATTCAATGGAGAGAACCCGGCATAAAACTTAATTCACGTTCCTCTAAGCATCTGATTACTGGCATGGCCTAGATTCCATCTTCAAAGATGACACAAGCAAGCTTGTGGGAAATTATATTTAAAAAAAAAAAAAAGATTTGCATCAATGCTATCCACTGCTTGGAAACTTAGGATTGGAAAGGGAAGGGAAAGGCAAAGTGGCTAAAATGCCTACAGTTCCCATTACATGCGAATAAGTCAAGTTGGCTAGAATCCACTCCACACTGCCCTTTAATACTTTTTGTATTAATAACACATATTTACTGAGCCCCTCCAGGGAGCCCAGGCTCAGCTTTAGGAGCTAAGGACGGATTTGGCAGAGAGTAAGCGAGAAAAAACCTTTACGTTCATTGTTCTTGTTGTGCAAAGACCTTGAGGAGAAAGAGATGCTGACGACGTCTTGGGGAAAGCAGGTTTTAGAGGAAAGGAACAGGCTGTGCAAATACCTGGAGGGAGGAAGGCTTCAGCGTGCTCCAGAAACCCAGGCAAAGCCATATGGCTGCAGTGAATGAGAAATGATGAGGTCAGTGAGCTGGGCAAGAGTAGCCCTGAAAACCCTGGTGGGCTGAAAGCAAGAAGGTCTGAGTGCTGGGATGCTTTGCAGGTTAGACCTCGGACAGCTGAGACCTTGGACTGGTAATCTCTCAGCCCCAAGATTTGCTCAATGAGCACCCAAAATGTGAAGCCCAGGTAGAGGGCTCCAAAATCCCTGCACCCAGACTGCTTCTCATCCAAGCCCTTTGCCACAAAGCAATCACCATCTACCTCCAGGATGACTTGTTCAAAGTCCCCACATCCGTGATCTTCCATTAATTCTTGCAAAAAATCCAACAGGCTCAGTGAAGTGAAGGGACCCAAAGATTTAAACACTGGCATTGTAGGCTGAAACAGATTCCTGAGATGGAGGGTTTCTGCCATCCTTTTCACAGCTCTCCTTGTGGGATTTGCCCACAGACTTGCTTGAGGATCTGGTTTGTCTTTTATTCTCTTCCTTGTGGTCTGGGAAACCATGCTATGTACCAAAGTACTCCTCTCCTCTCAGCACTGAAACATAGCCCCCTGGGTACCAGAGCTTCTGCCTCTGGCTCTCCCCAATTTCCAGAGCTGTCCAAGAGGGTCGCCCTGGCCAGCAAGGAGTTTGCAGTCTTCTTGGAGAAACAAGACCAAAATACTTTAAAAATTCTGCTTCCAGAGTTGTAAGATGCTCTGGCTGGAAAGAACCTCCCCTTTGGTTCTCAAAATAGCAGTGGCAATTATCAGGCCATAATTAATTGCTGGAGGCACCATCCCAACCCCATAAGACCAGGACACTGTTCTTAACCCTAATGGTGAGTTTCCTTGAAACCCTGGTGGTAAGTGAGTCCACTGTTGAGAATTTTTTTGGGAGGGAGTGCATGGTCCGGGAATCGAACCCAGGTCTCCTGCATGAAAGGCAGGCATTCTAACCACTGAACCACCCATGCACCCTTTGAGAAGCTTTTGAGATAAATGGGGTTGAGGAACAAGGCAATAAAGGAACCCGTGCAGCTCTAATACATTATATATAATTTTTACCTTCAACACAATAAAACAAAGAGCATACAAAATAAGGACGAAAGCATTGGCCTCTTACACATCATCAATTTGTAATAGCAGGAACTTTATAATTAATTTCCACTTGCCATCCCTTCCTCTCCAGAAACTTTTGGTCTCTCTTCCTTGTAATTTCTGCACAATGCTTATAAATTCACTTGGCCTTCACTCAGAGAACATGTTTAAAGGGAATAATATTTTTGAAGTATTTTCATACCCAGTAACTCTGGGCTCTGGGCTCCCCACCTGTGCTATAACAGAGTTCTTCCTTGCAGACAACAAATTCCATACCAGTTAGTTTAATCAGAAAGGGGATTAAAAAAAAAAACATATCAGTTTGCTTGCAGGGTCTCCCGGGAATTCTATAATCCTTGGCTGCCACCCAGCCAGGAAGTTTGCCCAAGTATACACAAGATTGTTCTAGCAAAATATTGCTGCCGCCGCCACCCACTGCTTGGCACCTGTGGCAACTGGTTTCAGATGCCAGTTGCTTCTGTGACCAAGCTTTCTATTAATTACCGTGTCCTATGGTGTGGCCCAAATCTCCTGTTCTTCCTTTCAGTTTCCAAGAAGCTGGGTCCCACCTAGCAAAGTCGCCGAGGAAATGAAGTTTACAGCCTTCCACATCTGCAGACTAGGAAGTCCAGCGAGAAGGCAGCGGACTGAAAGTCTGATTTAGAAGATTGACTCATGGCAATGAGTTTCAATGCTTCACACAAAAGGCAGATGTTGGCTAGAACATTTTGCCATTACCCAGCTCTGACCTTTCAAATTGGATTCTTGTTTTTTTGAACCCCTAACAAGGCAACAACCTTAAAAGGCAGGAACTGTAGAGAGAAAAAGCTTCTTGTCAATTCTTTAAGCTCCCATGAATATGTGAGCAGCCAGATGCAGCTAACTTGAACATTGAGGTGACAAGAAGACACAGGGTAGAAAAACTCATAATATAATCACACTCCCTGCTACGTGGGAAAAGACGTAGAGATTCCCCTCCTTTCACCCTGGTGAGATGTAGAAAGAGAAGAGAGAAAGAGATAGGACGAATTGTTTTTTCCCAAATCCCCAAATATCAGGAATTCTTAGCCACCACCATTCTTAGCCAAGAATTATCTTGGGGAGACCACGAGTCTTGGCAGAAGTTAGGCATTCCATCTTCATAGCTAGCCTGCACTGGGGGCAACAGGGTAGCTGGCAGAAGAGGCTACTAATTGGGTGAACCAGGTCAAGAGCTTTTGGCTAAGGAGGCTCCAAGCAGTCACTTAGGAACCCAAGAGGTTCCATCTTGCAACAAAGTTCAGCTCTGTGCCCAGAAGAATAAAGAAGGCATAGCAGGGGTTCTGTCCATGGTCCCCCCTTAGCCTGAAGATGCCATGCAGGGATTCAGTAATTTTGTATGCTGTGGTGAGAGTACACTGAGCTTTGGGAGGGCCAGTGGACAGTGGAAGCTTGGGGAAGTTCTGAGAGATCTCATATGCAGACATGCCATGACCGAGTGAAAATGGAAGGGACTAGCGCTCAGGGCTCAGGATGCCCCAAAGGGGCATATGGGAAAGATGACTGCCCAATGGACAACAGTCTAGGTAATGCAGACTTGTGCACGGTCCCGCTCTCTGCTGTCACCAGGTCACACAGAGCCCAACCCACTCCCAGTTTCCATCTTGGGCTGAGGGCATGGTCTGCTCTCTTTCACCTCTCCTCACCTGCGCTGTTTTGGTTCTGCTTTCTCTAGGATTGACCAAGGTGAGAAGGCAAAACGTTTCTACCTGAATGACGGTAGAATATCTGTGCATATCCAACTCTTATCTATATTTATTACATAAATGAGATTATGTTAAACAGAATATTATGTCTCTGCTCCTTTCAATTGATAATATATTGCAAACAAAAGTCCATATGAATGCACATAGGCCTGCCTTATTAATTTTAAAGGCTGCCTAATATTCCACTTTATAGATGAATCTCAATTTATTTAGCATTCCCCTAGGAACAGACATTGAAGTTCTTTCCAGTGTTTTACTGTTACAAATAGTGTTGCATTACCTATCATTGTCTGGCCATCTATAGGTACTTGTGACTGGATTTCTTGAAGTTCAGCTTGTAGGCATAGAAATGCTGGGGGTTGCATTCGGGGTGGGAAGAGGTATTCAATTCTAAAGTCAGTATTTACTTCTTTAGTTCTTCCTTCACCTCTCCCAAAGTTATTCTCCCTCTGCTTCCTTAGTAGTTCCTCTTTTTCTAGTCATCTAAACCCTCAAAAGGCATAGTTAAACTAGAATTTCTGGGGTTGCTGAGAAAGTATACAGCATTAATTCCACATCGAATAATGCTTCATAAGCAGTATGTACAAATAAGGAGGTATTTTATTTAATTGCTATAAAAATTATAAGATTCTCCACCATCAAGGAAAGAGATCAGGGAGTACTTTTGGGCAAAAATAGGTCTTCTACTAATCTTTACTGGATGGTTTGGGACTTGAAGGGGTCCAGTTAATAGCACCTGCTATTGCCTTGCAACCTCAGCTCTCACTTCCCTCCCTACCCTTCCCCACCTGAAGTTGTCTAGACCTTGGGACCATCCATCAAAGGCAAGTTTGGGTGGGTAGAGCAGAGCCACCTAGGATTATTGCCTAGAACAGATCTAGTGTGGAGGTGGGCGGGGGGGGGGGGGGGGAAGGAAGGCCTCAAATCTCTTAATAGCTCTGCTTTGCCCAACAAAAATATATGGTCCAATGGCTGTTAGGCACCCATCAGGCAGCCAAATTCTCTGTGAGAGGTGGTGTTCTAGTTTGCTAGCTGCCTGAATGCAACATACCAGAAACAGAATGGCTTTTAAAAGGGAAATTTAATAAGTTGCTAGTTTACAGGTCTAAGGCCAAGAAAATGTCCCAATTAAAACAAGTCTATAGAAATGTCCAATCAAAGGCATCCAGGGAAAGATACCTTGGTTCAAGAAGGCCGATGAAGTTCAGGGTTTCTCTCTCAAGTGGAAGGGCACATGGTGAACACAGAGTTTCTTTCTCATCTGGAAAGGCACATGGTGAACATGGCATCATCTGCTATTTTCTTCTCCTGGCTTCCTGTTTCATGAAGCTCCCTGGGAGGCATTTTCCTTCTTCATCTCCAAAAGCCACTGGCTTGTGGACTCTCTGCTTAACGGTGTTGCAGCATTCTCTGCTCTCTCTGAATCTCTTTCATTCTCCAAAATGTTTCCTCTTTTATAGGACTCCAGAAACTAATCAAGACCCACCCAAATGGGTGGAGACATGTCATCACCTAATCCAGTTTAACAACCATTCTTGATTAAATCACATTTCCAGGAAGATGATCTGATTACAGTTTCAAACATACAGTATTGAATAGGGATTATTCTACCTTTATGAAATGGGGTTTTGATTAAAACATGGCTTTTCTAGGGGACAGACATCCTTTCAAACCAGCACAGGTGGGGACAAGACTAGAAGAAGAGAGCAAGTGGAGGTTCCTCTTCATGGCACCATGAGGGGTTGGAGAACAGGCGCTATTCCCAAGAAGTGGGGAGATGTTGGGGATTGCAGGAGAATGGGAAGGTATCCCCAACAAGGAGGAGAAAGGGTCTGCGCGTCCATGAAAGTTGTGCCTGAGCCAGCGAGGGACAGGACTTGGGGTCGCTCTCCCAAGCCCGTGGCCACATGCCAGAGTGGTCCCTTTTCAGTGTTTGTAAGGTGACATGGCCACAGAATGGCTGTTAAGGCTAACCAAACATAAGAGAAGAAGGAGTGTGAGAAACGTATGGAAACACGAGTGGTCAAACTGAGGCACCTGGAGAAGGGAGTCCAAAGGCGGTAGCTCTTCAGTGAGCTTGTTTTCTTCCAAGCCTTTGGTGCTGGAATTTCTTGCCCTCTTGCTCCTTCTTATCCTCCTCCCTTTCCTTCCTTCCTTCATTCCTCTCTCCTTCCCTTCTCACCCCCTCCCCCCTCTCTTCTTGTGTTTCTTTTATTAACTTTTTATTTGGAAATCATTCAAAACAGAAAAGTTGCAAGAATAACAACAGTATGGGAAAGATGGCTGCCCAATGGACAACAGTCTAGGTAATGCAGACTTGTGCACGGTCCCGCTCTCTGCTGTCACCAGGTCACACAGAGCCCAACCCACTCCCAGTTTCCATCTTGGGCTGAGGGCATGGTCTGCTCTCTTTCACCTCTCCTCACCTGCGCTGTTTTGGTTCTGCTTTCTCTAGGATTGACCAAGGTGAGAAGGCAAAACGTTTCTACCTGAATGACGGTAGAATATCTGTGCATATCCAACTCTCATCTATATTTATTACATAAATGAGATTATGTTAAACAGAATATTATGTCTCTGCTCCTTTCAATTGATAATATATTGCAAACAAAAGTCCTATGCATAGTTCGTGTCTTTACCTAGATTTGCCTCTTGTTGATATTTTGTCTCATTGGCTCTATCATTTGCGTTCGTTTTCCCTCTCCCCACATCCCTCCCTCCCTGAAATGGGCAGAAACGGTATCCTGATCATGTTCCCCGAAATACGTCAGTGTGCAGCTCCTAAGAATAAGAACGTTCTCTTACATACCCCGTTTGGTTCTCAGCTTTGCTGAATCTAACATGGACACGATACTTTAATCCGCTGTCTGCACTCCAATTTCGTCCATCGGCTCCGCAACAGCCTTCATAGAATTCCCGCCCTCATGTTTGGGGCCCAGTCTCTGGCCAAGTACTGTACTTAGTTGCCATGCCTCTGTAGCTAACTTTAATTTGAAACACCTCTACAGCCTTTTCCTATCCTTTGTGACATTGACTTTACACAACTTTTTCAAAACTTTCTTTTTTTAAGGAATAATCTCAAATTTACAGAAAAGTTGCAAGAATATGAGTAGTAGGAAAGAATGCCAGAATTCCTAAAGATTTACCTAATGTTAGTATTTTACAGCATTTGCATTATCCTCTGTGCTCTCTCAGTTATATATACATAGCATGTTTGTTTTTCTGAATTGTTTGAGAGGAAGTTGCATGTATATCACATTCCTTTACATCTAGGTGCTTCTGTGTGGATTTCCTATGAACAAGATTTCCCCTTACATGAGCACACTATTATTATCAACATAAGCAAATTCCACCTTGACAAAATACTTTTCTCTACACTGCAATCCGTATCTAAATTTTGTATGATTGACCCCATAATGTCTTCGATAGCATTTTGCTCCATGCAGAGCTCAGGCTTGTATTGCATTTAGTTGTCATTATCTCCTTAACCACCTTCAATCTGGGGCATTTTCAATTTCCTTGTCTTTTGTGTCATTGACATTTTGAATAGTGTAGTCTCTTTTTCTGGGTTTGGTCTGATGTTACCTTATGGTTGGATTAAGGACAGAAAACTCTATAAACGGTGCTGTTTTTCTCAGGGCCTCATATCAGGAGGTCCACACTGGTGAGAGTCTGTCCCACACTGGGGATGTTAATTTTGGTCACCAGACCAAGGAGTTGTCTGATTTTTCTACTGTACATAATTACTATTTTTCCTTTAACATTAATAAACAACCTGTGGGAAGACACTTTAAGAGTATACAAATATCTTGAACCTGATTAAAATTTCCCCCATATTTAACTTCCATTGATGAATTTTCCCTAAACTCATCTCGACTCTGATGGTTGCAAAATGATGATTTTACAACTCACGCACTTCCTCCACATTTACTAGCAATCACAGCATTCTACTATAAGCAAAAAGCATTGCTTTCTCCCTGATTAGCTCTTTCTCTTCTTCCTTTTCTTTTATTTCCTTCTTTCTTCCTTCCCTCCTTCCTTCCTTCCTTCCTTCCTCCTTCCTTCTTTCCTTCCTTCCTTCCTTTCTTCCTTCATCTTTCCTCCCTTCTTTTCTTTGTTTCTGTTTCTCCCTTCCTTCCTTCCTTCCTCCCTCCCTCCCTCCCTCCCTCCCTCCCTCCCTCCCTTCCTTCCTTCCTTCCTTCCTTCCTTCCTTCCTTTCTTTCTTCTCCTCCATCTCTCCCTTCCCCCTCTCTCTCCCTCCCTCCCTCCCTTCTTTCTTTCATCTGTTCATCATTGGTATGGACTCACAGACTCTTAATTTATTTCAATCATATCTGCTCTTTCTCAACTAAGTTTGAAACCAATGCCAGAGAAACACTGGTGTCAGTTAGAAAAATAAATATCAGCCTTCTTACTTACAAAAGCTGGGTTAGAACATTTGGCTGTGGCCAAGTTCTGCTTAACTTTGCTAGAAAGTCAAAGGGCACAGAGAGTGCTGGGGTTAAAGCATGGACTTAGCTGCCAGGGACTTTTCCCTTCCCTGCCTTTCTCATAGAGATCAGGCATCTGGAATCTAAATTAGCACATCCAGGCCAACCTGGTGTCCCCTGGATCTGCAGGAGATGTGCTGCTCAGCTCTCTCCTCAGGTCCTCTCCTCTACCTGCTTAAAGGCTTTTCTTCTTCTGCAACTATCCGGCCCCCAGCCCTCCCTCCACACCCCGGAGAGCTGATGCCAGAAAGGTCAAGGGGACTTCAAGGACCAGCCTCCACTGTGCTAATCCGTACATTCTTTTCTATGAAGGCTGAGGCTGTGTCTAAATGGATTATAGGAGATAATACACATTGCAGCAAATCAAAGTGTTCTTCTCTTACATGTAATGTCCAGCTGCCTTCTAAGTAGCATGGGCAAGACAAATGAAAGCTCTTTTGTTTGCTGAATGGAAACCTTTATCATGCTTTGTATAATGGCTTCCATAGGCTAGAATGCAGTATTGATTTGGGTGTGTAAGTTTAAAGGTGGAAACCAGAAAACAGTAAATTGCTCTCTTTAGGTAAGGGTGGCAGATTGAGTGGTCCTGGAAAAAAATCTAGGAGAGAGCCAGTAAGAGAGCAGACGTTGGCAAATTTTTTCTTAAAGGGCTAGACAGTAAGTATTTTAGGCTTTGTGGATCATTCGGTCTCTGCCACAGCTATGCAACTCTGCAGCTGTAGCCTAGCAGCCTCCAGAGGCAGTGTGCAAACACTGGGTGTGGCTGTGTTTCAATAGAACTTTGTTTACAAAAATATGTGGCTGTAGTTGCCTGACCCCTGAGAGGCAGCGTGGAGGGAGGGATGAAAGAATGGGATGGGGGGTTGGCGGAGCTGGGGAAGAGGGAGAAAGAGAGATGAAGGGATGCAACTCTTGGGAGAAGAGATATGTCTAATAGGAAATCTCCAACTGATGTACTACATCTTGTATAATACGCAACATATAAACTGTTTCTGATGTGAACCGATTCTTTAGGACAAATGCGTGGAATTGCCCTAAGTCTTGTGAGGAATGAACATGGAAGCTGTCCATGGGGCAGCCAACAAGTGGGCTACTAGCAGCCAGTGGTGCCCAGCCCAGGTTTTGGTACCCAGGTACCAAACTTAGTATAATGCTCACCTGAATCTGACCAGAACCACCATTGTTATCCAATTGGCAGACCTTTACCTCCATCTCTGGAAGGTCTTGTTGCTGGTGGAGAAGATGAAGGGTGCAAAGGGATGGGTTGACTTAAGATGCCTTCCCTGTCCCCATCACAGAGCCCAGTGGAGCCACCTTTTCAAATGAAAGCTCTGCTTTCCCCAGGAGCAAAACTTCATCCTGCAAAGTTTACAATTGCCTGGTGTTTTGGTTGTCTAAAGCTGCTGGAATGCAATATACCAGAAATGGGTTAGCTTTTACATTTGCATAATAAATCCCCATTTATTAACTTACAATTTACAGTTCTTAGGGTGTGAAAATATCCAACTCAAGGCATCAGTAGGTTGATACCTGGACTCTGAAGTCAGACTGCTGGAATCCAGGAAACCTCTGTCACATGGAAAGGAACATGGCGATGTCTGCTGGGCCTTTGCCCATAGGTTTCATTGCTTTCAGCTTCTTGTTTCAGTGGCTTCCTCTCTGAGCTTCTGTGGGTCCTCTCTTAACTTCTCTGAGGTTTTTCTCTATGCGCTTTTCTAAATTTCACCTCAGCTTCCTTGGAACTTCTTTAAGCTCTCTGTCTTTTTTTTTTTTTTTTTTTAATGTCCTTTATCCTCTTATAAAGGACTCCAGTGAAAGGATTAAGGCACATCTTGAATGGGGTGGGTCACATCTCAATTGAAACAACCTTACCAAAAGGTCTCACCTACAATAGGTCTGCACCTACAGGAATGGATTAAAAGAACATGGCCTTTTCTAAGATTTAGAACAGCTTCAAAGCAGCCTACATAGTAAGTATGGGAGATACAAGAAGTGGGAAGACTAGGCAAGACCTTGACAGGTGGGTCCTGGGGTGGGAGACCTGGGGTCAAGAGAAGGAGGGCTGCCCATGGGATGGTGTGACCTGACCCATGCCACCTGCTTGACAAACACCGACCACATTTGACAACGTAGGTGTCAGGTCCTGGCACTCTTCTCTACTAGTTTCAGGTTGATATTTAGAAATCTGCTCCTGGAGAAATACATTTACATTTTTTCCTGTAGAAAAAGAAGCTGTGTTACTTTTTTCCTTTGTGGATTAACTTTATTTGGCTGTCAGAATGACCTACTTTTGCTAAGCATGAGATTGTCTGATTTGTTGTTAAGAAAGCATTATAAAGCCCACAGCAGCCATTTACAAAATGTAGTTGGTCTGATCATGGAGTCTTGGCCAGAGCCTTGTGTAAATTTTGTTGTCTTTGGGAAATTGTCTTGAAAGACAGTCCTTTTGTAAAACTTTTATGTTCTATGTGGATGCAACCATTTCGTTTTCTAAGCCTCTGCTTCACCAGGACATGGATTTCATCATAGAATGTTTGAGTTTAGGGCATAATTCATCTCTAGTTGCTAGTATATGGCCACACGTTCTCTTCCAATTCAAAGCAAGGTTTTTAGGGAAGAGCCTTCCAGGCAATATGCTGTGGTGGTAGTATCTCTGCTGTTACTCAAAGAGCTGTAGATTTTAAGTAATATTCAGACCCCAACAGAGATACTGAGAGAGAACGACAACTCGCAGAAAAGGAGTCAGAACGATGCAAGTCATATACCTGGCATCAGGTGAAAAATTATTGCTAACAGCCAGTGCATGTTCTCCTCAGGGTAAATTAGGACCACCTCTGGAAAACAACTTGGGAAAACACTTCGAGATTCAACATGATCATGTTGACAATCCAGAAATCCCAGACCTTGAAAGCTTTCCTAAGAAAATGACTCCAAACAAGGGAAAACTATCTAAACACTAAACACTGTGGTGGAACATTTTAGACAAGCTGCCAGTTCAGCAATAGGGGGATGATTTAGTATTTTATCCAGTGGATGAATGAATATACAGCCATCGAAGAGATAATTATGAAAACTCATGAAATGTGAAAGCACTAGGGTTTAAATGATGTGTACAATATGATTGAAAGCATCTACAATACATGAGCCACTGCAAAGACTGGAAGGAAATATGCAAAAAAATGATGATGTTAGGTGGATGGAATTAAGTTCTTAAAAAAGTTTTTTAAATAAAAAATTTCAAACATGCATAGAGTCAAAAAATGGAGTAAATTTTCTTGCCTACCACCCAGACTCCACAACTATTAACTTTTCATGTATTTAAAAAATATCTTGTATATTGGGGGTACAAGGATAGTTCAGTTGTAGAATTCTCACCTGCAATGCGGGAGACCCGAGTTCAATTCCCGGCCCATGTGCTTCCCCAAAACAAACAACAAAACAAATAAGAACAAGCGTAGAAAAATTCAGCAAATGGTGCTGCAGTAATGGGATACTCGTATGGAAAAATAATGAAGTGTGACCCTGCCATACAGCCTACGAAGAACCCCTTAGATATTACGATTAAAAAGACACAACCAAGCCTTTATTATAACCAACAAAATCTCTTTCACGCATCTGTGTGATATTCAGTTTTGACATAGTTTTAGATTTACAGAAAAGTTTGAAAATTGTACAAAAATTTTCCTTGAACACTTCATCTAGAGTCTCCAAATGCTAATTTTTCATCTGATTTACTCCATTCATCCTTCATCTAAATTAACACAAACATATTTTTTTTCTAAACCCTTTGAGGAAAAGTTTCAGACATGAAGTATCGTTATCCCTAAATATTACAGCATATGTTTCCTAAAAAAGAAAAAGAAGACATTGTTTTGCATAACTGGAGTCTTATTATTACAATAGGAAATGAACATTTTACAATTGGGGCCAGCTTAATGGATGTGTTACCTGTTGTTGGTTTAATGCTCTGCTGTCACTCTCTTGAAATTCTTAATAATTACTTTAAAAAGGCCTTGCATTTTCATTTTGCACAAAGCCCTGCAAATCATATAGTTCGTCCTGGATATAATGCTTTTATCTAATCTACAGTTTTTAGTCACACTTCCCTTGATAGTGTTCTTTATAGCAAGAGAAAATCCTGTATCATGTAGTGTATAGTCAGTTGTTATGTCTCATTAGCTCCCTTGGATCTGGAATTCAAGTTTCAGTCTTCTTTCATCTCCCGTGATGGTGACATTTCTGAATGGGTGAATTATTTTGTTGCATGTCCCTCAGTTTGGGTTTTCTGATGTTCCTCAGGATTAGGTCCAAGTAGGGCATTTTTGGCAGGGAAAAATGTTGCAGGAGGGATGCTACATCCTTCCCAGTGCAATGTATCAGAAGGCCTATGGTTTTAATTTGTCTTTTTACTGCTGATGGTAGCTTTGACCAGTTAAGAAACTGTAAAGTTACTATTTTCTCTGCCTTGAAACGATTAAGTACCTTGTAGAGAGATACTTTGAGGCTCTGTAAATATCCTGTTACTCCTCAAACTTTTCCCCACTCATTTTAAGCAGCTGTTGATGATTCTTCCCTTTATTTTGTAGGATGATTACCAAATGATGATTTTCTAGTTTCAAATGTTTTTTTGTGCATATCAGCTGGCTCTCAAATATAAGAAAGAGTCTTTTATTTCTATTTATCTATATAATTGATTAATTGACATCTGCATAAACTTGTGGCTTCTTATTTGATCAATGGATTATTAGCCATGCTGTCACTATTTATTCTGATGCTTGCATTATCCCAGATTTGGCCAGTGAGAGCTCTTCATGCTGATTCCCTTGTTCTTTTGCGCCTTTCTTAATTTCTAGCACTATAGCAAGACTTACCAATCTCATCTTGTACTCTCTGTACTCCAGCCCTGGAATCAGCCATTTTGTCAAGGAGTGCTGGCTTCTTTTAGTAGAGATGGTATTTAGAAACCAACATCTGGGTGCTAGATGTGTTAATTGCTTCTAGGTTCTCCCAGTAGACCATGCTGGAAATATATGTATGCAGACAGACCCTTACATATACCCACACACACATATATATATATATGCCCATGTATCTGCCTACCTATTTTACGTATACACACATATATTTTATAGGTATAAAAGCTCCAGAAATTTACATCAATTTCTTTAATTCCAATCCAATACCACAGAGCTCATTTATCTTGTTCACTTTCGTATTTATGAGTCCTTTTTCTGACTATGATAAATTCAGCTCCCATTATGCACAATATATTTATCTGCTCAATCAGTAATTTAAAATTTGGATGGTTTCTATGTCTGCTAGTTGGAGAGAATTAATTTTGTGTAGTTTTATTTGTATTTTGCATTGTTCTTTCATTTTTGGGTTCTTTGCATCTTGTTCTTTCTCTTTCTTTTGTTTTTTGGGTTTATTTTGGGTGATTTGGATTTAGTCAACACCATTAATTTGGTAACTAACATTAATCTCTTAACATTAGTGAATACCCTGTCTGAGTTCAATTTTCCACAATTTTCTTTAAAATGTCTTTTTTATAGTTGATTTGTTCTAATCAGGATTCAAATTAAGCTCACCCATTTCTCTAGTGGTATGTTTTCTAAAACTGTTTAGGTAATATAAAAAAGTACTTCTTTTATTTATACCATTTATTTGTGGAAAAACTGGATCTTCTATCCTGTAGAATTTCCTACCTTTTGAATTTGGCTGATTTTATCCTAAAGATGTCATTTAGCAGGTTTCTCTATCCCAAGATTTCCTTTAACGGGCAGTTAGAGGCTGCACTGTGTTCAGGTTCAGTTTTGATTTGTTTTGCTTTGCTTTGGAAAGAACTCTTGCTAGCCCATGTCACGTGCTTCCTCCCGCCCCACATCATGAGAAACAGTGTCTGGGTGGTCCCGCTGGAAGGGAGGTTCACGTAATGTTGGCCTGACCATCTATTATAATTGCCCCCCATCAACCTGCCGCCTAGTGGACTTAGCAGCCATCCTGGTTGTTTTCTAAAGTCATTGTCTCATTAGACAACTGTACAAAACTGTGCTATTCTGTATCCTCTATCAGTGACATTTTATTTCTTCCCACACACTATGTAATGTTACAGTATACTCATAATTAAAAATATAAATACCTAAGAACAGGGTGGTGCAATGGTGGCTCAGTGGCAGAATTCTCATCTGTCATGCCAGAGACCCGGGTTCGATTGCCAGAGCCTGCCCATGCAAAAAAAAATTAAAATAAAAAAAACCTTAAGAACAAAAGTTTTATGCCAATATTAGCAGTAAGCTAAAGCTAAATGGGATTAACCATGTGAAGATATTGTAATTTAGTCTCCTAGATGGCTTCATGACCACTCTCAAGAGCACATCACCATTTCCAAACTCTGAGGAGTTTTCATTTTGGGAATGGGCATGGTCACTTAAATCCCTTTGTAGAAAAGTAGGGGATTGAAATGGATGTACCCGATTGTGACAATTAGGTATCAAGCCCAGGGAAACAAAAAGCATTCTCTGGTGGGTAGTACATTCATTACACTTGAAGAAAGAAGTGATTTGGTGTGTGAGTTTAAAGATACAAACCTGGAGAGATGTACAAAGGTATTCATTGTGGCTATATTTGCCCTAAGAAACTGAAAACACCTAAAAGTAGTGGTGAATGGGGGAAAGGATACTTTATTGCAACCCATGCAAACATGTAAAGCAGGCAAAAGACACAGGTTTGAGCTACATGTATCATTGTGGATGAATTTTAAAAAGCTAATGCTCAACAAAAAAACCAAAGTGAAGGAAAACCCATTTTCATTTTAGCCTGTAAACAGAAACATATCAAATAATATTATTTGCTGTCCATGAATATATACACCTATGCACCTGTGTATATTAAACCAAAACAGTGAGTTGAAGGCAACACAAAACTTATAAAAGAGGCAGCTGCTGGGTTTAGATTAGTGTGAAGGGCTTTAACTTTAGCTGAAATGTTCTAGCACTTGTTATATATAAAAAGGGTAATGAATTATTATAGGACTTATACAATTATTTTTAAAAGTTTATAAGCACAGAAAAAGACAATCTTTTGTGAATTAATTAATTAATTAGTTAATTCTAAGGTTTTGAAACATGGATAATTTTTTTTTGTCTTTTCGTTATTTCTGTCTTTTTTCCCATTCCCTCAAATTAAAAAATAGAAGGGTGGATCATTTTTTAAAAAAATTTATCCATATACCATATAATAGCCCAATTTTTTACAATCAGTGGTTCACAGTATCACCAGATAGCTTGTGCATTTGTCATCATAATCGATTTTTGAACATTTCCATTAACTCCCCCAAATAAAAACAAGAATAGAAGTAAAAATAAAAGTAAAAAAACTACACCCCCAAATCCCATACCTCACCTCCCCCCTATTATTTATTAATTTTTTTCCTTAGTCATTTGCCCATACACTATGTAAAAGGAGTGTCAGTGTCAAGGTCTCACAATCACACGGTCACACCTTAAAAGCTCTGTGGTTATTCAATCATAGAAGGGCAGACGTTGTTCGGTAGGAGCCAAGTCAGCAAAAACATGTCCAACAACACCTGGTGGCACAGTCCTTGAGGATGGAGACTCTCCTAGAGCTTGGGAAAGCTCTGTCTGTACAAGGCTGGCTGGAGAACTCCCTGCAGTAGTGACCAGAAGCAGGGAGGGAACATCTCCCGGAGGCCAGCAGGAACCTACAGTTCCAAGACCTTTCGAGGTCATGTCTCTTGAAACAAACTTCCTGGGCATTCTCCATCTGCCCTTCCCCAGTGGTGAAACCTTGGACCCCCTTGGACTCTTCCCTCTCCTTCCTCCCCTCCTGCCTACAGACATTCAGTCTTGAGTCCTGCACTCCCACCTTCTGATGTCTCCCACTGGCCTCCCCAACCATGACTCTTGTGTGATATTCTAGACCCTGTGAGAATCTGTTGTTCTCAGGGGTGAAGATGATCAGGAGTCCAGTCCAGCCTTTGCTCCATCCCTGCGTCCCCCTCTCCAATTCCCCCACTCTCTTGACAAGAAGCTTTGGCTAGAGCCAAACAGTGCACAAGTTTTACCCTAAACTATCACACACCTTCCCATCTCTTGGTCTTTCTTGGATGCATTCCCCTTGCTTGGATGCCTTCCCTTCTCTCCCAGCTCACATTAAGCTCCTCTGAGAAACTTCCTTGGCCACCTCATTCTCAGGAATCGGTCTCCCTCTGAACTCCTGGGTCATGTATTATCCATGCCTTCAAGCATTTCTTCCATACTTATTATGAAATAATAATAAAGTAATAGCTATCATTTATTGACTACCTCAATGTCAGGTGCAGACAGAGTTATTAACCAAAGCCATTAGTTTGATGGAGAGTTGGAGCGATGAGACGCTAGGAAAGTGTTGGCAGGGTTTCAACCTTCAGGCCATGGCTAGAAAAGGACTTCCTCAGTGTATAGAATTCTTTGGGCCCAAGAGAACCAGACAGAAGAGGTTCTATTTGAAGTTATCTTTGGAGCCAAGGTGGGGAATATGACAAGAGGTCGTTTTCAGATGCCTAGAGTGGGACAGGCTTGGGATATGCCCTTTGGCTGGGAAATTGCACTCTAATTAAGCTCCATCTTCATACTGACCCACAGAGGTTCCAGGCCTCCTGTGACAGGAGAAGGGACCACACACCAGCATCTGTCCAAGTGTCCCCCTGCCTGCATGACTCCACTGGCTCTTCCCTGGATTGCCCACAGCCCCTGTTCCCATCACAGGGATGCTGGCTCTGCAAAGCTTAGAGCCATGGGGCCTGGCTGCCTGGGATATCTGGGCCCCTACTTCCAGTCTGCCTGCCCCTGGTGCTCGGGTGACCTCTCCTTAGCTCTCCTTGCCCTTTAGGCATGCACGCCAAGTCTCAGCCTGTTGTAGCAATCTTGCCTGTGAGCCCTCCCACTGGCCAAGCTTCCAACATTTTCCTTTTATACAATCTACATCTCCTCTTCTTCCTTCAGTGTCTCAAGGCAATGTCACATGTCTTCTTGTCTCACTTTTCTTAAAGTGGTCCCTTTGTTTCTCATCTCAGGATTCCAGAGGCTCAGCAGCTTCGTGGGGCAGGGTTAGGCCCCAGAGCTAGAGGCATGCACAAGCTCTTCCTTGGAGCTCTGCCTATTTCTTCAGGTGGTCTGGCTGTACTTTTGGCTAGGGGGATCTCCAGGTCTTTGTCTTCCAGCACCTTCATGGGAAAAAGCAATGGCATAGCCTCCAAACAAAGCCTGAGCAGGCATTCTCTGTACAGGCCAAGCGGTCTGAAGTCAAAGACTGAGAAGTCACACTTTCAGGAGCAGGGACCATGTACAGAGCTGACTCCCACCCCAACGAAGGTGGGGCTCTTCCGATTGCACCCCCACCCCATCTCCATCCAGCCAGGCATCAGCCACTTGCCTGGAAGCCTTGATAGACACACCATGCATTTGAAGGAGCTTTTGGAAAGCTTGACAGTCGGATTTGCATATGGGTGGTTTTATTTTTACCCACATTTCTAGAGAAAGCCCTAATGGCTTCAAGTGCTCCTCTCTGTTTGTGAAATTTAAAAAGGGTAAAGAGTGCCCATAATTATAATCCCACAGCAGGGCAACTGGCTTGCCTCTATTAGGTCCCATTAAAGATGTAATATCTGTGGTGTCTCAGGAGAAATGCTTACTTATTTATGCTTAGTAGTAGGGCAAATATTAGTTAGCATCCAAACAGGATGCAGTTAAGTCTAATCTGATGTCACCAGCAGAGGCTGCATTATAAACAAAATAAGTGGCAATTACTTTCAAGCTGAACCAATAATTTTTTCAAGCGACTCTGTTTTGTGATCATCAGAACCATCCACCAAAGGAAGGCGTGTTACAGGAAAATGTGCGGGCTGTACTTTTTAATCACACTTTATTTAAATGCACAAATGAATGCTGGGAGGCTGGCTTCGCCTCTCTCCTCCTCCCGAGGTTTTCCCCCTGGGACAGTAATTAGGAAATACAACCTAATATAGGAAATGAGCACCGCCACTTTTATGAGGATTTTAAACCAAATGGCTTTGCTCCTGTAACTGAAGGAGCTGCATCCCTCAAGAGCCCAAGCAGCTCGTTCTCCATCACCTGGTACTTCGTGCCCTTTGGAAAATGATCCCTTGGCCTCCTGGGAGGGCAATTCCAGGGAGGAAGGTGGGAAGGCCTGGTAGAGGTCCCCGGAGCAAGAGACTTCTGGTCAGAAATGAATCCCAGCACCCAACTTGGCTGGATGTGTCCAGGCTGCTGGCCCCACTGCACCCCTGGGGGACACTTTGGGGGTTGACCATTTCCCCACTTCCCCCTTCACTGCACCATCCTTAGCAGAGTTGATGCTATACCTCCCCGCCCCCCCCCCCCCCCATTTCTTTATGCTAGCTTTAGCAACTGGGCTTCCAGTGCCTTCTCCTGGGTTCCAGGCTCTAAGCTCATGCTTATTTGCTGCAAACTTTCTCAAGGTGCTAACCCCCCACCCCTGCACACTCTATATGGGCCGGGCTGGGTAGTGTCCTGACAGTTTTGCACATCCACTGAAGCACCCAAAGGATCCGAGAGAACAAGCAGGCAGGGATAACAGAAGTCATGAGGCCAGAGCATGTACCCAGTCCCCGGGGCAGGGGAAGGTCTGGGTATATCTGAGGGATGGGGCCTTCTGGGAGGGGCATTTTTTTCCACGGTGGAGAGCTGACCCCTACACCGCACTGGAAGGAGCCACGTTCAGAGTTGAGCATCCTCGTGCCAGTACAGCATGAGTGTGGCTGAGCACACGTCTCCCTGGGAACCCCGAGTGCACACCCTCTACCCTGTCCGGCCTGGGGGCATTCTGTAAGAACCTGGGCTTCATTTCCTTCCCAGGCCTGTCTTTTCTCCACCACACTCCATTCCATTATGTGCACAAACTGCGCATTTTCCTCAGGCTTGCTGGGACACAGCGGTAGACTCAGAGAGAAATGAGGCCCTGGTCTTGCTTCCATAGAATTTGTGATTCCAATGGAATGGGGCAGAAAGGCCAGGAGCTGGGAAAGCCCAGGGAGGGTTGTGCACAGACAGCGCCAGGTCGGCTGCCAAATTAGTTGCACTTCTTTTATTCAAGTGACAGAAACGCAGCCTGGTTGGGCGAGGCTAGAGGGGACGTAAGGGATGGATGCTGAGCTGTCTCAGGGAAGCTGGGAAAGCTGGGAACAAGGATCCGACAGTGGTACCTGGGAAAGTGGTCAGATCTAAAACCCCGGCAGGAACTCACAGGTCTTTCTGGAACTTGCTGTGTGACTACCTGCTCTTCTCCAAGTTCCAGGAGAAAAAATATAATTGGGCACACCTGGGTCAGTTATCTACCTATGGAGCACCTGGATGGGACTGGTGATAAAGGCAAGGTCCCTGGGTATCAGCTCTGTGTTTCTAGAGGAGGAGAGCTTTGGGATCTTGGTCACTTGCTCACCTCAACCACCAAGTAGTGTCAGACATAACAAGAGGAAGTATTTTCTGTAGGGTAAGAGTAGGTGGAAGGTAAGAGGTGCAGCTTAGGGACGGACTTTTGGAGCACGCTATGCAAAGGCACTGACCCTCTGTGTGTAATGGGGAGCCATGTGGTTTTGGCATGGGAAAGACTTGACATTCCAGTTTACTTAGACCAAGTCCCTGACACCAGGGCTTGCTCCCAGCAGGATCCCAGGTGGGCTTAACTTTGAAGGCATCCATGCTCCATCTTAACACCTGTATCTTTTGCTCTATCTTCAAACCTTTGCCCATGAAAGCCGATATATTAAGTTACGTCACCGCCCATCCATGTCTGCCATGGCCATCTTGAGCAGCTTACAAGGTAGATTCTCACTGAAACCATTCTCCCTAAGGAAACCAATAAGCACCCCTTTTTACTTGGGGAAGTTAAACCAACAGAATGGGAATAACCAGGGAGCCATGAGAAGCATGCCGAGGGACAGAGGAAGCTAGCTCACTGGGGGTTCTCAAGCACCCAGGATGGTCGACAGCAGGAGTGTTGGGGCTGGTCCCATCTGGGACTGAGCAACGCTGCCTCCCAGCTACAGCTTCCAAGGTGGCTCTGCTCTTGTTCTCCCACAATCCACTGAGGAGGTGTGAGCCAGCCCCCCCAAACCCCTGTTCCATTAGCAGAGCCGGTCACAGTGGGGTGGATCCATCCTTTCAGCACCGATGCGACACTACCCCTCAAAACTGTTGACCCTTCTATCAAATTCCTTCCGTTCTTCTTCATAGCCAGCTTCTCGACAAAGCTGTTTGTGCTCCCTGTCTTCCTTTTCTCCTTTCAGTCCCTCTGTGCCTCGCTGGCGTCTGCCTTCCACATCCACCACTCTGAACCTGCTCTCACCAAGGAAACACCCACCTTAGGGAACTACTCCGACCCTTCAGAGGACACATTTCCACCCGTTCTTGACCTCTTGATTACATTCAACACAACCCACTCCTGGCTCTGCTCTGACCTCCCTGCCCAGCCCACCTCAGTCACCTCCATATCCCATCACTCCTTCTAAATGCTCATCCTCAGATCACACCCCATTTTTGCTTTTTGTGTGTGTGCTTTCAGGTGACCCATCCCAACATCATTACTGCTATGTGCCATTGGCTCTCAAATCTTTGTTGTGGGCCTGGGACTTTCTTCTGAACTTGACAAGCATGGAAAGCATGGGCCCCACATGGAACACAGACCCACCGCCCATCCCCCCACCCCCACCGTGTCTTCTCTTCCTATGTTTCTGCTTCAAATCCATATTTTCACTGCTCTCCATTCACTCACACCAGGACCTCGGAGTCACCAGTGCCTACCCCTCCTTCATCCCTGCCTTCAATCCCTTCTTTACTTTCCTTGCTGCCCTGCCACAGGTCAGCCCTCATCTTCGGACCTGGGCATGTCCTGGTCATTACTTCCCAATGGCCCTCATTCTCACCCAGCCTCCTCCTCCTTCTCCTCTCCTGCTCCTCCTCTTTCTCTTCCTCCTCTCTCCCTCCAATATGTGTCTCAGTCTGTATCTATTGTTACTATCAGAAAACATGGTCTTAAATAACCAGGCCCACCTGATCCTGCACCAAACAGAGAACCAAATCCCTTTGTCTTGGCGAGCAGGTGAGCTTACTGAGGGTTGCAAATGTAAGGAGCTAGAGGAAAAACTTTGCAAGACCAGTTTGGAGTGAGAAGGGTGGTTTGGGCTTTTAAATCCCAAACAGACAAAAGAATGACCAGGATCCAGAAGAAAGCAGAAGAGAAAAAAAAGATAGAAGAGGAAAAACTTATCAGCATGTTCTGTTATCTTGTAGATCAAGATATTATTGTTCTATTATCTGTTGCTGACTATTTGGGCTTTCGATCTTGCCCCTCAAAAGGAGGAAGGTGTTGATATTAGTTCATAGGATGTTTCATTCCTGCAAGCAGAGCAAGGGAGAGTTTCTGGGAACAGAAAATAAGTTTTAATTTCTGTTGCGATTAGACAACCAGCAAACTATTTCAACAAGAACTTTTTAATGCTTTAAATAACTCAAGACTGACTAAGTGAAATGATTGTACTAAATAGTTTTTTTGTTTTAGCTACTGAAGACTATACGAAGCATTTTCCAATTAAAGGATTATATTGAATATATATATATATTTTCTATCTATTCAGCTATCACTCTATCTAGTCTAATCTATATCTATATCTAATCTATGGGTCTATATCTACCTTTCTTTGTGTATATGTTTTTTTCTGGTATTAGTTGAAAGTAAGTATTTAACTGCTAAATAATCTGATCTAAGTACTCTGCAAGGTATTGTGTTAGAATAAGAATTCTAGGATGCCCTCAGCAGTGGAAAAGTACTAAGCTTGGTTTAAAGGCCTGGACTGACCCGTCCAATTGCTGAGCCTCTATTTACTTATATGCAAAGTGAGGTTCCATCTGTCCTCCCTGACTTACAGGGCATCATAGGACTCTATAATTAATTTTACTAATTCATAGAGAATGAGCACACTGGAGCTACTAACTGCCAGTCCAAGCTCCACCAATGTTCTCCTGCAGCCCAGGGGTGCGAACAGACTATCATCAAGTTGGCCTGTTCTGAAAAGGAAGAAGGCTTTGCTAGGTTAAGTAATAGGTCCACGAAATAAATCTTGTAAGACGTGTTATATGTGGTCACGCCCATTTGAAGATATTTTTACATATTGTGTTGGGTTGCCCGAAATAAAAGGTAATGGAACAGCAGAAATCAGTGGATTTCCACAAACACATCTTGGTTAACAAGAACGCAACTTGGTCAGCAGGACAGCAGGAGATGCAAAGCTGATAAGGAAGAAAACTTGACAGTTTTGATGTTCTTGAAATCTCAAGACAGAGAGGGACTGGACAACCTTGAGAAGCTATTTCTAAATTTTTTATCTCTATTTTTTTTCATTAGAGAAGTGAGTTTCCAAAGCAATCATGCACAACATACAGGATTCTCATGCAATACCCAACCACCAAAACTTTGCATTGGTATGGAGCATTTGCCCTTTAAAAATAATTGTTTAACAGTAGTCGCCTTTGTTGCAATGGATGAAAGATTATTAAAATAGTTCTATCATTCATTATTTACACTAGCTCTATTTTCCCCATATACCACCCTATTATTACCACCTGTATTGGAATTGTACATTTGTTCCAATTCATGAAAGAACATCCTTTTTCATGGGCTACTAGTGATAGTCTATCATCTACAGTAGGGTTCATTGTGTTATATGCAGTCCTATGTTTCATCTTTTAGTTTTTATTCTAGTAATATATACATCCTAAAGTTTCCCATTTTAACCATGTGCACCTCTGTAGGTCAGTGCTGTTGACGACACTCACAATAATGGGTCACTATCACCATCCTCCATTTCCACACATTTACCATCTCCCTAAATAGAAAATGTGCACAAATGAAGCATCAACTTTCCATCCTCTAACCCCAGTCGATTTCCTGTAAACCTGTATTCTGGATTCTAACTCTGTGAGTTTGCTAATTATAATTAGTTCATAACAGTGAAGCCATACAATATTTGTCCTTTTGTGTCGGGCTTATCCACTCAACGTATGAACTCAAGGTTCATACATGTTGTTGCATGCATCAAGACCTCATTCCTTCTTACAGCTGAATAATATTCCATCATATATACATATCACATTTTGCTTATCCATTCATTGGTTGATGGATTGCTTCCATCTCTTGGCAATTGTGAATAATGCTGCTATAAACATTGGTGTACAAGTATCTGTTTGAGTCCTTGCTTTCAGTTCTTCTGGAAATATACCTAGCTGTGGAATTGCCAGATCATATGGTAACTGCATACTTAGCTTCCTGAGGAACTACCAGATGTCTTCCATTGAGGCTGCACCATTTTACATTCCCACTAGCAATGAATGTGTGTGCTCCTATTTCTCCACATCAACTGCAACACAAATGTTTTTTTTAATAGTGGCCATGCTAGTAAGTGTGAAATGCTACCTCACTGTGATTTTGATTTGTATTTACCTAACAGGTAGCAATATTGAGCATTGTTTTATGTGCTCTTTATCATATATATTGGAAAAATGCCTATAGTCAAGTCATTTGCCCATTGGTAAATTAGGTAATCTTTTTATTACTGAGTTGGAGGATTTTTAAATATATTCAGACATTAAACCCTTATTGGATATGTGGCTTTCAAATATTTTCTGCCATCGAGTAAGCTGCTTTTCACTTTCTTGACAAAGTATTTTGAAACACAAAGTTTTTTAATTTTGAGGAAGTCTCATTTATCTGTTTTCTTTTGTTCTTTGTACTTTGGGTGTAAAGTCCAAGAAACCACTGTTGATCTTGTATCCTGCAATTTTGTTAAACTCATTTATTAGCTTTAGCAGCTTTGTAGTAGTTTTTTTGAACTTTCTAAATATACGATCATGTTATTTGCAAATAGTGAAATTTTGCTCCTTCTTTTTTCAATTTGGATGCCTTTTATTTCTAGTGTTTGCCTCATGCATTTTGGGGGTACCCTGGTTAGGTGTATATATATTTACAATTATTATTTCCTCTTGGTGGATTGCCCCTTTTATTAGTTTATAAATGTCCTCTTTGTCTCCTGTAAGAATTTTGCATTTAAACTCTATTTTGTCTGATATTAGTATTGTTACTCCACCTTTTTTTTTGTTATTGTTTGCATAGAATCCTTTTTCCAATCTTTCACTTTCAATCTATTTGTGTCTTTGGGTCTAAGGCGAGTCTATTATAAACAGCATATAATTGGATCATACTTTTTAATATTTTCTGCCAATCTGTCTTTCGATTGGGGATTTTATTCCATTAACAGTTAATGTTATAATTGTAAATGCAATACTTACTTCAGCCATTTTATACTTTAGCTTTTATATTATGTATATTATATATATATATATATATATATCTGTTTTTTACCCATTTGAATATCTAAACTCTCCCTCAGTTTTGAAAGACAGTTTTGACGAATAATGAATTTTTGGCTGGCAGGTTTTCTCTTTCAGCACCATAAATATATCACATCAGTGCCTTTTTCCCTCTTTGGCTTCTGATGAGAACTCAGAACTTAGAGTTATTGTGGAGCCCTGGTAAATGATGAATTGCTTTTCTCTTGTTGCTTTCAGGATTCTCTCTTTGCCTTTGGCATTTGACATTCTGATTTATATGTCTCAGAGTAGGTCTATTATGATCTATTCTGTTTGGAGTACATTATGCTTCTTGAGCTTGTACATCTATGTTTTTCCTAAGAGTTGGGAGATTTTCAACCACTATTTCATCAAATGTCCTTTCCCTTCTCTTCTTCCTTTTTCTCTTCTCTTCTTCCATAGGAACACCTATGACAAATAGGTTTTTGCACTTTGGCTGTCATTCAAGTCCCTGAGACCTTGTTCATTTTTTTTCCCCATTATTTTCTCTATCTGTTCTGTCTGTAAGATTTTGATTGTTATGTCCTCTAGTTCACCGATTCTTTCTTCTACCTATTCAAATCTGCTGTTGTAATCCTCTAGTGTATTTTTTTACCATAGAAGAATATTTATTTACATGAGAAAAATGTTAACAATATAATTCTATATGAAATATGCAGGCTATAAAATAGTATAATTTTAATACTATTTTTTGTGGAAAGAAAAATATCCATATATTAAAAAATCATGCATAGAAAGAAATATAAGGATGTAAATATCAAATGTTAACAATGGTTATCTCTGGATAGTGGGACTAGAGGTGATTACACAATTTTTCCAGTAATTTCATTTCCCTTAGTGTATTTTTAATGTCTTCAATGCCTTTCACTCCCATAATTTCTTATATATCCTTTTATACTTTCAAATTCTTCTTTATGTCCACACAGTGCCTTCTTAATATCCTTTATCTCTTTAGCCACATTTTTCTTCATCTCCTTGAACTGATTTATGAGATTTGTTTGAACATATTTATTTGTTCCAAATGCTGTGTCTCCTCCAAAGTTTTAATTTTTTCTTTTGATTGGGCCATATCTTCCTGTTTCTTAGTGTATTTGTTATGGCTTGTTATTTTTTGCTGATGGCCAGGTATCTAATGATCTCAATGAGTTTATTCTGAAGGTCAGTTTCCTTCCCTTGCCTAGGGTTTTATTGTTGATTGACTTTGTGTTAAGGTTGTTTTTTTTTTTAAGGCTCTTCTTTTGATGCTTGGTTCAGCTTTGTCTAGACCTTTAAACAGCCATATTTAACTGATCAGATTTTGTTCAGCTCTTCTTCTGATTTTTGCCCTATATATGTGGAACAATTTTTAAGATTGTACTTTCTACCCAGTTTTTTTCACTCCTGGAGAATGTTGACCTGTTCAGGTGGTTTTTTTTTTTTTGTTTTTTTTTTTTGCCTCTGTAGTTGTTGTTTTGACACTTCCTTTGTTGTCTATAGTTGCTTTTGCCTGAGGGAAAATTCTGGGTGGAGGGTCACCCCAGACAGAACTTTCCCAAGTCAGTATTATGCAGCCAAAACATAGGCAGGGGTCCATGAAAAGGGGTGTAGACTGAAGCCTCCTTGATGGCTCTCCAAAACTGTGCTTTCCTGGCCTGCTTAGTAGATGGTACCCTTCAGCAAACTGAATCCTACAGACCTGAGGAGGCAACGTCTTTAAATCTCCCCTGCCTCAGGAAAGTGGAGTCTCTTGGCTAATGTTTGTAAGCAAATCAATGACATGAGTCCATGCTTCTTTTCCCAGCTGGTTTATAGTTTTTGCTGCTGGAAAAGAGCACTGGTCAGGGAGATGGTGAAGCACTGTGTGCCTTGACCACCCCTCACTGACCTTCATGGTGCCAATTCTTTCCCAAGAGAGCAACAAGCAGAGGGAAACTCTCTTATGTTTGAACACATCATCCTCTTTGCTTTGGCACATTTGAGACTCAGATCATCCACTTGAGAACTATTTTAAGAGCTGTCTGATGTTATCAGGAAGCATTACCACAGCGATATGGCCTGGCATTTTCCCTGGTGTTTGCATGTGAGCTGACTCAGGAAACATCCAGTGGGCTGCTTTCCTATAAGGTCTCCATCCAGAGAAGGGAAAGATGTCATCTAAGTAGTTAACAGCTTTTGAGTTTGGTGCTTAAAGTTCTTTAACTAGAGGAAACTTGTGAAGTATTATGTTCTCAAAGTAATGTCATTGGTCACTTAAGACTAGAAGGGCATTCCTTTAGAAGTCCCCTAATTATACCAGAGCTCAGAGAAAGACAGAGGCCTGCCCAGAACTTCCCAGCAAGGAAGGCATGATTCTGAGCCAAGCGCCACGTCCTCTGGATCTCAGCCCATCGCTCACCCATTAGATTATATTTCTAGTGATTGTGGGAACTTCCAAAGAGGGAAAGCCACAAAGTTTCAGGAGGCAACTTTATGTCAGATGTGTTTGGAAGACTCTGAGAGGCAAGTTCACCAACCATCCTATTTTACAAATGGAGAAGCAATAAAATACAGTGACTTTCCCAGGGGCATCTGTCATGGAAGTGAAGACATTACACTAAGACTATGAGCAGAGGACACGCCTCTGGAGTGGAGGTGCCCCAAGTGGGCAGAATGATGAGACCTGCAGACTCAGTCAAGGTGTCCCTGTCTGACTGCTCTGGGCTGCCCTGACCCTGGCTTTTTCGTCTCCCCTAGCTCCCCAGTCTGTACTTCCTTCTGGCTCTGCCTGAGCCCACCTGTCTCTAGGTCAGACCACCAGGCCCCACTTGCCACTCCAAGTAAGAACTGTTGGGCTTGGTTACATGTTGAATGTGATTCCTACAAAGACATGTTCAGGTCCTAACCCCTGGTTCTGTGGACATGAACTCATTTGTAAACAGAACCCTTGAAAAATGGTATCGGTTAAAATGAAGCCAAAACAAATCAGATAGGTCTCTCTTTTTTATTTATTTATTTATTTATTTTTTACATGGGCAGGCACCAGGAATCGAACCCAGGTCCTCGGGCATGGCAGGCAAGCACTCTTACCTGCTGAACCACCGTGGCCCACCCCAGATAGGTCTTAATACAATATGATGGGAGTCCTTATAAGAAGAAGAAATCTGGACATGGTCAGTAGGTGACAGATGGGGAGAGAGGTGACTGTGATGGAGATAGAGATTGAGTTACGGACTGCCTGCAAGATACCACTAGAATGCTTTGGAGAAAATATGATCCTACCATGTTTCAGACTTTCTGGCTTCCAACACAGTGAGACCATAAATTCTTGTGGTTCAAAACATCTACCATGTGCAATATTCTATAGAAGCCCTGGCAAGCTGAGACAGGCCCTACCGTGGGAATGTCAAGATAGTGGCATGACTCCAAGTGTGCTTTAGAGAACCAGGCTTCAGCTCCTGGCCCCAATATGAACCACTGGTGATACTCCCCAACCTTGGCTTCCGTGTGCCAAATGATGATAATTACAGCACATGCCTCCTGGAATTGTGGTGGTGGCTAAGTGAGATACTGATTAAAGTTGGTGGCCTCATGCTTTCTCAGAGCACAGAGCCTACGGATGGGCAGCAGTTATTATGACTCACCTCAGAGGGACGGACAGAAGCAGGGAGAAGTGCAAAGCAGCTTTAGAATCTGATAAGCCTGAGGCTACTTTCCAGCTCTGCTTTGTATTAGCTGTGTGTCTTTGGGCAAGCTATTTCCCCTCTCAGACCCAATTTATAACATATGTTGATGCATAATAGTTGCTTCATAAAATATCTTCCCCACCACAGATGTTCTGTCATTTAGGAGTAATTTTGAGTGCAGATGTGAATACGTAGTTTAAAACATCCCTTTCATCTTTAACTTGGCAAAACTTGCTGGTAATAGATAAAGTTTGGCTGATTAAAATTTAAGTGATAAATTAACCACATTTGCCACATATATCTGGAGGTACTCATTCAAGCTCATCCATGAAATTCTCTTTATTCAGATTCACAATGAGTACATTGTCATTCATTCATTTTTGTTTCCTGAGGTATGGAATAAAATAAGAGTTTAAGCTGTGACCACCAGTAAAAAAGAAAAATATAATAAAGAAAACTTGGCATAGAGTTTAAATTTTACACTGGGACTCTGTAGATACCTTTAGGGGACTTTATGCAGCAGTAACATGAGCTGTCTTGTGATTTTGATATGTTTATACATCACTGTGGTTGCATGTGGAAAACAGATCATGCAGGGAGAGGAGCAGAAGCTGGGAGGTCAGTTGGGGTTATTGAAGTAGTCTGGGCAAGAGGTGGTGGTGATTTTGGATCAGGGTGATTCAGTGGAGGACAGAGGAGGTGGCTTTGGGTTTGTTATTGATGGTTGCAACCATGGGGTACAGAAAGGAGATGAAATCAAAAGGGCATTTCTTGGTTTAGGAGCTTGAGAACTTGGATTGATGGGCAAGATGGAGAGATAAGAATGGAAGAAGTGGGCACACATAGAGTTCTATTTCCATCCTGTAAATTTTGGACTTCAGTTAGAAATGCAAGTGGTGATGTCAGGAAGGTGGTTGAATAGGAGAATCTGAAGGCCAGGGTTGAGGACTTAGTTGGATAGTAAATATGAACGCCACCCTCATTTAGAGGAGACTGGACAATCATTCAAAGTGTAGATGAAAGACCAGAAAGGTCCTAATGCTCATAGATTGGGAACAAGGGGAGAGCCAGCCTGGGATCTTGATGAGGGGTTCTAACTGGGAGAGGAGGAAAACAAGAAGATGTTGTGTCACAGGAGCCAGGAGAAGCAAATAGTCCACAGAATGGTTGAGAGAGATGAGAAGAGGTGTGAGACGTGATCTTTGGATTTGATTCTGGGAAGCTTCACTTGACAACTGTAATTTCAGTAAAGCAATGAAGACAGGTGCCCATTTGGAGTGGGTAGAAGAGTGCAGAACAGATAAGAAAGTGTAGGGAGACAGTGCAGGTGGCCCATTTGAGATGTTTGGCTAATCAGGGGTTGGAGACATGGGACAGGAGCTGGAGAATTGGAGGAAAGCCAAGGGGATTTTGGTTGGTTTTAAGATGAGACATTAGAGCATGTGCATGTGGCTGAATGACCCAGGAGACAGGAAGAGATTGATGCTGTGGGAGAGAGAAAGATGGCAGAAGAATAAAGGCCTTTGAGGGTGAGAGGAATTGAGATCCAGAACACAAGAGAAGGGACCGACTGTGAGCCAGGACTTTTCTTTCCCTTGTGGTGGGAGCTCTCAGGAGACACTCATCAGCATGTTTTTCTTCTGCCCTATAAGCTATGAGTTACAGGGCTGCCTTGAAGCTTTTTCTCTTCTTTGTCTCATAAAGCACAGAGTTTAGTATCATCCATGGAGCAGTTAGAAACCATGAAAAGGGGAACTCTTAAAAAGAGAAAAATTCTGGCATGACTGAATTTTAAACTTTGTGACTGAACTCATACTTGAATTGAATTTATAGGAAAATGATAGCTTAAATGTCTGTCAAAGATAGAATGGGGTAGGAAGTCAAAATTAAATTGAGTTATAGAAGATAAAATTGCATGTTTGCATACCTCTGTTGGATGTCTTTCTACTGCCTCTGCCCCGAGCTGCACTGCCCACCCTTCTCCCAAGGAGGCTGTGTGGTGTGGACTGTCTTCCAATTGGGCTCAGTCAATGGTGAACATTGGAAGGAGATCAGAAGGAGGGAAGAGAGTGGGGTCAGGGTGTTTATGATTTTAGTTCCTCCTTGCAGAGTTGCCTGAGCATTTGTCCTTGGCTCAGGGTCATACCTTCTTTCTATAAGATCCACTTCTATGGATTCTTGTAACTATGCCCTTCTTTCCTTCTGTCAAGCCTAGGGTTGGTAATAGCCTTGGGAAATGGATGCCATGCTCTATATCTTCAATTATGTTATATTTCTGTATTTATAGTTATCTACACATATTTACCCATATTGCCCTTTTCTTATCCAGTTTTATCATCTGCTTACTATATCAATTAATGGAGGCATTTAAAAACCTCCCACTAGATAGATAGGTAGATAGACAGACAGATAGGCAGATAGATAGATATACAAATAATTGAAATGCATCATAAAATAGCACATAAGGTGGGAAGTAAATAGAGGTAAATGACCTCTTTGCATTGTGCATAGGGCACAGAATTTAATAAGTCAAAGATACCTTCTAGTATCTCTTTTAGTGATGAGTCTGCTGGTGTTTTGCTTACCTGAAAATATCCTTATTTTGATTTTATTCTCGAAAGATATCTTTGCTGGGTATAGAATTCTATATTCTCCTTGCAAGGAGTTTGAAGATCTAATTCCGTTTTCCCCTGGCTTCCATAATTTCTGGTGAGAAGTCAGCTTTTTGGTCTTGTTGTTCTCTTGAAGGCAGAGTGTCTTTCTCCTGCTCTGCTTTCTTTAAATATTTTGTTTTGTCTTTGATTTGCCACAAGTTTACTTAAGTGTTTCCAGGTGTGTGGTTTTCTTGGTATTTATCCTGTTTGAATTAAGATTACTTTTAAGCCCATCCTTAGTATTCTTTAGAGACTGGAAAACTGGTCCAGAGCAAGGATGAGGATGGGTCAATGGTTGATGGTCACTCAGGCCTCTGGGATCTTTTGCATCAGTGTCTCAGTGTTTTTGAAGCACTAACTGGCAGTGTCTCTCTGTACTCACCCTTTTCAGGGGCCCCAATTAGCTTCAATCTTACCTACCTTCATTCCCTCTAAGCCCTGGGGTGTTTAGTAGAGAAGGGAAATGGTTTATCAGATATAGAATTATTTGGGTTGAGAGATGTCTTTCTTTTTTTTTTTTTTTTTATTAATTAAAAAAAGAATTAACAAAACAATTAGAAATCATTCCAATCTACATGTACAATCAGTAATTCTTAATAACATCACATAGTTGCATATTCATCATTTCTTAGTACATTTGCATCAATTTAGAAAAAGAAATAAAAAGACAACAGAATAAGAATTAAAACAATAATAGAAAGAAAAAAAAACAAAAAAAAACAGAAACAAAAAACCTATACCTCACATGCAGCTTCATTCAGTGTTTTAATATAATTGCATTACAATTGGGTAGTATTGTGCTGTCCATTTCTGAGTTTTTATATCCAGTCCCGTTGTACAGTCTGTATCCCTTTATCTCCAATTATCCCTTCTCTTTTTTTTTTTTTTTAATTAACGGAAAAAAAGAAATTAACCCAACATTTAGAGATCATACCATTCTACACATGCAATCATTAATTCTTAACATCATCACATAGATGCATGATCATCATTTCTTAGTACATTTGCATTGGTTTAGAAGAACTAGCAACATAACCGAAAAAGATATAGAATGTTAATATAGAGAAAAAAATAAAAGTAATAATAGTAAAATCAAAACAAAACAACACAAAACAAAACAAAAACCTATAGCTCAGATGCAGCTTCATTCAGTGTTTTAACATGATTACTTTACAATTAGGTATTATTGTGCTGTCCATTTTTGAGTTTTTGTATCTAGTCCTGTTGCACAGTCTGTATCCCTTCAGCTTCAATTACCCATTGTCTTACCCTGTTTCTAACTCCTGCTGAACTCTGTTACCAATGACATATTTCAAGTTTATTCTCGAATGTCCGTTCACATCAGTGGGACCATACAGTATTTGTCCTTTAGTTTTTGGCTGGATTCACTCAGCATAATATTCTCTAGGTCCATCCATGTTATTACATGGTTCATAAGTTTATCTTGTCTTAAAGCTGAATCCATTCTGCCATTCTATGTCTTTTGATTGGGAAATTCAGTCCATTAACTTTTAGTGTTATTACTGTTTGGATAATATTTTCCTCTACCATTTTGGCTTTTGTATTATATATATCATATCTGATTTTCCTTCTTTCTACACTTTACTCCATACCTCTCTCTTCTGTCTTTTCGTATCTGACTCTAGTGCTCCCTTTAGTATTTCTTGCAGAGCTGGTCTCTTGGTCACAAATTCTCTCAGTGACTTTTTGTCTATAAATGTTTTAATTTCTCCTTCATTTTTGAAGGACAATTTTGCTGGATATGGGAGTCTTGGTTGGCAGTTTTTCTCTTTTAGTGATTTAAATATATCATCCCACTGTCTTCTAGCTTCCATGGTTTCTGCTGAGAAATCTACACATAGTCTTATTGGGTTTCCCTTGTATGTGACAGATTGTTTTTCTCTTGCTGCTTTCAAGATCCTCTCTTTCTCTTTGACCTCTGACATTCTAACTAGTAAATGTCTTGGAGAACGCCTATTTGGGTCTATTCTCTTTGGGGTGCGCTGCACTTCTTGGATCTGTAATTTTAGGTCTTTCATAAGAGTTGGGAAATTTTCAGTGATAATTTCTTCCATTAGTTTTTCTCCTCCTTTTCCCTTCTCTTCTCCTTCTGGGACACCCACAACACGTATATTTGTGCGCTTCATATTGTCATTCAGTTCCCTGATTCCCTGCTCAAGTTTTTCCATTCTTTTCCCTATAGTTTCTGTTTCTTTTTGGAATTCAGTTGTTCCATCCTCCAGTTCACTAATTGTAGCTTCTGTCTCTTTAGATCTACCATTGTAGGTATCCACTGTTTTTTCCATTTTTTCTTCTTTGTCCTTCACTCCCACAAGTTCTGTGATTTGTTTTTTCAGATTTTCTATTTCTTCTTTTTGTTCAGCCCATATCTTCTTCATGTCCTCCCTCAATTTATTGATTTGGTTTTTGAAGAGTTTTTCCATTTCTGTTCGTATATTCTGCATTAGTTGTCTCAGCTCCTGTATCTCATTTGAACTATTGGTTTGTTCCTTTGATTGGGCCATATCTTCAATTTTCCGAGCGTCATCCATTATTTTCTGCTGGTGTCTGGGCATTTGATCAGATCTCCCTGGGTGTGGGACCCAGCTGGTTGAAAGGTTTTTCTGTGGAATCTCAGGGCTCTGTTTTTCTTTTCCTGCCCAGTAGGTGGCGCTCGTGGCGGTCGTTTGTCTGCGGGGCAGTCGGCCCGGGAAACCGCGCATGGAGGCGGGGGTCGCTGGCCGTGGCTTGGGGGAGTGCCGGTCCAAATTGCCCAGCTGGCCCGAGACGCCAAGCGTGAGGGGAGGGCCCCGCTATCCAATGTTCCCAGTCAGACCGGGGAGCCACGTGCATGGAGGGGACCCCAGACGCCAGCCACCCCAGCCGGGAAAACGTGCACCCCTCGGGTATCTCACAGCAGTGGATTCTCCCTACCCGTTCAGCCGTTCCAGAATGGGGTACGCTGTCTTTTTTGGTCTCTGTCGTGACTCCGGGAGCTGTTTTGTATTGTTTCTGTTTCTTTAGTTGCTTTTCTGGAGGAGGAACTAAGACCCGCGCGTCTTACTAAGCCGCCATCTTCTCCGGAAGTCCCGAGAGATGTCTTTCTACATCTTCACATGCTCGGGCTGGTGTGATGATATCAGATGTAGCACCACTAACCATTTGTCAATGCTTCCTTTTTAGAGATGTTATAGAAAAGTGGTTAAGCTCTAGCTTCCAAGTCAGACTGCCTGGGCTTGTCATCCCTCCACTGTCCCTGCTTAGGTACGTGACCCCAGGAAGGCCACCTCGCTATGCCTCAGTTTCTTATCTCTAAAACGAGAAGTGCTAATCATGCCTCATGCTGGACTTCACAGTGGGTAATTTTTCCCTTAAGAATCTAATTAGTTAATATAAAAATATTATTAGAGTAAGAACCTGGGACAAAATAAGCTTTACATAGTGTTACCTGTTGTTTTCACGCTGCACAGGACCCTGTCTGTGCCTTCAGAGATCTTGTGAACATGTATAATGACAGATAATGTAGCAACAGAGGGAGCGAAAGATGGAAAATGTTAATACCAGTGGATCTCAGGGTCTCTGTGACCTGAAGTGCCATCAGTGGGGTGTACACCCTCCAGCATATGTGTGTGTGAAGCACATGTGAAAAGAGCCAGGCCATTGGGCCATTTCATCGGGCATTCTGGTGTCCCATTTCAAAGGAAAAAGAATTCTGCTCTGTCCAAATGAGGTCATGGGACCAGAGGCATGTTGGTGACCCACTTCAAAGGAAAAAGAATTCTGCTTTGTCCAAATGAGATCATGGGAGCAGAGGTGTGAACTCCTCACTGTCTCATGACAAGTAGAGTCTCAACAGCCATTTGGCTCCATTTCAACATTCACCAAATGCTGAGATTCTCATTTTTCCCTCCAGCAATTAATAGAGGAAACATCTAGAGCTATTTGGGGGGCCATGAAGAGCCACTAAAAGTGGCCAAATTGTTAACAGCTGTGCTTGGAAATACAACGTGGAAATAATACTTCATTCCAGGGTGGCTACCTTCCTGAGATACCCAAGAAACAACTGTATCCTCAGGTCAGCCTTGGTCATGACATTGCTAATAGTGTTTTTCCTTGGATGCATCATGGTTTTGTGAAAGACCGCAGTTGAGGAAGATAGACATACCCAGACTTGAATTCTGGTTTCTCCTTATATTAACCATCAGTACTTCGACGAGTCCCTATGTCACCCCACTCCACCTTATCCCACTCCCAGGTGCCATAGTTTTTGCCTCCCAAGATCATTAGAAGGACCTTGGCTGGACCACATGAGGAAGAGGAGCTCAGACACTGGACAGGTTTGGCTCACCCCCACTTCTACCTCCTATAAAAGTTCATCCACAGCTTCAGAGCTGTCTGGGGACTTGCCTTTTCTTGATCACTTCTACCTGAGGGCTCTGACCTCCTTTGGAGGGTCTCTGTAGGACATAACACTGATGCAGATATGAATCTCAGCGCCTGCACTGAGTTCCACGAGCAAAGTTGTGACCAGTCATGGCAGAGTTTGAGTCCCCATGACTCAAATAGCCAGAAATTACCTACTTGATTCTTTTCTTCAAAAGTTTCCTGCAGAACCTTCCACTAAGTTCATAATTTGAACTTTCTCCACCAATGTCCCCACTGTCTTCTCATGTCCCTTTACCTGCTACACCTCTCTCCTTCCATCTGAAGCAATAACACAAGAACTCCAAATTCTTCTCCCCAAATTTCATATTCAAACCATTTGGGGGCTCAGCAGACAAAACGGCCATTTATTAAATAGCAATCACCCTTCTGAGAAGGCAGCTAGGAGTAAATTGCTAAGTTCTTTTTATCCATTATTGATTTCTCTATTCTCTTGAACCGCTTTTGTTTATGTTTTTCCCCAAAGCAGAGCCTGAGACAAATCACTGAGAGCAAGAAGCTCATTTGGGAGGTGACCCCCAGAAGCAAGAGTCTGGGGGCAATGAGAGTGAGAAGGAAAAAAGATGATTAAAGATACATTAGAAAGATGGCCTCTGTAGCCCACAAAAGCTGAGCACGGCAGGGACCTCTGAGAAGTGTCACCCAGAATTGCCTGTTAAAATCTCAGAAGGTTGGAGCATGTGTCAGCTGGCTCTTCGGTGTTTAAAAGTTGTCTGAGAGGCAGCAGGTCTCAGCTGTGCATGAACCGAGTGGGATCTGCAACTTCAGAGAAGCCAGAGACGGAGAAATGAGGCAGAGATCTAGGACTCAGGTGAAGTTGAAGTTGGGAGGCCTCTGCAGGCATAGAACTGTCCATCCCAGCTGGACTGAAACTGGAGATGGCCAAGCTGCTGTGGAGCGAGAGTCTTAAAGAATTTGCTGCATAGTAGAGCATGGAGCCTAGACCTCAGCTAGAACTCAGTAAACCTCTCTTCTCTCTTTCCATCCCACCCTCTGCCCCTTCCTCCCCTCTGATTCTGCACGGGCTGCTGGCTGTGCAGGGAGTCCAGTGGGGACTGAATTTTAAGTGCCCCCTCTCCCCAACCTCAGCTTGTATTTGAACTATTTAAGAGCTGAAGCAAAGCTCTGTTTCAGTTCTCAAATTGTTGGTTTGTGTATCTGGGAATTAGGCATTTGTTAATACTGAGGGAAGGAGAGGAGAGATCTGGCAAGCTAGTGCTGTCTGTAAGAGTATGGCAAGTCAAACTGACTCTCTCTTCAAGCTTGCCATGCTTTAGGAGAGGAAACAAACAGAAGGTGAGATGAGGGCTGTGCCTGGAGAGGAGAGGAGGGAGAAAGAGCAGCACCTAGCAACAAAGGTGAATTCCAAGAAGGACAGGGCTGGGGAAGGGGAAAAGGGAGAACCTTTTTGCGGTGGCTGTTTAGGATGCATTAGAGACTGGTTTCTGAGTGAGGTCTGCTAAAACAAAGTTCAGGGAGGAAATGTCTCACCAGAGGGAGTTGTAGAAAAGACTCAAATAACCTGATAGGCATTTCCATGTGTTTTCTCTCCTAAGATGGTATACTCATCTTGACTGCTCACCTGCCTTCTCAGATCTGACTCTCAGTGAACTCTTTTTAGATCTTTTCCAAATCACATTCACTTTTTCTTTTGTCTTTTTTTTATATAAGCGGGCACCGGGAATCGAACCTGGGTCTCTAGCATGGCAGGCGAGAACTCTGCCGCTGAGCCACAGTGGCCCCTCCCCACATTCAGTGTTAGAGGATAAAAGTTTGCCACCTTTGAAGAGAAGCAAAGGAAGTCACCGTGACACGGGGCTGATGAGACATGGGGCTAGAGGGGGAGATCTGAGCTTGGCCACTGGCCACCTGTGTGACATGGGTAGGTCCTTTTTGTCTCCCTGACTCCCCTTTTCTAGATGATCAGTCTGTGACTCCTTCCCTGGAAGTGTTTCCATGGACATCAATTTCCTGTAGATTAAACAGCACATGAGTAATGGGGTAGAAAGAGGCCACTCAAAGCATGGGGACAAAATTGTAGCAGGAAACACTTCTGAAGGTAAAGGATGGAATATGTTGGGACACTCAAGGGCCTTTCCTTAACCCCACCCAGCCTTAGGAGCCAGCGTAGGTGTGCTGTGGATTAAATTATACCTCCCCCCAAAAGACATGTTCAAGTCTTAACCTCTGGTCCTATGAATGTGAACTTACTTGTAAATAGGCTCTTTGAAGATGTTATTGGGTAAAATGAGGCCAAAATGGATTAAGGGGGGCCCTAACCCAACATGACTGGTGTTCTTATAAGGACAGGAAATTTGGATGCAAAGAGAGAGACAGAGACAGAGAAAGAAAGAGAGAGATGGCCCTGTGATGGGGATGGGGATTGAGTCTTGCCATGGATAAGGAACATCATGGATTGTCATCCACAGCCAGGACCCTGCAGACTTCAAAGGAAGCATGCTCTTGCTGACACCCTGATTTTGGATGTCTAACCACTAGAACTGTGTGACAATAACTTTCTGTGGTTTAAGCCACCAGCCTGCAGTACATTGTTACTGCAGCCCTGGGAAATTAAGACTTGTCTCAGGATGTCACCTCCATCCTTACGTTGGTGGAATTTGCTCTAGATCCACACCCAGAATCCTTTGTCATTGTTTTAACTAAGACTCACAAAAACTCAATCCCACAGCAGGCTTGCTCCTTGTAACCGATGTAGATGCATGCATTGTTTCAGCATACACTCTTTCTGTGCAGTGGTTCAAAAATTCAGAGCTAAAGAGATTTTAGACAGCCCAGATAAATCAATATGGTGGAACACAATGACAACTCCTTTTATGAACTGCCTTTGAAATGCTAAATATCTTTCTAGTTGTACTCCAAAAAATCATTTGATCCCTGTAACCCCAAACCACTCTGGAGATCACAGCCTATCTACTCTTCAGTCTAAATCTTATCATGGGCTTTTGGCCAAAAGCAATATAATCTAACCCAAGCTGCAGGTTCTTTATGAAGAGGAATATATAGACAAATTTATTTTTTTCTTGTGAAAAAAATATTTTGGAGAAGAGTATGATCACACAAAATCATTTGAAGCAGTAGCTTATATTAGAGCCCCCCTGAAACTATTGTTGATTTCCTTCTTAATGAGGAGGTGTTATTCTCAGAAAGAGCAGGTAAGGCCAAGCCTGACATCTGCTCTTGGGGTTGTGAATCAAGCTCAGGTCTCTAGTTTTCTGGCCCAGACAACTATTTATGTCATCTGAGATGAGAGACTTCCAACCAACCAAGGGCCCCAGGTTGTATCCCACCTTTACAATGGAAAACAATTTCTGCAGACCAAATTGGATAAAGTGATAACTGAGACAGTTATATATGCTAAATTAAGCTAGCACTCCTACCCACCTTCTAGCTCCCCATTAATAAATCAAGTTCAGAGCCATGGCTTCGGGACCATAGTCCATGTCCAAGATGGAAGGAAAGACATCTTGGGCCTCCACACTTAAAACTCCTACTGCAAGCTCCAGACCATAGGTGAATGGCTTTAGTCTCTGAAACGTGCATAGGCAATTAGAAGAATTGCTGTAAGAGTTGGGTTCCCGGAGCTGCACCCTCTAAGGAGAGAGGGTTGAAAGTCTGGGCCCTGTGCTCAGGTGAGTAGATTAAGGGAGACTTTTCTTCCATGAGAACTGGGAAGAGGCCACAAGCATGTGTCCCCAAGATCCTCCCCAGCTGGTAGTGGAAGCCAGCAAGTGTCATTTCTAGTCTTCACAAGCCCACTGAATGTCACATTTTTGCCCCATTAGGGGACATTGCAATCAAAGCTTCTTGGGAGGAAAGGATCCAATCCAGAACACCCGTAAAACATTTCCTTCTTGGCTTTTCTAGAGTGGGGGTAGTGAAGGGCACAGAATTAGGGAAACCCAGGTTTTCTCTGCATGAAGGAGAGTCCCCAGTGTACGGCTGGGTAGGGAATCCCTTTGCTTATTTATCTCATTTAGGGATGAGGTTTAACCAACAGTGGCCAGGTGAAGTCTAAGGGCCATTTCCTGTACCAACAGCAGCACCCAGATGCCATGCTTTAGCAAAAGGGGTCAAGCCAGGCTAAAAGGCCCTTACAGTTTCTGGATCCAAGTTGATGAGCTTCTTTTGAGCATTGAGCATGGTTTGGGGGGTTTTCATAATGAGAAAGGCCTAGGTTTGGGCATCACCCACACTTGAGTTTGAGTCTTTTTTTTTTTAATATTTATTAATATAATACTTATTTAATTTAATTAAAGTGTCATTTGGCACATTGCTCAAACTCTGAATGGCAGTTGTCTTATCTGAGAAAGAGGTAGCAGGGCCCATGGCCTTTGCTCAATACTTCATTATAAATGATGTTTCTAAGAAGCAGCAAAAGCAATGGAAGTGTGGGGCCTCAAGGGGAAGGGCTCCTGCTACCCAGGTCCTGTGGAATGGAAAATTCTGTTTATTCCTGAGCAAGCCTGAGGGAAATGCCAAAGAGCTGAGAGACATGCCTTTTCAGGCTGCTCATTGACACAGATTTCCATGACAGTGCTCCTTACAGGAAGGCCCGGTTTTCATCATGTCTCTCTGCAAGACAGGGTCTGCCTATACTCCTGGATTCCACGTCCCTCCTTGGCTCAGTGCCTATGCCAAGCAGAGCCCAGCCAAGTGCCTGAGCTCTTGGCACCATGCACTGGCCTTGGGAACAGAGACAGATGAGATGGAGCCCTTGCCTTTCTGTTCTCCTGAAGGCACGTGACACGTGCTGTGTGGGTAAAGGCTGGTGAGGAACTCTCTCATGTGCAGCCTAGTGGGCCTCCATGGGGCATGGCCATGGAGAGCCTGCTGCAAGCTTCATCAGCTGATGGGATCTACAGGGCACAGATGGGGTGAAGAGGGAGGTGTGGGTGGATGGGACCAAGGGTCTGTCACCAGCGTTCCACTGTCATCTTTGTTGCCTTTCTCCCTGTTTGGAGAGAAGGTTGTTAGTGTTTAGGCTGTGGCCATTGGTGGGGTGTCAGCAGACCCCAATGAGGGATCTGGCATGGAGGAGGCTGGGCCAGGCAGTTCCAGGTGGCCACCTGCTCAGCATGAGGAGGTGGAGGCATAAAAGCAGCCAAATGAAGGGGTCAGCCGGACTTGGGGCAGGAAGAATTGGGAGGACGTGACTATAGATGGGCTCTACTTCTGAGGTGGTGGGAAGTCTGAGAGAACCAAGGACAGAGAGAGTCGGCTTGAGGGTCTGCCTGCTGAGTGGCAGATACCACATCAGACAAAACAGCCAATACTCAGTGTGGGGCACTGTGGTGGTTTGGATCTGTATGTGCCCCAGTAAAACATGTTCTTATATTTATCCATTCCTGTGGGTATGGATTCTAACCAGCCCTAGGCTGGCCTTTTGATGAGGCTACTTCACTTAAGGTGTGTCCCACCTCAATCAGGATGTGTCTTAAGTTTATTATTAGAGCCCTTTATAAATGGAATGAACACAGGCAGAGAGAGAGAGAGGAAGCCACAGAAGCAAGAAGCTGATATCAATGAAACCCAGAAGAGAAGGGAGGGACCAGCAGCTGCCACCATGGCATAGGAGCCAAGGAACACTGGTAGCCAGTGTTGGGAAGAAAGCATCACCTTGATGATTTGGACATTTTTCCAGCTTCAAAACCATCAACAAATATATTCCCATTGTTTTACACAACCAAATTCGTGGCATTATCTTTGAGCAGTGTAGAAGAGGCAGTGCCACAATTTTGGGGGGCTGCTGTAACAAATATTCCAGTTGTTTGGCTTGAACAACAGGAATTTCTTTTATCTCACTGTTTTATCTCATGCTTTCTCTGAAATCTGCAGCATTCTGGGGGTGGCTTGCCAGCAATCCACATCTCAGAATTAGTTACCTGTTACATGGTCGTCTGTCTCTCCAACTCTCCTTCCACTGTGTCCAAATTTCTTCTTCCTATAAGGCCTTAAGCCATATTGGATTAAGGTCCACCTTGATTCAGTTTGGGCACACATTTACTAGTGACGTCTTCAGAGGTCCTGTTTACAAATGGGATCACACCACAGGACAGGGCGTGAATTAAAACATGGCTTTGTGTGAGATGTGATTCCATCCCCAACAAACAGGTACAATCCTAATCACTCAGTGCGCCAGTTCATTGGATGTGAGGCAGCCCCTATTACCATCATCTTGATTGGGCCGATAAAGAGACTGAGGCTCAGAGAAGCGACATGACTTGTCTTTGGTGACAAAGCATGGAAGTGAGAATGAGGGGATTGGGATCCAGTGGTCTGACACCCAGGTAGGAGACCCTAACCCTTGCACTATGAAGCCTCCCTGTTCGGGCTGGCACAGCCTCATGACAGCCTGCTGAATCAACCATGCTTCAGCTCCCTTCACGTGGAGGTTTGCTCCTTGACTCACAGCTGGTACAGGATGGAGCCAGCACTCAAGGGTAGCTCTTTCTGCCTCCTAAGTCCAGGACCTTTCCATAGGGGCCTCAGGAGGTGCATAGATCTGCAGGGTCTCAACCTCAGAGACTTAGGACAGAGCTCTCTCCAACCCAACAGCTCTCACCTTTTCCTGCCTGCCAGCCTGCCTATTTTTTGATCATGGACTTGCATCTTCCCCTAGCATCTCCCCCCACCAATTTTAATTAGAGCTCATGATCGACTCAAGCTCTCGTTCCGTGCAATCAGCTCCCTCGGCACTAAATGCTCATCTCTCTCTCCAGTGCTCACAGACAGGATGACCCGAAGAGAGAGTCCCATGGCTTGGATCTTAGGTAATTGGTGAGATGAGCCTCCAAGGAGAACAGAGAAAGATGCTGCACCGAGAACCACAGAAACAGTGCCAGAAGATGCTATTTGACATTTCAAAAAGCTCTTCCCAACTGCTCAGAAGCAAGCAAAGCTCAAAACAGGATGTGATGAGAACACTAAATTCCAGTGGAAACGACAGAAGGATGGAGATAAGCAGCAAATAATTATCCCAATTGGGACCCAAAGCAGAAGTTTGACACAAATGGAGCCTCAGTGACTTGCATGAAATGAAGATGAATAAAATTTCAAAAGAGAGGAAAGATACATAAAAATTCAGCTTCTTTTCTGAGAGTTGCTGCACATTTTAAACAAGGTTAGATTTAGGTTTTTGTGGGCACGATGACCAAGGAATGCAAATCAGGAGATGGCTCTGTAAAAATATCACTGGAAAGACTGCTGCTTATTCAGGGCAACTGGGCGGCATGTCTGGGCATCTGAGATGGGTTGGATAGAATGCTTTAGAAGTGGACCTCTGCTGTGACCTTAATAAAAATTTGGAAGATAAAGAAAAATAGTGAGAAAAAGATTCTGATTCTCTAACAGGCCTACAGCCCAAACACAGCTATTCTTGTCATTCTACAACATTTCATTACAACATTTTCTTCTTTGTATTTTTGTGATGATGCTGTGTAAACACTTTTGTATGCCACTCCCTCACCCCCTGAAATGTGCCTTCCCCATGATCTTACTTTGTAAAATTATTATTCTTAGCTGGACTATACCCAGTTAAGTGTGTATCCCCTGGTTTGGTATATTCCTCTGAACATTTGGGTTATAATAGCATAAGAGTATTTCCCATACTTGAGGCTGTTTTGTTAAAAAGGATCCCTAGAAGTTTAGGTCTTATGTCAAATAGCATACCTATTTCAAAAGCATTTGTTAAAAATGGACTTACGGGGGTACAATGGTAGCTCAGTGGTAGGATACTCACCTGCCACGCAGGAGGCCCATGTCTGATTCTAAAACAAACAAATGAAAAACCAACCAACCAAACAAAAATTCAGCAAATGGTGCTGCAATAAGGGGATACTCAAAAGGAAAAAGAGTTTTCCTATCTCCACAGTTTCTTAAACTTTAGAAACATGTTTTTATTAAGTATATGCAAGGCAGATGATCTTAAACCTCAAAAAGAATGTGCATAATAATTGTGTACTCTTTTAATGCTCTCCAAAGACCTATTCAGAGTCCATTCTGAAAGACAATAATATATCAAGAAGTTCTGCAAACGTCCTCCTAATGAAGACATGCCAATTTGAGACCAAGAAGGAACGCTCAAAGGACAGAATAACCACTGCTCTCAGTGACCCCCACCATACAGCATACAAAAAAAAAATACATTAAAAAAACTCCCAACTTGCCTTCTAAAAGAGAGTCCCAATTTATGATGTTGCTATGAATGGATGAATGTTGATCTCATTCATTCATTGAACTGTTACTGACCCTATGCTCTATATCAGGCATTGCTGTGTGTGCAGTGAGATAAAAATGAGTCTGACACATCCCTGTGCCTCAGCGAACCCACAGTGTAGGAGAGAAGGCAGATAAAGGGGAACACGACCGGTGTGGGATGGAGTGGAGGCATACTCCATGTTTCTGTGCATTGCCCACACTCTCGCACAGAGCTGGCAGCCCTTTGTGGAAAAACCTGTGGCTCGGCTCCCATTGGGCCCAAATTCCCATCCCTGAACTGCAGTGTCCTTGGGAGCACCGCACATACTTTCTCCAGAAGCCCTCTTTTTGCTTCCTTTGGACCTTCATGGTCAAGCCACAGAACTCTCAGCTCTCTTGAGCCCATAATTGTGTCTTTAGCTTCAAACCCAAGCCGTCCCAGCTTCTGCGGACTGACTGTGTAGTTATCGTCTAACCCATTTCATCTGATGCTCGGTCTGTTTTCTCTGCCGCCCAAGGACATGCTCCCAGAGCCTCTTGGATATTTTGTTTGTCCATCTCCATCAGCTCGGAGTATCTCAGCTCCTAGCCTGGGTGCAGAAAGAGGAGTAGTGAGTGTCTGGGTAGAGGAAGCAGCAATGGCAGAGAGATATGAAAGTCCCCCAGCAATGCTGCCATCACCATGCCACGTGGATTTTTTTTGGTACAGGGAGGGGGAAATGGCCTTCAGGAATTAAATGAATGAGGCTGATTCAGAGACCAGAAGATGGTTTCCTTGCAGCTTTTGTTAGGTATAAGCTGTTGGCCTGATGTTATCATGCCCTTTTCATTTTTTCTCTGTCATAAGCTGTTTATTTTGGGGTAAGAACTGTTCGTTCATTTTGATTCCTTTTTTGCCAACTCTTGCACAGAAGCAAAGTTGATAAGAAGGAAGTAGTTTCTCTGCAGTCCCAGAAGGCTGTAGCGTTAACACTTTAGCTCGCCTCTAATTACAGCCACCATGACAGTTCATATGTTGTAGCAATAAAAATAACCATAAACCTTCCATAATCATTAAAGTTAAGCAAACAGCCCCTCACTGCATCATAATGTACAGGTAGTTGCTAATAATCCAGGAACAGCATTGGGGCATTCAAGGAACATCTTTCCTATCTCCACAGTTTCTTAAACTTTAGAGACGTATTTTTATTAAGTATATGCAAGGCAGATGATCTTAAACCTCAAGAAGAGTGTGCATAATAATTGTGTACTCTTCTAATGCTCTCCAAAGACCTATTCAGAGTCCATTCTGAAAGACAATAATATATCAAGAAGTTCTGCAAACTTCCTCCTAATGAAGACATGCCAATTTGAGACCAAGAAGGAAGTCTCAAAGGACAGAATAACCACTGCTCTCAGTCTCTTGGTGTTTTGCTACTTTATTTCAGAGTGATTCAAAATCTAATTAAATTTCTAAACTCTAATGAAATTACAGAAGAAAAATCATTTAGGATTATATTATGTACAATCACTCACAGCTGAAAATTACAGTTACCCTCTTTCACCAGGACAGAGTCTCCTGAGAAAACCCGTGTTATTTATCCACCATATAAATCTGACGCTTCTCCCACTATTTACAGGTTGGAGGGAAAACTGCATTAATTAAATATATATATTCTGAGCTGTAACAGATAGGTGGGAAGGGAATTCAGGGAGAAAGAGAAAGCATGTGGGCTGAGACCCTTTTTGAAAGAAAGTCTGAGATAGGGCAAGTAAAGACTGACCCTGGATTCCTTCAGAAAGGGCAAATGTTCAATCTGTGATTTTTTTTTGGATGAGGAGCATGGTACATGGGGCAGAGAGTAAGATAAAGCCTTAGATGAGAACCTTAGGGTGTGATGTGCCTTCCAAGCTCTACTGGCTTTGAGAATCTTAGGTTAGCTTTCTGCAAGTAAGAGAAGGTCTTGTCCCCAGAACTTCTAGCTTAAAAAGGTTGGATGACTTGAGCAATCCATGCTAACATTAACAATCAGACCCTTTTGAGGTTAGCAGCTGATTAGCAATTTCATGAAATTCGTCAGCCTACAGTCTTTAATCTCTGTGAACAGAAAGCTTGAAAATGCCAGCATACTAAAAAAGTACTGTTGTTCACTGGAACAAGTTTGGTTTTAGGAGACTCAGACTTCCAGGAATGCAGAAAACATACCTTAGATCTTTCTTTCCATTATGAGTGACAAGAAAATGTGGAGAAAAATATTTTTAAAATATTTGCTTAAAAGTATCACAGAAGTAACAAGGCAACAAAGAAACATAAGAACAAGATCTATTAGTGAAAGTTCACCAAAAAGAGTGTGGAATTTGAAGCAGTTTTTCCATCAGAGTCATCTTTCAGTCCAAGAAGTGGCGGCTGAGAGTCTGAGAAGTGAAGGAAAACTGACATTAGCTTTGAGGGGCTAAATTCAGAGCCTGCCAAAGAAGAGGAATCCTGGTAAACTTCTCAGTTTTGGGTCTGGATGCTGAATGGCCAATCCCTAGGAGAAATGGTGAACCAGAAATAAACTGGCCCTCAGAAGGACTGCAGTCCAACTCTGAGTCACCCTAATCTCTGAGATTGTATTTAGGTGTTCCAATTTTGCTAGTGTCCCTAAAAGACTATCAAAAGCGACATTCATATATTTGGATCATCCTAGGCTTAAAATTATTTGTTTTTTTCTGTGACTTTTTTATACAAAATGCCAGGAAATCAATAAAAATAACCGGGTACATGAGACGACAAGAAAACAAACTTTAAAAAGTGAGAGAAACAATGAACAATAGAAACAGACCCACAGTCAGACCAGGAAATAGTGCTACCAGAATGCAAACTTTAAAAGAATTATGCTTACTCTGTTCAAGGAAATAAAAGATAAGATTGTGAATTTTGGCAGAGAATTGAAAAGTACAAAAAAAGGAATCAGGTGAAAGCTCTAGAACTGAAAATTATGATATAATAATCTAATAGTTGACTAAACAGAAGACTATATGAAGCTGAAGAGAGAATTAGTGACCTGGAAGATAGTTTACAACAAAATATCAAGACTGAATGTGATGGGGTAACAAAAGGATACAAAATGCAGAATATATTGTAAGAGACATAGGAAATACAGTGAAAAGGTCTAACATATGTGTAAATCAAGTGAAGTGCCTCCTCAAGTCTTCTTTTGCTCATTTTTCTATTGTCTTTTTTATTGATTCCTAGGAGTTTAACAAATACTAGAAGGGAGATATGAGTCAAATATCTGTATTATAAATATCTTCTCCCACTCTACAGGCTGCATTTTCACTGTCTTAATGATGTCTTTTGAAGCACACTAGTTATTAACCGTAATGAAGTAAAATTTATCAATTTTCTTTATTATATTTTATGTCTTGTTTAAGAAATCTTTGTCTACTCCAAAGTCACAAAGATAGTCTTTTCATTCCAATTTGTTCTTTTTGTCCTTTTCTGATGTTCCATTGAACAGACTGAAGTTCCTAATGTTCATTAGAAATTTAAGCAGTCTGTTCTTATTATTCTTATGATTACCTCTAACTTATCATGATCCATCCCTATGATTTTCTCCCCATCCATTTCTTGAGGTTGTCAAAACCTATGTCTTCCCTGGAATAAGCTTATTCCTTTAGCATGTGTTTATCTCTATCTGATATTCTCTTTGTATTCTATCCCCACTCCTCAATATCGGTATCATCTAGAATTTTAATTACAAAAATATTTGTGTATGTATATCCAAAGTTATTTTTAAACACCAAAAAAAATGGGGAAAATGAAGAGTGGATAAAAGAGAGAATAAATTTGTCTCCATCTTCGGTAATTCCCACATTTGGACAATAAACCTAAATATATATATGTATTTGGCACGAGCAGACTCTAGAAATCAAACCCAGGTCTCCCACTTATTAGATGAGAATTCTACCACTGAGCTACCCTTGCCTGGGTGAACAATTAAGGTTTAAAGCTTCTTTTTTTTTCATCAAAAGTCATAATTTCCAATATCTTTAACTAGTTTCCTGAATTTCTCTTTTTGTTGGCGTGTTTCTTCCAATTGTTTTTAAAAAGATTCTGAGGTTTTGCATGAGAATATCTTTATTTTATCATTCCATTTAAATGATAGTTTAGCTGAATATAAAATTCTTGATATACAAGGGTTGCATCCATTGTTTCTGTTGAGTCATTATATGTAAATCTAATTATTTTTCCTTTGTCAGTGGTCTGCATTTTCTCTCTGGGAGCTCTTAAAATTTTCTTTTATCTTTGATGTTCTTAAATTTCAATAAAGTATAGTTAAGCCATTTTGCCCCTTGTAAGTCCTCAACATTCCACGAGCTGTTTCGGACTAAAATCTTTAATCTTTATTTCTGAGAAATGTCATGTATTATTTATTATCTCTCAAATATTCCTTCCCTCTCTTAATTTTTTTCTCTTCTGACATTACCCCAGTTATATCAGTATTGACATATTTACTTCTATCCTTTAAGCTCCTTAACATTATCTCATTTTTTCCATTTCCTCTTAATTCTTCCTCATGTTTTGTGAAAGAATTCCTAAATTTGATCTTCAAACTCACTAATTTTTTTTTTTTTGGCATGGGCAAGCAACGGGATCAAACCTGGTTCTCCAGCATGGCAAGGGAGAATTCTGCCTGCTGAGCCACTGTCACACTGCCCACTAATTGTTTTTTTTTTCTGCTATATTGTTTCTTATATCATCTCCTCTATAGGGTTCCTTATTTTATCTTTATACAGTTTTCATACTTGGTGACTCATTTTTTTTTATTACTTTCTCTTTCTATTTAATGTTTCTTATGTCCTCTATTATTTTTTGAGTATATTTTGTGTTTAGTTTACATTATAATTTATTTTCTGCTCTATTAACTCTAATTCTTCTGTTATCATATGTTGCAGGTTTTATTTTTCACACTTAATACTCATCCTCTCTGGATATCTCATTATTTTTCCCTGTGAACCCATAATATTTTAGGGCAATCAAAATGCCTTAGTTGTTGATATGTCCTGGAGGAGCGGCAAAATTGCAACCCCACCTGTGCTCTATTAAGAGTGCTGGGTGTATTGTGGAGAGATTCTTCTGACTTTATGATGTGGGTCCAGGCTCTCCTTATTTTCACACCTTCCTCCTTCCCCAAGCCATAATGTAGCAACCCTCATGGGTCTGCCCAGTAATTACACTTGGCCCTACCGTAAGCTCTAAGGATCTAGTGCCAACAGTGCTGTAGATGTAGATGAACTGAGGGTGGGCTTTGGATTGGAGGGAGGGTTAGAAAATGCTCAGGATCTGGCAAGTCCACATTTCCCTACTGCTATTGGTTCCCTTCCCTCCAGGTTCTCCCTGAGGTTAACTCACCAACTTGAGCTGTCACTAGGATGGCCCTGCTATTCTCGTGCTTTATCCAAGCAAATTGGGTGAGAATAATTTCAAGTACAGAGCTCCCCAACAGCCTACACCTGATCCATGGACCTCGTCAGCTCCAGGCTGCCATTCCCTATGGGCACTCACTGGGACCCAATTACCTTATGCATCTACAAGGATTTCCCACAATTTTCAATTTAGATCCCAGGAGTTCACCAATCTTCTTCTTTATAATTTTTGTTCTGAAAATTATATAAAGATTCTGAAAATGGACTTCCATGTACAATCTCTTCTTATCTATAAAAACCCTGTACTATTCTACCAGGGCCCCTGTTTGAGTACATGTTATAAATCTCCATTGTTTAAGTCAAACTTTATAACTTCCATTAGAGATTTCTACAATTAATTTTAAATGTAACTCACAGGCCCTCCTCTTCCCTCTTCCGCCTTCACCGGCTCCTCCGCCACCAGCCTCGACAGCCTTGCCACCCTCACCTTTCCTCCTCCAGAACAGCTACTGGGGGAGTGGAGATAATACAGAGCAGCTCCCGGAGCCACGAGGGAGATCAAAGGGACGGCGTACCCCATCCTGGAATGGTTGACTGTCTGGGAGAACCAGCTCCGGTGAGATCACCAAGGGGCACGGGCTTTCCTGGGTGGGACGGCAAGCAACTGGAGTCCCTCCCTTCCACCTTCCCAGGCCAGCTGGTAGAATTGGACAGGCGGTCCCCTTAGGCCACGGCGGCTGGTGCCCCCACCACGCGAGGCCCCCCGGACCAACTGAGAGAGTTGGGTCGGAAATCCCCAGACTGCGGAGAACAGTGACCGGGGGATCCCTTCCAAACACGTGACTCCCCTGTCCGGCTGGGAACAGTGCACTCTCCCGGGCTGCGACAGCTGGCGCCCTCCTGCCACGCTTGGCACCCCGGGCCGACTTGCTAATTTGGCCGGACGCTCTCCCGTGCTGCGGCGGCCAGTGACCCTCCCCGCATTCGGAACCCCAGGCCGGCTGGCACTCTTCCAAGACGCTTCAGCTGCCGAACCTCCCCTACGGTGAGAATTTTCCAGAGTTAAAGGACCCACAGCAACTTTCACTGGTGGAACCCGTAGACAAATGTGTGCCACGAGCGCCACCTACTGGGCAGGATAAGAAAAACAGAACCCAGATATTGCACAGAAAAATCTTTCAACCTGTGGGGTCGAACACCCAGGAAAATCTGACTAAATGCCCAGATGCCAGCAGAAGATAATGGATCACGCTCAGAAAATTGAACATATGGCCCAGTCAAACGAAGAAACCAATAGTTCAAATGAGATACAGGAGCTGAAACAACTAATGCTGAATATACGAACAGAAATGGAAAACTTCTTCAAAAACGAAATCGATAAATTGAGGGAGGACATGAAGAAGACATGGGCTGAACATAAAGAAGAAATAGAAAAACTGAAAAAACAAATCACAGAACTTATGGAAGTGAAAGATAAAGTAGAAAAGATGGAAAAAACAATGGATACCTACAATGACAGATTTAAAGAGACAGAAGATAGAATTAGTGATTTGGAGGATGAAACATCTGAATTCCAAAAAGAAACAGAAACTATCCGGAAAAGAATGGAAAAATTTGAACAAGATATCAGGGAACTCAAGGACAATGTGAACCGTACAAATATACGTGTAGTGGGTGTCACAGAAGGAGAAGAGAAGGGAAAAGGAGGAGAAAAACTAATGGAAGAAATTATCACTGAAAATTTCCCAACTCTAATGAAAGACCTAAAATTACAGATCCAAGAAGTGCAGCACACCCCAAAGAGATTAGACACAAATAGGCGTTCCCCAAGAAACTTACTAGTTAGAATGTCAGAGGTCAAAGAGAAAGAGAGGATCTTGAAAGCAGCGAGAGAGAAGCAATCCATCACATACAAGGGAAACCCAATAAGACTATGTGTAGATTTCTCAGCAGAAACCATAGAAACTGGAAGACAGTGGGATGATATATTTAAGTTACTAAAAGAGAAAAACTGTCAGCCAAGACTCCTATACCCAGCAAAATTGTCCTTCAAAAATGAGGGAGAAATTAAAACATTCTCAGACAAAAAGTCACTGAGAGAATTTGTGAACAAGAGACCAGCTCTGCAAGAAATACTAAAGGAAGCACTAGAGTCAGATACAAAAAGACAGAAGAGAGAGGCATGGAGAAAAGTGTAGAAAGAAGGAAAGTCAGATATGATATATATAATACAAAAGGCAAAATGGTAGAGGAAAATATTATCCAAACAGTAATAACTCTAAATGTTAATGGACTGAATTCCCCAATCAAAAGACATAGACTGGCAGAATGGATTAAAAAACAGGATCCTTCTATATGCTGTCTACAGGAAACACATCTTAGACCCAAAGATAAATATAGGTTGAAAGTGAAAGGTTGGGAAAAGATATTTCATGCAAATAACAACCAGAAAAGAGCAGGAGTGGCTATACTAATATCCAACAAATTAGACTTCAAATGTAAAACAGTTAAAAGAGACAAAGGACACTATATACTATTAAAAGGAACAATTAAGCAAGAAGACATAACAATCATAAATATTTACGCACCGAACCAGAATGCCCCAAAATACGTGAGGAATACACTGCAAACACTGAAAAGGGAAATAGACTCATATACCATAATAGTTGGAGACTTCAATTCACCACTCTCATCAATGGACAGAACATCTAGACAGAGGATCAATAAAGAAATAGAGAATCTGAATATTACTATAAATGAGCTAGACTTAACAGACATTTATAGGACATTACATCCCAAATCAGCAGGATACACCTTTTTCTCAAGTGCTCATGGATCATTCTCAAAGATAGACCATATGCTGGGTCACAAAGCAAGTCTTAACAAATTTAAAAAGATTGAAATCATACACAACACTTTCTCAGATCATAAAGGAATGAAGTTGGAAATCAATAATAGGCAGAGTGCCAGAAAATTCATAAATACATGGAGGCTCAAAAACACACTCTTAAACAACAAATGGGTCAAAGAAGAAATTGCAAGAGAAATTAGTAAATACCTAGAGGCAAATGAAAATGAAGACACAACATATCAAAACTTATGGGACGCAGCAAAGGCAGTGCTAAGAGGGAAATTTATTGCCCTAAATGCCTTTATCAGAAAAGAAGAAAAGGCAAAAATGCAGGAATTAACTGTCCACTTGGAAGAACTGGAGAAAGAACAGCAAACTAATCCCAAAGCAAGCAAAAGGAAAGAAATAACAAAGATTAGAGCAGAAATAAATGAAATTGAAAACATGAAAACAATAGAGAAAATCAATAAGACCAGAAGTTGGTTCTATGAGAAAATCAACAAGATTGATGGGCCCTTAGCAAGATTGACAAAAAGAAGAAGAGAGAGGATGCAAATAAATAAGATTAGAAATGGAAGAGGAGACATAACTACTGACCTCACAGAAATAAAGGAGGTAATAACAGGATACTACGAACAACTTTACGCTAATAAATACAATTTAGATGAAATGGACAGGTTCTTGGAAAGACATGAACAACCAACTTTGACTCAAGAAGAAATAGACGACCTCAACAAACCAATCACAAGTAAAGAGATTGAATTAATTATTCAAAAGCTCCCTAAAAAGAAAAGTCCAGGACCAGACGGCTTCCCATGTGAATTCTATCAAACATTCCAGAAAGAATTAGTACCTACTCTCCTCAAACTCTTCAACATAATCGAAGTGGAGGGAAAACTACCTAATTCATTCTATGAAGCCAACATCACCCTCATACCAAAACCAGGCAAAGATATTACAAAAAAAGAAAACTACAGACCAATCTCTCTAATGAATGCAGATGCAAAAATCCTCAATAAAATTCTAGCAAATCGTATCCAACAACACATTAAAAGAATTATACATCATGACCAAGTAGGATTCATCCCAGGTATGCAAGGATGGTTCAACATAAGAAAATCAATTAATGTAATACACCATATCAACAAATCAAAGCAGAAAAATCACATGATCATCTCAATTGATGCAGAGAAGGCATTTGACAAGATTCAACATCCTTTCCTGCTGAAAACACTTCAAAAGATAGGAATACAAGGGAACTTCCTTAAAATGATAGAGGGAATATATGAAAAACCCAAGCTAATATCATCCTCAATGGGGAAAAATTGAAAACTTTCCCCCTAAGATCAGGAACAAGACAAGGATGTCCACTATCACCACTATTATTCAACATTGTGTTGGAAGTTCTAGCCAGAGCAATTAGGCAAGAAAAAGAAATACAAGGCATCAAAATTGGAAAGGAAGAAGTAAAACTATCACTGTTTGCAGACGATATGATACTATATGTAGAAAACCCAGAAAAATCCACAACAAAATTACTAGAGCTAATAAATGAGTACAGCAAAGTAGCAGGCTACAAGATCAACATTCAAAAATCTGTAGCTTTTCTATACACTAGTAATGAACAAGCTGAGGCGGAAATCAAGAAATGAATCCCATTTACAATCGCAACTAAAAGAATAAAATACCTAGGAATAAATTTAACCAAAGAGACAAAAAACCTATATAAAGAAAACTACAAAAAACTGCTAAAAGAAATCACAGAAGACCTAAATAGATGGAAGGGCATACCATGTTCATGGATTGGAAGACTAAATATAATTAAGATGTCAATCCTACCTAAACTCATCTACAGATTCAATGCAATACCAATCAAAATCCCAACAACTTATTTTTCAGAATTAGAAAAACCAATAAGCAAATTTATCTGGAAGGGTAGGTTGCCCCGAATTGCTAAAAACATCTTGAGGAAAAAAAACGAAGCTGGAGGTCTAGTGATGCCTGACTTTAAGGCATATTATGAAGCCACAGTGGTCAAAACAGCATGGTATTGGCATAAAGATAGATATATCGACCAATGGAATCGAATAGAGTGCTCAGATATAGACCCTCTCATCTATGGACATTTGATCTTTGATAAGGCAGTCAAGCCAACTCACCTGGGACAGAACAGTCTCTTCAATAAATGGTGCCTAGAGAACTGGATATCCATAAGTAAAAGAATGAAAGAAGACCCGTATCTCACACCTTATACAAAAATTAACTCAAAATGGATCAAAGATCTAAACATTAGGTCTAAGACCATAAAACAGTTAGAGGAAAATGTAGGGAGATATCTTACGAATCTTACAACTGGAGGCGGTTTTATGGACCTTAAACCTAAAGCAAGAGCACTGAAGAAAGAAATAAATAAATGGGAGCTCCTCAAAATTAAACACTTTAGTGCATCAAAGAACTTCATCAAGAAAGTAGAAAGACAGCCTACAGAATGGGAGACAATATTTGGAAACGACATATCAGATAAAGGTCTAGTATCCAGAATTTATAAAGAGATTGTTCAACTCAACAACAAAAAGACAGCCAACCCAATTACAAAATGGGAAAAAGACTTGAACAGACACCTACCAGAAGAAGAAATACGGATGGCCAAGAGGCACATGAAGAGATGCTCAATGTCCCTGGCCATTAGAGAAATGCAAATCAATGCCACAATGAGATATCATCTCACACCCACCAGAATGGCCATTATCAACAAAACAGAAAATGACAAGTGCTGGAGAGGATGCGGTGAAAGAGGCACACTTATCCACTGTTGGTGGGAATGTCAAAGGATGCAACCACTGTGGAAGGCAGTTTGGCGGTTCCTCAAAAAGCTGCATATAGAATTGCCATACGACCCAGCAATACCATTGCTAGGTATCTACTCAAAGGACTTAAGGGCAAAGACACAAACGGACATTTGCACACCAATGTTTATAGCAGCGTTATTTACAATTGCAAAGAGATGGAAACAGCCAAAATGTCCATCAACAGAAGAATGGCTAAACAAACTGTGGTATATACATACGATGGAATATTATGCAGCTTTAAAACAAGATAAACTTATGAAGCATGTAATAACATGGATGGACCTAGAGAATATTATGCTGAGTGAGTCCAGCCAAAAACTAAAGGACAAATACTGTATGGTCCCACTGATGTGAACGGGCATTCGAGAATAAACTTGAAATATGTCATTGGTAACAGAGTTCAGCAGGAGTTAGAAACAGGGTAAGACAATGGGTAATTGAAGCTGAAGGGATACAGACTGTGCAACAGGACTAGATACAAAAACTCAAAAATGGACAGCACAATAATACCTAATTGTAAAGTAATCATGTTAAAACACTGAATGAAGCTGCATCTGAGCTATAGGGTTTTTTTGTTTTTGTTTGCTTGTTTGTTTGTTTGTTGTTGTTGTTTTTTACTATTATTACTACTTTTATTTCTTTTCTTTATATTAACATTTTATATCTTTTTCTGTTGTGTTGCTAGTTCCTCTAAACCGATGCAAATGTACTAAGAAACGATGATCATGCATCTATGTGATGATGTTAAGAATTACTGAGTGCATATGTAAAAAAAAAAAAAAAAGTATATTGGTTAATGCATATTTCTTTCACATCAGACAAAAATTTCCCTCTTCTTTTTGGTAATCGAAATGAAGTTTTATAAGTTTTGTCTGTATTTGAACTATTCAGAATAGTATAGTATATTTGATGAGTTGATTTTTATTTCCCATTGAAAATTCTTATAATTTGAAATTATTATAAGCAGGAAAAATGTTACCCTTAGTCTCTCTGACCACAAACTACAAACACCCCTTTTTCCAAAACCCTTTTCACATACACTCTAAAGACATTATTCCATTAATGACAATGGCTAGATTTTTGTAATCATCATATTTTGCCTGACATTTCAAAATAAAAGCTCTGTATCAGGTAATGCATTTCTTTTTTCTTTTACGAAGGCAGAAAGTCTTTGAATTTACTTCTGAAGACAAAGAAGAGAAATTGTCAAGGCACAACAGCAATCTCTGTTCTTAAACAAATTCCAATTATAATAAAGAAAAAGAATAAAAAGTTGCTCACAGTGATGGTTGGCATGTATTTGCCATATCTGGAGAAATGTGTAGGCAGAAACATCATAATGCCCTAATTATGGCTTCTTGCTATCCAGCGGGATTTGGGTTGGTTTGAACTTATCTTGACTTTTCTGCTTGTTATCTACACTGGGTTTCACAATGTGGAAGCGTTTCCCAATTGATTGGTAGTATAGAATTTTGGAATTCATTTTTAAATATAGTTTTATTATAACATTCAATTCCCAAATTAAATATAATAAAGGTATAAGTTCTTTGAAAAGCCCACTATGTTTATAAAAATTCCAACTTTCACAATACTGATAACTCCTTTTGTGAGTGATTATTGAATAAATAATGTTGCTAAATCCAAAAAAAAAAAATGTAACTCACAAATCGACTTTACATTTTGTAAATCAACTTTACAAAAAACAATCCAACAACAAATAATGTTAACACCTTACCACCTATATTTATAATACTCCAGTCAATGGTTTCAGGAAGGTTACATGTATTAATTCACTCAATCCGTTTAACAATGTTATGAGTACATTTTTATTTCTCTTTTACAAGGACGCAAGAAACTTAAGCTCAGAAATTAAGTTTTGGCTCAAGGTTTCTGGTCTCTGAGTCTATACTATTTAATAACTACATGATAGTCTATTCTAAATTCTTTAAAAGAAGCCTGACCCAACCCAGCACTGTTTCTGTCTCCAGAATTCCTGCCTTCTTCTCCATCCCAAATCATACTGTTAATTAATCAATATATCCAGATGGGAATATTACCAAAGTAATTAAGCCTTTGGGCTTTGTTGGTAAGAAGCGATCTTCATGTTGGCCCATTTTTAGAATGGACTTTTTTTTTTATAAGACACAAGCAACATTAATATTTATACTAAACTCTTCTGATCCCAGGGCAGAATCCTATCTCCAAATTGAGAACTTGTAGATAAGTCCAGGTTCACTTTGCAGGCAGAAAACCAGAAAAGATGATTAATTCTTCCTGAGAAATCGAGATGGGGTTGTGAGATCCCCAAAGTTTGGTAGTATTTCCTAAGAAGCTTCCCACATCACCTCAGATTTCCAGAGAGCAGACCATCCTTCATTCAAGGATGACGTCAAGGCATCTGGGTGGTTTGCATTTTTGCTGGTCTTAATGTTTGATAAATGCTAACTTGTGCAACCTCCTAAGAGATATATGAAATTCCTCTTTTCAACAGCAAGGGAGACATTGCATGGGTGGTAGTTTCCTAAGCCTCACACAGCTTGCAGATGGTCAGTATGGATGAAGTTAGATGCCCAGCCTGAGAAAGACACTCTGTCCCCCCAGTTCCCTTTGAGCTGGACTGTTAGTGAGCCAGTACTCCTGGGCTATACCCAGGTGCTGTTGGGTCTGGGGTTTAGTCCATAACTTCTCCAAAGTCATATCAGTGGTTGCCCAGCTCTTAAGCTCCCAAGTGGCACTGGAAAAAATTGAGGGTGAAAGTTGCTTTTGCGTTTTGGTAATTTCATTATTTCAAGATTGATTACTTTAATAATGAAATTTGCATTAATACCTTATTATTGGATTTTAACTTTTCATCTTGACCTGGCCATATTTGAGAAAATTTAGAATCATAATATTATTCTTAGGTCAGCAACAGAAGTGTGGCCAGCCGGGGAGAGGTAAGAAAAGAAATTAAACCATGTGTGTGTAAAGGCATAAATATATTTTTTATAATCAGGAAATAACATTAAAGCAACAGCAAATATATATGTATTGATGGTAAGATTGGATCACATGTATTTATATGACTCCCTCTAGCTCACCCCCACAGGCACACATATCCGTTACTTTACCTTATTATTTCTGCTGTGGTCTGAGGTTGCACTATATTTTAATTGCAAAATATTTTTTGCAATTAAACCACTCACTATGCCAGCCTACAACTTTTACCTTCTTCCTTTCCCTGGAAACAGGTATATCTACACTAATTTGCTTACTAAAGCTCAGGTAAAGAGGCAAAAATAAAGGAATTCTCATTTGCCAGTGTATATCCTACTGTCTGCATTATTGTGTCGACACTTTCACTTTCTCTTTCTCATGTGGTCTGGTTTGGTAACAAGGTAATAGCCTCATAGAACAAGTTGGAAAATATTCCTTCTTTTTGTACTATCTGAACTAATTAGCAAGTACTGGAATTTTCTACTTAAACTTTCTAAAAATTTCCTAAAATTATCTAAAATCATCTGGGCTGGTATTTTCTTTGTGACAAAAGTTTAACTATTTGGTTCAGTTTTTTAAAAAGTAGCCTGATTCTTCTGATTTTGCTTGAATCTGCTTTGGTTGGTTATCATTTTTAAACCTATGCTTATCTGATTTGTTGGCCCAAGATTGTTCACTGCTTCTGTTTTTGTAGTTATGTCCCCCTTTGATTCCTAATATTATATATTTTTGTCTTTTTTCCCTTGGTCAATTTGGTGAAGAAGTTTACCATATGAGTAGTTTTTTAAAGACTAACTTTTAAGGTTTGTTGTTCTTCTCTCTTTTATCTTTCTGTTCAAGATACAGAATTTTACTTATTTCCGTTCTCATTTTAATTCTCTTCTTTTTTCTGCTTTGTCCATAGTCTATTCTTTTCTGAACTTTTCAAATTAGGTGCTGAGCCGACTTCCTTCTCAACCTTTCTTCTTAGCTACACATTTCCCGTTGATTACTACTTTACCTGCATTTCACAAAACTTGATACATACTATTTTCACAGTCATTTGCCTTTTGCCATTTTTGATTTCCATGATAACTTTTCTTCTGACCTTTGAGTTATTTAAGTATGTTTTAAAGTTTCCAAACATATGGATGTTGAAAAATGTTTCTTCATAGCTGTCATCTAATTCGGTTGCATTGTGGTCAGAATACATGCTATACATCTCACCCATTCTTAGGAATTTTTGAAACTTTGTTCCTGATCCAGTACGTTGGTCTTTTTTTTTTCTTTTCTAAGATGTAACTGTCATGGTTAGGGACAGGTGTCAACTTGGCCAAGTTGTGGTACCTGTTCATCTGATTGGGCAAGCGCTGGCCTGTCTGTTGCAATGAGGACATTTCATAGGATTAGGTCATGATCACGTCAGCTACATCCACAGCTGATTCCATTTGTAATCAGCCAAAGGGGAGTGTCTTCTGCAATTAGTGATGCTAAATCCAATCATGGGAAGCCTTTTAAGAAGGACTCAGAGGAGACAGGTTCCATTCCTGCTTTGGCTGGTGAGCCTCTCCTGTGGAGTTCATTCAGGCCATCCATTGGAGTCATCAGCTTCGCAGCCTGCCCTGTGGATTTTGGACTCTGCATTCCTACGGTCACGTGAGACACTTTCATAAATTTTATATTTGCAAGTGTTCCCTGTTGATTCTGTTTCTCTAGAGAACCCTAACTAATACAGTAACCCAACTCTAACTCTGTTGGGGACAAAGTTCTATGTAAGTCCAATGACTCAGCTATGCATTTGAAATCTTCCTTATCTTTAATATTTATTTTAAGTCTCCTATAGGGCTGGTGGGTTTGATGGGTTTTCCCCACTTGCACTAAACATATAAGCATGTGTGAATCCATGTGCTTTGTGGCTGGTGTTGGGGGTGCTGGGGGAGACAGACAGATTCCCGGGCATGATGGCAGAGAAGGCATGGGCAGAAGGCTGGGGGAGGGGGCTCATTCTCTTTGGTTGGCAAGGAAGGTTATTTTTTTTTAATTATTATTTTAAATGCAACTTTATCAAGATGTATTCACATACCATACCATCCATCCAAAGTATGCATCAAAGGCTCCCAGCATCATCACATAGTTTTGCAATCATCATCACAACCAATTTTAGAACATTTTCATTACTCTGATAATAATAATAATAACAATAATAAATAAAAATATAAAAGAAAGCCCCAAATATCCCATACTTCTGATCACCCCCTATTGTTGATCCCTAGTATTGATGTGGTACATTTGTTACTGTTGATGGGAGAATATTAAGATATTACTGCTAATTATAGTCCTTAGTTTGCAATAGTTACATTTTCTCCCAAATGGCCCTCTATTATTAACGTTTTGTAATAGCGCCATATATTTATTCTAGTTCATAAGGCAGATTTTAATATTTGTACAGTTAATCACAACCATCGTCCACTAGAAGACTCACTGTGTTATACATTCCCATGTTTTCACCTCTAGTTTTCCTTCTGGTGAGATACATGACTCTACAATACCCCCTTTCCATCATCTTCACACACAGCTCAGCACTGTTAATTATGCTCACAGTAATGTGTTACCATCACCTCTTTCCCATTTGACGAGGTAGCAGACTGTTTTTTGGACTCAGAAGCTGTGGTTGCATGAAAAGCAAAAGTCGTTGCAGGTGCTTCCTTTCTAGGTTTCCATAAGAAAGGTCAAGTCACTGAAGGAGGTTTCCAGAGGTTTCCTAGTATAGAAATTATATGCTGGCACTTGGTTTGACTCACCCCAAGGGAACATATTTTTATTTTAACTTTTTACTTTGAAATAATTTCAAAATTGCAGGAAAGTTGCAAAAATAATATAAAAACCATATAGAGAACTCCAATACACCCTCTACCCAGACACCCAGATTTACCAACTTTTAATATTTTGCCATTTGCTGTAGCTGTCTATTTATCCACCTATCTGTCTTTCTATCCATCCATCCATCTGTTCATCTGTCATCTATCTATCCATATAGTCCCGAAACATTTCAGAGTAGATTGCATACACCACACTCCTTTAACACTTGAAACTTCCATGTACATTTCCTGAGAACAAGGATATATGCATATATGCAAAAAAAAAGCAATAAATTTCAAAGTACATTGTAACAAGTCATTATAGAACAAGATTTCAGAGTTTGGTATAGGCCATAGTTCCACAATTTTAGGTTTTCCTTCTAGCTGCTCCAAGACGCTGGAGACTAAAAGAAATAACAGGCTCATTTGTTAAATCCTGTTTTCTCTTATGTAATCACATCAAGCGCAGTTACCAAGTTCAAGAAAGCTTCTATATCTAATTTCAATTTTTTTCATATGTCCCAATAACATCCATTTCAACCTTTTCTCCTTCATCATTAGAGCCTGCTCAAGAACATGTATTGCATTTCATTGCTATTTCTCTTAAGTTGCTCTTTTTCTTAAAATTGTGTAAACATAAATACAGTGTAAACTTTCCCATCTCAACCACCCCCAAGCACGCCATCTGGTAGGATGAATCACATTCATAGCCTTGTGCCGCCTTCACCACTATCGGCTGCCAGAACTTTCCCACCGGCCCAAGCAGAGACCCTGCGCCCGCTATATTTTAATTCTTCACCCATGAGGACACACTTTTAAATTAGCTGTCAACATTTAAAAATCAGTTATTTCCTTCAGATAATTGCAAGGTATGTGAACATATAATTATATATGTTATATTAATATTATATAATATATATATAATTATACATGTATATATGTTTATATATATATATATATATATATATATAAACAACAAAAAGCCCAATGCTCAGTCTCCCCAAGAACATCAACTAGTTCTATCCCCTTATCCCATATTATCGACAGCCCTTTCCAACATGAAAAAGTTAGAATGGGCACAGCCCAAATACCCCTGAAGATTGGGAGAAGGATCAAAGGGGACGGAAGAGTTACAACAGAGAAAACAGGATTTAACAAATGAGCCTGTTATTTCTTTTAGTCTCCAGCGTCTTGGAGCAGCTAGAAGGAAAACCTAAAATTGTGGAACTATGGCCTATACCAAACTCTGAAATCTTGTTCTATAATGACTTGTTACAATGTACTTTGAAATTTATTGCTTTTTTTTTGCATATATGCTACATTTCATATTTAAAAATGTTAAATTAGTGATTTCACGTAAAATGGGATTTCCAATGTTACGGCCCCTGTGGCGTGCCTGGGAGCCTGGGCCTGCCTTCCCGCAGGGCCTGGGGTCCCACCTGGTGCAGCTCCCCGGTGGGTTTCCACTGGCCGCTATTCCCAGGAGCCGCCAACCCATCACCGAGCTTGCGCTGTGTGTTTCTTCCTTATAGCAGACTTAGAGGAAGGCGAGACAGTTATCTTACAAATGTCTCCATAAAGTGGGAGAAAGTTTTTGAAAAGCCCTCAAGTTTCAGGTGAAATGAGGGACAGGTTATTCCTTGGTGGAGGTGCAGACTGAGCCTACGGGTTTACTAGGAAATAAAGTGGGTCCTGCTGGAAGAACAGAACCTCTGGCCCCCAAACTGGGCAAACTGCTCCTTTCGGGGGACCGGGACGCCACACACGTGCTCTTTACCATCGTGAGACTCTGACCACTGGAGGAATCCAGTGGGCGTCCACAGGTACTGGTGCAGCCTGATGGCCACCGGGTGGGTCCTGGCAGAGTGTGTAGCCTTCCCCCAAAGGGCCGGCCCAGCTGAGGCCCACCCCTCACCCTCAGTGTGGTGTAGGGGACAGGACACACACCTCCCTCAGGGCTGCAGGGAGGGACAGGTGGACGTCCTACGGAGAGTGCAGCTATCCTAAGACACCTCTGTGAGTGGCTGTTATTGGTCCCTAAGAATTTGGCAACATCCCCAAATGAAAAGAGTTGAATTTCTGCCGGCTCAGTTGGACGGGGGCTCAAGAATTATCAAGTTGATTCATGTTCTAAAAAGTGACTTTTCTTGCACGCTTGAGCCGGTGGCTTGACATTTGAGCGCCGGGACAATGTGCAGACGTAAATGAGAAATGTGAGAGCAGCTTCCCTCCCCACTTGCAGGAGGACCTGTGCTGACCACCACAGCTCCTCCAGGAGGGACATTGGATCCAGGGTCTGTGAACTTGGGTGGGAAAAAAATGACATCCCTTGTGTTCTCTGACTCCTAGCAGAAACTTTGCACCTCCTTCTACTGCGAGCCCAGCCAACAAAGCGTGATGGTATTTGCCACGTGAGCAGCTTTATTACTAGGAGAAACCACAGATGTTTTCATATCATGTCCTAGTTGTTCCAGATCTCTTTAAATGCCACCTACATTGCCCATCAAGGTTATGATACTTGTCTAGTGACAGGTCAGATGAATAAAGAAGCATACCTAATTCCATTTCACAAGTTTTTTAAAAAGCTATTTTGATAACTGTTCTTCAATGTAATTAGTTTCTTTGCTTTGTGCTTTTTTCAGGACAACATTCTGAGAAGAGATTCATAAGCCTCCCCAGACAGCCAAAGGACTCCACAGTGCAAAAGCAGTGACTGGACAGAGCTGGGGGGTGGAGGACGCTTCCTTGGCCACTGCAAGGCCTCTGACTGCAGGGTGGGTGGGCTTTGCTTGCATCTCCTCTAGGCTTGCCAGCTGGGGGTCTTTGGGCAGGAAGCAGCCCCTAACTGTGCCGGGGTGCCTGTGCTCTGTTGTGGGGTGACACTGACACCCTAGCTTGCTGCGGGAGGTGGGGTGCTTCTCAACCCAGACCAGCTCCCTTCCACCCCCTTGCAGAGGCCCCAAGAAAGGGGCTTTTTTCCAGCTCTACTGTCAGGGGGTGCCCAGGTGCACTGGCCAGCCACTGGGCTGTAGCTTGGCTCTCATCGCCCCTCAGCCTTGAGAGAGGGTCCCGAGAGCTCCCCAACTCCTCTTGGGCAGGTGGAGTGCAGACGCGGGGTGCAGAGCTTCCAAAGCACGGAGGGTGGGAACCTTCAGCCCATCAGGGCTCAACCCCTAAAGCATCACCTATGTCCCTTTGGGCAGACGGCCGTCCTCATTGGACCAGAAGGAGAGTGAGCAGTGCTCTTGCTGGTTTCATTTAAACTGCAATTTACAAATGCTTCTGGGCCAGGGGTGATCAGAAAAGATCACACGGCGGAGACTTGAGCTCAGGACAGGGAAGATCTGGTTTCAGCGGGAAGCTGACCAACCACATCTAGGGTTTAAAATCTCCGTGTCTCAGTTCCGGAACCAAAGGATGGGACCGTGGTAAATGCTTATCTTCTGGACTGTGTGAAAATTACACAGGACACCTTCATGTTTTATGGTCATTTTTATTCCTGTGCTTCGAAAGGAAGAAGGGAGAGAGGCAGAGACTTTTAGTTTTCTTTAAAAACTAAGACTAGTTAGAGAGGGAGAAATATAATGCCAGAGAAGCAGACGAAGAGAAAGAGTTCAGAAGAGAGAGGGAAAGAGGCACAGAAAGACGATTAGAAATAGGCATAAACTTGATTTTTGAAGATGATTGTATAAAGATATGACTTTTATAATATGACTGTGTGGTTATGCAAACCTGTGCCGGATGCTCCTTTTATCCTGTGTATGGACAGATGACTAAAAAAAAAATAGACAAAAATAAATAAATAATATGGGGGACAAGGGGTAAAATAAATTGGGTGGCTGGAAATACTAGCGGTCAAGGAGAGGGAGGGGTGAGAAGTATGATGTGTGTGAAATTTTTCTTTTTTCTCTCTATTTCATTTTCTGGAGTGATGCAAACATTCTAAAAAATGATGATGGTGATGAATACACAACTATGTGATGATATTGTGAACCATTGCATGTGCACCACATATGGAATGTAAGTGTGTGAAGATTTGTGAATAAAAATATATATATAAAAAGAAATAGGCACAGAGAGAGAGAGAGAGACAGAGATGGAGAGGGACAGAGAAAATGAGAAAGAGAGAGAAAGAGAAACTGAGTCCAAGACAGGAGAGCAAGGCAAAGACAGACAGAAGGATGAGGTGAGACATCCAACTTTGAAAAGTCTCCTTTAACATTAACTATTATTGCTTTAAAAGGCAAGGGAATCTCACACACACAAAGATGCCTTTTCCCCAGAACTTGCACTGGGTCAAGACTCATAGGCAAGCACTCTGTCTCCAGACAACATCTTCTGCAGATGGACACGGGCATCTGCATTCCACCAAGCCCGGGGATAAGGCGAACTTGGTTTCTCCTCTGGGGGTTAGCACTTGAGAAGGGTGGACAGTCATGAGACGAGCCAGTGTAAATGAGGAGCTGTGTCTCAGGCAGTGTCAACAAGGGGATGGTGAGAACCAGCATTTCACCAACCAAGGAAGGTAGCAAATGTTGCAGGAGGTGGGAGAAGTCTTCCCCACCTGTTTCCTCTTTTGACCCATTTAGGTACATGAACTAATCTATCCCAGGGGGAAATGAGGAAGTTGAATTTAATAAACCCAAGGAAAAAATGTGCAAAGTATATGAACAGGCAATTCACCAAAGATTGACAAGCAGACAACAAACCTGTGCATTGCTCAAACCCAGAAATAATAAAATAAATAATAGCATCTGAGATTGAGTGCTTACGATGTGCGGGTCATCTCCTAAATACTTTACGTGAGCACGTTCAAGCCCTGCGATGGTGCCATTGAAACAGGTGCCCCCATAACCTGCATTTTATGGTTTTTAAATGCTTGGTCAAGTCATCAGAGCTTGTAGAAGGCAGACCTGCGTTGTGAGATCAGGTGGGTTTTCAACCTAGCAGTGGAAGTTGCCACGTTAAACTGCTGCCCAGAGAATGTCATGTAAAACAGAAATAATACCCATAGTCGTACATGTGTACGTGTGTCTCAGATTGGGAAAGGAGATGGAGCGTGGCAAGGCCCAGGTTTTTGACCCTGCAAGGGGCATCCACTTCCAGGTGAGCTGATGATATGCAGCATTTAGCAGCCAAGCCTAGTTCTAAACTCCCCAGACATTAGTCTTCTTTCTGCCATTTTATCAGCCCAGAGAACTTAGGCAAGTTACTCAGAGGTCTGTGCTCAAGTTTTCTCATTTGCAAATCAAGGATAGTGATAGTTCCCACCTCTTAGGGCTGCTGAGAGAATTAACCTCCAACCCACAAGAAAAGCACAGTATGTGGCACATGGAGAACACTCCCGATTGGATGATCAATAACTGATGCAGTCTTAAAATTAGTAGTATCTATTTCTCTGTTTAGGAAGTAGGATTGTGGGGGATGTTTCAGTTTCCTGGCTCTAAAATAAATCCCATGCAGTGGGTTGGTTTAACAAGAGGAATTTCTGGGCTCGTGGTTTCAGAGGCTAGAAGCCTTGTGTCCTCCTGGGGTTGGTATCTTCTGGCTGGCTGGCAATCGTTGAGGTCCCTTGACTTTTCTGTCACATGGCGATGCGCATGGTGGCGTCTACTCCTTTCTCCTCTGGGTTCCAGTTGACTTCCAAGTTCTGGCTGCTTCCTGTGGCTTCTTTCTCCATCTGACTTTCTCTCTGCTTATACAGGACTCTGATAACCCAGATTAAAGTCCAGCTTGATTCAATGGGGCCACGCCTTACCTAAAGTAACATCTTGAAGAGATCTTATTTGCAGAAGGTTCACACTCACCCGAATGAGGGCCAAGACCCAGAAGATGTCCAAGTGGGGGTCCAGAATTTGATCCAGCACAGGAGGCATGTTTAAGTTTCTCTGAATTTGAATTTTTAATGATCGCATATATTCCTTTTTTTTTAACTTCTTAATTGTATAGAATAACATATATACAAAGCAAAGAAATAAAGAAGCAATAGTTTTCAAAGCACTCTTCAAAAAGTAGTTATAGGATGGTTCCCAGAGTTTGTCATGGGCTACCATACCATCCTCTCAGTTTTCCTTCTAACTGCTCCAGAACATAGGAGGCTAGAAGGCATAAATATTTTTTTATCATCACAATCGACTTTGTTTTCTTTTTTGTGAAAAATAATATGTACACAAAAAAGCAATACATTTCCAAGCACAGCACCACAATTAGTTGTACAACAGATTTCAGAGTTTGACATGGGTTACAGTTCCACAATTTTAGGTTTTTACTTCTAGCTGCTCTAAGATACTGGAGACTAAAAGAGATATCAATTTAATGATTCAGCATTCATAGTCATTTGTTAAGCTCTACCTTCTCTGTAAAACTCCACCATCACCTTTGATCTATCTATTCCACTCTTTAGGGGTGTTTGGGTTACAGCCATTCTAACTTTTTCATGTTGGAAGAGGCTGTCAGTAATATGGGGTAGGGAGATGGAACTAGCTGATGTTCTGGAGAGGCTGGGCCCTCTAGGTTTCAGGACTTACCCAGTCCAGGGACCCATCTGGAGGTTGTAGGTTTCTGGAAAGTTATTCTAGTGCGTGGAACTCTTGTGGAAAGGGAAGTTTTGTTTTTATTTTTGTTTCTGTTTTCCCTTGGAAGTGCAGGGTCTGGGAATTGAACCCAGATCTCCCACCTGGCAGATGAGGATTCTACCACGGAGCTACCCTTGCACCACCCTAATGATTGCATATATTCTTAAACACAATAAATACATTTCCATGAAAAATTTATACATTTCTGTGGAAAGCAGGTAAGAAAAAGTTGGGTTTTCTCTTTACTCCCGGTGAAAAGGATGTAGGGGTTTCTCTGGTCTAAACTGCCCCTGAGGGTGAGTGACCAGGCCAAGGTCACACTGAGTGTGCAGGAGCTGAGTGGGAGGGTACAGGAGGGGAGGGTGGAGTAGGGGTGTGGGGGGTAATTTCCCCCAGTCCACCCTGGCGACATCCTGCCTCACAAATGGGAGGGACTGATCCAGGACAAGAAGCCAGGACCCACTGTTCCCCACACACCGCAGATGCAGAGTTTTTGAGAAAACGATTATGGAAATAGTTTGAAAACTGCAATTAGCTGTGTTGGTCTGGTGAGGCACAGAGCCCATAAGTCAACCTCAGAGCTCGGTGCCCAGAGATGTGCATTTGCAAGTAGGGCAAAGGCTTTGCCAGGGGGCTGAACCCGGTGTGTCTCTCTCTGCCTGTATCTCCTCCACCCTGAGAGACTTCAGGACACAATTGAATGCTGTGCTCTGGATTACTGAATTCTGGCTTTGGAAAGATCCTCCAAGGACAGAGCAAAGAGCTACCATTTATTGGTCTCTGTGTCAGAAGGTTTATGTTGCTTATCTCTAAATCCTCATGATGAGTTTGCAATGTCTGGAGTTCATGTGGGTTTTATAACCTGCCCAAGGTCACACAGCTGGCAAGTGACAAAAGCAATTCAAATCCTGATCTGTCTGTCTCCAAAATTCGGGCTCTTTCCATTAGACCAGGGACTGGCAAATCACAGCCTGAAGGCCAAATCCAGCCCATGACTGTTTTATTTTTAATTAAAAAAAATTTTTTTTAGATTTTTTTATACTACCCATGAACCAAGAGTTGTTTCTTATACTTTTAAACAGTTGAAAAAAAAATCAAAAGAAGAATATCTTCGACATGTGACAATGATATGAAATTCATATTTCAGTGTCCAAAAATAAAGTTTTACTGGAACACAGCCACACCTCTTTGTTTACACAAAACAAAAAAATGCTGCGATTAGTGTAACATTCGTTCATGGATTGAACACCCTAAATTAACAAACTTCAATTTTTTGTTGGTCTTTAAAGGTATACGTTTCTTTAAACCTAGGAAGATAAAGCAATATACCAATCAGATTAACAGATTGGAAATCCTCTTGATTTTCTTCCTCTTTTTCTCCTCCTTTCCTCTCCCTTGCACTGGCTGTACATCTTTCCAGTATTGCTTTCTGGGTTTTAAAATCTTTACATGAAATCCACCATAGCATGGTTAATTTATCCATTCTGAAAACGTGGATCAAACTTCTTCATTTTAACTCCTCTCAAAGACTCCACTGTAGTGTTGTGGATTGTTTCCTCAGACCCACATGTGATTATTTTCTAGAAGACGGGCCTGGAAGAGGGGCTGCTGTGTCCCGCGCATACACAGTTATTCTCCATTCGCTGGCTTCTGCCAAGTTCATCACCGGTGGAATGTAGCTCTCACCTGTTTCCTCACATAATCAACGATACTTGATATTATCAGACTTTTAGATTTTTGCCTCCAAGTTGTAAAATTTTATCTGCAAGTTTTTGGATTGTCTTTTCCTCGGTAGTCGTGAGACTAACTCTTTCCCCTACGTTTTTCAGGCAGCCAGCTCTCCTTTTGTGTAAGTTTCTGGTTATATACCTGTTCAAGTTTGCAAGCTGCCGGAATGCAATACACCAGGACTGGAACAGCTTTTTAAAAGGGGAAGTTACAAGTTTACAGTTCTAAGGAAATGAAAGTGTCCAAATTAAGGCACCATAAGAGGTTACCTCCACTTAAGAAAGGCCGAAGGGTCTGAAAACACCTCTGTCTGCTGGGAAGTCACGTGGCTGGCATCTGCTGGTCCCTTGCTCTTGGGCTCCATTGCTTTCAGCCTCTATTCCTGTGGGTGTTCGTCACCTTACTTCTCCAGGGCTGGCTTTCCTCTTTTGGCTTCCCTTGGCTCTCTCCAGGTACTGGCTTCCTTCACATCTCATGGAGATGTCTGCTGGGCTCCAAGTATCTCCAAACATCTGTGTCTCTGTTCTCTGAAGTTTCTGTTCTCCAAGCACTATATCTGCTCTCTCTGCTGGCTCTGAGTCTTCTCTCATTTCTGACTGTCTCCAAAATGTTTCCTCTTTTAAAGGATTCCAGGAAACTGATCAAGACCCATCTGGAATGTGTGGAGTCACATCTCCCGCTAATCTAAAGGTCACACCCACAACTGGGTATGCTACATCTCCATGGAGATAATCTAATCAAAAGTTTCCAAACCTACAACATTGAATGATGACTAAAAAGAAATGCTGCTCCCACAAGCTTGGATCAGGATTAAAACATGGCTTTTTCTGAGGTTCACAATACTCTCAAAGCACAATACCATTTGTCCAATTTTTATTTGGTTATTGGTCTTCTGCTTATTTTTTTCTGGATATGAATTACTTGTCTGTTTCATATGTTGCAAATATCTTCTCTCTGTATGTCGCTCATGTTTTATCTTTGTGGCATTCTTTGCTGGGCAGAAGTCTCTGAATCTGCTATATCAGTCTGTGTCTTTTTGGCATGTTTGGATTTTTTGTCTTCTCTAAGGAATATTTTCTTATAGTGGTTGCATTTTTTCACCATTAGGTCTTTGATTCAGTGGAATTTATTTTTATGGATGGCCTAAAGAGAGGATCTAATTTAATATTTTTTCTGCCAGTGTTCTGGTTTGCTAGCTGCTGGAATGCAATATACCAGAAACAGAATGTCTTTTAACAAGGGGAATTTAATGAGTTGATAGTTTACAGTTCTAAGGCCTAGAAAATGTCCCAATCAAAACAAATCTATAGAAATGTCCAATTTAAGACATCTGGGGAAAGATACCTTGGTTCAAGACAGCCGATGACATTCAACGTTTCTCTCTCAGCTGGAGGGCACATGGCAAACATGGTGGCGTCTGCTGGCTTTCACGTGGCTCTACCAAAAAGGGACTCTCTCCAAAGTGTTTCCTCTTTTAAAGGATTCCAGCAAGCAACTCCACCTTCAATGGGTGGAGACACACCTCCATGGAAATCATCTAATCAAAAGTTACCACCCACAATTGGGTGGGTCACGTCTTCATGGAAACAATCAAAATGCTCCCACCCAGCAATATTGAAAGAGGATCAAAGAGCATGGCTTTTCTGGGGTCCACCACAGATTCAAACTAGCACAACCAGGAACATCAAATTTTCCTTTCTCTGCTTCTTTGTAATATGTCCTCTGTTCCATACACATCTAATATCTGCTGTTACAGGATTTCCTAGCCCATGTTGTTTTTTTGATATCTGTCTATATTAAATCATGCCATACCATTTTATTTATTGTATCTTCTGGATCTTGAGAATTGTAAGATCTCTGTTTCAGTCTTTTCCTTTTTTTCCTTCTTAGGCTCATCTTGGCTCTTGGGAAATCTTTATCCTTCCCATGTTGAGTGCACTCCCTGAAAGCATAATCCAAGTTCTCTTCCCCAGAGTTTGCTGCAGGTGGGGCACTGTACTCACCAAAAACAGCCCATAAGGTAGATGCTCTTAAAATAATTGTGTCCATTCTTACAGATGAGGAAACTGAGGCACGGCCATAAAGTTGCTCACCAGAGTCCACAGAGCTGGGATGTGGCAGAGTTAGGAATCAAAGGGAGACATTTTGATGCCCCAAAGCTATATTTTATAACCCTAACCCCAAACTGCCTCTCAATTGAGCATAGAATTTGGTAGAATCATTGCAGACAAACTGACTACTTTTTAAACATTTTTCAACTTTTTATTCCAAAATAATTTCAAAGTTAAAAAGAAAAGCTGCAAGAGTTAGCATAATACAAAGAGCACCCATATGATTTGCCTATTTTTTTTAACAATTTACCTCATTTGCTTTATCATGTGGATGTGCTGTCTCTCTCTCTCTCTCTCTCTCTCTCTATATATATATATATAGTCATGTGTATGTAAAAAATTATTTTCTGAAGCATTTCAGATTAAGTCATATACGTTATGGGTTGGGTTTTTTTTTTTTTTTTTTTTACCCTTGAGAACATCAGTGTGAAATCCAAAGAGTGTCTTTTGCATAACTACAGCACAGCTATCAACTTCAGGAAATTTAACATTAACAAAATACTTTTAGATAATCTGCTGATCATATTCCAATTTTTTTTCAATTGACCCATTAATGTCTTTTCCTGCATTTATTTTTTCTCCAGTACTGGAGCCAGTCTAAAGTCAGGTCTTCATTCAGTAACCAAGTTCCTTTACCTTTTGTGTGTGTGTGTGCTGTATGGCGGGGTCACATTTCATTTTTTTCCATGTGAGTATCCCATATTGTGGCACCATTTGTTGAATTTGTGTTTGTTTGTTTGTTTGTTTTTGGGAAGTACGTGGACCTGGAATCAAACCCAGATCTCCTGCATGGCAGGCAAGAATTCTACCACTGAACTCTCCTGGCACCCTGGCCCCCCCCTGACCTTTTTAAAATCTGGGACATTTTTTTGGCCTTTGTTTGTCTGATATCATGCTGATGTTTTTGAAGAAGGCAGCTTCTTAACCCTTTTTTTTTTCAAAGAACATTATTTGGGGAATGTGGTAGTTAGATTCAGTTGTCAGCTTGGCCAGGTGAAGGCACCTAGTTCTACTGCTGTGGACATGAGCCAATGGTACGTGAACCTCATCTGTTACTCATTACATCTGCAGTTGGCTAGGAGGCATGCCTGCTGCAATGAATGACCTTTCACTTAATTGGCTGGTGCTTAAATGAGAGAACGCAGTGTAGCACAGCCTAAGCAGCTCAGCATACCTCATCTCAGCACTCGCAGCTCAGCCCAGGACTTTGAAGATGCAGAAAGAAATCACCCCAGGAAAGTTGTTGGAACCCAGAGGCCTGGAGAGAAGACCAGCAGACCATCCCGTAAATTCCTACGTAAGAAAGAACCTCAGTGGAAATTTAGCTGCCTTTCCTCTGAAGAACTAACAAAATAAATCCCCCTTTTTTTTTTTTTTTAAAGGAAAGACAGAGAGAAGGAAGGAAGGAAGGAAGAAAGGGAAACATTTTCTTGTTTTATTGTATTCTGTTTCTCCGTTTTTGTTACATGGGCTGGGGCCGGGAATCGAACCGAGGTCCTCCGGCATAGCAGGCAAGCACTTTGCCCGCTGAGCCACCGCGGCCCGCCCAATAAATCCCCTTTTATTAAAAGCCAATCCATCTCTGGTGTGTTGCATTCTGGCAGCTACCAAACTAGAACAGGGAATTTACCTAGTATTCCCCAATATAGATTCAGTTTACCCATCCCCAGCCAGCAAACTACATATCAGGCTCTGTGTACTTCTCATGGGGTCACACTTGGAGGCACAGGAATCTATCGAGAAAGGCTGATTCACATTTGACATGATACAAGTCTTCAAACAAGGCTTGGATTATGGTTGTCACAATCCTAAATACCTCAGTTGTACCTTAAATACCAACTGATCAGTATTTTAAAATTTTGCTAAAATATTTATCTAAGATGTGCTGGGGTTGAAATGATGTATGTCCCCTAGAAAAGCCACGTTTTAATCAAAATCCCATTTCATTAAGGCAGAATAATCTGTATTCAATACTGTATGTTTAAAACTGTAATTAATCATCTCCCTGGAGATGTGATTTAATCAAGAGTGGTTGTTAAACTGGATTAGGTGATGACATGTCTCCACCCATTTGGGTGGGGCTTGATAAGTTTCTGGAGTCCTATAAAAGAAGAAACATTTTGGAGAATGAGAGATTCAGAGAGCGCAGAGCAGACAACATAGCCACGAGAAGCAGAGTCCACCAGCCAGCAACCTTTGGAGATGAAGGAAAATGCCTCCCAGGGAGCTTCATGAAACAGGAATCCAGGAGAAGAAGCTAGCAGATGATGCCGTGTTTGCCATGTGCCCTTCCAGATGAGAGAGAAACCCTGAACTTCATCAGCCTTCTTGAACCAAGGTATCTTTCCCTGGATGCCTTTGATTGGACATTTCTATAGACTTGTTTTAATTGGGAAATTTTCTCAGCCTTAGAACTGTAAACTAGCAATTTATTAAATTCCCCTTTTTAAATGCCATTCTGTTTCTGGTATTTTGCATTCCGGCAGCTAGCAAACTAGAACATAAGACTAGCTGTTGAAAATATCTGGTGAAATCCTAGGCATTTTCTTAGAGGTCTGTACCTTCCTTTCTAAAAAAGCTGCCACATCAAATATTCCTATGGACTCTAATTCCAACCAAAATGCCATCTGTCTCTGTTTTAATTCTGTTGGAAAGCACCCGCTGAAATCCATGTATTATTATAATTAGGGTAATAAAAGAAATACAATATCACTTTAATTATGTTCCAGTGCGTAAAACATTCTTCATTGGAGGAGCCAGAGTTATTGAAGATAGCAGAGGTTTTTTTTTCCTTCTTCTTAATTTATAATGAAAAGATGGCAGCGGCTGGGGTAAAGAGAATTAAATTCGTTTTTATCATACAAGTCAAAACCATCACTTTATTTCTTGGCTCTCAGTCCCCGAAATCTTTGTAAAAAATCTTCCCTGACAGTTTTTCCCTCTCAAGTTCCTGCCAAGACACTGGGGAATTGCATGTAGATTTTAGTGAGAAAACATTAGTGGGATTAGTTTTCTTTTGTTTTATAACAAATAATCACAAATGTAGCAAAAGAAAATGAATACACAGGTGGGTCTCCAGGCTGGTCTGCAGAGGGGACATCCCCTGAGAAGGCCGGAGAAATTCCCTGATAGAACAAGAATTTTCTTCATGGCTTATGCCCATTTTTCTAATTGATTTGTAATGCTTTAAATAAAAAAGCGAACTGTTGAATTTTGAGAATTCTTAATATATTCTGGATGTGAGGACTTTATCAAATATATGGTCTGCAAATATTTCCCCCCAGTTAGTGGTTTGTCTTTTCATCCTCATCACAGGATCTTTTACAAGGCAAAAGTGTTTAATTTTGATTACCACAGCCTAAATCCCCAAGATTTTCTCCTAAAATTAATATAGTTTTGGGTTTTGCATTTAAATCTATGATCCATTTTACATCAGTACTTTCTTATTATTGCCAAATAATATTCCATTGTAGGGATATATCACATTTTATTTACCCTATCAGCAATTAATTAACATTTGTGTTTTCTACTTTTTAGCTATTAAGGATAATGTTGCTATGAACATTCATAAACAAGTTTCTTTGCAAATATACGTATTCATTTCTCTTGGATTGCCTAGGAGTGGAGTTACTGGGTCATACGGCGTTCTAGCTAGCTTCCAGAACATGATATACCAGAAACAGAATGGCTTTTAAATAGGGGAATTTATTAAGCTGCAAGTTTACAGTTCTAAGGCCATGAAAATGTCCAAATTAAGGCACCAACAAGGGGTTACCTTCACTCAAGAAAGGCTGATGAAGTTCAGGGTTTCTTTCCCAGCTGGGAGGGCACATGGTGATGTCTGCTAGCTTTCCATCCCAGCTTTCTGTTTCATGAAACTCCCTCATGGGTATCTTCCTTCTTCATCTCCAAAGGTCTCTGGTTGCATAGGGTGTGTTGGTTCTGGTGGCTGTCTTGGCTCTAAAGGTTTTTCCAAAACAGTTCCCTCTTAAAGGGCTCCAGTAGGCAACCCCACCTTGAATGGGTGGAGGCACATCTCCATGGAAACCATCTAATCAAAGTTATCACCCACAATTTGGGTGAGTCACATCTCCCTGGAAACAATCAAAAAGTTCCCACCTAACAATATTGAAAGAGGATTAAATGACTTGGCTTTTCTGGGGGTGCACAACAGATTCAAACTGGTAGATATGATAACTCTCCATTTACCCTTTTTTTTTGCTGGTTTTCACAGAAACTGCACCATTTTACCTTCCCGCCAGTAGATGAGGGCTCTAATTTCTCCACCTATTCACCAGCATTTGTTATTGTCTTATTATAGCCATCCTAATAGCTATGAAATGGTATCGCTTGATGGTTTTAATTTGCATGCTTAACATTAAGTGTCTTTTCATTAACTTACTGGCCATTTTTATACCTTCTTTGGAGAAAGGTCTACTTTTGCTCATTTTGTAATTGGGTTGTCTTTTTTTTAATCTTCAGATTTTATTGAGATATATTCACATACCATATATTGCATCGAAAATATACAATGTCTCACATCATCATTTTGTTGTGTAATCATCATCACACTCAATTTTAGACCATTTTCATTGCTCCAAAAAGAAATATATCAGATAGACACACAAAAAGAAAACCCCAAACACCCCATATCCCTTATCCCCTCCTATTATTGATCCCTAATATTGGTGTGGTACATCTGTTACTGTAGATGATAGAATATTAAGGCATTACTCTTAATCATAGCCTGAAGCTTGTGATAGTTCCCCCCATATTCTACTCTGCTATTCTACTCTGTTATTAACTCTTTGTACAAATATTGTACCTTTGTAGCAACTCATGCAAGAACTTATTTATATTTGTAGTGTTAACTAACATACATAACTTTAAACAACCCCTTTCAATTGAATTCACCTACAATATGGCACTATTATTTGCAATCCCAATAATGAGCTACCATCACCTCTATCCATTCCCCAATATTTTTTGACCTCTTTAACAATTCTATGCATATTAGATATTCAATTTTTTTTTAGCAATTCTAGTTGGTTTACCTTTCCATATAGGTATTATAGTTATCTTATTTATATCTGTAAAAATATCTTGCTAGGAATTATGTTAAACTTATAGATCAATTTGGGGAGATTTAACAATTTTATTATATTATGTTTTCCATGTCTTCATTCATTAAGAACTTCTTTGATTTCTACCATTAGCATTTTGGAGTTTCCAGTATTTGAGCCCTACACATGTTTCATTAGACAGACACCTAGGTATTTTTCAGAGTCATTTTAAATCGTGCTGTATTTTAAATTTTGCTATCTATACGTGCATAGCTAGTTTATAGAATTATGATTAACTTATGTTTGTTAATCTTGCATCATGCAAGCTTGCTGAACTCAGTTCTAGGAGTTTTTTTTTTTAATTCCTGTGGGGTTTTGTATGTAGACTATTATATTATCTACAGATAGGACAAATTATTTCTATCTTTCTGATCTGTTTGGCTTTTACTCCTTTTATTGCTTATTGGGCTGCCAAGAACTTTCAGCACTACATTGAATGTGAGTGGTGACAATGGACATTTTGCCTTCTTCCTGCCCTTAGGGCAAAAGCAATCAGTATTACCATCAAGTATAATGTTAGCTGTGGGGCTGTTGTAGATTTTCTTTACCAAGTTGAAGAAATTTCCTTCCATTCATAGCTTTATGAATGTTTTTGTCATGAATGGGTATAAAGTTTTCTCAAGTTCCTTTTCTGTATCATTTGTTGTGATCTGGGATTATTCTTCTTTAGTCTGTTAATATGGTGGATTACACTGACTGATTTTTGAATTTTGAACAAACCTTGCATCCCTGGAATAAATGCCATGAAGTTATGGCGCATAACTATTTTATATATTGGTGAATTCCATTTACTAATATTACAGCAAGAGTTTTTGTGTCTGTGTTTATGAGAGATGTTAGTCTGTAATTTTCCTGTTTTGTATTTTTGGGGGAGGGTTTGGTTTTAATATCAGGTTAATCTGACTTCACAGAATGAATTAGGAAGTATTATCTCCTTTTCAATTTTCTAGAAGAGGTTGGGTTTAATTGGTATTAATTCTCTTTGAATGTTTGTTAGAATTCTCCTGTGAAACTATTTGGACCAGCAGGCTTCTTTTTTTTTGGACTTTATAAATTACAAATCCAATTCCTTTGAGACCTAAGGGCTATCAAAATATCTATTTCATATTAATGAGTTGTGGTAATTTGCACTTTTTGTACAATTGGTCCGTTTTATCTATGTTGTCAGATTTATGTGTGTGGACTTGTTTGTCGTATTTCCTGTCCTTGATAATTTTCTTTGCTCTGAATTTATCTGATATTAATATAGCCACTCTTGCTTTCTTTTTATTAATACTTTTATGGCATAAATTTTTCCATCCATTCACTTTCAATATACCTATGTCATTATATTTGAAGTGAATTTCTTGTAGACAGTGTATAGTTTGGCCAAGGGTGGGTTTTGGGTTGTTGTTGTTGGTATGATTGCTTGTTTTTCTTTTCATTGATGAATTTAGTCAATTTATACATAATGTAGTTATTGATATGTTGAAACTTTGTCTTTTTTATATTTTGTTTTCTGTTTTTAATTTTGATCTTTTCTTTTTCCTGCTTTCCTATAGATTACTTGAAGAGTTTTTAAAATTCTATTTTGATTTATTCATGGTAGTTTTGAGTGCATTGCTTTACATAGTTTTTTTTTTTTCCAGAAAAGTTGTGGGTTTACAGAAGAATCCTGCATAAAATCCAGGATTCCTATAAACCACTTTATTATTAATACCTTGCATTAATGCTGAACACTTGTTACAATTGATAACACATTTTTATAATTGTACTAGTTCATAGTTTTTTTTAGCAGTAATTCTAGATATTACATTATATTTATGAACTTATCATAGTCTAATGGTATGCTGTTTTGAAGCTGTCTTATACCCCAGGAAAGACCACTTCTTTTAATAAATTCTTATAGGTGCAGACGTGTTGAGGATGGGATCTTTTGGGTAGGTTATTTCAATTTGAGATGTGAGCTGCCCTATTTATGGTGGGTCTTAATCTCCTTACTGGGGTCCTTTGGGGATAAAAGATGGAAACACCAAGAGAGCTCACAGAGAAAAGCCCAAGAGAAGCTAAGAGAGGACCCACAGAGGAGGCCACTGGAACCAGAAGCTGAAACCAGAGAGAGAAGGACCAGCAGATGCCAGCCATGTGCCTTCCCATGAGGCAGACGTGTCCCAGATGTTGGTGGCTTTTCTTAAGAGAAGGTATCATTCTATTGATATCTTCATTTGGACATTTTCATGGCCTTAGAACTGTAAATTTTTAATCTGATAAATCCCTACTGTAAAAGCCAACCCACTTCTAGTATATTGCATTATGGTAGCTTTATCAAACTGAAACAAATGATATTAACATTTTAACGGTTCAAGTGAAATGTAGGAACTTTGGTTCTCTTTATGTCTTTTTACCCTCCACCTTTTATAATTCTCTTAAAATTTTCTTTATACATTTAGAACAACATCCCATTGTGTTTTTTTTACTTCAATTGCCAAACATAATTTAGAAATCTTAAAAGGAAAATGACAATCTATTTTATTTACTCTTGATTTTACTCTTTTCAATGTACTTGCCTCCTAACGTTCCAAGACTCTTTTTTTTTCATGTTTTCATTTCCATTTAGAGAACTTCCTCTTGCCATTCTTGCAGGGTAAGTTTGCTGGCAATAGTGTTTTTCTTTGTTTTCCTTCCTCTGAGCATAATTGACTTACCCTTCTGTTCTAGTTTTCTAGCTGCTGGAATGCAATATGCCAGAAACAGAATGGCTTTTAAAAAGGGGAATTTAATCAGATGTTAGCTTACAGTTCCAAGGCTGAGAAAATGCCCCAATTACAACAAGTCTATAGAAATGTCCAATCAAAGGTGTCTGGAGAAAGATACCTTGGTTCAAGAAGGCCGACGACATTCAACGTTTCTCTCTCAGCTGGAAGGGCACATGGTGAACATGGTGGCATCTGCTGGCTTTCACGTGGCTCTACCAAAAGGGACTCTTTCTAAAATCTTTCCTCTTTTAAAGGATTCCAGCAAGCAACTCCACCTTCAGTGGGTGGAGACACACCTCCATGGAAATCATCTAATCAAAAGTTCCTACCCACAATTGGGTGGGTCACGTCTTCATGGATCAATCAAAATGCTCCCACCCAGCAATATTGAATGAGGATCAAAGGGCATGGTTTTTCTGGGGTCCACCACAGATTCAAACCAGCACACCTTCTTTCCAGAAGGATATTTTCACTAGATGTAAGATTTTGGATTGACTGGGTTTTTTTGTTTGTTTTACTTCAGTACTTGAAAAATGTTGGGCCACTTCCTGCCGGCTTCAGTATTTTCTTTGTTGCATTTTTTTCTTTAATGAAGTGCTTTTAATAGACAAAAAAACCCTTCCAAAGTGCCTTTCTTGCACACTTATGGCTTTAACCCTTGACTAGGGGACACAGAAAAAGGGGACACCACCATGGAGCCCCCTGGATTTTGCTCACACCACAAAAGGAGTTTTAAGGAAGTTTAATTCAAGGCTGTGAAATTACATCCGCAACAAGAACAAGACATTCAAAAATAGCTCAGCCTACCAAATGTTCCCCATATCAACAAACCATCAAACAAATCAAGATGACAGTTACTCTGAGGGACAGATACACAGAGCCACTGAAACAGTTCAACCTGTCATGGGCACAGAGGGTGCACTCAGAGATCTCTGGTGCCCACAGAATCAACACAGGTAGCAGGGCACTATGCGTCGGCCTCCAAGCTTACACCTTTTGATTCCCCATAAATATTTTAACACTTTCCTGGGAGAGCAAATGTACCACAAACAGGATTATGGAAAACACATTGCTGGTCACAGCCATGCTGAAATAGTCAACAGCTTTCATGGTTGGTGCCTTTCAGGCACTGAGATGAAGCTTAAAAATACGCCAGGGAAAGCTTGGTCTTTCCTCCAGAGGTTACCACCTGGATTAGGCTTCCTAAACTTGGTTGGTTTCTCCCTCTGATCCAGTCATGGAAGGTTTCTACCAGGAACTCCAGGGGTGTCCAGGAGCTGAGGTCGGCCTCTAGCCTTGACTTCCTATTCATTGGGGAGTCCAGGGTATCTGGGAGCACGGCGATGGTGGTGGTTGGCATGCCACTGTTCTTCCTTGCCAGACCCTGGCAGAGCTGGTGGACAGCAGCCTTCGCCATGCAGCAGCCAAGCATCTTAGGAGTCCCTTCCAGGCAGTCTTGGCACCGGCCAAGGTCAGGATGCCTCCTTCCTTGAGGTGCTTGCTGGCCAGGTGGCTGGACATGGTGGATGTCCATATGTTCTGCTTCCACATCAGGTCACAGTTCTTGAAGAGAGACTTGGGTCTGGCATTGCCCTCAGCCCATCCTCCAGCTGCACAAAGAGTTGTGTCCACTTCTCTTCACCCAAGAGCTTTCTAACCTCAGCAGTCAGTCTGCTCCATAAAGGCGTCTGTCATTTTAACTAGAATGCTAGCACTAGCCTTTTCATTCTCCACCACGTTGATGCTGGCTACCCACCAGATGTGGACTTGGAACAGCTGCATGCTTCAGTAGCCCAGCACACCCCTGCTGCCATACACCAGCACCCTGTGTGCATTGCCCACTGCAGCCGTCCTGCTCCTTCTGGCCTTGCAGCTGCAATCTGGTCTTTTTTTTTCTTTTTTGGGTGCATGGTCCAGGAATTGAACTCGGGTCTTCCGCATGGGAGATGAGCATTCTACAACTGAACCACTGCATTGTTTTTGTAAATGAGAAACCCACTGTCATTTAAATTGTTTCCCCTCTGTAGTTAAAGCATCATTCATCTTATTATTTTCAAGAGATTTTGATTTTCAGAAATTTGACTATGATGTGCCATGGCCTCGATTTCTTTTGAGTTTTACCTTGAATCTCTAAGTTTCTGCCTTTTGTTAAATTTGGAAAAATTTCCACCATTATATCTTCAACTACTTTTTTTTATCCCTGTCCTCCTTTTTCTTTCTTTCTGTGACTCTGATGACACAATTCTTAGATTGTTTGTTATACCTCCACAGTTTCTTGAAGATCTGTTTGTTTTTGTTTTCATTCTATTAACTCTCAATGATAACTGAATGTCTTATTTTCCTGTCTTTAAGTTCACTGATTCTTTCTTTTATCCTCTTCATTCTGCTATTGAGTCCATCATTTGATGTTTTAATTTCAGTTACTGTATTTTTCAGCTCTAAGTTTCCATTTTGTTCTTTATATCTTCTAGTTCTTTACATACACTTTCTATTTTTTGTTGAGACTTTCTGTTTTTTTTCATGTGTTTCAAGCATTTTCCTAATTGTTTGTTGAAGTACTTTTAAATTTTGGCTACTTAAAAGTTCTTGTCAGATAATTCAAGCATCTATATCATCTTGGAGTTGGCATCTGTTGGTTGTCTTTTCTCTTTCAACGTGAGATATTCCTGGTTCTTTATATGTGAGTGATTTTCAATTAAAATCTGAGCATTTTGGGTATCAAGTTATGAGACTTGGGATCTTCTTTAATCTTCTGTTTTAGCAGGCTTCCTCTGACAGTGTTCTGGTGGGTGAAGGGGGATATCTCCTTACTACTTCCAGGGGTGGCAGATGAGGTGCCCTGTTACTATGTATGCAGTGGGAGTTCAGAGTCCCCTCAAAGGCTGATGGATACTGTCATTGCTAGGAGGGTCAGGGGCAGCTCAGTGCTGTGCTGCATGGCTTCCATCGACATTATGGAGAGATTAAGGGGAGTAAACTCATTATTGCTGGGCAGTGGTGAAAGTCCTGCTTCTCCAGGTCCTGCTTTGATGCCACTCAGCAAGGAGTATGAGGGGCACCCCTTTACTGCAGGTGGAGGTGGAAGTCCAGGCTCCCCAAGTGGTCTCCACGGACACTGTGGGGGATAAGGATGGGATGGGACATTTTCTGTCCTTTGGGAAAAAAGACTGGGTTCCCTTTCAGGACTGCATGGGCAGGCACCGGAATCAAACCTGAGTCTCTGGCATGGCAGGTGAGAACTCGCCGCTGAGCCACTGCAGCCTGCCCTCATTAATTAGATTTTGCAGACAGTTTTTCTGCAAAACTTCAAGGCTGAAGTTTTGTTCTGTGGTGTTTGACTGGAATAAAGAGGTTCCCATTGGAAAGTGTTCTGTCTTGCTGGTCCTTCAACTAGAGAGAGCAAGTTTTTCTTGGGGCTTTTACATCTGTGCCTTTGATGTTTCCATATAGCTGGCTTCTCCAGCTCCAAGTCTGGGACATCTGAGGCAAAAAGAAAACCCAGGGACTCACTACCATGCCATTCTCTGAATCCTTGGAGTCTTTAGATGGTTTTTCTTTCCTCTATTCAACTTTCAGGGTCTTCTAATGCTTGTTTCATTTTTTAAGGTCCAGGTATTTTAGCTGGACTTTTGGGAAGAATAGACAAAAGTGCATCTGCTACCTATTTCAGGAAGTGGTAGTCTGAAATGAATTTTTAAGAGCTTCAGGGATGACTTATATGCTTTTTGGGAAGGGGACTGGGTAGCCTGGCATCACTCAGACACAGAGTCCTGTTCATGGAGGGTCCTGAAGGAAGGAAGAGCCTATAGAGTGGCCACGGGGTGGCAGCCTCAGGAGGTGACCAGATAGAGGACTCGCCAGGGAAGTGCCCGACAAGATCCGCTGCTGAGCTGAGAAGGCAGAGCCAACTGACTGGCACACAAATCAGAAGACTTCACTAACCCCCAGATTAAACCCTCTGTGCTTCCTCTTTAAAGTCTCTTTAAGCATCTGTGGCACACACACAGACCCTCATTATTCACCAGAATTGCTTGAGCTGTTCCTATTATTAAATTTTGTTCCATTAAATAACCTTCTAATGGTTCTCAGTAAGACCAGACATGCTCGCTCTCCCCTCCTTGTCTGAATGAAGCAGATAAAAGGCTGGGGAGTATCTGTATAGAGTGGGATTGCACCCACCAAAGAGAGCTATGCAAACCGTCCCCTGTGTCCTCGAGGCAGCGTGGCTGTCCAGGGAAGAGCAGAGTGCTTGGAGCTGGGCCTTTGGCTACCCCAGAGGATGGAAATGCATGGACACCCCAGAGATTTCTTTCATGAGATATATTGATTTTCAACAGTCTTTGTGGGACATAAAGAGAAGTGGATCACTGACTTGGTGGGGTTTACAGTCCACCTGGACTTAAAGTCTAACACTCACAAAGCAGAGTGTGAAGGGCTGAAGGGAGGGAAACAAGAGGGAAACAGAAGAGGAGCCCCTCATTCCCATTAGGGCATCTGAAGCCTTCCTGAAAGAGGACTCTTGTGAAATGCACAAAGATCATGCCTCCACCTTGCTGAAAGTAGCATCAATTTCCCATCACTCTCAGGATGGATCATAGCGGCTCTGTGGGTGACGAGGCCCCTCCTTGTCCAGCCCTGCTGGGGCCCAGGAGCTTCTGTCCAGCCTTGAGGGCCTCATGGCCTCCTCTGCCTCCACAGGGCCTTCCCACCTGCCGATGCTGTGCCTTGAGTGCTGTTCACCTCCTTTTATACCACGTGGTGATGCTTTGCATGTTTTATGACATGCCCAGCTGCCTGTGGGTCTGTGTAGGTCTCCGCCCTTTTTCTGCACCCTATATGGACAGGGGTTGGTCTGGCCCCATCAACCTGGGCACTGGCGCTTGTTTGTGAAGGAAAGCAATTAGGATGCAAAGTGGATCCTCAGCCCTGGGAACCCGGTCTTCGGGAACGGTGGGGAGGGATCGCCTAAGCTGGGGAAGGAGGACTGGAGTTCTGAGAAGAGAGGCCCATGTCCACAGAGGGAGGGCAGGATCACCTACAGTGGGTAATAGACAGCCTTCGAGGAAAGGCCCTCTACTCAGGGCAGCAGGGGGCTGGAGGGAGGAGACTTCCTAGGAGACGGCCAGTGAACAGTGCAGGGGAGAGGAGGTCCCTGGGCTGGGGCTGGGCTGGCGTCTGTTTGCTTCTTCATGTGTGGCCTTAGCCCTCCCTACCCAGCCCCCCCACCCCCACCCCATTCTGCCACCGCCACCCCTCTTCTGCCTCCCGGAAGACCAGGCTGGACAGGGCAGGCTGGGAGCTTGCGGCCATAGCTGGGGTCATCTGAGCTGCCCCAGGGAAGGCTCTGGAGACAGTCTCAGGGGTCCTGGAGCTCACCCTGCGGTGCCACAGAGGCACCCTGGTCACTGAGCCACACTGGCCCATTAAAAACTGCTATCAACTTGTGTCAACTCTCCAACCCCTGGGTCAGCGTGAGACCTGCCCCTGGAACCACACGGAGCTGGGTGCAAACCCTGGACCTCTCGCACCTGAGCATAAGCACAAGAAAGATGGCCGTCCCCAGGCAGAGGGGCCCATAACCTCGTCCCTGACTTAGGAGGCTCCACAGGCACGTGCATATCCAAATGCAAAGACTTTTTTTGGGGTCTTGTAAGATAGTCTTTTGAAAGTTCAGCTGCCATGTCAGCGTGCAGAGGAGGGTTGGAAGTGAGGGCAGGTGTGCTGGGAAGGGGAAAACCACAGCTGACCTGGGAACCCGAGAGTCCAGCTTATTGAAATAAAAGACTGCTTTTATTTGAATTAGCAACATGCATTTCTAGGGCACCCAGAATCCCAGAGAATGGTGCTGTGCCCCCCCCCCCCCACATGGGGTGTCTGCCTTGGGAAGGCACTTGGCAGAGCCTCAAGTCTAGTGGGAAGTGAAAGGTGTTGAGAAGAACCTGGAAGGATGTGACCAGGTCACTTCCCCCATCCCAGTGTCCTTCCTAAGAGTCTCTGCTCAGCTTCCCCCTCACCCCACCCTGCTTTACCTAGAAGACCCCAACCCCAAGTGATCCCTGGGGAGTGGACTCCAGGGCGCAGGGTGCAGGGCAGAAGGTGGGCTGGGCTGAGGGAGCAGCTTGACTTACAACTTTTTAAATATTTAGACACATGACTCTGCAAATGGTAGGAGCTTCCTAGAAGGGCCACCTAAAGGGAAAAGGCCCACCCTGGTCCCCAGCAGCATCTCGGCGCTCTCTTGGGTACAAAGAGGCAGATGTAGCCTCCGCATTTGGCCAGGGGCTCCTCTCCCCAGGAGCTGAGACTGCAGTGCTGGCTGCACATCTGCTGCTCCCTCTGCAGCCCCACGGCCCCCTCCCCAGGGTGCAGGCCCACTGCCAACCACGGACACCCATCCGGGGGCCATGCCCCCTTCAGCAGGGTCCCCAAGGACTCCCAAATGAAGCTTCCCAGAGGCTGAAGAGCATGGTATGAATATTGCATGAGTGATAATAGCCCCACCACTCAGCGGGGGTGCAGCGCTTTCCTCCTCCACAAGCCTTTACCATCATTAATTAGTTATCCCCACCCTGCTTTCTCTGGGAAGGCAGGATCTGAGAGCCGCTCTTGAAAACCCGCCCTTCCCCATTGTAGGAAGCACAAATGGTTGCCCAGGACCCAGAGCAGAGCGGTGTCTTGGGGCAGGAGCAGCAGAACGGGTATGCTGGGTTCTGGTTCCAAACATCCTGACCTCCAGCCCGCACTGGGGTCGCAAGAACATCTCAGGACCCAAAAAAGAGAAGAGCGATGCCCCTTCATCCAAGCCCTGGCTGGTGATTCCAGCTTGGGTCACCTTGTCCGGCTCTCCTGGCTATGACCACCAGGGGGCAAAGTCAGCTTCCAGCTCCCCCTGTTCTCCCCGCACCCCAGGGACTCCCCAAGATTCAGCGGTTCCCTGATCAGGTACAGCCTGGCGTTTGCAGGTGCCGCCACCTCCTGGTCAGAAAGGACCTTCCAGGAGGAGCTGGGGTGACAGCCTCCCTGGGGCGCGTGGGGCTCCCCTCAGCCCCTTTGGAAGACACCCCACTGCCCCATGCTCAGAGCTCCCTCCAGCTCTTCCTTGGGCCCCACACTGGTTTCCCTGCCTCCAGCCCCTCCATTAAGCTGAAAAGATATTGATCCGTTTGGCTTCTGTGAGTAGAGCGTTTTAATCCCACTGTGTGAATCTTTAAGAATTAATTAGCCAAGAATGCTCAGGAAAAACAAAGTGGGCAGAAGTTTAGCTACGGTCTGGTCACCCCTCGTGACTGTTTGCCTCTTAATTACCGTGCTCTTTCTGGAAACTGGAGACACCTTCCCTGGTGGGGCTCACTCAGCCTGAGCTCGGCTTCTCCATTGCCCCTGTGGTGGCCTTCCCTGACCTTGTGCTTTGGGCTCCTGTGAAGGGTGACTGTGAGCTGACTGGCTCATCCCCACCAACTCTGGGAAACCCTGAGAGCCTGGGCTGCATGGGAAAAGACCGAAACAGAGGGCAGATGCTGTTGGGGTCAAAAAAAGAAAAGCTAGCTAGAGCAAAAGTTCTTTTTTTCCACCTTGGAGCTGTGCCACCAGCTTGGCTGCAGACAGCTTTTCCATGCCCTGGGCTCTCCTCTCAGTTCACCCAGAATGCTTACCGAGCCCAGAGAGGTGGGCACATCTCATGCCATTTGTACCCTCACTTGCTCTCACCCTGCTGAGCCTCCTCTCCACTTGCCCACTTCTCCCTGCCCCCTCATGCCAGGACGGGCACCCGGAATGCCTTCTTGGCCTGCTCACCTCTTTCCCACCCGCAGCCTCATTTCACTAGTTCCTACGCCTTTTGTTTTTAATTTAAAAAGTGTTTTCTCCAGTGAACCATCTCTGATGCCCCGGCTAGGTTTGTGCTACCCCCTTCCACCTACTGGGTGCCTGGTTCTTCTCCTGCTTTAGCAGTGACTCTCTCTGAGCGGAATTCCTTCCTTGCTGCCCCTCTTCTCAGGGGCACGCGGGACCACCTCTGGCCAGAAGGGGGCCCAGGGTCTTGAGCTATGTTTTCTGGTGCAAACTTGGTGAGACTGGAGACACGAATGGAAACCAAGGAACGTCCACAGGCCCCCACGCTGCGCCTGTGCCATCTCTGCTTCACATCTCTTTCTCCTTCATTTCCCTGGGGCCACAACGCTCCACCTTTTGAAACACCTCTCGGGCCCCCGTTCTGCCGCATCTGGGTGCCCTGTAGGAAGAGTGCAGACCTCCTGCTTGGTAGAAGGTTGGCCTAGAGTTGAGTTTTAACGAAACTGGAAGTGGGCAGTTGAGGAAGAGCAATTTCTGGTGGGAACAGTGAACCTGAGTGTTCTGCAAGTGACAGCCAGGGGAGGCTGTAAACCAGCATGAGTCGGAAGGTGCTGGGTCAGGCACACCGCAGGGCTGATGATACACTCATCTGTCCTTTCACCATTGGCTGCAGAGAAACTAAGGAAATGGCTCGTAATCTTGGGTAGATGCAGTTACCATTTATCTCCAGCATCAAAGAACCCCATGGTAGGGGCCAAAGGGCCAAGGCTACACACCTTGCTTTTCTGAGAAGAGGACACTTTTGTGAACTCTGAGGAAGGGATGTGAGTACCAACATCAGCATGGTTAAAACCAGTACAACTAGAATAACTGGGCCTTTGTCTTGGGTTTCACTAAGACCTTCTGGATCAGCTTCCATTATAGGGAGATAAATGGGCAAGAAAGTAAGGAGCTGTCTTCATTGAGTCCTTTCTATACATCAAGGTCATAAGTCCCCATTTTCAGATGGGAAATTTGAGGCCCAAGGCCATACAGTTGGACCCATTATTGGATCTAACTGGACAGAGATTGTCTCTTTTACTCTCATGTCAGTCCCTTCTCGAGGCCTCTCTCACAGCTGACCCCAGATGGTGTCTGACTTGTGCTCTGACCAGGAGGACCCCACAGCTTGGTGGGTGGGACAGATGCTCACCCAGCCTGCAGCTCTACAATCTCAGCCTAGTGTCTGTCATGAACAATGTGACGGCATGACTCAGCCCAATGTAGCTGGAGGAATTTTCTCACTGAGGTGACTCAAAAGTCCAAAGAGACTTGATTTAGGTAGAGCTATATTCAGGGACTCAGAGATGGCCTCAGCTCAGCCTTCTTGGTGGAGGTTTTGGGCTCAGCTGGCTTCTACCACCCTGTGGGTTCCGGCGGCTCCACATATCCCTCAGCTACAATTCCAGGACAAGGAGTTCCCCTTTGTCAATATTTTCCCAAAGTCCCAGAGTTGAATCCCATTGGCCTGAATGGGGTCACCTGCCCCATCCCTTGAGCAAACGCGTGGACGAAAAGAAGGAATATGCTAATTGATGAGGTGTGGTTCACACACCTGTCCTGGAACCTGCCTCGCCGGATAACATGGAGGTGGTACCCCCAAGGAGAATCAAGGTGTTGCTAGCCAACAAGGGGACAGGGAGACAGGTGGGCTGCCCAGCAAATTACCCCTCCACTCACCCCATTCAGACCTCTTCCAGCGCATGGGGGTTTGCAGGAAGTCACCTAATAGCATCGGTGTTGCTTGGATCTTTCTTTCCATGGCACTCTTACCTCCTTGTCAATCAGAGGGCTCCTGGGTGGTGAGACATGGTTTTCCTACAGGCCCTTGTGAATATGCGTTACCCTTTTAGGAGGTGAGGGATGGCAGTTGCTTCCTCAGCCTGCTCTACACATTTAAAGTCTGGTCCTCTCGCCAAGAACTCTGGAATCCACGAGATCTAAAGTTAGGAGCCATTCTGCAAGATCTAGGGTCTAAGAGGAGGATGGCCAGGCAGCAGTTAGCAAACATTTAGGGCAGTAACTCCCTATTATTAGCTTAGATACTTATAGAAAGACATCTGGGTGCATGCCTACTGCCTGCAACTGGAAATCACAGAGACTGATTCTGGCCAAATAAGGTCGGCAAGGAACCGCAGCCCCCCACAGAGGGTGGGCTGGACAGGTGTCGGGGCTGGGTCTTGGCCGGTTGCATTCCAATGGGAAATGGCGCAGGCCGAGCTGTCCTCGGTCCCTCTTCTTTCACTCACACTAGAACAACTAGTTTCAGCTCGGGGAGAGCGCTCCTGCCCTCTCCTGTTCCTGGGGGACCCTTGGAGCTCTGAGGCCTTCCAGGAGCCCCTCCTGGGCGAGCAGCCGCTTGCAGCGAGGAGGCAGCAGTTCTGTTCTGCAGGATTGAGCTGGAGGTGCTGGAAGTGGTTCCCACAGGGACTCAGGGAAGGGAAGGAGGGCTGTGGCACGGAGGACAGGTCACCAGGCCACCCAGCAGCAGCAGGGCCCTGGGGGGCTTTGGGGCGAAAGCAGTGACTCTGGAACGGAAAGCCCATGGCATGCCTTTGTGCAAAGCAGAGAGAGTGCCCCTGTGGGAAGGGGTGGGTGACTTAGTGAGAGATTCTGTGTGCAGGGCACAGCCTGACTGGAAGGAAAAGGAAGCGGGCAAGCCGGGGATGATGGGAGCGAGGCTCGGGCAAAGGGAGTCCAGCTAACAGCGGGATGGATCCTGCAGAGGTGAGTCCACTCTGCAGAGGGGACCTCAGAGCACCTGTGGAGGGCCCCGGGTACAGGCTAGGCTGACTGGTGCACCTGCGTGGGCCACGCCGCGTCAGGATCTCAGCAGCCCACCTAGAGACCACCCAGCTGGCTTCGCTCTGCACAGCAGCCAGGACCATGCAGAGGCCACGGACTTGGGGACCTGGGCTCAGCTAGGAACCCCGAAGGGGGCAGGGCAGCTGGGCTGGCCCTCCGCTGGAGAAGTCGGAGGGGGTGGGGCTGTCAAACTAGCCAGCCCAGTCCTCGCATCCTCTCAAGGGATGGGACTTGATTGAGCCACCCCCTGCCCCTGGGTCTGAGGTCAGCCCGGGATGGCAGCCCTCCTCCTCCTTTTCTGCATAAGAACTCAGGAACTCCAGCCCGGAAGTGTGGAATAAGGCAGCTCCTGCATGCTTGCCTCCAGCTTTCTGCTGGGGTGGCTCAAAGATTCCAGTGCCGAGATATCAGAGATATCCGGAATCCTGGGCACGCTGTGCCGCAGCTCAGCCTTCCAGGGCTCTCCATCCTCCAGCTACTTTGCAGAGCCTGGGGTATTGGTGGTGTGGCTTAGAAAGGGCTCATGGCTCAGGAGGGACTCGCCCAGCCTGTGACCCCGCAGGAGGCAGGGAGGGGATGAGCAGAGCTGTTCTGCTCATGACAGATCTTTACCCAGGGGCTCCTTAGAGCACAGGGGTCAGAGCCAGGGGAGAGGCAGAGTACCCCGGGACGATGGGTGAGGAGGGGCAAAGCTGCTGCCGAGTGAGCACCCTGCTGGCTAACAGCAGTTAGAGGAGGACGCCCCATTTGTGTGTATAGCTTTGCTACTTTGCCCAAGCCTTGTCTGCTTTCAGCTGACAGAGCCCCTGACTCCCTTGGGGGCATTCCCACCATCTGTGACCCCTGGGAAGAGAGCTGAGGCCAGGAGAGAGCCTGTCTGGGGTCAGGTGGCTGGGGACGCTGCACAGCCTGCAGGATCGGGGTTCAGCTGAGCTGAGCCCCTGCCGTGGAATCCCTGCCAGGGAGGGACAGGAAGATGAGCGTTCAGGCTGAAGCATTTGGCGGGTGAGGCTGGTGAAGAGGCTGGGGAGTGCTGAGGGCTGGGGCAGGCTGCTGCCAGGGAGGGCAGGACCCGGGCAGGGTCCCCTCCTGTGGGTCTGAGTACCTTGGGGTAGCTTCTGCGTGTGTCCCTGTGAGTGTGCTTCTCGGTGTTCCTGTGTGTCTGTCTGTCTGTCTCTTTCCATCTCTCCTTCTCATCTGCATCCTTTCTTCTTTCTGTGTTTGAGTTTCATCTCTGGCTCTTAATGCAGTTTCTATGTCACACGTTCCACACGGAGAGCAAGGGTCCCCAGGGGCTTCCTCCTGAGGTGGGCTCTGGCAAGATGCTGGTGTGGGAAGGGTCCGAGGAGCCCCCTGAAGGCTGCCCCAACCACCAACCTTCTGCCTCCTACTCAGATTAGTGTCAGGGAACGGTCCAGGTAGCTCTGAGTGTAGGCCATCCGTCCACCTGACCATGTTGCAAAATGCAGGCTTTGCGGGGTTCATCCTAGTTGGGGCTGGAGGATGAATTCAAAGAAACAATGAGGGGATGATGTAATAAAGCTTGTTCCAGCACTCAGGGAACTAACCCGATCAGGGACCTCTGGCCTGTGGGTGGGACAGGTAAGTGTGCATGAGCCCAGAGCTCCACGGGGACATGCATTCTGTAGGAGAGAGAGAATGCATGGGCGTTTCCAATGGATCTGTGATCACAGCAGGGCTGCATACTCTTACTTCAGAATGCTCAAGCTGCTTTTGTCTGTCAAGTTAGGCCACCAGGAGCTTCCCAGACTCCTGCCTGCCCCAAACACACACAGAGTAATGAGATCCTAGCTGGCGCTTCACCCTAGCCCATCACCCAGAGCCCTGGGCATGTTGGGGGTGGCTAGCAGAAATGGGGAGGAATGTGCAGAGATACTGCAGGTTTGGGAGACAGGGGCCAGAGCAATCTCTTCTGCTGGCCAACCTCCCGGAGGCCAGTTCTTCTTGGGACTAAGCTGGGAGCATCTGGTCTCTCTCAGAGATGTGGCCTGTTTCATATGAGAAACGGGGCCTTTTTTCTGTCCCTCACCTATACCCAGGAGCTCAGCTGTGAGTCTCTGGTGTGGGCTGGCCACCTATCCACTCCAGCCCAAACCTCTTTGGTCCTTGGCACATGGTCGTGGTCATTTCACTCCTACCTCAGTGGCTTTGGTTTCCTTGTATCTGTGAGTCTCCTTGCAGTCAGTTTGGAAGCCAGCAGCGCTGTGCGGGCAGTGCAGCACAGCCCACTCTGGGTGCAGACTTTCAATTCAGACCACGGGCTCAAATTCTGGCTTTGTCATGGTACAGCTCCCTAGGTCTTAAGCGTGTTGTCAAATACCCACTGCTTCTGCTTCCTCACTTGTCAAACGCTGATGGTAACAGTTCCTGTGCCAAAGAGTTGCTCTGGGTGTGAAATATATCACTGGAATCCCTCTCCCCAATATCTGGCTCCAAGTCACACTTCCTGTACAGAGGTTCACCTGCAGGGCTGAGCTGCTACTGCTTCGAGCTGTCTCACGTCTTAATATTTCAAGCACTGGTGAAAAGTGTGTGTCACCCTCACAGTGTGCTTATTATCACCATTCATTCATTCAGTCAGTATCTAGTACTACCTCCTATGTGCTATGTGCCAGGCATTACTTCAGATGTAGGAACATGTGATGGTGACGTTCATGTGTCAGCTTGGCCAGCTGACCATGTCCAGCATGTGCTTGCTTGGTCAAGTCAGCCCCGGTCCTGATTGCGCCTGTGAGTGTATTTCATGGATCTAAATCATTAGTCAGGTGACTACATCTACGGCTGCTGATATCTATGATCAATAGAAGAGATTGTTTCCACCTGTAAGAGACGTCTCCTCATCTGATCAGCTGGAGCCTTTACAAAGAAAAGTGATGATTTCAACAGTCAGAAGGGAGAATTTCCAGCTCTACTTCAGCCAGCCGGCTTCTCCTGGGGAACTCACCCAATGCTTTCATCTGCGTTCTCAACTTCTGGCCTGCCTACAGTGGAATTTGGTTTTGGTTATCCTCTCATCTAATAAATATCTTAATATTTACACACATATATGTATATATGTCCTGTTGGAAGGATCATAGGAGAGCATTATGAACGACTGCCAACAAATTACACAAACCTATATGAAATGGACAATCTCCTAGAAACTCAGGAACAACCTGCCCTGACTCTAGAAGAAATAGAAGATCTCAACAGACCAATTACTAGTAAAGAGATTAAATAAAAACCTCCCCCAAAACCTATCCCAGGACCAGAAAGCTTCACAGGTGAATTCTACCCATCATTCCAAGAAGAACGAATACCAGTCCTGCTCAAACTCTTTAAAAAAATGGAAGAGTTGGGAACACTACATAACTCATTCAATGAAGCCAACATCACCCTAATATTAAAGCCAGATAAAGATGCTGTAAGAAAATTACGATTTTTTAAATGAATACAGATGCAAAAATCTTGACAGAATACTTGCAAATCCAATCTAATAGCATATTAGAAGAATTATGCACCATGATCAATTTATTCCAGGTATGCAAGGATGGTTCAATAAAAGAAAATCAATTAATATAATACACAGCACTAACAAATGAAAGGGGAAAGCCCATATGATCATCTCAATTGACCCAGAAAAGACTTTGACAAAATCTGGCATCCTTTCTTGATTGAAAACACTTAGAACACTAGGAATAGAAAGAAACTTCCTCAACATGGTCAAGGACATATATGAAAAACCCACAGCTGACGTCATACTCAATAGTGAAAGACTGGAAGCTTTCCCTGTAAGATCAGGAACAAGACAAGGATGCTCCAGTCACCACTATTATTCAACATTGTGCTGGAAGTTCTAGCTAGAGCAATTAGGCAAGAAAAAAGAAATAAGAGGCATCTGAATTGGAAAGGAAGTAGTAAAACTTTCACCATTTGCAGATGACTCAATCCTATATATAGATCGTGACTGGTTAACAGTACAAATATAAGAATGTTCTTTCATGAACTATAAGCGTATGTCACTATTACAAGGTGGTAATAATAGAGTGGCATATGGAAACTATGCCTAATGCTAACTATGGACTATACTTAGCAGTGCTATTTTAATATTCTTTCATCAGTTGTAACAAAAATACTACATCAGTGCAAAGTGTCCACAATAGGGGGGTATATGGAAACCCTGTAGTTTTTACATGACTTCTGTGTAAACTCAAAACTTCTCTAATTCAAAAAATAACAATAATTTTAAAAACAAACATTATGCTCAGTGAAAGAAACCAGGCCCAAAGTACTATATATTGTATGATTCCACTTGGATAAAATGTAAATGTAAATAAATTTATACGGGCAAAATTAGATGAGTGGTTCTGTAGGGCTGGGGAAGGATAGAGAGATGGAGAGGTTACTGCTTAGGGGCATAAGGTTTTTCTTATTGGAGCAATGAAAATGTTCTATGCTTGATTGTGCTGATGAATGCACAACTCTGTGATATTGCTAAAAGCCCTTGATTGTACACTTTGGATGTATTGAATGGTAAGTGAATAAATCTCAATAAACTGCTAAAAATATATCGACATGGCCAGTTAGGATGGGGTGAGTGCAGAGTACTTGAAGCTCAAAGGAGGGGCAGTTAAACCAGGATTGGGGAGTCAGGGAGGGGCCAAGACCAGGTAAAGAAGAGGAGATACCGAGAGAACCCAGAGGCAAGAATTGTGGTCTGTTGAAATAAGAGGATGTGGTAGGACATGAGAGGGCAGCAAGGGTCCATTCATGTGGACCTTGGAAACCACGTCAATGAACTTGTTTGATTGAATTTAGTGGAGCTTGTTCCTGGATTGGGTTTAAGACTCTAAGATGCCTTCCAGCTATTGGGTACTCTAGGTTTTGAAAGCGTTGACTAAATGGGAGAGGGACAACTTAGCTAGCTCCCATGCATCTACTCAGGCTCAAACCTGTAGGGGGCTGCCCAAGCTTATTCTGTGTAGGGTCAAGGGCAGAGAAGCCCAGGCAGATGGTACTGGCGATTGCTACTGTGACCAAACACAAATCAACTTGAAAGCATCATTGAATGACCAGTGTGTTCTCTATTCCTATAACTAATCATGTAAGAGGAGCTTCTCAATGATATCATATGGGCGCTCTAAATCTATGATGTGTATGGGAATTCTATATTATTTTGATACATCAGAGTTTTAGGAGGTGATTTCCCGAATTCAGATGAGTTGATTGCAGTATTTTTCAACAATAAAGATTTTGAAAGTACAGGAAAAGGAAAATGAAAGAGTGTAGGAGGAAAGGAGGTAGGTGTAAAGAGGGAGAGATGAAATGAAGGGCAGGAGATAGGTGAGTAGCAGGAAACTGGTGACCAGGTGGGAGTTGCTAGCCCCTGGGGTGTTTCTGCCCTTAACACTGTTAGTCCAGAGCTCCTCTACCAACAGAGGAACTTTCAAAGGGACGACTCAAGTTTCCCAAACTAACACTAGATGGAGTCAAAATGAGTCTGAAGCAAGTTAGACCCAAAAGGAAGAGCTAAGGGCCAGCAAGCTGTTTTCCTGCAGTAAGACTTTGCATGCCCTTCCTGTCATCTAAGAATTATTTAATAAAGAAACTATGCTCCTGTCTTGCAGACTAAACCTCAATTTTTCTCTGAAAGGTGAGATCTGAGTGGCACTCTCCCAGAATGGAGAGTGGCTCTTGGGCTCCTCTGCTCCCCTGTCCCAGCCTCAACCAGGGTAGGTGCCCGAGAACCTTCACTTAGGAAGGTGATGGTGAGACAAGGATTCAGACTCTGTTTGAGAATTTTGTGGAAAAATCCTACTGTGGGGAGACTGGGGCAAGATTTAACATGAGGATGTGGGGCATATGTCCAATGAGAGCTGAGAAATCTGGGTTTTAACAGCAAGATGGTAGATCTTCCTTTCACGTCTCTTTGATAGAGGCCAAACAGCCAACTGAGACCATTTGATGAAAAAAACTACAAAACTTTTCTGTAAGTGCCATGACGCTATCTCTTTGACTGAATGTTTTGCCTTTCACTGGCTGTTTTGGGTTCTCAGAGTGGGAAAAGCCTGAGACCCCAGTGGCAAGCCCAGCAGGAAGAACCAGCTCCTGTCCTTAGGGAGAGGAGACACCCCCAAAGAATTTCTCTGAATTTACTGTTTACACAGTTAAAATTAGGTTGAAAGAACAATGCAGGGAAAACACATACTCCCTTCACTCAGATTCACCAATTCAAATCTTGCCCCATTTGCTTTATCTCTGTATAGATACTTTCTTTATTGATCCATTTGACAATTAGTGTAATTATCATGACACTCACCCCTAAATACCTCATCCTCTATCTCCTGCAAAATTATAATTAGCATGTTTAAGAAAATTAATGATCATTCAGTGCTATTCTGAATTACACAGTCCATATTCAAATTTCTCTAATGGTTCCCCCAAATACTTTTATTTCTCCAATCTGATCCAATCAAATTTTATGCATTGCATTTGATTTTGTCCCTTTTCAGTCTATTTTTATGTTAGTCTCTCTGCCTTTTGTTTTTAATCCTCCACAGCATTGTCAGTTTTTGAAGGACCCAAGCCTGGTGTCATGTATACAGTCCTACTTTCTGGATTTATCTAATGATCTCCTCCTGGGCAGATTCAGATGGAAATTTTGGCAAGAATTCCACAGGGGGACATCGTGCATCTTTTATTTATTGCATTGGAAGGGAGGCCACAATTGATTACTTGGTTAAGGATACAATTGCCAGATCTCTGCATTGTAGAGAGAAACTCACCTTTCTGTAATTAATAAGTAATCTGAGAGGTGGTACTTGAGACCACTTGACTATCTTGATCTCCAACAAATTTTCACCCATTGACTTTACATGTATGGATGGCCCTTGCTTGAAGCAGTTATTACATTGGTAGTTACAAAATGCTAACTTTCTATTTCTAGCATTTCTACTACATTTAATAGCTGGCATTCTTCTATTAAAAAAAGAAGCTCCCCTTTTCTCTTTCTTTTAGTTTCTGATGGATTTCAGTGCATCATTATTCATTACTATTGTGATTCTTCTTGATGCTCAAATCGTCCCAAATTTGGCCAGTGCAGATATTTCTTGGAGACCTCTGTGCACTTTTTTTTTTTGCATGATGTAAGGGGTCACATTTCATTCTTTTTCCATGTGAATATCCTGCTATTGCAGCATCATTTCTTGATTTTTTTTGTTTGCTTGTTTTTTGATTGCTTATTCTGCTTGTTTGTTTGTTTTTGGGGGAAGTACATGGACCGGGAATCAAACTTGGGTCTCTTGTATGGCAGGTGAGAATTCTACCACTGAACTACATTTGCACTCCCTTTTCTGTGCACTTTTTTTTTTTTTTTTAGAAAGGGAGGAAGGGAAGGAAAGACAGAGAAGGAAGGAAGGATGGAAGGAAGGAAGGGAGGAAGAAAGGGAAACATCTTTAAACATTTTCTTGTTTTATTATATTTTGTTTGTTTGTTTGTTTTTTACATGGGCTGGGGCCGGGAATCGAACCGGGGTCCTCCGGCATGGCAGGCAAGCACTCTTGCCCGCTGAGCCACCGCGGCCCGCCCCTTTCTGTGCACTTTTGATATGACCCAATTAGTCTTTGAGTATTTTTTAGATTTCTGATATAAACGCAATATTCCAGGTTGCCCTTGCACTGTCCCTGCTTTGACCTGGATCCCTGGTTTCCTTTAGTGTGGAATGGCTTATAGAAACCACCGCTGGGTCTCAAGGCATACACGTGGCTCAGTGCCTCAGCTGCGTGACCCTTTCAGTGGACATAGCTGGGAGTCCCCCATTTGTCCCTTACCTGGTAGTTGGTGGTATATTACTTTTTTGTGTTTTTCTCATATTAATGTTATAGTCGGCCACCTTCTTCAATGCTTTTATTGTTTGTGGTTGTTTCTTCAGTGATTCCCTTGGGTTTTCATGCTATCATCAGCCAGAATGTAGATCTTCTCTCCCAATTCTTATGCCTCTGTTTTTTCTCTCTGATCATATCAGCTAAACCACCAATGGTAAATAATAATGCAAATAATGGGCGTATTTGCCTTCTTCTTGAGACTGGTTGGAAATCTATTAAAATTTTCCATTTAGCAAGATGCTGGCTTTAGGGCTGAATTACGCATATTTTACCCTGCTAAGAAAAGATCTATTCTTATTTTATTGAGTTTTTAAAATAAAAAGCTTTTCTTAAAATTTTTTCCTAGGCAAATGAGGAAGTGTAGGCATCCTTATTTTTTTTCCCTTTTCTCTTCATTGCTCTACATGATTTTTTGGAGGCTGTACGAAGAGGTTTGGGTTTATACAATCGTTATAATCCTACAGCTATCCAAAAGTCTTTAGTTTTTTTCTTGATTCCCAGCCCAAGTCTGAAACCTGATTTCCTAGTGGTCCAGCCAGTGGTTGGTACCCCCGTCCGAGCCCAGCTTCTCTTTCCCTGCAGATTCTACCCGGTTCTCCAGTGGCTGGTGACACAGCCATCTCCAGAGGTATCTCAGCCTTGTGGCAGCTGAGCAGGTACATCTTCCCTCAGCTCAGGGACCTTGCTGCCAGGGTTGGGATGAGGCTGCCCCTTGATCTTCCCAATACTCCAGCATCACTATCTAAAGTGCAAATGAAGGTTGGGTCAAACTGCTTTTGGTCTCCTCCTTAACAACTCCTGAAGGGGCCCTTCTAACTGGATTTGTAAAAATGCACAGAAAGAATAAACTTTATGCTCAGCTTCCAACTCTTTGTACTAGCCAACTCGACCTCTTTGGACTTCTGGGCCCACCATCCTTTAAAGGAAAATCACAAACACCAGGCAATATTTGAGGCAATCTCTTGGAATCCCTTCCTCTGCTCTTCCATCCAATTTTCCCTCACCATGCCTTGCTGGTTTCCAACTGGCTTGTCTTCAATGCCAGGCCCTTTGTCATTAAGCTCTATAACCCTGACCTCAAACTGTGTCATGGGTTAAGTATGTGCTATTTTGCCTTGGCTTGTCCCATTGATGGCTAATGCTGTTCCACCTTTCTACAATGGCTGCCTCTTCTCCCTTGGTGAGATGCTAGTTAGACATCAGTGAATTTTGACTGAGTAGCACAGTGGAAGGACACGCAATCATTCAATGTTAAATTTAAGCATAACTGTCATTATATTGTATCTAAAGATTATATGAAACGATGATGAAGTGTTGGACTGGCAATCTCTATTCACTAAAATATTGGTGAAGACTTCAGCCAAAAGTGGCCACAGCAGGCTCTCTCTCCTACTTCTAGCCCACGCCCTACTGTTTTAGGGTCTTTGTTGGGGACCGCCTCTTCTCTTTCTGCTCTTCTTTTTACACAGCCCTGCTGTTATTCTTTCCTCTAGGGATGGATGAGATTCACTCTCTGTCTGCAGCAGCTCACAGTTCAGACTTTAAGGTGTGGTTTGCCAATTACATTCCCATAGATCCATCCATCTTGTTCCTGGCCGTGCCTGCACAGATCTGCACAGAAGCCTCAACTATAGAAAGTGAGGTTTATCCCCAAATATTCCAGTCATCTCCGGGAACGGCTTCTATTTTTTGGATGAGATTTTTGTGACCTTGAGTTTGATGGGCAGAAAACAACTTCTGGGTTGGCTCCTACCTGAAAAACTCTCCCCTCTTACCTACAAACCAGTGATTTCCAGGTTCTTTCCTACATTGCACTAGGAAATATCCCGCCTTGCTGGGACGTACTGATTAACTCTTTCCTAGCTGCTTCATTGTGCATGTTGTCTGACTAGTTAGGGCATACTCACTTTGCCAGATGGTTCTCTTCCTTTCTAGGCATACCCAGTTGACTGAGCTACAACTGAGAGCATTTTCAGGAGGGGATCTGCAATCTGGACAACTCCTATGGTCACAGTCTTTGAAGATGTCTTGCATTTGAATATCTAAGGCTGGTGATGGACCTACATACAGAGCTTAATATGGGAGGCAATATGGGAAAGGAATGTACAGTGAATTTGCCCTGAAGCAAAATATCACTCCTCTTCCATGAGAAGCTAACTATATATAGTGAGGCATTAGCACTTTAGCTTTCAGTAGGAAAGGATGTGAGACAATTCATCCCCACAGAATATCCTGGGCCCCGTGTCAGAACTGGTCATGCTTCCACGATGGAATTGTATTGTCCACTGCAGTGGAACCTGCCCATGGCTCATGGAAACAAGAGCTAAATCCAAGACATGGCCTTCTCAGCATTACAGCCTTATAAACAGCTAAACAGTGATACCAAAAGCACAAGCAGCAAAAGAAAAAATAGATAAATAGGACTTCATTAGAATTAAAAATTGTTATGCATCAAAGTACAACTATTGAGAAAGTGAAATAGACAACCAAAAGAATGATAGAGAAGCATGAAAATTATGTATCTGATAAGTGTCTAGCATGCAGCATACATAAAGAACTATAACTCAACAATAAAAAGGCAAACTATCTGATTTAAAATTGGGCAAAAGACTTGAATGGACACTTCTCCAAGGAAGATTTACAAATGGCCAATAAGCAAATGAAAAGATGCTCAATATTCCGTTAGTGAAATGAAAATCAAAACCATAATGAGATGCCACTTCACACCCACTAAGAGACTACAAAATATTTTTTAAAAAAATGAATAATAGCAAGTGTTGGTGAAGATGCAGGGAAACTGGAACTCTCATACATTGTTGGTGAGAAAGTAAAATGTGCAGCCACTGTGGAAAAAAGGTTGATGATTCCTCAATAAAGTGGACACGGAATTGCCATATATCCCAGCCGTTCCACTCTGGATGTATTATCCCCATCCCAAAACTGAAAATAGGTATTTAAACGAAAAGTTGTATATGAATGTTCATAGCAATATTATGAGCATAGCTCACAGGTGGAAATGAATTATCTATCAACAGATGAATGAATAAAGAAACTGTAGTATATACTGGAACATTGTTCAGCCATAAAAAGGAATGAAGTCCTGATACATACTAGCATGTCAATGAACTTTGAAAAGATTATGCTATGTGAAAGTAGCCAGACACAAAAGGCCGCATATTGCACAATTCCAATATAAGAATAAGCAAATCCATAGAGACAGAGAATAAATTAGCAGTTGCCTGGGGCTGGAGGGAGGAGGGATGGGGAGTGACTGCTTGATGGGGCTGGATTTTCCTCTTGTGATGATGAAAATATCCCAGAACCATGCGATGATGATGTTTGCACAGCATTGCAAATATGTTAAATGTCACTAATGGTACATTTTTATGTTATGTGCAGATTACAATTTTAAAAAGCAGCTAAGCAGCTTTCTAGAACTGTTAACGTCATCCTTTTAACTTGTAGAAGGATTCTGCATTAAAGGCAAGCTTTCTGAGAATTTGGGGGCACTGAAATATAGGGACTCCAGGCCAAGCTAAAAGACTGGTCTCTGGAAAGCAGAATGGTGGGCTGAGCTGGAGGTGAGAGAAAGTGCAAAGAGATCAAAGAGGGGGTTGACAGCATGAAATGAGCTTGCAGACGTGCAAATCTGAGATGAGCAAATGCTGAGGTCAGCATAGGATTAAATGGGAAAGCAGATTCAGTGCCTTGCATAAAGCTATACAAATGTGAATGGTTATTATGATCCTTATATAATCTCTTTGTGGTTATTATTATGATGCACAAATCTTATGTATGGAGGAAATGACTGGCAGAGGCTTAGGGAACCCACATCATTTTATTGTTTCCACCAACCTGAGATTCTTGTGCCACAGACCTTGTCAATATTCCTCTGCCCTGAAATATTAACCCCGTGCTGCTGTGACTGCATAGTGGGGTACTCCTTGGCTTTCCATTGCCTAGGGGGAGAGTGGACTGGTCCTTCTTGGATTGGGTTGCCCTCCTTGTGCGTGATGAAACGAGCTACATTTCAAAACAATGTGCAGCATTATAATAATTTCTCCGGATTCCCAGGGCATCCTTTATCTGACTTGATAACAATGTTTTTCATTAGCAGCCTTTGTTAACTGATAACCTAAAGCAGAAATGTGGTACTCATAAGCAATTTTCTGTGTGTAAGATATCTTGTACGGTATCTGTTAATTGATTGGTTTCTTTTAGCAGGATTTTAATTAAGACATCTGGCTTGTGGATGCAGAGACACTTGTGCAGGGAAGGTGAATGCTTCTGGATTCTGTGATCATTTTGTTTTCTACAGACACAACAGAATCTTAGAGTCTCCCCGTCACCCACCTCACTACATATTCTCCCAGAACCACTGCTGGGCTTTGGGTTTATTTTAACCCCACACACATTTTCCCATGCGAAGACTAAAGAAGTCTGCTGAAGGCTGGCTCTTTCCTCCCAGGTCTCCAAGGCTGACCAGCCCTTGGCAATGGGGTCTCTCTGGCTTAGAGACCCAAACTCCAAGCTCAGTGGCTTCCATCTGGTCCAGTCCCCCTGCAATCTCTCTGAAGCCCCTCTTGACAGCCCCTCTCCATGGTAGCAGCTCCTGGGGATGGGGACTCCAATGGGCTGGAAAGCTCCAAGTACTTGGGAGTGGTCTTAGCTAGCTGGTACAATGTCTTGAGTCAGGGCCATTCGGAGCTGGTTGCCTCACCTTGTGGTTTCGGAATAGACCAGCAAAGACAGGGGGCTGAAATAAACCTTGCCCTCCTAATACAGTGGGCCCTGGGGTCTCAGAAACACATGTGGGCCCTGGAGAACCCACCATGGCAGGCAGGGCATGTACCCAAAGGGGAGGAGACCAGCATTCAGACACGGGAAGGAAGAGCCACCCCACACAGGTGAGGCAGGATGCAGTGGCCAGGATCTAATGATGTAGCTGCACTCACTACCTGGAGGAGGAGAAGGCAAGATGTGAGGGGATTATTTGGCACAATAAAAAAATTAGAAATATAAATTTAAATAGATATAGATTAAATCTTTAAATTAAATGAAGACATATGCCTTAGAATTAAATTAAAATAGTCATACATGCATATACTCTGCTATAGTGTTAAAAGCACAAATATCATAGAATTCTAAAACATGTATTGAGTGTAAAGGAGGGAATAAATGATACTCCTTTTTGAAATCCAAGTTTATAAATGGCTGAGAGAGGGACAAAAAGTGTGGCAGAGAGAGATAAAAACGCCAGGGCTATGGTGATTTTCAGTGAGCCATGGCATGCTAGCATCAGACTGTAACCCCTGAAGTCTTATGTAGCCTCCTTGCCACTAGGATATTGGCAACAAAGATGACACAGTAGATGGACTTGTGATGGATTTTGGAGGGATGGTTGGCAGGACTTGCTGACAGAGAGATATGGTAGATGGGGGAAAGGGAGGCTCAACCATCATTCTTAGGATGTGGTTGGAGTAATGATTTGGATTAGAAGAGGGTGTGATTTACTAACATGCCTAGTAGATAAGTGAAGCTTTGGGGAGGGTCTAGAGTTATATATTCATTTCCTGGCTGCTAAAACAAGAACCATACTATGGGTTGACCTAACAACAGGAGTTTATTGGTTGATGGTTTCAGGGCCTGGAAGGCTTGCTTCCTACCAGGAGACCTAACCACCACAGTTGTTATCTTCTGGCTGACCAGCAATCTTTGGGGTCCCTTGGCTTTTCCATTGCATGGCAATACTCCAGGTGGTATCTTCTTTCTCCTCTGGGCTCCATTGACTTCCAGCTTCTGGCTGCTCCCCATGGCTTCTCTCTCTATCTGTCCAATTTCCTTTGCTTATGAGGACTTCATCCACATTGGATTAAGAACCACCCTCAGTTTGGGTGCACCTTAACCAATAACATCTTCAAAGTTCCTATTTACAAATAGTTTCAGATCACAGGACGAGGGGTTGGGACCTGCACGTGTCTTTTGTGGGGGACAAATAAGTTGGGTGAGATAATAATTTGAAAAGAGTGGGCGTCAGGGACTGTCAGCATTGCTGTAGAACATGCAGTTGGAATCTGCTGGAAAAGGCAGAAGAGAATTGTTTGTTTGGTTGGTTTTGGGGTGCATGGTCCAGGAATCGAACTCAGGTCTCCAGCATAGCAGGCAAGAACTCTACCTCTTGAACTACCATGGCCCATCCAAAACCACATGTTGAAGTCTCTTTTTAGGGATCTTTTTTTTCCCTAAGAAAAAATAATTGGCAGTTCTGAACCACTTTGCTGAAGGACTCAGGCCATCCTAGCAAGTGGTCCTGACTGTCCGCCCAGGTGAGCACAGGTGGACTTGTTTTGTTTTGGTTAAGGAAGGACAATGACTCCAATGATTTCAATCAATCAGTCTCTGTTCCTAACCTAATGCACTCGAGGATTCCATGATGCTACCACAGCTGCCCTTCTCTAATGAGAAACATCTGCCTTGCTTTATTTAAAAAAGAAAAGTTGTCCTTGTTATTGTCTTTCCAGTTCAAAGTTAACTGATAATTGTCAGCAGGGTAATTTTATTTATATGAAGAGTAATAAAGATTAGTGAACACTTGGTTTTCATATTATTACAATCAATTTTAGGTGAAGCTCAACTTAAAAGGAATTTATCTTCATGAGAAAAACATCAGACAAATCCCCATTGAGGGACATTTATAAAATACCTGACTAGTACATTTCGAAACTGTCAAGATCACCAAAAACAAGGAGAGTCTGAGAAACTGTCACAGCCAAGAGGAGTCTAAGGAGACGTCAAAACTAAATGTCTTGCCTCCTGGATGGGAATTTAGAACAGAAAAAGCACTTTAGGTAAAAACTAAGGATATTTGGTTAAAGTGTAGACATGAGTTAATAATAATATATCAGTATTGGAAACTAGGTGTGGGGTATAGGGAAACTCTCGATACTGTCTTTCAACTTTTCTGTATATGTTAAACCATTCTAACATGAAAAAGTTTATTGAAAAAAACATACTAAAAGGATATCTTTAAGAATGAAATATCCTTAACCTTAATGGGGTAAAATGTGACGAAAACCGATAATAAGTCTAGCTCACATTAATTGACTGCCTACATGTTAAGTGTTGTTCTAAGACCTCTGTGGGCACTGCCTCATTTAGTTCTCACAAGGATCCAATGGGGTAGGTAGCCCATTTTACAGATAAGATAACTGAGGTATCAAATGGTTCAAGAATGCGTCCAGCCTGGCTTCAAAGCCCACTTACTCTTTACCACCTCCTTGGACTGCTTCGAGAAGAGAACACCAAAGATTTAAGTTAACAAATGAAGGGGAAAATTGCAAGTTATTTGAAAATCCAGGACCACAAACACCTGGACCTAAAATATGCCAATCCACGAGGCTGAAACATTCGTAGCCTGAGTGACTTTCCTTCATTTTACATCTGCAGTCTGGTGGATGCGTCACTCATCTGTCCTAAGTTGGTCATGTACTCATAAAAAATCATAATCTTTGCAGGTTGATTAATTCATATGACAAGACTGAGATTATGACAAATGACTTGGAAGGGAAGGAATTAGTCAGTAGGATGGTCCTGAGCACAGAAAGCTGCTTGTGGACTTTTCATCCTCTTCCATAATCAACCAGACCCATTTAAGCATCATGTCCTGGCACCAAACCCCCTCTGCTAGCATGTTTGTGGTCTGATCTGGACTACCTCCCTGTATCTGAAAAAAAAAAAACAAAAAAAAAAACCCTCTTATATCCCTCCATCTCAGGCAAAGGAGACTTCCAACTCCTCCAGGCCAATTCTCTTCTGCCTTGGGTGCCCGGGTGGTTCAGTGGTAGAATTCAATTCCTGGTGCCTGCCCATGCAAAAAAAAAAAAAAAAAAAAAAGCTAAAAAGAAACAAACACTAAAAAACAAAATGTGGTTTTGATCTTTTGTCCTTTCTAGAGTTTAAATCAGGAAATGGCTCTTTTATCCTGGAAACAAACTGAGTCAAGCACAATTGCTGGCAGACCAAACGGAATTGAAACCATGTCCAAGAATGCCCCCAAGGTGTTTGGGTGGGGCACTAGCAGCCCACCAGCAAGGGGCTCTGCTCCTCTCAGCAGTCAGCTGTCCCCAGGGGAGACACCTGTAGATGCCCCACACTGTCCAGAATATCCTACTTGCTGCTGTCATGGAAGGCAGTCTTGTTACCTCTGTAAACCTTCAAAATCAGGTTATGTTGATGACTTCTCTTCAGGCCCTGATCTGGACTGAGGCTAAGTTGGCTGTGAATGGCCATGAGGAAATGATTGAACTTGAAAGGAAAATAAGACACAACAGACCAGGGAGAAACTTAGGGGATGGTGGCAGGCACCTAGTACCTTCATCCGTACTCTGTGGAGAATTTGTTCATTTAAGTTATGTCTGCATGCCCAAACCTAGCATTTTCAGATGTAGATGCATTCACTATGGCATCCAGTGTTCTCCTTCATTTGACCTGAAACCAATTTAGGCATTAGCTCTTGATGACTGAGCTTTAATTCCTTCCTGCTCTATTCTTACTATCTGTTCTAGTTTGCTAGCTGCCAGAATGCAATATACCAGAAACAGAATGGCTTTTAAAAGGGGAAATTTATTAACTTGCAAGTTACAGTTCTATGACCATGAAAATGTCCCAATTGAAGCAAGTTTGTAATAATGCCCAAATTAAGGCCCCAACAAGAAGTTATTTTCACTCAAGAGAGGCCGATGAAGTTCAGGGCTTTTCTCTCAACTGGAAAGCACATGGTGAACATGGTGCAGTCTGCTAGCTTTCTCTCCAGACATCTTGTTTCATGAAGCTCCCCCAGGAGTGTTTTCCTTCTTCATCTCCAGAGGTCTCTGGCTGTGTGGACTCTTGTGCTTCTCATGGCTCTCTGGACTCTGAAAGGGACTGTCTCCAAAATGTTTCTTCTTTTAAAGGATTCAAGTAAACTAATCAAGATCCACCTGGAATGGATGGAGCCACATCTCCCTCTAATCAAAGGTTAATACTCACAGTTGGGTGAGTCACATTTCTGTGGAGATAATCTAATCAAGTTCCCACCCAGTGATGGTGAATGAGGATTAAAGGACATGGCTTTTCTGGGGTACACCACAAATTCAAAGCAGCACACTATCCATTTGTGATCTTTTACAAGTTACTCAACTTTGTGTCTCTTCTATAAAATGAGGATGATGATGATAAAGCTACCACATGGGGTTGTCATGAATTTCCATCAAGTTATTGCATGTAAAACACAGTGAACATGGTAAGAACTTGTAAATGCTCTATAGTTGTCATCTATTATTTCTGCATGATACTGGACACTGTGGAAAAAACACAGAAAACAACGATGTGATCCTTGATTAGAGAAAATCACAGTCTAGCAGAGTAAGAAAGTGTCATTTTAAAGGGGTGAGCAGAATACTGTCAGAACCCGGAAAAAAAGGGTAAATCATAACTGCCATCAGACAATCACATTTCCACCAGGATTTTAAGAAGTATTGGCCAGGGAAGAGGGAGCAGAGCATAGTGAGGTATCATATCCCAGTATCCAGAAGTATAGAAGAGCATGGTGAGCTAAGGAGTGGTACTGAGGTATCATATCCCAGTATCCAGAAGTATAGAAGAGCATGGTGAGCAAGAAGTGGTACTGAGGTATCATATCCCATTATCCAGAAGTATAGAAGAGCATGGTGAGCTAAGGAGTGGTACTGAGGTATCATATCCCAGTATCCAGAAGTATAGAAGAGCATGATGAGCTAAGGAGTGGTACTGAGGTATCATATCCCAGTATCCAGAAGTATAGAAGAGCACGATGAGCTAAGGAGTGGTACTGAGGTATCATATCCCAGTATCCAGAAGTATAGAAGAGCATGGTGAGCAAGGAGTGGTACTGAGGTATCATATCCCAGTATCCAGAAGTATAGAAGAGCATGGTGAGCTAAGGAATGGCAAGAAAACCACTGTGTCCAAGAGTTGAGGCTACATGGAAGGATGGTCAGAAAACATGATGGCACACTAAAATGTTCAGCCATTTGTTTGTCTGGATTTTGTGAAATATGTTTCTTCTTTCAAAAACTGGCTGCACAAAGATGATATGCAGCCAATGTGGTCACAACTGAAGTCCATGAAATGTTCTCATAGCAACAGACAGGCCAGGGCTTGCCTGACCAGACCACCAGGCACCACCACCTGGTCAAGTTGACACATGAACCTGACCATGACAGTCCACACCTTGTCAGCTTGGCAGCTGTACACATCACCTTAAACCATACTTAATCTCTAAATAGAAAACAATAACAGACACATTTTTCCCCCTCACCTTATAATACTCCACTATCCTACATACAACCAGAAATGCATTAAATCTCTCCAAAATAAGGTGCAAGTCCTTGAGTAATATTCATTTTTAAACTTGTTATCTTACAACTTAAATGCTATAACATGAACAAAACAGCTTATGTCATATGATAAAGCGGATAAAATAAAAAGGAAAATGAAGATATTTGATTTATGTGTAAATATGTAGATACTAATGACAAAGCACAAAAGAAATATTTATACCGTTGCGGTCCTCATTTCTGTAACTGATCATGTGGTCGTAGTTCATATTTGTCACTACCTTCTTCCACTACCCATTCCATGTTTCCTTTACCCTCAACAAGCACTTCAGCTGGCTGTGGTTCTTTGCCTGGTGGGGTGACCCAAAACTTCATCCCTGAAGTTTCAGAGCCATTGGTAGTCCTGCCTGGATTGGGTTGTTGCATTGATTTTAATCACAGGGCATGATAGTACTAAGAGATGCCCCAGGGGATCTCCTATATTCCAGGAAAACTCTTCTTTACCTCCATTGTGTAGTTGCAGTCATATTTCCCCTTGATAGTCAGGGTCAATTACTGCAGCCAGTAAAATAATCCCCTTCTTGGTTTGTTGATCCAGGGGCATGAGTAGATTAAAAGTGAGCAGATGGCAGTCTTAGATTCCAGTTCAATGGAACCATTGCTTCTCCTGGTGGAAGCTCTCCCCCTTCTAGAACTAAAACCTGTAGACCAGCAGAGCTGAAGGTTGCAGGGACAGGAAGCAAAAATTTTCCTAGTAGATCACTAGGAATAATAGTGAGTGGTGCCACTCCCATTTCCACCCCTTGGTTCCTGGACCCATGGATACTGGCTATGGGAGAAACAGCACCATACAGTGGATGCTGATTCAGAGCATACACAGCCTCCCAGAGAATATCACCCCAGCCTGCAACGTTCTTCCACTTAATTGGCACTGTAATTGAGTTTTCAAAAGACCATTTCACTGTGCTATCAATCCAGCTGCCTCTGGATGATGAGGAACATGGTAAGACTACAGAATTCCATTAGTATGTGCCCATTTCCGCACTTCATTTGCTGTGAAGAGAGTCCCTTGATCAGAAACAATGCTGTGTGGAGTGGTATGATGATGGATAAGGCATTCTGTAAGTCCACTGGATGGCAGTTTTAGCAGAAGCATTGTGTGCAGGGAAAGCAAACCCATATCCAGAGTATGTGTCTCTTCTAATTAGAACAAATCACTGCCGCTATCATGAAGGGAGTGGTCCAATGTAATCAATCTGCCACCATGTAGTTGGCTGATCATCTTAGGGAATGATGCCATATTGGGGACTGAGTGTGGGTCTTTGCTGCTGGCAGATTGGACACTCATCAGTAGCTGTAGCCAGGTCAGCCTTGGTGGGTGGAAGTCCATGTTGCTGAGCCCATGCATAAACTCCATTCTTATCACCATGACTACTTTGTTCATGAGCCCATTGTCAAGATCTCTGTGGACAAGATTATGATATAGGGCTGGAGAGTTGAGATACCCCTGAGGTAGGACAGTGAAGGTACGCTGCTGACCTTGCCAACTGAAAGCAAACTGTTTCTGGTGGTCCTTAGTAACAGCTCTTGAGAAAAAAGCGCTTGCCAGATCAATAGCTGCATACCACGCACCTGGGGATATAAAGAGGCTAACTGGTATCCACAGAACAAATCATCTTATCCACTTTATTATTAAAACCTTCCTCTGCTGAATCACCCTCTGGCACATATTCACATGGGACACAATTATCTTCATGTTTTTAGCCCACTCAGAAAGGTCGGTCCACATAACTTTTCCCTGGACTTCTTTGTCACCAATTTTCCAATCATGCTCTTTCCAAGTCCCTGACCATCCAGCTAAACCATTATCAGTAGCTCATGAGTCAGTAGACAAAACACCTCTGGCCAGACTGCCTTCCAAGCAAAATGAAGAAACAGGTGCACTGCTCAAAGTTCTGCCCACTGGAAGAATTTCCCCTCACCACTGTCCTTCAGAGACATCCTGGAAAGAGGTTGTAGTGCTGCAGCTGCCCACTTTCAGGTGGTACCTGCATATTGTGCCAAACCATCTGTAAACCATCCCTGAGTTTTCTCTTCCTCAGTCAATTCATTGTAAGAAACTCCCCGAGAGGCCATAGTTCTGGTCTGGGAAAGAGAAGGAAGTGTGACAGGAGTGGAGACCATGGGCATTTGGGCCCCTTCCTCATGGAACTTATTTGTGCCTTCAGGACCTGCTCTGGCCCTGTCTCGTACATACCATTTTCATTTTATGGTTGAGTGCTGCTGCACACACCCCATTTTATGGCTTGGTGGGTCAGACAACACCCAGCTCATGAGAACCAATTCAGGTCTCATGGTAACTTGGTGGCCCATGGTTAAGTGTTCAGTCTCTACTAAAACCCAGTAGTGGCCGAAAACTGTTTCTCAAAAGGAGAGTAGTTATCTGTGGCAGATGGTGAGCCTTTGCTCCCAAATCCTAAATGTCTGCATTGTGATTCCCCTATAGGGGTCTGCCAAAGGCTCAAGACAGCAGCTCTATGTGCCACTGACACTTCCAATACCATTGAATCTACTGGATCATATGGTCCATGTGTCAGAGAAGCTTGTACAGCAGTCTGGACCTGTCACAGAGCCTCCTCTTGTTCCAGTCCCCACTCAAAATTGGTGCTTTTCTGGTCACTCAATAAATGGGCTGGAGTAGCACACTCAAATGAGGAATATGCTGTCACCAAAATCCAGAGACTAACTAGCACTGTGCCTCTTTTTTTAGTCATCGGAGAGGCCAGATGAAAAACTTATCCTTCCCCTTATAAGGGATATCTTGGCATGCCCCACACTACTGGACACCCAGAAATTTCACTGAGGTGGAGGGCTCCTGTATTTTTGTTCAATTTATCGCTCCTCCTCTGACATACAAATGTCTAGAGTAGCTGCTACTTCTTGCTCATTAAGGTCCAATCAACATGATATCATCAATATAATAGACGAGTGTGATGTCTTATGGGAGGGAGAAACAATCAAGATCCCTGCGGACAAGATTATGATATAGGGCTGGAGAGTTGATATACCCCTGAGGTAAGACAGTGAAGGTATACTGCTGACCATGCCAGCTGAAAGAAAACTGTTTCTGGTGGTCCTTAGTAACAGCTATTGAGAAAAAAGCACTTGCTAGATCAGTAGCTGCAAACCAAGTACCAGGGGATGTATTGATTTGTTCAATGATACCACATCCGGAACAGGAGCTGCAATTGGAGTCACCACCTGGTTGAGTTTACAATAATCCACTGTCACCCTAGAAGACCCATCTGTTTTCTGCACTGATCAGATAGGAGAGTTGAATGGCGATGTGGTGGGAATCACCATCCCTGCATCCTTCAAGTCCTTAAGAGTGGCAATAATCTCTGCAATCCCTCTAGGAATCCAGTATTGCTTCTGATTTACTATTTTGCTAGGTAGGGGCAGTTCTTATGGCTTCCACTTGGCCTTTCCTACTTTAATAGCCCTCAATCCATGAGTCAGAGAGCCAGTGTGGGGATTCCGCCAATTGCTCAGTATGTTTATTCCAATTATGCATTCTGGAATAGGGGAAGTAACTTCAGAATGGGTCTGGGGACCCACTGGGCCCACTGTGAGATAGAACTGAGCTAAAACTCTATTGATCCCCTCATCTCCATAAGCCCCCACTCTGACTGGTGGACCAGAGTGATGTTTTGCATCACCTGGAATTAATGTCACTTCCAAACCAGTGTCTAATAATCCCTGAAATATATGATAATTTCCTTTTCCCCAATGCACAGTTACCCTGGTAAAAAGTAGTAGGTTTCCTTGAGGAAGGTTTGGAGGAAGATTAACAGTATAAATTTGTGGCAGTGTAACAGGGTCCTCCCCCAAAGGACCTGGCCTCACCCTCATTCATGGGGCTCTGGGTCTGTAAACTGTCTCAAGTCTGGAAATTGATTAAGGAGCCGTGACTCTCTGTCTTTGTAATTCAAGTTAGACTTCTGTTCACTTGACCTCTAACACTTCTGCTTATACAGCTCAAACAAGAATTCAATAGTCTGCCATCTATTGTACTTCTAGGTACCTCATGATCTACTCACCAAAGCCACAAGTCTCTGCATGTCAGATTATTTTAACTCCTGCTTTGAGTCTGCTGTCCATTATGATAGCCACGTCCACCTTGTCTTTGGTGATTAAGTGCTGCCACCTGGCTTCTGCCAACTCGGGATCTGGTCATCTCCATTGTGGTTGAGGATTCCAGCTCAGTGACAGCAGTTCCTACAGTATATCTGACCTACAGAGAAGGGCAAATACAGAGCTTTTTAGGGATGATGGTGCTAGTCTCACAAATTCATTTCTCACAGTTCTGGTAAAAGGTTCATCCTCTGGACATTCCTGGGGTGTATGAGGGAGCTTTACATGATAAATCCACTCTAACATTACAATTTTCCTAAGCTGTTAGATTCCCTCATCTACATTATACCAGGGCAGTTCTGGCATTTCCACCTCAGGTAATGTTGGCCACCTTTTGATCCATGTTTCAGTCAAACATCCAAACAAACTGTTAATGCCTATTCTAACCCCTCCAGCTATAACATTGAATGCATAATCTCTGCTTAGTGGGCACATATCAATAAATTCAGCTTTTTTCAGCTTTATATTTCTCCCACCATTTTCCCACATCCTTAAAATCCATTGCCACACATATTCCACTGATTTGTGTCTATATAAATTGGAAAACTCATGCAGTTCTTTTAGAATGTAGCACAGCTTCTATTGGGTGACACTGTATCTCACCTTTTGGGGCCTGTTGGGACTTTAGTCTAGTTATAGGTCTGGAAGAAATGAGGGGTGGTGGGGGTGGGTCATGAAAAGAATTAGAAATATCTTCCAAGCCATTTGCTTCAGGTCCTTCATTTGCAGTTTCATCTGGTGAAACAGGATTAATCCCTCCAGGAAGAGGAGCAAGGGCTATTTCCCCATGGGTGTGTGTGTGTGTAATTACATGCTTCTCAGACACGGAAGAGTTAATCCCTTTAGGTGGAGGTTGGGTGGTAGGCTGGAGGTGGGGCAGCTATGTCCTCAGGGCAGGGTTATCTAGAAAAGACTCAGCATGATCTAGGGTTTTAACATCTCCACAGCCATCATTACCAATCCATATGTCACCCTCCCATTTTTCAGGGTTCTGCTCCTTTCCAATCAATACCCTCACTTTAATGGTATACACCATGCAAAGTTGAGATTTCACTTACCATTGCAAAGTTGCTACCCTACAATGAGACTCTGAGTCTGATTTTACATCTGTCATATGGCCCATAAGCTTCTCATTTGAAGAGTTCAGCTCATCCCTTTCCCTCACTAACGTATACAGTATATCTAACAACAATCAGCCAGCATCTCTATGCCTCTTAATGCCACAAAACTCCGTAAAGGTGACAAAGACATTATCACTCAGAGCCTGGCTTTGTATAAGGGACAATTAGCAAAATCGAATGGTGATGTCTTGACTTTCTCTTTTGCCAGCTCACCCCACGGATTGGCAATGTCATTCTGATTATGGGACAGTCATTAGTGCCTTTGAGTCTAGTCAGAGTAGAAAACCAATTGCAAAAACCCATTTTCAAGATTTTGTTTCTTAAGAACCAGTCCTGGTACCAAGCTGTATTAGTTAGGGTTCTCTAGAGAAACAAATCAGCAGAAGATATCTGTATATCAAAAATTTATAAAAGTGTCTCATGTAACCATGGGGATGTAGAGCCCAAGGTCTGTAGGGCAGGCCATGAGCTGTCAGCTCCAATAAAGTTCCTCAATGAACTCTCAGGAGGTGCTGGCTGGCTGAAGCAGAAAAAGTGATTCTAAATCCTCCTTAAAAGCCTTCCAGTGATTAGATTAAGCATCACTCATTGCAGAAGACACTCCCCTTAGCTGATTGCAAATCAATCAGCTGTGAATACCACCAAAAAATGTGTCATGATTTAAGTCCATGAAATATCCATAGCAACAGACAGGTCAGTGCTTACCTGACCAGATAACCAGGCACCACCACCTGGCCAAGTTGACACATTAACCTGACCATAATAATAATATTGAAGGATAAAATAGAGAGAATGAAGGAAAGGATGCACAAAAAGAGAGAGCTAAAGAAAGATAATAGGTCATAGTTTAAAAGAAAGGATTGAAACTAACTGAACGACACCAAGATCAAAGGAAAAGGGGGAAAAAATCAGATAGAGCGCTGTGAGAAGATGGCAGAGTAGGAAACTTCAGGAATCAATCCCTCTATCAAAACAACTATTTAACTGGCAGGAACTGCCTGAATTAACTATTTTGAAATTTTGGAGTCTAGTGGAACACTGTGCAGCATCCAGGGATGAGTAGGAAGAAGAGGCTGGTAAGTTGCAGTAAATACCTGTGAGTTTCACCCTCCCTGCAGTGGCTTCCATCCTGCATCCAGACTTGTGGCAGGCAGCAGTACAGTCTGCAGATCTAGCTCCTGACACAGGGTGGGACATAAACACCTAGTCACCCAAACTCTGGGGCTTGTGGTCTTATCTCTGATCACTGCCTTTTATCAGCTATTTCAGATCACTGGGGGCCAGCTCTGAGGCCGGTCATTGTTCCATTCACCGTTGGGCAAAGATAGCAGAGAAATCCTAAATAAAATAACCTTCCTCAAAACAAAAGAAAACAGTTAAAGACCTCTACTAACTGGGAAAGTGCTGAGTAGAGAAAAAGTAGCTTCAAAAACCAGAGAAGAAGCTTCTGGAGCCCTTCTTGGCCCCTACCCCACCTTCTTCACATTGCAGGGCAAAGCCAGTTGAGTTCTCATTGTGTGTCCATGGCCCTCTTTCCAGAAGGAGCAGAGTGACTCTTGTGTGCATACTAGGGTGCATGCATGTCAGGATGAATCTATTGGGTGGAAGTCTGAGGGACAGCCAAGAAACTTGTCTCAGTCTCACCCACCACAGATCCTCAGGGCAGAGAAGTTGCTTGCAGACAGCTGGGATAAGTTAAAGCTACCTGGAGCAAAGGACTGTTTCTATTAAGTCACAGAAGAGAACACCCAGGAGGGGAAGGAGGTCTATTTCAAAGGGAGTATAAGGGGCAGTCACTCAACCTCCTATAAAGTAAATCGAATTCCTAAGGCCTAAAGTAAATACAAAGCCAGAAAAAGAAGCAGGCTCCCTGGTTCTACCTAGGTTCAGATAAAACAGAGAGGACGCTGCACTTAGCATTTTCCTCAGCCTTATCTACTTGATAGGAGGGGTAAACTTTGAAGGAGACCACAGCCCAAACACAGCCAATTCCTAAAGAGAGTGAAAGGTGCTTATTGCTATGGTGTGCTTGTTTTGTTTAGCTTCTGGCATTCAAGAAAATCTCTATCTTATCACTTAAAGGATACAAACTTAAAGAACAGACAACTTAAGGGATGAAATTCTAGAGTTAGCACTTTAGAATATTAAGAGTACAATATGCAACAAAAGATTACAAGAGAAACAAAGAAACAGGAAATTATTACCTACACAGAGGAACAAGGTAAATCTCTAGAAATCATCTATAAAGAGGATCAGACTTTGGACTTAACAGACTTTTAAAAAAAATGATCTTCAAGATGCCCAAGAAGATAAAGGTAAACTTTTATCTTCTTAGATGAAAGATTAGAAAGAAATAAAGGATATGAGGAGAACAATGAATAAACAATATGGGAATCTCTTTGAAATTCTCAATAAGAACCAAACAGAAGTATTGAACTTGAACACAATAACTGAAAAGAAGAATTCCCTAGTGTTTCAACATATTGGAGGTGGCAGGAGAATGTATCAGTGATATTGAAAACAAAACAGTTGAAATGATCCAGGTTGAAGAGCAGAAAGAAAAACCAATAAAAAATAATGAATAGAGCCTATGAAACATGTGGGGCACCATCAAACATAGCAATATACACATTATGGGAGTCCTAAAAGGAAAAGAAAGAGGGAAAGGGGAAGGAGGAATAGTCACAGAGCATTTCAAAGGAAAAATGACAGAAATTTTCCCAATTTAATAAAAGACATGAATATGCACATTCAAGTAAGCCAAAGAACTCCAAACAGTATAAAATCAAATACAACCATGTCCAATCACATAATAATCAAATTGTCCAGTGAAAAAACAAGGAGAGAGTTCTGAAAGCTGCAAAAGAAAAGCAATGAGTTATGTACAAGGGAATCCAGTAAGAGTAAGTGGCGATTTCTCATCAGAAATCATAGAGACAAGAAGGCAATGGCATGAAATCTTGAAAGTGCAGAAAGAAAACAATTGACTACAAATAATTTTATATCCAGCAGTACTTTCTTTCAAAAGTGAGGGAGAGACTAAGACATTCCCCAATTAACAAAAGCTGAGGGGTTTCATTACCACTAGACCTGCCCTGGAAGGAATGCTCAAGGGAGTTCTTCAGATTGAAAGGAAAGACAGTGGGTCAAAGAAGCACAAATAAAAAATACTTCAAATAAAGGAAACCATATAAGTAATTATAAATTCCAGCACTACTGTGTTGTAATTTTTGGTACCTAACTCAACTTCTTCTTATAGTTACTAAAATGCAAATTCATAAAATATAATGATAAATCTGTGGTTTTGGACATACAAGATACAAAGATATAATTTGTAACAAGTAGGTGGGGAGATGTAAGGGAATAAGAACAGTGTTTATCATTGTAGATACATTGGTGTCACATCAAATATGATTATTATAGACTTTGGATGCTAATTTTAACCCCACAGTAACCACAAAATATGTGAGAAATATAATCAGAAAGAAACGAGAAGTGACACAAAATGGTACAATGCAAAAAATCAAATACATATGTAAATAGGCAATAGTAGAAGAATTGGGGATCAAAAAATGTTTGACTTGAAAAAGCAAAATAGCAGAAGAAAGTACTCTATGATCAGTAGTTACACTAAATGTAAATGTATTAAACTATCCAGTTAAAAGTCAGAGACTGGAAGAACGGATAAAAAAGCATAACCCAACTATATGCTGCCTAGAAGAGATTCATGTTAAATTCGAAGACATAAATAGGTGGAAAGTGAAAAGATGGGAAAAAATTACAATTCCAGTAGTAACAAAAAGAGACCTGGGTAACTATAGTAATATTAGATAAAATAGATTTTAAGTTTAAAACTGTTTTGAGGAACAAAGAAGGTCATTATATAATGATAAAGGGATCAGTTAAACAAGAGGACATAATAATTATAAATACATATATACCAATCAGCAAAGAGCCCCAAAATATATGAAGCAAGTATTGACAGACTTGAAGGAAGAAGTAGACAGTTTCAAATTAACAGTAGGATATTAGAACACTTTCAATAATGGATAGAACATTTAGATAGAAGATCAATAATAGAAATCTTGATATCTTATATCAAGAAATAGAAGACTTGAATGATACTCTAAACCAGCTAGACCTAACAGACATATACAGAACACTTTACCCAACAGAATACACATTCTTATTGTGTGTGCTTGGATCATTCTCCAGAATAGACCATGTTTTAGGTCACAAAACAAGTATCAATAAATTCAAAGTTATTGAAATCACACAATGTATCTTCTTTGACCACAGTGGAAGGAAGCTAGAAATCAATGACAGAAGGAGAAATGGGAAAGTCACAAATATGTGGAAATTAAACAACGTACTCTCAAACAACCAATGGGCCAAAGAAGAAATCACAAGGGAAATTAGAAAATAACTTGAGGTGAATGAAAATGAAAACACAACATACCAAAACTTACGGGATGCACAAAGGCAGTGCTGAGAGGGAAATTTATACTTTTATATGCTTATATTAAAAAAGAAGAAAGATCTCAAATCAAAAAGTTAACACCAGAACTGGAGTATTTAGAAATAGAAGAGCAAACTAAATCTAAAGCATAAAGAAGGAAGGAAATAACAAAGATTAGAGCAGAGGTAAGTGAAATAGAGAATAAAAAAATAGGGTCAACAAAACTAAAAGTTAGTTAAGCTAAAGGGAGTATTAGTTAGCTAAGGGGAGTGTCTTCTGTAATGAATGGCACTTAATCTAATCACTAGAAGACTTTTAAGGAGGATTCAGAAGAGACAATCACTCTTCCTGCTTCAGCCAGCCAGCCTCTCCTGAGAGCTCATTGAGGACCTTCATTGGAGCTGCCAGCTCATGGCCTGTCCTATAGACCTTGGGCTCTACATCCCCACGGTTACATGAGACACTTTTATAAATTTTATATCTACAGATATCTCCTGCTGATTCTGTTTGTCTAGAGAACCTTAGCTAATACAAACGGAATTAACAAACTTTAGCAAGACTGACAAATAAAAAAAGAGAGAAGACAAAAATAACTGAAATAAAAATGAAAAGAATAACATTACGGCCATTTCAACAGAAAAAATATAGGAGGATACTATGAACAAATGTAGACCCACAACTTAGATAATCTAGATGAAATAAACAAATTCTAGAAACCCACGGACTACCTGCACTGACTCAAGAAGAAATAGAAGGTAACTAGTAAAGAGGTTGAATCAGTAACCAAAAACTTGCCAACAAAGAAAAGCTCAGGGCCGAATGCCTTCACAGCAGGTATATTTTACCAAGCATTCCAAGAATTAACACCAATCCTGATCAAACTCCCAAACAATTGAAGAGAAGGGAATACTATCTAACTCATTCTGTAAGGCCAGCATCACCTATATAATAAAGATAAAGATACCACGAGAAAAGAAAATTACAGCTCAATATCCTTTTTGCATATACTTGCAAAAATCCTAGCAAACTGAATCCAACTGTACATTAAAAGAATTATACATCATTTTTGAGTGGGGTTTGACCCAGGTAAGCAACGATGGGTCAACATAAGAAGATCAATTAACGTAGTACATCATATTAACAGAATGAAGGAACAAAGCCCCACTTGATCATATCAATTGATACAGAAAAGACATTTGACAAATCCAGCACCCCTTCTTGGTAAAAATACCTTGACAACTAGGAATAGAAGGAAATGTCCTCGACATGATAAAGGGCATATATGAAAAACCCATAGCTGATATAATGCTTAATGGTGGAAGACTGAAAACTTTCCCTCTAAAATCAGCTGTCACCACTGTTATTCAGCATTTAACTGGAAGTTCCAGCTAGACCAATTAGGCAAGAAACAGAAATAAAACGTGTCCAAATTGGAAATTGAGGCTTCCCCAAATTGCAGATGACATGATCAAAAAGTCCTGAAAAATCCACAGCAAAGCACTAATAAATTAATTCAGCAAAGTGCCAGGGTACAAGATCAACAGGTAAAAATCAGTACTGTTTCTAAGCACTGGTAATGAACATGCTGAAGAAGAAATGAAGAAAAAAATCAATTTTCAATAACAAGAAAAACAATCAAACATCAAGGACCTGTACATAGAAAACTAAAAAATATTGTCAAAAGAAATCAAAGAAGTCCTAAGTGAATTAATGGCATTCCTTGTTCATGGATTGGAAGACTAAATATTGTTACAATGTCAATTCTACCCACAGTGATTTACATATTCAGTGCAATCCCAATAAAAATTCAAACAACTTTCTTTGCAGAAAAGGAAAAGCCCGTGATCAAATTTATATGCAAGGGCAAGGGACCCTGAATAGTCAAAGCCACCTTGAAAAATTACAAAGTTGGAGGACTCATATTTCCCAATCTTAAAACTTATTTCAAAGCCACAGTAATCAAAACAGCATGGCAGGGGCTCAAGAACAGACACATAGACCAATGGAATCAAATTAAGAATTCAGAAATCAACACTCATGCATTTGTGACAACTGTTTTGTGACAAGGGTGCCAAGTCCATTCGGTTGGGAAAGAAGAGACTCTTCAACAAATGGTGCTGGAAGAACTGATGTCCATATGCAAAAGAATGAAGGTGGATCCATATCTCATATAATATATAAAAATCAGCTCAAAGTGGATCATCAACCTATATATAAGAGCTAAAACCATAAAACTCCTAGAAGAAAACATAGGGGATCACCTTCAGGACTTTGTGTTAGGCAGTGGTTTCTTAGACTTCACACCCAAAACATGAGCAACAGAAGAAATAAAAATGATAAATGGAACTTATCAAAATCTAAACATTTTAGGTACCAAAGGACTTTATCATGAAAATAAACAGACAACCTACTCAATGGAAGAAAATATTTGCAAATCACATATCTGAAAAGGGATTGATATCAGGACATATAAAGAAATCCTACAACTCAACAATAAAAAAACAAGTAACACAATCAAAAAAGGGCAAAAGACTTGAACAGCCATCTCTCAGAAGAAAATATACAACTGGCTGGAAAGCACATGAAAAGATGTTCAACACTATTAGATATTAAGAAAATGCAAATCAAAACCTCAATGATATATCATTTCATACCTACTAGAAAGGCCACAGACAGGAAACTACAAGTGCTGGAGAGGATGTGGAGAAATAGGAACACCCATTCATTATTGGTGGGAATGTAGAATGAGGCAGCTGCTGTGGAAGACAGTTTGGAAGTGCCAAGAAAATTAAGTCTAGAATTATCACATGGGCTGGCAATCCGACTAATAGGTATATACCAAAAAAATTGGAAGCAAGGACTTGAGCAGATATTTTCACATCTATGTTCACAGTGGCATTATTCACAAATGCCAAAAGATGAAGCAACCCAAGTTTCCACCAGTCAAGGAATGGATGAATAAAATGCCGAATATACATACAATGAAATATTCAGACATAAAAAGAATGAAGTTCTGATATGTGCGACAATATGAATGAGACTTGAACACATCATGTTGAGTGAAATAAGCCTGCCATGAAAGGACAAATACTTTACAATGTCACTAACATGAAATAATTAAGAAAACTCATAGAGTCAGAATTTAGAACATAGGTTACCAGGAGTCGCGGTTGGGGAAGAGAAGGAGTTAATGCTTAAACTGTACAGAGTTTCTATTTGGAGTTAATGGTTAAATTATACAGGGTTTCTATTTGGGATGATGGAGAAGCTTTGGTAACACCTGGTGGCAATGGTAGCACAACACTGTGAATGTAATTAAGGCACTGAATTATAGATTTGAATGTGGTTAAAGGGGGAAATTTCAGGTGGTATACATATTACTAGAGTAAAAATTAAAAGCAACAACGTAGGACTGTACCACATTGAACTCTAATGTAAACCATGAACTATAGTTAATGATGCAATTATAAAAATGTACTTTCATCAATTGTAGCTAATGTGCCATACTCATGCAAGGTATTAGTAATATAATTAAAAGGTGGTATATGGGAACTCTGCATTTTATGCATGATTTTTCTGTAAGTTACAACTTCTCTAATAAAAAAATGAACGGGAAAAAATTACCTACCAAAATTTGAGAGTGCTTTTGAAATTAGATTTGGCATTGGCAGAACTGAATGAAAGAAGACAAAGAAGCAATGTTTTCAAAATTCAGAGGAGAAATTGATTATGTCCTATAGTACTCAGTACCCAGACAAACTATTACTCAAGTGAGAAGGCAAAGCAAAAACAAACAAAACCAAAAATGTTACAGCAAGCAAAACCTCAGAACGTTTACTATCCAAGAATCCTTTCTGAAAGAATGATCAGAAGACGCACTGCCATAAAATGACAATTAATTTAAAAGGAATATATATAATAATAAAAGAGGTAGTGAGCAAAGAAATTGGTAAAATTATATTTAAGCTTGTTAAGTGCTGATCGTTTTTAAAAATGGTAATGCTCATACTAATTTAGAATCCTAGATGAGCTCAAAATGGGAAGTGATATGGGAGGAAAAGGAGGGAGAAAAGTTAAAAACATTATACTGCTCAGGTACTTAATATAGAATGTAGATTAATTCTCAGTGTTGATAGAAAAATATAGCATTGAATTTGTATAATTCAGGAGAAGCCGGTAGAATAACAATTTTTCGAAAGGGTGGAAAGTTGTCAAAATAAAGAAGAACAATGACAATAAAAAGCTGTGATAACTCTAACAGAAATATCAAAAGAGAAAAATAAGGAGAAGAGGGAAGAGAAGAAACAGGAGAAAGGGGAGGAACAAACAAGAATGCGTCATAAACAGATTATGAAATAGGGTGACAAAAATAAGTAGAAATACATAAAAGCAAATGTGAATTGGTTAAATTCACTAAATTCATCTTTCAAAAACTGATTCATTTTGATCTAAAAATTCAGTCACTTGCTATTATTTGTGAAATGGCTAAAATTAAAACTACAGTAATATTGAAAATCGAGGGATTAAAAAAAAGTTATACCAGGCAAATGTTAACAAAATAGAAAAGAGTTGCAGTAACAGTAATATCAGAAAAAAATGAATTCAAGTTAAAAACTTGTGAAGCGGCAGGAAGGATACTTCATATTTATAAGCCACCAGGGTAATAGAAGTGTCATGAAATTTTATATAAGTAACCACATGGCTCTGAAATAAAGTCAAGTGTGGTATACAGGTAAAGAGATATGGATAAATCCAAAATCATAGGGGGAGGTTTTCAACCAGCTCTCCCAAATAGCAACATAATTCATTTGGAACATGCATTATTAGAGAGGCCATGAAACACTAACAACAACCTAAACATATCACAAAGGGTTGAAATTACACACCTCTGCAATCACTGACCACAGAGAAAGAAAATTTTAAATATTTTTAGAAGGCTAGTACAAAAATACTTTTTAGCTTAGAAATCTTAAAATTTCTTAAAAATAACTCAAGAGATTCTGGAAATTGACCTTAAAAGAAGAGAAGTAGGAGAGGTCCACATTTACCTGTCTCTAATCCTGAGGACACAACCCAACTTATATATACTGCACACAGGGCAGTAAGCAGCAGTCTCACAGGGCTGGGAAGACAGAGGTTTGGGATTCAAGCAGCTACATTGGCTGGAAATTTAGGGCAACAATCCCAGAAAGGAAGGGTCCTCAGATGGGGAGATACAAAATCTGTATAAAATTCCCTTTAAATCCTTGGCAGACTCCTAAACTGGGCATGCATAGAGTGAAATGACAAGGAGCTCCATGGAAAACAACAGCTGAAAAGTTAAAAAGAGGAAAGCAGAGGTTTCGGCAGCTGCTCTATGATAGGGAACAGAGTTTGAAGTTCAATGCTGCCAAGTTAGAGGGGCATGAAAAACATATTTGGCTTCCCACTGTAACCAGGAGTAGGGGCTGTGCCCTAGATCTAAGGGAAAAACTAAAATAGACCCGTCCAATAGACTGTAAGACCAGGGTCTATAAAATCAAGGTGATTTCCCAGTAATTTAACTTTCCAGCCTAAAAAATCAACACTTTTCAGAGGAAGATAACAAAATCCATAGTCCCCATAAAATATCATCTATAATAGCTAATATTCAATGAAATAATACTAAACATGCAAATTCATACTAGACGTGCAAAATACTAGAATGATCTATTTTTCTAGTAGAATAGAAAATGTGGACCACACAGGAAAAAGTGGTCCTTAATAAAGAGGAAAGATGATAGAAGCAGACCCATGATAATCTACATATGGGAAAGAGCAGAAAAGGATTTAAAACAAACCTATTATGAATTTTTTTCAAGATATATGGACAGAAAGATGAATGGAGTAGAATTCTCAGTAGACAAATTGTCATGACAAAGAACCAATTTATAGAATTAAAAAAATGTCTTCTCTAGACTCAGGTCTTTGCATGCTTTTTCTACTACCAGAAAGTCTCTTTCCTAAGAGTCTCAAAAGGCTCATTAGTCCCTCTCTGCATTCAGAACTCAACTCACCCATCACATGACAAAGTGACTCTTTCGCTTTGCTAAGGCTGCTGGAATGCAGCACACCAGAAATGGATTGGCTTTTACAAAGGTGATTTATTAAGTTAAAAGTTACAATTGTAAGGCCATGAAAATATCCAAGTTAAGACACCAACCAGAGGATACCTTCTCAAAGAAAAAGTAGCTGGCATCTGGGGTTCCTCTGTCACCTGGGAAGGCACATGATGTCCTTCTCTCCCAGATTCTGATCTCAGAATGGCTCTCTCAGCTCCTGTGAATTCTTCTTGCTTCTTCCTGTGGTATTTTCTTTCTTAGTTTCTCCAAACTCTCTCAGCTCTCTTAAAGGACTCTAGCAAATGGATTAAGACCCATTTTGAGTGGATGAGGTCACATCTCTATGGAAAAACCTAATAAAAATTTCTCACCCAATAACAGGTCTAGTCCCATAAGACTGGATTAAAAGAACATGGTTTCACTTTGGAAAGACGGCCGAACAGAGTAGCTTAAAATTAGCCCTGCTCCATGAAAAAGTTAGAGAAGGGACAGGAGGGCGACTGAGGTGGTGATTCGGAAGTGCGGCTGACCTGGAAGAACCTTCTGCACCACAAGGGGCAGCCCTGGTTACAGAGGCTGAAGAACTGAGAATGGAGCCTGGGGTGGAGGCAGGGACCCCACGGGAGTGCACAGACGGGAGCCTGGGACTAGGAAGTAAGCCAGGCTGTGTTCCTTGGGTGTGCTACCCTCACCAGTGCAACCCCGTGACCAGCAACTCACCCCACACCCCACGCAACCAAACCCTGTCACCCACTCCCATTTACCATGCCTGTGCTACAGGCATCCCCACTCCACCAGCCCCCAGTGCACGTATCTGCCTCACAGCCCGACCCCAAGTGCGGCTCAACTCACCTCTCTTCCACCCCTCCCGAGCACTCTCTCCCCCTCCCTGTTCCCTGCAGGCTGCTGCCAGCACATAAAAGCTGTGGGCACTAATCTCCATACCTAGGCCACCCCCACCCCCCGCCCATAGTGTCACACAGCCTCATGCCCCCTCCCTGAGCTCAGCGCATCCCTTTACGGCACTCCCAGCCCCACACGTGCACACGGGCCCCCAATCATGTTATTTAGCTCTGGGAACTGCACATTACAGCTGTCCTAGAACTGTGCCTGCTCACAGCCCTCAGCCTCACTTCCCAGCTCTGAGAAAGTGCCAAGCTGCACAGCCTGGTCACATTTGCCCCCAATCCACAAAGGCATAGCTCCGACCTGCTGCCACAGCTCTACGCATGTGCACAAAAGGCCCCTTACCTTAGACCAGCTCACATCAGGGTTACACCCCCCAGACCGGTGCACCCACACAGCTACATCTTCCCTGGCCACTGGGCACCCCCATTCACAAACATCAGTGTAACATCCCCAACTTGCACCTATACCAGCCCTGAAACAAATCACTGCACTGAGTGCCCCCTCCCCCTGTACTCTGCTCCCTGCTGTACAAACATCCTGCAAACACAGGGCCTTAGACTACTGAAAGAAATCAACTCCCAAAGTAAATCAATCAAGATATCTACATGTGATGAAGACAGGCAGAAGATGACTAAGCATATCACAATAAGGACAGATATAGCCCTGCTTAATGGCCAAATTAAAACATCAGAGAAGACACAGATGTTGGAACAACGAATCAAAAATGTTTATACAAGTCTACTTAATAAAATGAGTGGCACAGCAAATGACATAAAGGATATCAAGAAGACAGTAGAAGAGCATAAAGAGGAATTCGAAAGAATAAATAGAAAAATAGTGGATATCACAGAGATCAAAGACTCTGTTGACCAAATAAAACACATACTAGAGGCACACAACACCAGATTTGAAGAGACAGAATAAAGAATAAGTGATATAGAGGATAGGATAATTGACTCCAAAGACTCAAAACAGCAAATGGCAAAAAAGATGGAAAAAATTGAATTGGATCTTAGGGAAATGATAAACAAAACAAAGTGCACAAATATAAGAATCATTGGTGTCCCAGAAGGAGAAGAAAGGAGTAAAGGGCTAGGAACAGTAGTTGAGGATATAATGGGGGAAAACTTCCCAACCTTCATAAAGGACATAAATACGCAAGTCAAAGAAGCTCAACGAACTCCAAACAGAATAAATCCAAGCAGACCTTCCCCAAGGCACATACTAATCAGCTTGTCAAATGTGGAAGAGAAGCAGAAAATCCTGAAAGCGGCAAGAGAAAAACAATCTACTGCATACAAGGGAAATCAAATAAGACTGAGTTCAGACTACTCAACTAGCACCCTGGAGGTGAGAAGACAGTGGTATGATATATTTAAGATTCTGAAAGAGAAAGGCTTCCAGCCAAGGATTCTGTACCCAACAAACTGTCCTTCAAAACTGAGGGAGAGACTGAATTTTTCACAGACAAAGAAGTCCTGAAAGAATTTGTCAATAAGAGACCAGCCCTACAAGAAATACTAAAAGGAGTTCTGCCAGCTGAAAAAAAAAAAAAAAAAAAAAAAAAGGAGAGGTAGGTCTGGAGGAGGGCACAGGATTGAAGAGCACCACTTAGGATAATTTAAACAATACAAAGAGAAAGAAGGAAAAGAATATGTAGGTCTGACATATAAAATAAAAAAGATAAGATAGTGGATTCAAGAAATGCCTTTTCAGTAATAACTTTGAATGTTAATGGACTAAACTTACCAATTGAAAGACACAGATTGGCAGAATGGATTAAGAAACCTAATCCAGCTATATGCTGCTTACAAGAGACTCATCTTAGACCCAAGGATACAAAGAAATTGAAAGTGAAAGAATGGAAAAAGCTTTTCCATGCAAGTTGTAATCAAAAGAAAGCAGGAGTAGCTATGCTAATATCAGACGAAACAGACTTTAAATGTAAAGACATCGCAAGAGACAAAGAAGGACATTATATACTAATTACATGGTCAATTCACCAAGAAGATATAACAATCATAAATGTTTATGCTCCCAATCAAGGAACTCCAACGTACATGAGGGAGACATTGGAAAACTGAAGGGAGTGATAGATGTTTCAACGATAGTAGTAGGAGACTTCAATACACCACTCTCCTCTATAGATAGAGCAGCCAGACAGAAGATCAATGAGGAAACAGAGAAGTTAAACAACTTGATAAATGAATTAGACCTAACAGAAATATATAGGTCATTGCACACCAAAGCACAAGGATATACATCTTCTCTAGTGCCCATGGAACATTCTCCAGAACAGATCATATGCTGGGACACAAAACAAGTCTTTATAAATTTAAAAACATTGAAATTATTCACAGCACTTTCTCTGATCACAATGGGATGAAGCTGGATCTCAATAATCACCAAAGAACAAGAACATTCACAAATGTGTGGAGATTAAATAACACACTCTGAAACAACCAGTGGGTCAAAGAAGAAATTGCTAGAGAAATCAGTAGCTATCTGGAGATAAATGAAAATGAAGATATAATATATCAGAACTTATGGGATGTGGCAAAGGCTAAAAGAAAGGAAACCAACAATGTCAATCTCCCTAATGAACATAGATGCAAAAATTCTCAATAAAATATTAGCAAATCTAATCCAATAACACATTAAAAGAATTATACACTATGACTAAGTGGGGTTTATACTAGGAATGCAAGAATAGTTCAACACAAGAAAATCAATTACTGTAATATAGCACATTAACAAATCTAAAAGGAAAAAAATCACACGATCATCTTGATTGATGCTGAAAAAGCATTCGACAAAATTCAGCATCCTTTTCTGATAAAAACTCTCCAAAAGATATGTTTCAAAGGTAACTATCTCAATATGATAAAGGGAATATTTGAAAAACCGATAGCCAGCATCATACTCAATGGAGAGAGACTGAAAGCTTTCCCCCTAAGGTCCCCAGAACAAGACAAGGATGCCCACTGTCACCACTGTTTTTCAACATTGTTCTAGAAGTTCTAGCTAGAGCAATCAGGCAGGACACAGAAATAAAAGGCATCCAAATTGGGAAGGAAGAAATAAAAATCTCATTATTTGCAGATGATATAATACTCTACTTGGAAGATCCTGAGAAATCTACAGCAAAGAAAGTTACTTGAGCTAATAAACAAGTTCAGCAAGGTGGCAGGATATAAAATTAATGTACTAAAATTAGTAACATTTCTATACACAAGCAATGACCTAGCTGAGGAGTAAGTTAAAGAAAAATTCCATTCAAAATAGCAACTAAAAGAATCAAGCACTTAGGAATGAACTTAACTAGGCACAAAAAGGACTTGTACACAGAAAACTACATAACATTGTTAAAAGAAATCAAAGGAGATCTAAATAGGTGAAAAGACATTTCCTGCTCATGGATAGGAAGGCTAAATACAGTTAAGATGTCAATTCTCCCCAAATTGATCTACAGATTCAACACAGTACCAATCAAAATTCCAACAACCTACTTTGAAGATTAGGAAAAGTTAATTACCAAATTCATCTGGAAGGGAAAGAGATCCCACATAGCTAAAAGCATCCTAAAAAAGAAGGACAAACTGGGAGGATTAACACTCCCTGACTTTAAAACTATTATAAAGCCACAGTGGTCAAAACAGCATGGTACTGGCACAAAGAACCATTGACCAATGGAATCAAATCAAGAGTGCAGAAATAAACCACCAAATCTATGGTAAACTGATTTTTAACAAGGCCCCCAAATCCTCTGAACTGGGACAAAATAGTCTTCAATAACTGGACATGAAAGAACTGGATATCAATAGCCAAAAGAATGAAAGAGGACCCCTGTGCTGGTTTGAAAGGATGTATGGACCTTAGAAAAGCCATGTTTTAATAAAAATCCCATTTCATAAAGGTAGAATAATCCCTATTCAATACTGTATGTTTGAAACTGTGATCATATCATTTCCCTGGAGATGTGATTTAATCATGAGCAGTTGTTAAACTGGATTAGGCGATGATGTGTCTCCACCCAATTGGGTGGGTCTTGATAAGTTTCTGGAGTCCTTGATAAGTGTCCCAGTTTCTCCACATCCTCTCCAACATCCATAGCTTCCTGTTTGTTCAATAGCAGCCATTCTTATAGATGTGAGGTGGTATCTCATTGTAGTCTTGATCTGCATTTCCCTTATAGCCAATGAAAATGAGCATCTCTTCATGTGCTTTTGAACCATCTGTATTTGCTCTTCGGAGAAATGCCTATTCACATTGTTAGTCCATTTTATAACTGGGTTGTTTGTTGTTTTGTTGTTGAGTTGTATGATTTCTTTGTGTATACAGGAAATCAAACCTTTCTCTGATATGTGATAAAAAAGGGAAACATTTTTGGGGCAGGCTACGGTGGCTCAGCAGGCAAGAATGCTTGCCTGCCATGCCAGAGGACCCGGGTTTGATTCCCGGTGCCTGCCCATGTTAACAAAATAAAAAAAATTAAAAGGAAACATTTTGGAGAATGAAGGAGATTCAGAGAGAGCAGAGAATGCTGCAGCACCACAAAGCAGAGAGTCCACCAGCCAGGGCTTTGGAGATGAAGAAGGAAAACGCCTCCTGGGGAGCTTCATGAAACATGAAGCCAGGAGAGAAAGCTAGCAGATGACGCTGTGCTGGTCATGAGCCTTTCCAGCTGAGAAGAAAACTGACTATGTTCACCATGTGCCTTCTCGGATGAGAGAGAGACCCTGGACTTCATCAGTCTTCTTGAACCAAGGTATCTTTCCCTGGATACCTTAGATTGGACATTTCTATTGATTTGTTTTAATTGGGACATTTCCTCGGCCTTAGAATTGTAAACTAGCAACTTATTAAATTCCCCTTTTTAAAAGCCCTTCTGTTTCTGGTATATTGCATTCTGGCAGCTAGCAAACTAGAACAACCCCTGTCTTACACACTACACAAAAATAAACTTAAAGTGGGTCAGACACCTAAAGCTAAGAACTAGCACCATAAAGCTTCTAGAAGAAAATGTAGGGAAATCTCTTCAAGACCTAGTAGTAGAAGGTAACTTTCTAAACTTTACACCCAAAGCACAAGCAACAAAAGAAAAAATAAATAAATGGGACCTCCTCAAAATCAAATGATTCTGCACCTCAAAAAACTTTCTCAAAAAGGTGAAAAGGCAGCCAACTCAATGGGGGAAAATATTTGGAAATCACATATCAGAGAAAGGTTTGATTTCCTGTATACATAAAGAAATCATACACCTCAACAACAAACAACCCAGTTATAAAATGGACTAACAATGTGAATAGGCATTTCTCCGAAGAGCAAATACAGATGGTTCAAAAGCACATGAAGAGATGCTCATTTTCATTGGCTATAAGGGAAATGCAGATCAAGACTACAATGAGATACCACCTCACATCTATAAGAATGGCTGCTATTGAACAAACAGGAAGCTATGGATGTTGGAGAGGATGTGGAGAAACTGGGACACTTATGCACTGCTGGTGGGAATGTATAATAGTGCAGCCATTATGGAAAAATGTTTGGCAGTTCCTTAGGAAACTAAACATTGAGTTGCCTTATGACCCAGCAATAGCACTACTTGGTATATACCCAGAAGAGCTGAAAGTAACGACCCAAACAGACATTTGCACACCAGTGTTCATAGCAGCATTATTTACAATCGCCAAAAGATGGAAACAAACCAATGCCCATGAACAGATGAGTGAATCAACAAAATGTGGCATATACATACAATGGAATATTATGCAGCAGTAAGACAAAATGACCTCCTGAAGCACACGACAAGGTGGATGAGTCTTGAGGACATAATGATGAGCAAAATTAGCTGGACACAAAAGGACAGATACCAAATGATTCCACTTTTATAACCAGCACAAAAGTATAATCAGAGGCCTATATTACAGAATATAGGGGACTTAGAGATACATAGAACTGGAGATGGGTGAACAAATGAATATGAATGCTGAATCATTAAATTGATATCTCTTTTAGTCTCCAGTATTTTAGAACAGCTAGAAGTAAAAACCTAAAAGTGTGAAATTGTAATCCATGTCAAACTCTGAAATATGTTTTACAACTAGCTGTGTTGCTTTACTTCGAAATTTATAGCTTTTTTGTATATGTGTTACTTTTCACAGAAAAAGAAGGAAAAAAAAGTCGACTGTGATAATAAAAAAAATATTTAAGCCCTCTAGCCTCTTATATTCTGGAGCAGCTAGAAGGAAAAATATGAGAGGATGGTATAGTAGCCCATGACAAACTCTGGGATCCGTCCTGTAACACTTGTTGAAAGGTGCTTTGAAAACTATTGCTATTTTATTTCCTTGCTTTGCATATATGTTATGCTATACAATAAAAAACGTTGAAAAAAAATAAGAACATGGCTTTTCTGGGGTACATAACAGTTTCAAACCAGCACAGCAACCTTCCCTGACTTTCTGTCGAAGAGCACCCCAATAGCTGCCTATCTATTTACTGTGCTTTATTTTTCATCAGACAGTTTGTCGTTACTGACATTATATTATATATTTATGCTTTTTACCCATTTATTGTTTACTCCCCACAGAAATGTCTGCTTCTTTGAGGGCAACATTTTGTTTGTCTTTTTCTCTGCTGTACCTCCAAGCCTCAAACAGAATTGGGCAGATAGTATGTGTCTAGTAAACATTTATTGCTATTGAACTAGAGATATTGCAACTCTTAAAAGAACATAAGCCAGTACAAAGAGTAATTTTATAGGAAATATCTGAAAATCTAGGTGTTGGTTTGAAGCTGTTATGCACTCCAGGAAAGGCCATGCTCTTTTAATCCATTCCTGTGGGTGTAGACCTATTGCTGGTGGGACCTTTTGATTAGGTTGTCCAACTGAGATGTGACCCCCTCAATTCAAGGTGGGTCTTAATTTTTTATTGAAGTCCTTTTTGAGAAATTATAGGACAGAAAGAGCCAGATAGCTCAGAGACAGAAACATCCAGACATTTTGGTGAGAAAAGTCCCCAGAGAAGCAAGTAAGGACCCATGGAAACTGAAAGAGCCAGACCTGAAACAGCAAAGGACTAGCAGACATCGCCACATGCCTTGCTATCTGACGGAGTAAGCCCAGATGCCAGTAGCCTTTCTTCAGAGAAGGTTTCGGCCCTGTTAATGTCTTTATTTGGACATTTTCATGACTTTAGAACTGTAAATTTGTGAGCTCATGAATTCCCATTATTAAAGCCACCTATTTGTGGCTTACTGCATTTTGGCAGCTTCAGCAAACTGAAACAGTAGGTAAACTGGATGATTTTCCAGGAATATTTAAATGACTTCATTTGCTCCTAAGAAAACTTCTAATTACCCTGGGGAAAACGTTTAAAATATACATTTTTAAAAAAAAAAAAGATTAGTTGACCTTCATCGAAACTTAAAATTTTGTTCATAAAGACAATTTATGAAGATAAATAACCAACCCACTGCTTAGGAAACATATTCTCAATACACACATGTAACAAAGAACTTATATACAGAATAAAAAAGAACTTCTATAAGTCTACAACAAAAGACAAACAACAGAACAAAAAGTGGGCAAAAAACACTCAAACTGACACTTCACACACAAATAAAGATGTGCAAGGGGCCAGCAAGCACATTAAATTTGCTTGATGTTATTAGTCATCAGGGATATACTAAAACACAAGTAGATACAATCCACAAATACACAAAAATTATAAGTTTTGAACAAAAATCTTTTTCAAAGAGTTATCAGTTCACTCTCCCACTAACGGTTTATAAATAATAATCCTTTTTCACATGTTCGCCAATCTGGTTTTCCTTTAACATTTTTTCTTTTTATTGGTTAAAATTGTTTCCAATGTTTTACTCAGCCTTTAAAAATGTGTGCCGTTTCTAATCTTTTTTTATTAGAAACCATATATAATGAAAATTCTCGTGTATATTATTTTGGCACATGTGGGAGGGTTTCTCCAGGTCAGGTACCATTTTTGCTGCTTGAGAAGCAGTTTGCATGTGGCTTAGCCCGTGTGCAGTGAGCTGGGTAAAGGTATTTATGGGAAGCCTTGTATCCAAGGGCTGTGGACCCCTGGTAATGGAATGGATCCTGCTTCTCTCTGTCCTCTGTATCTGAGATCGCACCTCAGAAGTGGCTTTAATGTTGAGATTACATCACAAAGCTGGCTTTGTGCCTGAGTGAAATAGTGGGACACGGATGGCATCATCTCAGGTCCCACAGGTGGGTCTCAGGCTGCAGAGCACCTGCAGGGGTCAGGAGAGGTGAAAGAAGCTGGAGCAGGTGCAGAGGTACATCTCAGCACTCTCCTCTTTCCTGGGGCAGCTAGCTAAGGGATGGCCTTTGTCCCCATTCATTGGATGAACTACCTGGGATGAGCCTTGAAATCGAAAAAGGATCTCTAAGGAGTGAAGAAAGACTCTGAATTCAGAACTCTGTGTTTCCTGGTGGCTGCAGAAAGGACCCCACAAGGAGGGCTTTATGTGTGAGGATTGCTGGGCTGCTTCTCCTTTCAAGAAAAGTCCAGGCCAAGGGGACTGTATCTCCTTCCCAAGCAGTTGCCATGGGGGTAGTTGGCAGGAACGGAAGATGTCAAGAAGGCAATTGGGCTCCGAGAGAGAGTTTTTGCAATTTCTACAAATGAATCTTTGTTGAAAGTAAATAGTGTCTAAATGTTTTTAGGACATCATTGACCACATAAAAACCCTTGCTCCCCCTTCAGGCAGGCTAAAATCATTCCTCTTCAGAGACTTCTGAAATGTTTCCTTGGCTGCTCCAGCAGATGCCATGAAATGGGCTGGCTCAAACAATGGGAATTTACTCGCTCATGGTTTGATGCTGGGTCAAAGTCCAAATCAAGGCTTTTTTCCGGAAGACATAGGCTGCCAGCAACCCTGACCCTGGGCTCCTCTGCCACGTGGCAAGGCACATGGTGGCGCCTTTTGTTCTCTCCCTTCTCTACCAGGTTCTGTTTTAGCTTTTTGCTTAGGTGCCTTTTCTCTCTGGGTCTGAATTTCATTCTCTTATAAAGGCTCCAGTCATGGGATGAAGACCTGTCCTCACTGAGGGGGACCACACCTCAACTGAAGAAACTTCATCAGAAGGTCCTATGTGCAATGGATCCACACCCACAGGAATGTTTTCCCTGGGGACACACAGCTTCAAACTTTTGTTAGTGACTCATCTGAGACACCCAGAGGGGATGCAGCCACGTGAAGGTCCAGGAAGAGGGAGCTTTCCTACCTGGAAACTGCTGCTGCTGCTGGCTGGTTCTCGACTCGCCCTGGGTGGTTGCAGGGACCCCTTCCACTGCTTCCCCCATTCTGAGCAGGAAGCCTACATCAGTCCTCTCCAAGCAATGAGGGGGGAAATGGCAAAAGGCTGTATTTGGGCAAAAGCAGATTGAGAAAAGATTCTAAGTGTAGTGTGGCTTCTGAGCTTCAGCTATTGTTCGTTAAAACTAGTGAGGCATTTTGTCTTCCAAAGGGAAACCTCTCTTCAAATTAGTGATAATTTGCAATATGGGTTCTGGCACAATGTTAGATAAAAATTGTAAAGCTGCAACACCCCACTCCCTGGGGCTCTTTAAGGGGTTCTGTGGCTTAGAAGGAGTGGGGTGGAGGGGGTTGGTGGGAGTTGCTGGGGGCTGGGGCAGGTCTTTGAGGAAGTGGAAAGGGTGTGTTTGATTGGGGAAAGGAGAGCTTTGGGGCAGCTCTATGGGGTGGGTGCAGGCCCTGCCTGGGAGACCTGATCCAAGTCATCAGCTATTTGGCTTTGGGCAAGTGAGGCCAGAAAAAGTGGAGTATCCTACACATCTCCCAGACTTTTGTATGGATTAAATAAGACTGGCAAACACCCTGCTTTGTGCCTGGTACACGGTTGGGGATAGATGAATGCTGCTTCTTTCCTATTCTACAACCTTGGGGGCTAAGAGGACAGAATCTGGTGGGCCTTCCTTGGGAACATCCAGGCCTCAAAGTGCCAGAAAACTCCTGTCACACCCAGCTCTCCCAGTGTGAGTGTGTTCCTCTAGGGGCACTCCCCCAGGCAGCCCCACCCTCCCCTGGCACACCAGATCCACCCCATCTTAGCATCTTCTCTGCATCTTTCTCTTCTCTGCAGCCTGGTGGCCCAGCTGGCTTTGATCAGGGTCACTTAAGCCACGTTTTACTGCTTGTGCTTGTCCTTGTTTATATTTCCTTGCAAGCAAATGTCCTGCCTTTCCCACGTCTTTTCTCCAGCCAGTGAGATTTTAACCCTTGTGTGAGGAGGGGCAGGGTTCCCCTCCCTACCCTGCCCCAGGTTTCTGCAACCAGGGAGCCAAGTACTTCCCTGCCCAAGGGACTGAGTGAGCTCCAGACTAAACCTGTTCACAGGGCGCATTGGACAAGCCCACGGGACTGGCGTGGGCTCTCCCTGGCTTGGGGTGGGGGTGGGGGAGGAGCACATAGGGTGCTTGGCAAAAACATGCTTGTGAGCCTACATTCTATTTTTCTTGCCTCATTAGCATTTAAATAAAACCAGAAGTAATTTGTTGCATGTTTTCTTACATGCTCATGGTAGAAAAATTGGAAGTAAAGACGAACAAAGGGAGCAGGGAGACTTTTCCCCTACAAAGATAAATCGTGACAATAATTTGTGTGTGTGTGTGTGTACATACACACGTGTACTAATTTTTATATGATTGGGATTATCCTGTGTACGTTTTCACTTGCTCCGTGCAGACAGCTCTCCGTGTTCCTCGTGAGCTATGCTGCATTCCATTGCTTGGCTGTCCCACAATGTATTTAACACAAAGGCTCTCAACTTGCAGCAGGCAGCAGAAAAGCCCCATCAAGGGCTCGATTCAATCGGTCTGGTGGACCTCATCCTAGGCATTCTGACTCAGGAGGTGCAGCGTGGGTCCCCAGAATCTGCATTTCCATCCAGCTCCCAGGGAAGACGTAACGCAACCCAACCAGTTTAGCCCATCCTCCATGCTTTGACACTTAAATTGCCTCCTAGAGTTTTCGCTGTTACAAACAGCATTGTATGGGAAATGGGCCAGTGGAATCTTGGCCATATGCTTAATTTCCTTAAAGATAAATCTCTCAAAGTAGGGTTGCTGAGGCAAGAGCATCACAGGTTTAAAATCTTTGCTACACATACTGCCAGGAAATGTGTTTCAATTTATTTTTCCACCAGAGTATACTAGTTCTGGTTGTTGTGTTAATTCCATTTTTTTTTTTTTTAAATAAAATGTGCCTAGTCCTTATAGTGAATACAGCTGAGAAAGCTGGATTTCCATCCACCCAGCTGCCGGAACCTAGGAAAGCTTTCACTGCCTCGCTGGGCCTCAATTCCTTCATCTATTAAAGTGGAAAGAATGCATTTGGCCCACTTCTCTGGGTTGCTGTGGAAATCATAAAATAATGAACAGGAGCATCCTTTCTGAATTGTGATGTATTTGCAGGTGGGAGGGCTCGGTAGGCATCCCTAAAAGCTTAATATATAGACCAAGGAATCCTGGAAACCGGGCCAGAAGGTTAGAATTACTGGGCCTGGGAAAATGTTGCCTAAAGGGCTTGTCTTCACAGCCAGGACTCTCAGCCTGTTAAATGTTCAACCACGCGCTCCATGGGGTGAGGGAGGGGGGCCCCGATTTTATCATTTGCTGTTTTCTGGGGAGTAGCTATTCCCACCAAGCCCATTTACAAGCTGCCAGGGTACCTTAGTAAAATAATTAGGGAGTGATGAGTTCTGAGTATTTATTACCTTGGTGTTTAATATACTTTATTTAATTGCAAGTTTACATAACTTTAATTTCAATAGTGGGTGTGAGCAGTTTACAAAGTTCCTGCAAATTTAACAATTGGCTCTTACTAGCTGGGACTGGCTGACCCCAACATACCCCATTCCGCTCCCTCTTGGCCAAGAGCAAGTTAAACAAAGACAAGTCATTTTCCATCCTCATGCAGGAATAATGCACCATTACGTCCACATTCTCTTTTTTTACCTAGCACTGAGGGCTACGCATTGGCAAGCTCAGATCCTAGGGCTACAAACTTTGGGCCTTTACATACTAAAGCGGTCGAGGATCAGGCTTCCCACGGATCAAGCCTCAGGTTTCTGCCAGGGAATCAGACTGCCAAGCGCGCCAGCCAAATGCCACCCCCCTCACTGGTCACATGCTGGGCGAAAGTTGCAATTTAGAGAAAGTTGCACTTTGTGGAAAGCCTGCTTCCTTTCCCCAGTCACACAGCCAGGTCTTGAGAGATCAGTTTTCGATTGCTGCTCATCTTACCTTTTAATTATCTTCCTCCGGCTTTATTGGGATTAGTTTAATTAGTGGTGGGTTGGTGGTAAATCCCACTGTTTGAACTGCCTCTTATGGTGTTAATGGTATTGGTGGCCCATAACTTCCCAATAAGCAAGTTGAACAGAAATACTGGGTGGCTCAAAAATGAGTCGTCCAATCCTTTTGTGCAGAGACAGATAAATCATATCAAGAACTTTTTGGCCTCTACAAGGACATTTTGCAGTGATCTGATGCAGCTTGAGAATTTAACTAACCCATAACATGTTCTATCAAATAAAGTAATAATAAATTTACTGGGGTGCTTTAGATTCCTGGCTGCTAAAACAAAAACCATGCAGCTGGTTGGCTTCAACAATGGCAATTTAGTAGCAGATGTTTTTGAGGCCAGAAGTTCAAAGTGGAAACATCAGTAAGGCGATGCATTCTCCCAAAGACTAGCAGTCTGGGACTGGCTTCTGGTGATCCCTGATCCTTGGCAATTCTGTCACGTGGCAATGCATATAGCGGCATCTTTTCCTTTCTCCTCCAGGGTCTGTTGACTTCTTGGCTTCTGGCTTCTTCCGGTGGCTTCTCCCTCCATCTGACTTTCACTCTGCTTATAGAGGACTCCTGGCAAACGTATTAAAGCCTAACCTGACTGGATGAGGCCACACCTTAAACTGCAGGGTTAGGGTCTGGTGTCAACTTGGTCAAGCAATGATGCCCAGTGGTCTAGTCAGGCAAGCACTGGCCTCACGGTTGCTGCAAGGATATTTCATGGCTGGTTGATTAACGGGAAGGGTGGTGTATTAAGTCAGCAGTCAGTTGATTGCAGCTGTGGCTCATTACATCTGCCATCAAGTAAGGCATGTCTCCCTTGATGAGATAATCCAATCCACTGAAGGCTTTTAAGGAAGAGGAGAGACTCTTACACTGCTTCTTCAGACTGAGAGCCTCTCCTGTGGAATTTGTCCAGACCTTCATCAGAGCCGCCAGCTTCACAGTCTGCCCTATGGATTGTGGACTCTTCCATTCCCACGGTGTGTGAGACCCCTTTATAAATCTCAAACTTACAGAGCTCTCCTGTTGGTTCTGTTTCTCTAGAGAACCCTGTCTAACACAGAAATCTTGAAGAGATCCTGATTATAACGGAGCCACATCCACCAGAACACAGACTGAGGCCATGTCCAAACTACACTATTTAATCCACCACATGGGGCGTTTTCAAGTTGCAGGGGATTGTTCTAAACTCTAAATCAAACTTTAAATAACGGACAAAGCTTATGGTCGTCTCTTGTAGATAGTACACAATTTGTGTACGTTCCCCTCCACTCTTTCTCATTTCCCTGAGGACCAGAGGGTGTTCTATCCACCTTGTGGCCACGGACCGATAGGAACCACTGGCCTGGAGAGAAGAGTGGAGATAAGTTAGTGCCAAAGGGTCCTGCCTTTAATCCCTAAGGATTGTGAGCCCCTGAGGGATGCACTAACTCCACACGCACACTTTAGATATGATGGCTGCTTGTGGCACGAACCTGGCAAATGTTTGTCCTCCTTCTTGTCCAGTCTCCTGGCCACATTCTCCATAGGCCGCTGGACCTGTTGACATGAGGGAAGCCAGACTCTGATCTGCTTTTTGGACAGGAGGGTTTCGGAGGAGGCAGCACAGCTTAGTGGCCTGGGAGCTGGTGAACACTGACATTCTCATCTTCTTCTTTGCCATTTACTGGGTGTATGACTTTGGGCAAATTACTTAGCCTTTCTGGACCTCATTTTCCTAATCTGTAAAGAGGGATTAAGATAGGTCCTATCTCATAAGGTTGTTATAGGGATTCCTGAGCTGAGCCCAGTGCTTGGTAGCCTGGAAAATTTTGGTGATTTTTTAATAACACTGGAGAACCATCTCACCATTATTAAAAAGGAAGCATTATCCATTTCCTTTAGGTTTCAGCCTACTTTTGATTGGGCTTTATGCCTGATTTCTAGTAGGTCTTCTCTTGTTAGAGGGCCATGGCTGAGTGAGCCCTGCACATGACACTTTGAACTTTAAACAGATAGCCCCTCGGGTCATGATAAAATAATGGAAACCCAGCAAAGGTTTCCTGTCCAACGCAGAGGCTGTTCTGGGGGTTTCTGAAGCCGAGGGTCGGAAGGGGTAGCTGGTTTCTTTCTGAGGTGGCCTAGTTCTGCTTTTCATGGGGACTGGGCATGGAGGGGCTGACCCTCTCACCGTCCACTGTACTCCTCTGAATCTGAACTTTGGACAACTGGGCAGGCTAGGGGCAGCGTGTGAGGAGAACTGTTTTGTCCCCATGAAGTCCTTTGGGACTGACGTCCTCCTTCCTACCACAATTGGCAGAGCCCTTTATTCCCATGATGCTGCCTGGTTCAGACAATGCAGGTGGGTTAGGCAGGAGGCTCACGTTCTGGCACTTTCTGCCTGCTCCTTGGCACACTGAGGGTTTGGTAGAACCCAGTCCTGCCTCGCTGAAGCCATTTCCCCAGACCTGCCCTTGGAGTGTTGCTCACAGACCAGAACGTGTACTTGGGGGGTGCTGGCAGGCAGTGGGGGGTGGCCTGGCCCACTGCACGTGGGTGAGGTGCAAGCAGCTGGCCGCCAACTGGGGTCGCTGAGTGGGTCACTTCCCATTGACTGCCAAGCCTCGGCCTGGGGTTCCTTCCTTGGGAACTTCCTTGTGGGGATTTCACAACATGCTCCAGCCTTCCCCAAAGTTCTCCACCCCACCCCAACTCCCTTCCTGGAGGGCGTGCAATCAGCTACAAGGCTGTGAGTGGTAAACTGGAGATAGGATTGCGGGCCTCTCCCACAACCCCTCTTCCATCCATCAACAAGGCATCCTCTCACCAAAGGGACCCTTTCTCAAGAAGACTGGATGGGAAGAAGCCAGTCCCAAGACAGGTCTTTGTATCAGCTCTTCTAATTGTGGGGATAGAGGAATTCACCCCCGTTCCGCCCTGGGATCACTTGCTTCCCAGAGGGTGCTGCAGATGCCTTCGACGTGAGCTCAAAGCTGCACGGAGCAAGTGCCACACAGTTACTGTAACTTGCTGTTGGCCTGCAGGGTCTGGGGTCTCAGAACAGGCAAGGCCTTGCCAGTCGGGGCCATAAGCCCCAGGGCAGAGAAAGGGTGGTTGACTGTGAGTTAGGGGGCCGTGGTCTGACAGCAGTGTCCAGGGAGGGCTGCTTTCATCACACTTGAAATAGAGGAAAGGTCAGCCCTTCCCCCAGGGCTCTGGCTTGGCTTGAAAACATAGAAACTGTTGGAGCCATCCAGTCCTGGGTCACGCGCCTGGCCAAGAGCCGGGAGCTCCTTCCTTCCAAGAAAGCGTGAGCTGGAAGACTTTTCTGCATCCAGAAACCCCTTTGATGGTTTGCAGTCACATGGGGCCGGGAGCTGGGCTGGAGGTAGGCTGGGGGCCAGGTTGAGGCTCTGGGGCCTGGAGCTCAACCAAGGATGTGCCTGAGGGCCCAGCCCGAAGGGCATGTCCCCTCCCTGCTCCCTGATGATAGAGATGGCTCAGGCTGTTTGTGTGGGCGCCCTGAGGTTAGAGCCCAAACCCTGAGACAGCTCCAAACAGACCACAGAAAAGAGCCAGCCTGTTATTAAGTCTAAAGGAAAACAAAAGCGAAACTCCTTTCCCAGCTTGTTTGAGGAAAAAGTCTTCCTATTGCATTTCTCTGTGGCTGAGTTTTTTTTCCCCCCACCGTGATCCACTGACTCACTTCTTTTTAAAATCGTTACAAGAAGCAACAGAAAACGAACTAAAAAGATTCTGCCTTCCCGTTCCAGTCCTTGACAGGGCGGCTATCTCTTGGGAGTTTCTTGGGCTCAGTCACAAAGCCGAGGCCATTGATAATTCTTGGGAATTGACCTTCACTGGGAAGAGGCCGCCCCCTCTCTCTGCCCCCCACCCCTTGAACCCACCACCCCCTCCACAAGCAGCCCCTGGGACAGCTTGCTGCTTCTCTCCCTCCTGAGGGCCTCAAGCCTGCGTACCAGGGTCCTTTGGGGTGGGGGTTACCAGGTAATTGTCCCTCTCCCCCCAGGGTCCTTACTTTCCTGCAAAGACGGGCATTGCCCACTTAAAGCACCATTCAATGGAGGCTCAGCCGCAAAGCCCCAAGGGGGGTGATGTCCGGTTCCACGGCCCAGTGGACAGGCTATTTCTGGACGCTTTCTGGGCTGAGGGGCTTGATTCTCCCTATGGCGTAGACCATGGCAGAAGCTAACTTCTGGAATTAGAAAGGACGGGAAGGTGGATGTGGCATCTCTGCTTCCTGTGGTGGCTGTGGCGGGTGTGTTTCCTGCCAGCTTTCGTCTCAGGACGGAAAAACAGAGGGTGGAAGGAGCACGTTTGGGAAGGAAAGCGAAGGCTGGAGAGTGCTCCAGGCATTGCCTGTGGTGTCCGGACCTACGGTGCAGCCTGTGCCGAAGATGCTGGCCAGGGGGCAGGGCTGCGAGAAAGCGCTGTGCTCGCGGCCTTTCGGGGTTGTGCACACACGCCCAGCTGGCCTTGGCCACCGGAGTGCCGAGGTTCTTGGCAAGGCCGGGGTCCAGCTGGAAAACTGCCGGCTGGGACGTCGCGGGGCACATGGACAGGCAGGCCTGTGCCATGACCACTTGCAGCCTTCCCGGGTGGCAGCTTTGCATGAGCTTGTGGAAGGAGTGAGTGTACCCTCCCAGGAGAGGCCCCCAGGCAGAGTGCAGAACAGTCACCCGCTGTGCCAGTTTGAAACTGTTGTGTACCCTAGAAAAGCCATGTTCTTTCATATTGAAGGGTTAAAACTTTTGACTGGGTTGCTTCTATGGAGATGTGACACGTCCAATTGTGGTGTGGCCCTTTTTTTTTTAGAGGATGTGACTCTACCCATTCAAGGCGGGTCTTGATTAGTTTAAAGGAGTCCTTTTAAAAGGGGAGGCGTTTTGGAGAGAACATAGTTACTTCAGAGCTGATAGAGATGCAGACATTTGGAGATGCCTAGACATGGACATTTGGAGATGCAGAGCCCAGAAGATGTCACCATGTGCCTTCCCATGAGATGCTAAGCCAGCCAGAGTTGTGTCCCGGAGAAGATAAGTGAAGGCCCACAGCTGCTTAGAGAGAAAACCACTGGCATCAGAAGCTGGAAGCAACAGAACCAGAAACAAGGACCAGCAGGTACCAACTGCTTGCCTTCCCATGTGACAGAGATCAGCCTTTCTTGAGTCAAAGTATCTTTTCTGGATGCCTTAGTTTGGACATTTTTCTGGCCTTCGAGTGGCAAAGTTGTAACTTAATAAATTCCCTTTTGAAAAGCCATTCCATTTCTGGTATATTGCATTAGCAAACTGAAACACCCTCCATGGGTGGGGCTTCCCCTTGGGAAGCAGCTCAGGGAAATGGCAGGAGGGCAGCTTGGCAAATCAGTCCTGCCAAGGGGCTTGAGACTGGGGAAAAGTCCTTGAGCTGTACTCCCTCCACCTGCACCCCTTCTGGCCTCACCTGTGCCCCAGCCCCTGGAAGCCTCAACCTCCCTACCTATTAAATAAGGTTTATTGTGTCTACTGGCAGGGTTGTTGCAAGAATTAGAACGATCACACACAGATTCTGGGGGGAAAAGGAGCTGACCTAAGTAGCTTTGGAAAATGGTGTTTTGACCGGAAGCTGTAAAGCAAAATGCAAGAGGAACTGTATAGAAGCACCTAACTCTAGCTGGTGAAGGTGTTTGCGACGGGAACCTGGGGTAACAATTCAGAGACAGCTGAATGGATCCTGGGTTTGAACAAATTAATAAATCTTGGTGATTGGTGGGTGCCAGCCTCTCAGATCGAGTTTCCCTGCCTGGGACAGGAAATGAGCTGCCTTGCTGGGTCCGTGGGCTCTCTCACTAAAAGAGATTTCAACATTACAGGAAAAATCACAGTCTACCTTGGCCCCTGTTCTGCTGACTATGTCTACTTAACAGGCGACCCCAAAACTTAGTTGTGTCAAAGCACCCTTTTGCTGCGCTCACAGTTTCTGTGGGTCAGGAATTCAGACAGGGCACAGAGGGATGGCTTGTCTCTGTTCCACCATGGCTCGAAGCCTGGGACTGGGATGAGATTCCATGTGGCTTAGATATTATGGAGTTGGCGGCTAGAAGACCTACACACAGTCTCTGTAGGTGGCCTCGACCTTCTGATCAGATGGCGCCTGGATCCAGAGGAGAGTGTCCTGAGAGCGAGGGAGGGGGAGAGGTCAGGGGCAGTGGGAGTACCAGGAGAAAGTCACATTTTTTTTTTCATGCTGTAGCATGGAACATCACAAAGCATCACTTCCTCTGCATTCTATTGGTTGAGACAGTTACAAAAGTCTTCCCCAGTTGAGAAAGAAGGACCTCACCCCTCAGTCGTGCAGTGACAATGTCACACTGCAAAGAAGAGTATGGGATGCAGTACCTTTGGGGGTGGCAGTCTTTGGCAAATGTAATCTGTCGTAGCCCCACTCCCCACCCAGCTTCAGTCCTCCTCTTTCCTTGGTCACCAGGGTCACCAATCAGGCAGGATTGCTTTCAGATCTTCCCCTGTCCTTTTACATCTGTGAATGATATAGAACTTGGTTTGGGGCTTTTTTGAGAGGGACCAGCATGTTTACATTCTGCATAGGTAGGATTATTCTCTATTCTTACTTTTCTCATTTAACACACGTTCATTTATTATTACATGTAGATCTTTTCTTTTTTACTGCTGTATAGTATGCCATGGTTAGTTTATACCTTATTTAAACATCTCTAATGTTTGGAGTGTTTCTTGTTTTTTTTTTTTCCCCTATTTTAATCAATGCTACAATAGAGATGTTTCTGTTTGCCATTTTGTGCACATAACACAATGTGCACATAGCACAAAATGTGAAAGTTTCCTAGGATGAGGCGAGAAGTGAACCGCTGAGTGAAAGAGTGTGCACACTTTTAATTTTAATATACAACCAAATTTCCTTTGAGAAAGGTGATTTATGCTCCTACCACGCACTATAAAAGTGTTCATTTTTTCCATGTCTGCACCAACACTTGGTCTTGTCAGTCTTTTTAACTCTTACAGGTCTTACGGGTGAAAAATGACTTATTTTATGTATGTATATTAATGAGTTTTTAATTTGTATGCTCCTTATTACAGTTAAATTGAACCCTCATGTTTATAAGCCATTTTTATTTCTTCTCCTTAGAATTGCCTGTTCATTTCTTTTACTCATTTTTTTTCCTAAAAGTTTTACCAAAAGGCAGATAAGTGCTCATTGAAACACAGAGCTATTTTTAAGCTATCACATTAAGATGACCAATTCTCTATGCTTGCAAAAGTCTGTATCATGTAAGTTTGGCAGTACATGTGAGTTTTTGTGTGCAGGTGTGTAAATGTCTGTGTGTATGTGTAAATATGTGTGCATATGTTATGTGGATAACTGTATGCGTGTTTATGATGTATATCAGTATGTGAGTGTGTAAATGTGTGTGTTTTTGTGTGTGGTGTATATGTATGTGTTTAAGTGTGTTTATGTGATGTGTGTCTGAGTGATTGTGTATATGTATTTTGTGTCTGTGTCAGTATGAGTTTATAGGCATCTGTAAGTGTCTATGTGTGTAGGTGTTTATGGCATATGTGTGTAAGTGTGCGAGTTTATGGGCTTATGCTTTGTGTGTGTTTTTGTGTATGAGTGTGTCTCTGTGTGTTTTTGAGTATGTGTCTGCATGTTTTGCATTGTGCATGTCCCTGTTAATACACAAGGCAGAGGAGACCCCAAGGGGACAGAAGATCCTAGCAGGCAGCTTCTCCTGGCTTCCTGGCCAGGTCTCTGTCCTTTCATGGTCACTGATGAGGTCACAGACCAATACTGGAATCCTAGCAACCATGAGGACCCCAGCAGCCCCTCAGGCTGGGGCCAGCTGGGGGGCTTCAGCACAGCCCAGGCAAACTCTAACCCAACAGCCAGGGCACTGAGACCCCTGGGCGCTGGTTTTGGATCATGAAACGTCACTTCATTGACCACAGGAGAGAGCAGTCAACGACGGACGGGGCCACCCTCAGCTTGGCTGGCCCTGATTCCACCGATGAAAGCCTGGAAGTGGGCTGGCCAGGTGGGTGGGGGGCAGGGCTGCAGGCTGCAGTCAGTGGGCCCCCTGGGTGGAGGGCCAGCAGGTGGGCCGGGTGCTGTGACCAAGGTGTAGCCTTGAGCATAAAAACGGATGGTGGAGCAAAGGCAGGTGGGGTCTATGGGCTTGGAGAGATGGTGAGGAGATGAGATGCATTCAGGTATTACATGGATGTAAACATGAAATTCTACAACTGTGTATTTTCATGTGCATTAGGAGAAAAAAACAGGTTTAATATATCAGTTTAGTGATTTCAGCAGTGATGTAAAGGATCCCTTTAAAATAAATTTATTTAAGTTAAATTCAGACATCAATGTGAAGGTCAGTGAGAAGTGACCGTGGGCAGTGAGAAGTGACCGTGGGCAGCCCCAAGGTTGACTCAGGTGCTCGTGGCTGAGAGTCAGCCACCAGCTCTGGCTCCACCGTGTTAAACTTTGGTGTCTCAGTTTCCTGTCTGTCAAACGGCAATAATAACAATCCAATTTCTTAGGGTTGCTTTGAACGTTAAGTGAGTTAAAACACGGTGTGCACTTCACTCGTGACTGGGATGGGTGGGTTTATGGAGACTTGTCACAAATTGGGGGATGGGGCCAGGGTGTTAACTGATTTTCCTTCCATGCGTTGCTCTTTGTAATTGGCTTTGTTGAGTTGCAATTTATGAACACAATCCCCACCCATCTGTACAAGCTGATGAATTTTGACAGATGTACAGCACAATCATCATATAGAGCATTTTCATCACCCCCCAAAATTTTCTTGCACTACAAATCCAGGGAGGGCATCTGTTTTCTGTTCCTTTCTTCTGGCCTTTTGTAGAATGTCATAAATGGACCATATCATAGGTGACCTTTTCAATCTGACTTAGTGTTGGAGAGCCGTCCATTTTGGTGCATCTATCGGTAGCTCAACTCTCTTCCTTGACGAGTAGCATTGCCTTGGATGCTTGATCACCAATTTATTGGTTCTCCAGGGGTGACCTCTGGGCTTTTCTCCCAGGGTTTTGGTGTTTACATTCGTGTACTGTATGATCCTTACCATCATCCTGAGAGGCAGGCATCTTCATTGTCCCCATTTTGTAAGCAAACAGGCTTCAGAAGCGATGCTCCCTGCCCCGGAGCCTCTGGAGACTGCACATTTCAGGGTCCAGCGCTCCTAAGGAGAAAGGTAAGTGGTGGCACTAGATCCTTTGGGGAGCACTGACGGAAATGTCCTTTGGCTTCTCAGGGAACCTAAAGAAGGACGAGTCGCCTCCGCGGCCGGGGCCTACATTTACCTACGAGGAGAACCTCTTCTTCACCTCCAGGCCCCGGGGACTGCTGAGCTGGAGCAGCTCCCCCTCCTCGGAGTCATCCTCTGAGTACCAGTCCTATTCCCAGTACCAGTCCAGCGTCTCCTGCATGTGTGACTCCGAGGACGCGGCCCAGCAGAGCATCTGCGCCTTGTATACCCACGTGCAGACGGTGCAGGGCGTGGCGGTGGCCTGGGAGACCGAGGCGGGCTTCGAGCCGATCAACAGAAAGCCCCGCATCCACGAAGCCGAATTCATCAAGCGGCAGCGGCGGAAAGGCTCCTCCTTCGAGACAGCGTCCAACACCGACCTGCACTGGGACCTGGAGGCCTGCAAGAACAGCGACTGCCCCGAGCCCGACGATGCGGAGCTGCTGGGGCCGCTGGACTGCTGCCTCCAGGAGCTGCGGGACACCCCGGACTGGCTGGTCACCACGAGCTACGGGCTGCGCTGCGTGGCCTGCTGCCGCGTCTTCCCCACGCTGGAAGCCCTGCTGGTGCACGCCCAGTACGGCGTCCAGCAGGGCTTCAGCTGCCAGATCTTTTTCGAGGAGATGCTGGAGAGAAGGCGGGCCCAGGGCCAAGTCCAAGACCGGCCCCTGGAGGAGGAGGAGAAGAGCCCTTCCGACAGCAGCGACTCATCCAGGACCCACGTCAGGGTGCTTCAGTCACAGCAGAAGAAGCCCTGAGCTGGAGGTGATGTGCCCACCCTGCCCTCGCCTCCAGCCCCTTGGGCTGCTCCATCCCCCGGGTCTGCAAGAGATGAGACCACGTGGCCAGGGGTATAGAGCTGGGAGGGCCTTGAGAGATGAAGGGGAGGGAATCCTTCCGGAGGGCACACTTAGAGTCCCAACAGAGTCTGTTTCGAAACCTGAATCCAGAGAAGAGGGCTTCAAGTTTTTCTCAGTGATGGTCACAAAATCGGGACCCTGTCAGTGTGAGGCCATATGGAATCTTATTTTTGCTGCCAGGTCAAGCAGGTCCACACTTGTTGTTGAAGTAGACTCGACTCAAAGGAGAACCAGCTGCAAATGAAGCTTCAGCCCTATTTTTTTTCATAATGCCCTAGTTCTATGTCTTTATGTTTAGTGGGATTAAACTTGAATAACTCAGAAATTTAAGGCAATGACTTCTTGGGTTGAAGCCGTGTGAAATGGCTGTTTCTGTGGGTCAGTAAATAACACGGATACCCTGAGAGAGAGACGGCCGCTGGAGAGGTCCTTCTGACCCGTGAATTCATATGGGTCGACTGTAAGTTTTGGATGTTGCTACAAAATTCATTTTCACTCTTCCATCCCTCCCCAGGTCAGAGACTGGCAGGCAGATGGAGCATGTGTCCTAACCTCAGTTGGGTTGGTTCCACTGAGAGACATTAGAACCCATCATTGCATAGTCAGGGAATGGTTCTCATAAAAAAGGTTTGGGAGCCTAGAGGAGGGATCCCTCTACTTCCCCAAAGAGGCAATGCTCACACGGGGTTGAAGGACAGATGGACTTAGCTGGACTCTGGGTTTTCTCAACTTTAGCACTTTCAACATTTTGGGCTAGGTAATCCTTTGTTGAGGTGTGGAGGTGGTTCTCTCCTTTGCAGGATGCTTAGCAGCACCACTGACCTCTATCCACTAGATACCAGAAGTACCCTTCCACCCAAGTTGTGATGACCAAAATGCTTCCAGACATTGCCAAATGACCCCTGGGGGCCCAAATCACCCCTGGTTAATACTCAATGCGTCGGACAAAGCTAAGCCTCTTGGAAGAGGGAGCAGCACAATATATTTCGGGAATTGCCAGCCGCTTAACCTGGTTAGGATGTTGGAGACATTTACCCCCAAATACACTCAATAAATATTTGGTACCTATTCTGTGCTGAGCACTGCACAGGGCATGGCATTCAAAAAGTGGACAAGTGTTCTGCTCTTTGGAACTTTTGACCCGTGGGAGAAAAGAGAAAATATTAATATAATATGCCTTACTGATCTATATAAAAGATCTGAGTGGTTGATATGTATAAACTCCAGTCCCATTAGCCTCCTTGCTTCCCTTAAATACTCTGAGCTCTTTCATGCCCCAGGGCCTTTGCACTCTATGGGAAATTAACTTCTATCTCTCCTCTGGCTGGCTCCTAGCCATCTTTGAGGTTTCAACTTGAATGTCACTTTTTTCAAAGAGATCTTCTCTGACCACCCTGCCTCAGCATATGTCACATTCTAAGTGCAACGTTTTTTTTTTTTTAATTATTTTTTTTAACATTTGTTCTCCCTATTATTTATTTTTATTCCATATGTTTTACTCGTCTTTTGACAAGGTAGATAAAAGGAGCATCAGACACAAGGTTTTCACAATTGCACAGTCACATTGTAAAAGCTATATCATATACAATCATCATCAAGAAACATGGCTACAGGAACACAGCTCTACATTTTCAGGCAGTTCCCTCCAGCCTCTCCATCACATCTTGAATAACAAGGTGATATTACTTAATGAGTAAGAATAACCTCCAGGATAACCTCTCAACTCTGTTTGAAATCTCAGCCATTGACACTTTGTCTCATTTCACTCTTCCCCCTTTTGGTCGAGAAGGTTTTCTCAATCCCTTGATGCTGAATCTCAACTCATTCTGGGATTTCTGTCCCATGTTGCCAGGAAGACCCACAGCCCTGGGAGTCATGACCCACATAGACAGGGGGATGGTGGTGAGTTTGCTTGTTGTCTTGGTTGGAGAGAAAGGCCACATCTGAGCAACAAAAGAGGTTCTCTTTGGGGTGACTCTCAGGCCTAATTTTAAGTAGACTTGACCTATCCCTTGTGGGGTGAAGTTTCATATGAACAAACCCCAAGACTGGGGGCTCAGCCTATAGCTTTGGTTGTCCATACTGCTTGTGTGAATATCAAGAATTCAACTTGGGAAGGTTGAATTTTCCCCCGTTCTCACCATTACCCATAGGGGACTTTAAGTGCAACCAGTTCTAAGAAGGGAAGTGACACAATTATATTTATGTTTTGGAATACTCACTCTGGCTGTGGTGTAGAATTTGGACTGATACAGTAGAAAAAGAAAACAAAAAGCAGATATCAGCTCGAAGGCTGCTGAAAGAGTCCAGACAAAAGACAAAGGTGGCTTGGCTGAGGCTGGTCATGAGTCAACAGGGAAAAGACTGGATTCATTCGAGATATATCTGAATCAAATCCAAAGAACATGGGGACGATGAGGGCTGTGGGGTGGGTGAAAGGAGTGTGTCAATGTGGACTCTGAGGTTCCTATCCATTAGCTGAGATGGGGAGCATTGGAGGAGGATCCTGGTGTGCGTGTGTGTGTGTGTGTGTGTGTGTGTGCATGCACCTATATGCTCATACTTGCAAATGCACATCCAAGTGTAAGGGCCAGGAGTGGAGGAAAGCAGTCAGTTAGGGCACGGTGAATTTCAAATGCTGTCAGCATATCAATTAGAGATGTCAAATTGGAAGTGGTGTAAGATTTAGAATGCAGAAAACAAATCTGGATTGGAAACAAATTAAGAATTAAGAGCACATGGTGGTACCATATGCAAAATCAGAATAATGGGTGGGTGAAATTAAAGAGAGAGCTGGGGCAAAGATGAGAGAAGAGAGTCCAACCTTGGACCTTTGGCCATCCCACTGTTCGAGATTAGAGAAAGAGCATGGCCTGTGAGGTGAGGAGCAAAAAGGGGGCAGGCATTTCTTAGGAGTTTTCTTGGTGTCAACAATACTATGGAAATAGGTTGGTTGAGAAGAAGTCAACAGTGCTAAATGCTGGGGAGATGTAGAGTGCGATTAGGAAAACAGTTTTCATTTCCTTGGCCACTGGAGGTGGCTGGCAGGCCTGGGTCAGTAGTGAACATACGCTGGCTCTGCTGACAAGTTTGTCTTAGAAAGAAAGGAACGGTAGCCATAGCTGGGAAAAGGAAACTGAACAAAGACAGAGATGGGTGGGAGAGTAAATTTCTATGCTCATGGGTATGCTTCAGTGGAAAACGAGAGACAGATAATGCCAGAAAAAGAAAGGGGACAATCAAAGGAGAGAAGTCTACAAGCAGATGAGATAAGGCTGAATATGGAGACTGTGGTTCTGGAAAAGAGTTTTGTGTTCTCTGTTGTTCCAGGTGGGGGTCCCCAGATGGACAGCTAAGGGTCAAGAAGGTTTTAGAGACAAAATTATGGAATTTGAATGTTCCCCTCCCCCTGAAACCTACCAGGAGTTCTTGGTGAATTTTAAGCAAGTCAGATTTGCATTTGTAAAAGAATGCTGGTGAGCAGGGCCAAGAATGAATTAGGAGCCCAGTTGAAAAGCTGGAGACAGGAGGAAGAGAGGCTGAGGAAATGAAGTCAGAGATTTTGCCTAGTGTTTGATGAGGGTAGTGAGAGTAACAGGTTTCCAGACTAACCTGAAGTTTTCTTATGGAGGCTGCAGATAGTATAATACTGAAGAAGGAGATCTGTTGTGATGCTGATGAGTCCACCTTTGAACCAGTAGAGCTTGAAATTCAGCAGAGCTTGAAATTCAGAAGGGAGCTAGTCAGAAGGGTCTGGAGCTTGGAAGAACATTAACTGGGATGGAGATAAAGATTTGTGGTCATGGGCATAAGTGGTCATTGGCATAAGCCTTGACTGAGGCCCTGGCTTTTCATGTGTCTCCTATTGGATGTGTTTCTTCTGTTGCTCCAAGTGCAGCATGAAGCCAAGCAGTTATTTAGAATGGATATCAGCTGTGGAGCTGGAATCTTATTAGGAAGATGTGGCAGATGTCAGAGACCTTCTGAATCCACTGTGAAAAAGGGGCCAGGTATCTGAAGGAAGATAATAGAGTTGGAGACATGGCCAAAAGTCTATTGAACTCTTCTCAGAAGAGGAAGATATCTGGTGTTTGAAGGAGCTCATTAGGCAGGTAGAATCCAAGCAACCTTAGGGTTAAAGAGGCTGCTAAATCAGAAAGAGTGAGCACTAGATGAGAATGTTCTTATTTTAAAAATCAGCATGTGGGAGAACCAAAATGAGGTATGAGGACGCTAAACTCTGAAATTCCAGCCTTAAAAAGGTCAGTGGGGGGCCAAGATGGCGGCTTAGTAAGGTACGTGTGTCTTAGTTCCTCCTCCAAAGCAACTACTAGGTGAACTGAAACAGTGCAGAACAGCTCCCGGGGCCACGGCAGGGAATGGACACACAGCGTACCCCAGTCTGGACTGGCTAGTCTGACTGCGAGACTCGGCTGCGGTGAGATCCCCAAGCGGTGCGCGATTTCCCGAGCAGCGGCAGCTGTGGCGGTGGGAGCTCCTCCCTCCCTCCTTCTCGGGCCAGCTGAGAGTCTCGGAGAGGCAAGTTTCCCAAGCCGAGGCGGCCGGCGCCCCTCTTTTGCCGGCGGTTTCCTGGTCCGGCTACGAGTCTCGGATCAGAGGGCTACCCAAGCTGTGGTGGCCCTCCCCTGTGGGCGGCTTCCAGGTCCGGTGGCGAGTTCCCCAGGCCGCGGCGGCCGGCGACCGACGCCTCTCCCCCGCGGGCGGCTTCCTGGTCCGGTGGGGAATTCCACAGGCTGCGGCGGACGGTGACCGGCACCCCTCCCCCCGCGGGCGACTTCCTGGTCTGGTGGCGAATTCCCCAGGCCCGCTGTGGACGGTGACCAGCCACAGGGTCCCCTCAAGCCGCGGCGGCTGACGCCCCCACCACGCGCGGCTCCCCGAACCAACGGAGAGAATTGGATCGGAAATCCCCAGGCCGCGGAGATCGGTGACCGGGGGGATCCCTTCCAAACACGTGAGACAAACGTGTGCCACGAGCGCCACCTACTGGGCAGGATAAGAAAAACAGAACCCAGAGATTTCACAGAAAAATCTTACAACCTTGTTGGGTCCGACACCCAGGGAAATCTGACTAAATGCCCAGATACCAGCAGCAGAAGATAACGGTCCACGCTCAGAAGATTGAGAATATAGCCCAGTCAAAGGAACAAACCAATAGTTCAAATGAGATACAAGAGCTGAGACAACTAATGCTGAATATATGAACAGAAATGGAAAACCTCTTCAAAAATGAAATCGATAAATTGAGGGAGGACATGAAGAAGACATGGGCTGAGCATAAAGAAGAAATAGAAAAACTGAAAAAACAAATCACAGAACTTATGGAAGTGAAGGATAAAGTAGAAAAGATGGAAAAAACAATGGATACCTACAATGATAGATTTAAAGAGACAGAAGATAGAATTAGCGATTTGGAGGATGGAACATCTGAATTCCAAAAAGAAACAGAAACTATCAGGAAAAGAATGGAAAAATTTGAACAGGGTATCAAGGAACTCAAGGACAATATGAAGCGCACAAATATACGTGTTGTGGGTGTCCAAGAAGGAGAAGAGAAGGGAAAAGGAGGAGAAAAACTAATGGAAGAAATTATCACAGAAAATTTCCCAACTCTTATGAAAGACCTAAAATTACAGATCCAAGAAGTGCAGCGCACCCCAAAGAGATTAGACCCAAATAGGCGTTCTCCAAGACACTTACTAGTTAGAATGTCAGAGGTCAAAGAGAAAGAGAGGATCTTGAAAGCAGCAAGAGAAAAACAATCCATCACATACAAGGGAAACCCAATAAGACTATGTGTAGATTTCTCAGCAGAAACCATGGAAGCTAGAAGACAGTGGGATGATATATTTAAATTACTAAAAGAGAAAAACTGCCAACCAAGACTCCTATATCCAGCAAAATTATCCTTCAAAAATGAGGGAGAAATTAAAACATTCTCAGACAAAAGGTCACTGAGAGAATTTGTGACCAAGAGACCAGCTCTGCAAGAAATACTAAAGGGAGCACTAGAGTCAGATACAAAAAGACAGAAGAGAGAGGTATGGAGAAGAGTGTAGAAAGAAGGAAAATCAGATATGATATATATAATACAAACGGCAAAATGTTAGAGGAAAATATTATCCAAACAGTAATAACACTAAATGTTAATGGACTGAATTTCCCAATCAAAAGACATAGACTGGCAGAATGGATTAAAAAATAGGATCCTTCTATATGCTGTCTACAGGAAACACATCTTAGACCCAAAGATAAACATAGGTTGAAAGTGAAAGGTTGGGAAAAGATATTTCATGCAAATAACAACCAGAAAAGAGCAGGAGTGGCTATACTAATATCCAACAAATTAGACTTCAAATGTAAAACAGTTAAAAGAGACAAAGAAGGACACTATATACTAATAAAAGGAACAATTAAACAAGAAGACATAACAATTATAAATATTTATGCACCGAACCAGAATACCCCAAAATACGTGAGGAATACACTGCAAACACTGAAAAGGGAAATAGACTCATATACCATAATAGTTGGAGACTTCAATTCACCACTCTCATCAATGGACAGAACATCTAGACAGAGGATCAATAAAGAAATAGAGAATCTGAATATTACTATAAATGAGCTAGACTTAACAGACATTTATAGGACATTACATCCCAAATCAGCAGGATACACCTTTTTCTCAAGTGCTCATGGATCATTCTCAAAGATAGACCATATGCTGGGTCACAAAGCAAGTCTTAACAAATTTAAAAAGATTGAAATCATACACAACACTTTCTCGGATCATAAAGGAATGAAGTTGGAAATCAATAATAGGCGGAGTGCCAGAAAATTCACAAATACGTGGAGGCTCAACAACACACTCTTGAATAACGAGTGGGTCAAAGAAGAAATTGCTAGAGAAATTAGCAAATATCTCGAGGCGAATGAAAATGAAAACACAACATATCAAAACTTATGGGACACAGCAAAGGCAGTGCTAAGAGGGAAATTTATTGCCCTAAATGCCTTTATCAGAAAAGAAGAAAAGGCAAAAATGCAGGAATTAACTGTCCACTTGGAGGAACTGGAGAAAGAACAGCAAACTAATCCCAAAGCAAGCAAAAGGAAAGAAATAACAAAGATTAGAGCAGAAATAAATGAAATTGAGAACATGAAAACAATAGAGAAAATCAATAAGGCCAGAAGTTGGTTCTATGAGAAAATCAATAAGATTGATGGGCCCTTAGCAAGATTGACAAAAAGAAGAAGAGAGAGGATGCAAATAAATAAGATCAGAAATGGAAGAGGAGACATAACTACTGACCTCACAGAAATAAAGGAGGTAATAACAGGATACTATCAACAACTTTACGCTAATAAATACAACAATTTAGATGAAATGGACGGGTTCCTGGAAAGACATGAACAACCAATTTGACTCAAGAAGAAATAGATGACCTCAACAAACCAATCACAAGTAAAGAAATTGAATTAGTCATTCAAAAGCTTCCTAAAAAGAAAAGTCCAGGACCAGACAGCTGCACATGTGAATTCTATCAAACATTCCAGAAAGAATTAGTACCAACTCTCCTCAAACTCTTAAAAATAATCGAAGTGGAGGGAAAACTACCTAAGTCATTCTATGAAGCAAACATCACCCTCATACAAAAACCAGGCAAAGATATTACAAAAAAAGAAAACTACAGGCCAATCTCTCTAATGAATATAGATGCAAAAATCCTCAATAAAATTCTAGCAAATCGTATCCAACAACACATTAAAAGAATTATACATCATGACCAAGTAGGATTCATCCCAGGTATGCAAGGATGGTTCAACATAAGAAAATCAATTAATGTAATACACCATATCAACAAATCAAAGCAGAAAAATCACATGATCATCTCAATTGATGCAGAGAAGGCATTTGACAAGATTCAACACCCTTTCCTGTTGAAAACACTTCAAAGAATAGGAATACAAGGGAACTTCCTTAAAATGATAGAGGGAATATATGAAAAACCCACAACTAATATCATCCTCAATGGGGAAAAATAGAAAACTTTCCCCCTAAGATCAGGAACAAGACAAGGATGTCCACTATCACCACTATTATTCAACATTGTGTTGGAGGTTCTAGCCAGAGCAATTAGACAAGAAAAAGAAATACAAGGCATCAAAATTGAAAAGGAAGAAGTAAAACTATCACTGTTTGCAGATGATATGATACTGTACATCGAAAACCCGGAAAAATCCACAACAAAACTACTAGAGCTAATAAATGAGTACAGCAAAGTAGCAGGTTACAAGATCAACATTCAAAAATCTGTAGCATTTCTATACACTAGTAATGAACAAGTGAGGGGGAAATCAAGAAACGAATCCCATTTACAATTGCAACTAAAAGAATAAAATACCTAGGAATAAATTTAACTAAAGAGACAAAAAACCTATATAAAGAAAACTACAAAAAACTGCTAAAAGAAATCACAGAAGACCTAAATAAATGGAAGGGCATACCGTGTTCATGGGTTGGAAGACTAAATATAGTTAAGATGTCAATCCTACCTAAATTGATTTACAGATTCAATGCAATACCAATCAAAATCTCAACAACTTATTTTTCAGAAATAGAAAAACCAATAAGCAAATTTATCTGGAAGGGCAGGGTGCCCCGAATTGCTAAAAACATCTTGAGGAAAAAAAACGAAGCTGGAGGTCTCGCGCTGCCTGACTTTAAGGCATATTATGAAGCCACAGTGGTCAAAACAGCATGGTATTGGCATAAAGATAGATATATCGACCAATGGAATCGAATAGAGTGCTCAGATATAGACCCTCTCATCTATGGACATTTGATCTTTGATAAGGCAGTCAAGCCAACTCACCTGGGACAGAACAGTCTCTTCAATAAATGGTGCCTAGAGAACTGGATATCCATATGCAAAAGAATGAAAGAAGACCCATCTCTCACACCCTATACAAAAGTTAACTCAAAATGGATCAAGGATCTAAACATTAGGTCTAAGACCATAAAACAGTTAGAGGAAAATGTTGGGAGATATCTTATGGATCTTACAACTGGAGGCGGTTTTATGGACCTTAAACCTAAAGCAAGAGCACTGAAGAAGGAAATAAATAAATGGGAACTCCTCAAAATTAAACACTTTTGTGCATCAAAGAACTTCATCAAGAAAGTAGAAAGACAGCCTTCACAATGGGAGACAATATTTGGAAATGATATATCAGATAAAGGTCTAGTATCCAGAATTTATAAAGAGATTGTTCATCTCAACAACAAAAAGACAGCCAACCCAATTACAAAATGGGAAAAAGACTTGAACAGACACCTCTCAGAAGAGGAAATACGGATGGCCAAGAGGCACATGAAGAGATGCTCAATGTCCCTGGCCATTAGAGAAATGCAAATCAAAACCACAATGAGATATCATCTCACACCCACCAGAATGGCCATTATCAACAAAACAGAAAATGACAAGTGCTGGAGAGGATGCGGAGAAAGAGGCACACTTATCCACTGTTGGTGGGAATGTCAAAGGGTGCAACCACTGTGGAAGGCAGTTTGGCGGTTCCTCAAAAAGCTGAATATAGAATTGCCATACGACCCAGCAATACCATTGCTAGGTATCTACTCAAAGGACTTAAGGGCAAAGACACAAACGGACATTTGCACACCAATGTTTATAGCAGCATTATTTACAATTGCAAAGAGATGGAAACAGCCAAAATCTCCATCAACAGAAGAGTGGCTAAACAAACTGTGGTATATACATACGATGGAATATTATGCAGCTTTAAGACAAGATAAACTTATGAACCATGTAATAACATGGATGGACCTAGAGAATATTATGCTGAGTGAATCCAGCCAAAAACTAAAGGACAAATACTGTATGGTCCCACTGATGTGAACGGACATTCGAGAATAAACTTGAAATATGTCATTGGTAACAGAGTTCAGCAGGAGTTAGAAACAGGGTAAGACAATGGGTAATTGAAGCTGAAGGGATACAGACTGTGCAACAGGACTAGATACAAAAACTCAAAAATGGACAGCACAATAATACCTAATTGTAAAGTAATCATGTTAAAACACTGAATGAAGCTGCATCTGAGCTATAGGTTTTTGTTTTGTTTTGTTTTGTTTTGTTTTGATTTTACTATTATTACTTTTATTTTTTTCTCTATATTAACATTCTATATCTTTTTCGGTTATGTTGCTAGTTCTTCTAAACCAATGCAAATGTACTAAGAAATGATGATCATGCATCTATATGATGATGTTAAGAATTAATGATTGCATGTGTAGAATGGTATGATCTCTAAATGTTGGGTTAATTTCTTTTTTTCCGTTAATAAAAAAAAAAAAAAGAGAAGGGATAATTGGAGATGAAGGGATACAGACTGTACAACGGGACTGGATATAAAAACTCAGAAATGGACAGCACAATACTACCCAATTGTAATGCAATTATGTTAAAACACTGAATGAAGCTGCATGTGAGGTATAGGTTTTTTGTTTTTGTTTTTTTTGTTTTTTTTTCTTTCTATTATTGTTTTAATTCTTATTCTGTTGTCTTTTTATTTCTTTTTCTAAATTGATGCAAATGTACTAAGAAATGATGAATATGCAACTATGTGGTGTTATTAAGAATTACTGATTGTACGTGTAGATTGGAATGATTTCTAATTGTTTTGTTAATTCTTTTTTTAATTAAAAAAAAAATCTGTAGCATTTCTATACACTAACAATGAACAAGCTGAGGGGGAAATCAAGAAACGAATCCCATTTACAATTGCAACTAAAAGAATAAAATACCTAGGAATAAATTTAACTAAAGAGACAAAAAACCTATATAAAGAAAACTACAAAAAACTGCTAAAAGAAATCACAGAAGACCTAAATAAATGGAAGGGCATACCGTGTTCATGGATTGGAAGACTAAATATAGTTAAGATGTCAATCCTACCTAAATTGATTTACAGATTCAATGCAATAGCAATCAAAATCCCAACAACTTATTTTTCAGAATTAGAAAAACCAATAAGCAAATTTATCTGGAAGGGCAGGGTGCCCCGAATTGCTAAAAACATCTTGAGGGAAAAAAACGAAGCTGGAGGTCTTGCACTGCCTGACTTTAAGGCATATTATGAAGCCACAGTGGTCAAAACAGCATGGTATTGGCATAAAGATAGATATATCGACCAATGGAATCGAATAGAGTGCTCAGATATAGACCCTCTCATCTATGGACATTTGATCTTTGATAAGGCAGTCAAGCCAACTCACCTGGGACAGAACAGTCTCTTCAATAAATGGTGCCTAGAGAACTGGATATCCATATGCAAAAGAATGAAAGAAGACCCATATCTCACACCCTACAGAAAAGTTAACTCAAAATGGATCAAAGATCTAAACATTAGGTCTAAGACCATAAAACAGTTAGAGGAAAATGTAGGGAGATATCTTATGAATCTTACAATTGGAGGCAGTTTTATGGACCTTAAACCTAAAGCAAGAGCACTGAAGAAGGAAATAAATAAATGGGAACTCCTCAAAATTAAACACTTTTGTGCATCAAAGAACTTCATCAAGAAAGTAGAAAGACAGCCTACACAATGGGAAACAATATTTGGAAATGACATATCAGATAAAGGTCTATTATCCAGAATTTATAAAGAGATTGTTCAACTCAACAACAAAAAGACAGCCAACCCAATTACAAAATGGGAAAAAGACTTGAATAGACACCTCTCAGAGGAGGAAATACAAATGGCCAAAAGGCACATGAAGAGATGCTCAATGTCCCTGGCCATTAGAGAAATGCAAATCAAAACCACAATGAGATATCATCTCACACCCACCAGAATGGCCATTATCAACAAAACAGAAAATGACAAGTGCTGGAGAGGATGCGGTGAAAGAGGCACACTTATCCACTGTTGGTGGGAATGTCAAATGGTGCAACCACTGTGGAAGGCAGTTTGGCGGTTCCTCAAAAAGTTCAATATAGAATTGCCATACAACCCAGCAATACCATTGCTGGGAATCTACTCAAAGGAATTAAGGGCAAAAACTCAAACGGACATTTGCACACCAATGTTTATAGCAGCGTTATTTACAATTGCAAAGAGATGGAAACAGCCAAAATGTCTATCAACAAACGAGTGGCTAAACAAACTGTGGTATATACATACGATGGAATATTATGCAGCTTTAAGACAGGATAAAATTATGAAGCATGTAATAACATGGATGGACCTAGAGAACATTATGCTGAGTGAGTCTAGCCAAAAACTAAAAGACAAATACTGTATGGTCCCAATGATGTGAATCGACATTCGAGAATAAACTTGGAATATGTCATTGGTAACAGAGTTCAGCAGGAGTTAGAAACAGGGTAAGATAATGGGTAATTGGAGCTGATGGGATACAGACTGTGCAACAGGACTAGATACAGAAACTCAAAAATGGACAGCACAATAATACCTAATTGTAAAGTAATCATGTTAAAACACTGAATGAAGCTGCATCCGAGCTATAGGTTTTTGTTTTGTTTTGTTCTGTTTTGTTCTTACTATTATTACTTTTATTTTTTTTCTCTATATTAACATTCTATATCTTTTTCGGTTGTGTTGCTAGTTCTTCTAAACTGATGCAAATGTACTAAGAAACGATGATCATGCATCTATGTGATGATGTTAAGAATTACTGATTGCATATGTAGAATGGTATGATTTCTAAATGTTGGGTTAATTTCTTTTTTTCTGTTAATTAATAAAAAAAAAAAAAGAAAAGGTCAGTGGACTTATGTGTAAAACTCTTATGTAGGGCCAAACACTGTTCTAAACACTTTATGGGTATTAAATCATGTAGTGCTCTCCGTGGTCCATTGAGTTAGTTCCTCTTAATAGCCCTGTTTTATTGGTGAGTGAGAACTTGCAAAGGTCAGACAGCTGGTGAGACGTGGAGCCAGGCTTCACAACCAGGCAGCCTGATTCCGGAACCTGTGCTAAAACCATCTCACCAAGAAGCATTCCTTTAACATAAAGATGGATGCAAGGTATTTAGAAAAGCAAATATGTCAACTCCACAGGCTGTATTTTCTTTAGATTAGAAGCATCAGTGGGAAATCAGTGGAAAGATGATGAGAGTTCAGGACAAATGAAAAATGACACCAACCTTGGGTTTAGTGATGTTTTAATGTAAAGGATGACTTTAGTTGACATGGATTGGGAAGGGAGGGGGTAAAATTGCTTTTGAAGCAATGACTTGTTTTAAAATATAATTTCAACTGAGTTGAGTGCTCATTTATCAAAGAATTTAACACCTTACTTTGCCAGGATGCAAGGCTACTAGAATCAGGGTGAACTCTTTCCAGAGAGTTCAGTGGACCTCGGACTTTTTAGAACCTGAATTGCTTTAGAACTTTTTTCTTTATTTCTGTTTTTTCTTATTTCTGTCCCAGAATACAGAATACACATTTTATGAAACTTACATAAACCTGATAAAACATGAGAAAGATGGCAATAAAATAAAATAATATATCAATCTCACTTATTAATCTAAAATAATAGACAATTAAATTTGATAGAATATCACCAAAAGAACAACTCATCTTGATTAAGTAGTATTTATCTCACAACTGTAAGAAAAGTTCAAAGTTAGGAATTCTAGTAATACTTCATAACAAAAGAAAAAAAACTAATCATTATCTCCAGTAGAGTTAAAAAGACATGGCAGTATTCAGAAATAAACCCATACATTTATGGTCAGTTGGTTTCTGGTCCTGAGGAAATTCATGTGGAAAGACTAATCTTTTCAATAAATTGTGCTGAGACAACTTGATATCCATATGTAAAAGAGTGAAATTGTACCTCTACCTCACACCATTTGCAAAAATTAACTCAAAATGAATCATAGACATAAGACTTCAGTTTAAAGGAGAACAAGGAATACATCTTTGTGACCTTGGACTAGACAGCGGCTCCTTGGATGTGACACCCAAAACATAACAATTAAAAAACAGATACATTGAACATCAAAATAAAAAACTTTTGTGTTTCAAAGGGCACTATCAGAAAGTGAAAAGACAATCCAAAGAGTGGAACAAAATATTGAAATCATGGATCTAGGAAGGGTCTCGTATCCAGAATATATAAAGAACGCTTACAACTCAACAATAAAAAGACAAGATAAATAATGGACAAAGGATTGGAACAGATATTTCTACATGGAAGACAGACAAATGGTCAATCAGCCCATGAAATGATGTTCCACATCATTAGCCATTCAAGGAAATGGAAGTCAAGACCATAATGAAATACCACGTTATACCCACTGTTAGAATGGATATAATACGAAAGACAATAGGTGTTGGTGATAATGTGGAGAAACTGGAACTCTTATACATTGCTGGTGGGAATGTAACATGATGCAGCTGCTGTGGAAACAGTTTTAATGGTTCCTCAATAAGTTAAACCTAGAATAACCCTATACTATATCAATTCTGAGACTTGAAAATGTATGTCCACATAAAACCTTGTATGCAGATATTTGTTAATAGCATTGTTCACAAGAGCCTCAAAGTAGAAAAATCTATAATCAAATGATGAAAGGCTAAACAAAATGTGGTATATATAATGGGAAATTATTCAGCCATAAAAAGGAATAAAGTATTGATCTATACTACGACATGGATGAACTTTGAAAACATTAGGCTCAGTGAGAGAGGCCCTCCCATTGTATAATTCCATTTATATGAAATGTCTAGAATAGGCAAATAGAGACAGAAAGTTGATTCATGGTTGTCAGGTGCTGGGGGCCGAGGGTACTAGGGAGTGACTGCTAATGGATATAGAGTTTCCTTTTGGGGTGATGTAAATAACCGTGGAATTTGATAGTGGTGATGGTTGCACAACTTTGTAACTATGCTAAAAACCACTGAATTGTGCACTGACTTAAAAAGCCTCAATTTTATGGCATGTGAATTATATTTCAATTTTAAAAGACCTAAACCATTTTATCTTTAACACAACATCAATCTTTTCTGTGAAACTAATAATACAACATCAATTCCTGTGAAAAACTCCTTAGAAGCTAAGAAAACAAATATTCTAAAGATGATACAGGATATTTTTCTCAACCAAATAGAAAAAATATCTATAAATGTTCCCACTTAGTTCAGGTAAAATATGCCACCTATTTATAATTTTTGTTTTATAGTGCCCTAAAATTATAACAAAGGCAATATGACATGAAACAGAAAAATTAAAAAAAATATTATAAAGGACAAAATTGATCATTTTCAGATAAAGACAGTATATTTATCCTGAAAGCCTAAATTAATTGTCTGAAAAGTATTGAAAAAGGGAAGATAATCAAATAACTGAGCTATAAGATGAATTTCAAAAGCTTTCTTGTATTACTTTTGTTTCATCCACTAGATAAAAAGATATGCATGGAAATACTGCAAGTGCAATGAAATGTTGAAACATGTTATCTCTAGTTGATTACGGCTGATAAATTCTGTTTTTTTCTGTATTTTGCATTACTTTCTGTTTTTAATATTGAATAAGTGTGGCTTTTATAATAAAAAAGCAATAAAACATTTAATTCCATATGACCTCAGGCTAGAAGAACCTTTAGGAGCCTTCACAGACTACATTTGTGGTCATCACATTTCATGAACCCCAGCTCTTAGCATCTTAATTCCTGGCTCTTCCAAATCAAATGAGCTTTGATGAATTTTAAGAGCACCTTGTAATGAACAAGGATGCAGCCAATTCAAGACTAACAAATTAAAAAAGCTCTTTTTGAGGTGTGTCCTCATTTCTGATGACGGTTGAAAGCTGTATGTGAGAAGGAGGTCTTGAGAGAGAATGACAGTGAGAATCAGTTGAGAAAAAGGGTGGAGGTAACAAGATGGGGTGGAAAACCAGGTCCCGTAACAGGGCAGTGCAAGGACCAGAAGGAAAGGGAGAGGAAGGAGGCTGGAAAGGAAGGCAGGAGGAAGTTGGATGAGGGAAATGGAGGGGGAAATGGAGAAATGGCAGCTGTTAAGAACAACCTGTAATTCATTGACTGGAAATGTGACATCCCAAGGGGTCCAGGGAGGAGGCCTGTAGGAGAAGACGAGACCCCCATCAGAGCTGGTGGGATCTTGACGGTCCTTTCCCTGAACTCTACAGTCTCTGTGGTGCATGGTAATGGATGCTGAGGAGGATGAGCCAGAGGCAGGAATGCAGCAGCCAGGAAGGCTGGAGTGGGACCATGGTTCAAAGAGGGAGTCTTCAGTTTGGGGGAATCCTTGCAGAGAGGAATTCATGTGGGCCTGGAAGACACACTTAGGGTCACTGCAGGAGAAGGCTGCTCCTTGGAAGCAACTGGGACCCAAAGCTGGTTGGCTGATTGCAAAACCAGTTGAAGCAGGACATTATTTTTAAAAAAGTATACATGCTTTAAATATTTTGACTTAAAAATATAGATATATGCACTTTTGCCTTAGGTCCAAGTTCTTTTTTTTTTTTTTTTTTTTTTTAAAGGAAAGACAGAGAGAAGGAAGGAAGGAAGGAAGAAAGGGAAACATCTTTAAACATTTTCTTGTTTTATTGTATTCTGTTTCTCCGTATTTGTTACATGGGCTGGGGCCGGGAATCGAACCGAGGTCCTCCGGCATAGCAGGCAAGCACTTTGCCCGCTAAGCCACCGCGGCCCGCCCCCAAGTTCTTTTGAGTGTTGGTTGTAGTGTAGAGTCCCCAAACAACCGTCTTGTACATACCATACCTCTAACGCATTTTATTTCAATTGCTTCATTTGAAAAATATGAGGGGAAATCCTAGATTTTTATGTCCTTCTTCCCTAATCGTTTGCACTCATTCAACAATAGTTTTTTTGCATGTGTATGTCCAGCATTTCATTTTTCCAAAGCATTCAACTTAGAGTTCATGGAAATGGAAACTGTGTTTTCACATTTGTATGTTATCAATTTATGTGCTATTTCATCACACATAATAAGTTCCATGAGGGCTGGGGCCGCCCCCTTCTGATTAGTTCACAGTGAATCCTTGGCTCTGAGAACTGTGTCAAACACATGCTATGCCTAATAGCTATTTGCCAACTTAAATGAAGGGCACGGCATAAATACATCTGAGAACAAGCAGGTGACTTTGGGTAAATATGCGTGGCCAACGGGCCTCGAGTATTCTGAGTCTGTGGGCACCTCAGATGGATTTGCAGAAGGGATCTGGTGTTGCGAGTGCATTGGTTGAAATAACGTCTCAATGTTGCACCAAGTCTGAAGCTTATTTGTGTCCTGCTGCTGTACCTTCTGCAGCCCGTCCAAGCATACACTCAGGAGCTACTGAGCCAAGGAGCCATGGGTCTTAGGAGAAGAGAGTGAGAATTCCCCCACAGCAGTGCTTTGTTTATCAAAGGAAAGGACATTGTTACAGAGCTCAGGTGTACTTAAATAACACAAACATAATGCTGGGTAAAAACACTTTCTATTTATAGCTGCTTTACAAAATGAAATTTATAACTTAAACACAGTTATAACAGCAATAGAGCCGAAATGAACAATGCTAATTTTACATGGCTGTTGATCTCAGTATGTGTGGAGCCAAATTGCCCCTCATGTATACAGACCTTCTGGAGGTGCAGGAGTCTCACCTTCAAGTGTTGAGAAGATTTAATCTCCCAGTGTGAGTGTGCAAAATACTGTAGGAATCACAACTGCCAACATAAATGCCACCAGCTGATCATGAGCTGTTTATCCAGATAATCCATGGCCTTCATAAATTTTTCTAGATCTTCTCAAAGTTTAAAATATTCCTTTAGAGAAGTTTTTGAGGTCTTGGGGTGCTCCTGGAGCCCTGTTTGTAAAATCCTGCTTTGGGTCCCTCATTCATCCTGTAGACATTTACCCTCACTTCTCCCACGCTCAGGGCCTGGGCTCAGGAAGGAGGGACACCGGGTTGACTTACAGCCGCTGTCTGCCCTCAGGGATCAGACGGTCCAACAGGGTGACAAATGGGTTTACAACCTTCAATAATGCTGGATATAGGGGTTTGTACAGGACTGTTAAGGCATGGGAGGCTTCCTGGAGGGTGTGATGCCTCTTTAAGCTGAGTCTTGAAGTGTAAAAATTGTTGTCTTTTTGAGGGGCAGTTGGAATAGACACCCCACACTTAGCTAAGCCTGCAACTTTGCATTATTAGACTAAAGGCCACCCTATCAAATATGGAAGAGATCTTTTTTCTGCTTTCTGGAGCACTCACTTCCCATTCACAAGATTGCTTCCTCAAAGGCACCTAATGACTCAGCGATTTCACCATCAGACAGCCATTCATTAACTTACAATTTGTCCTTCTGTATTGAAATAATAATATGGAGGGTTCATACATTAAGACAACAGCCTTTTACATGTGAGCATGAACTAGTCATCAGTTAGCTCTAGGTAGAAAGAAGGTCCCTAAGGGAATGGAAATAGTAACATGAGTTTGGGTGGGTCTCTAGAAGAGAAACTGGCCAGAACTCTGAGCTTTGGTTGAGAGGGACTCAACCTGCAGAAAGCAGATCCACTACACTGGTTGATGAAGAGAGAGTGCCAAGAAGAGGTAAACATGCCTTGCAGATGAGTCTCATCTCATCCTTCCTTTGGCTAAGGGGACTTGGGTCCTTCTAGTTGGAGTAGACCATAATTGTATGTGGGATTGTGTGCGTTTGTGCGTATGTGTGTGTGTGTAGGGGAGTGAAAGGGTGTGGAGGATGGGCAGTCTTGGTTTCCTCTGCCTCAGAGGGAGGTTACTCAAGGTGTTGCACAAAGGACTAGCTCCTTGAATCCTTGTCTCGTGCTAGTGAGGAAGGCTGGCAGAAGCAACCTGCCCTACTTGGCTGGAGGGCTGAACTTGTGCCCTGCAGTAGCCCGGGCTCCTTGGCCATCAGATGGTTTCCCCTTCGGCCAGCCCTGGCTCTATTTGGATTAGGGGTTCTGGGGAGCCTGAGCAGTGCTGACTCAGATTTTCCTGGTCCGTTTCGGTTCCGGCTGGCAGAGAGCAGAGCTCAGCAGACCCCAATGTGTCCAGAGGGAAAGGGCCTTCCTTCTCTGCAAGAGCAGAGTGGATCCAAGAGTAACATCAGGATGGGCAGCGGCAGCCTCCTGGCGTGACGATGCCAAACCAAAGAGCAACCTACAAGCCGGGTGGCAAGCAACGTGCTGACCTCGGTCTGATGCTGCAGACTCAAAAGCCAACTTCTACTTGAATGTGGCCCTTTCAATCTACCAAACCCTTTTCTCACAAAACCGCAGAAGTGCTCATTTGCCCCAGAAGACAAGGCCAGCAATTTCCACTCATCCTCCTTCTCTGCTTCTCAATGGGGGAGACTGGCTTTTAGAGTGCAGGACTGCCCACTGCATTGTGGGGCAATTGGCAGCCCTGGCCTCTCCCCACTAAATGCCACTTGTGTTTCTTCCCATTCATTGTAACAATAAAAGATGACTCATAAATTTCCAAAGACCCTGGGGGTTCAGTATCGCCCTCTTGCTAGGAACCACTGCTGCCTGTCCAAGGAGAGCTCTTTCAACTCCACCACCGACAGTTCCTTATTTAATTAACCCAGAATATTAAGCACCCACCAAGAGGGTGAAGCAGAGAGACCAGACTGGACACTGGCACAGTCAATGCATGTCCACTAGGGTGAGTATGGCCGGTGGTGGAGGAGGGAAGGCCATGAGACCTGCTCCCAGCTCCAGAGTTTCCTGTCCCGATACAAGCCGTTGTTTAGAAAAATCTGAAATACATCAGAGAGGTATCTCTTTACAGTCTTTTCTTTACTTCCTAGGTCTGGTTAGGATGAGAAGATAAAGGGTTTACCTGCTTCTCTTTATGCTTTTTACTTTGAGATAAGATACCCATCTCTTTGAAAGCTGGTCTTAGTGATCAGACCCTCTCGGTTTTCCACCTTCATCTTCTTTCAGCAGCCGCTTGGACTGGCTCCCTCTTTGTCTCTTCAATGATAACTTCTCTTCCCTCCCCCTTCTTCTCTCCCTTTCTGTCTACATTTACTAGTTCATTGATGCACCCCAAAAGCTTTAATTGATAGTCCACCATGTACTGGGTGCAAGGTAGGGTGAATTTTCTAGGGCTCAGCCCTCTTCTTGACTTAGAAAACAGATCTTGGTGATGGCACTCGATCTCACAGCATCAAGTGTCAGCCTGAGGATGGATCCAATCCTTTTCTCTAGCCCTACAGTCACCCTGAGCTACAGACCCCAACAGTCAGTGTGCCCTTTGAGGTCTTCAGCTACCTGGATGGGACCTCTGAGTCTCAATGCCACCCCTGTCCCCAGACTTGCTCTTCCTTGGTGGTCCCTCCCTCTCTGCTGACTTGGGGACATGTGGGACCCTTTCTCCTCCTTCAGGGGCCCCTTCCATCTTTGGAAAGAAGCACAGACTCCTGGGCCTGATGCTTGAGGGTTGCCAGGGCTTTGTGGCAGCCTCTGCATCTTCAGCAAATTCCCAGGCACAGCTGGTCTTTGAGCACCCCCAAGCCATCTGTGGGGCCTGAAAGTCCCATGAGCTCCTTCCTCTTTGCCTTGACATATGCTGTTCTCTTGCCCAGGCTAACCCCCGCCTCCAACTCTGCATGGGGAGCCCTTCCCACCCGCCAGGAAGGTCCAGTTCAAGAGTTGCCTGCACTGTGAACACTTCCTGCAGCAAGAGAAAGAGGGAGAAGGCAGAACCACTCTTTTGGACTTTCCTCCCAAGGAAAGTATATCTGCATTACTGATCTTACTGCTTCAGATGCAAACGAATCATGAAAGCCTTTCTCCCAAAGAATCCCCTCTCTTCCAATCTATAATCTATACTCATAGGCAGATTACTATTTTACTGTTTTTGCGGAACCCTTTGAGAGTAAGTTGCAGGCATTATGGCCCTAAACAGGAAATTCTTCGGTGTGGTTCTACTAAGAGCAAGTACACTCACTTTCACAACCACATTCAGAAAATTTAACATTGCTGTCATATGGAATTAGTCTTTCATTAAAATTTTGCTTATGGTTTCAAAATGTTCTTTTTAGAATTTTTTTTTCCTGATCCCAGATCCAGTCTGGGATCATGCATGACATTTATTTTTCATCTTTTTAAATCTAGGACAACCTTCCTTTCAGTCGTTAAATGCTTCCATTCAATGAAAGTGGGGACGGCTGGGGACGGAGACCTTGAGTCTGACAATCAGCGGTCAGTTCTAAGGTAAGTTTCTTCCTGGTCACTTGCTTAGATAATCTGCCCAGTCCCTCTCAGCTCTTTCATCCCAACCTCTTCCATGTGGAGCCTTCTAGGAATCCCTCGGTTATTTCTTCCCATATCCTGAAAGCTTGCCTTAATTGCTGTACCCAGCCAGCATGCAGAGTAACTGCCACCAGACTGACAGTCATTGCCAGGATCGTGGGATGACATCAATGTATCAGGGTTGCAGAGAAATAGGTTTGGAGAAGATATTTCTATCTAAATATACCATCGGGTTTACAGTTTCACATTTGCTTACCATCTGGGGAAAAAACTTATGCACTCCTCTCCCTTCCCCAGTTTTGCGAGGGAATAATGCTGCAGGTTTCAAATAAGCTCCCTGTTGGGGGTACCTGGCTTTGCCTTCTGTATCAGATGGGCACATCTTTCATAAATATGCTCTCTCCTTTCTTAGCTGCCCCCATCCACCACAGCTGAAAGCCTCTTTTATCCAGTGTCTTCTTTTGGATCGCTCCCTTTGACTGGTAATCCAAGCAGACCATCAGCTGCTTTTAGCTGTAACCTGCTTGTGGAAAACAAGAAGTAGAAGCTCTTAAAGATTACTTGTGTGAATCCAGACTGTAAAACCAAGCATGGAAATGTGCTGACCGCTCGAGAAGGGGGATGTTTGCTCGTCCTTGGTGCTCTCAGTTCTGGGGTATATTTGCTGTGCACAATATCAAGTTGATTACAACACCATGCCACACCGTAACCATGACAGAGTAAAAGGAGACCTCCCGCCCCCACCCTGCAAAGTGACAGTAAATGCATTTATTTTGAGAGAATCTGGATTTCTAAGTTTCATTAAGTGATCACTAGTTGAATTCAGGAATCACTGAGTCGACCCTCCAGGTACCTTAAACATCCACAAAAACCTGGATTAATGTCTGCGGCAGACCAGAAACTGCAGTTGGGTATTTTAGAAGAGATTTTTTTTTTTTAATAATTGGATGAAATCTTCTAACTCAGAAGAAGCTCAGACCTGACAAAGTAAAGCAATGAACAAATAACCCGGCAGAGGGTTTAAAAATTGTCTTAAGTCTGTGCGTGAGCAAGCGGGCAAAGAGAAAGCTCTGGAAGCTTCTGCCAGCTCAGTGCAGAACAATGGAAATACTGAGTGTTGTCTGGGCCGCAGGCTCTGTCTCTGGTGGGGACGAGCATATCCCCTGGCTCCTGATCTTACCAAGGTAATCTGACCGATCACCGGGAAAGCTGAAAAGTACTGACAGCACACACAGCTGAAAACACACTATGTTATGTAGCACAGAACTGCATGAAAAGCACTTTCCAGCCCAAACTTGCCAGCACAGCACCGGTTTTGGCAAAAGGAAAGCAAAGCAAAGGGTAGGCAATTTAGGTTAAAAATGCTGCTTTTAATGTAGGCTCAGTTCTGTAAGGAGAGAGTAATATTTAGAAATGCTTCAATAATCAGAGCAGGAAATGACTTTTCCTAGCCTGTCCCACATATCTAAAGGATTCCCTCTACCTTCTGCCACTGGGAAAGTGAGTGCAAAGGTCAAGATGGGGGGTGGTGAGGGGACCCGTGGTACACCAAACAATTTTACTGCTTACTTAGCACTCTGCTCATGTGGGGTCAGGTCTACATGCACTTTACATGCTATCTTCATTTTTAAAGTGAGGTTCCAAGAGGCTAAATTGCCCAAGGTCCCACAGTTTTTACCAGGAGTGGAGGAGTTGACCTGCTTCTAGAACCAGCATTCCTCTTCCTGCATCCCCTCTCCAGCTCCCAAGCACTGCCTTGGGCTCCAAGGTCCCAGGGAGCTGGCCATCTGCAATTAGATAACCAAGTTTCCATCCAGACTCAGGGATCCAGGGAACTTTGGCTAAGTCTCTCCTCCTGTTGAGTCTGAGTTTATTCATTTGTAAAAGAGTGAGGCTGGGACCTCACAGGGACGTGGGTGCAAAAGAGATCCTCAAGCTCTAGTCCGGAGGTGTTAAAGGGATGCTTGCTGCCCTGCACTGCAGGAGCCAGTCTGTGACCAGTTCCTACCCTCAGCATCAGGTCCAAGGACCGTGGATTCCGCAGGCTCTTTCTCTGGCCCAGCTGAGGGGGACTGCTCACTCCAGGTCTGCTGCCTTCATGCCAGCTCAGCCCCTGCAGTGGGCTCTGCTCCCGGTGAGGGGCTCTCAGTGACTGATCACTGTGAAACCCAGGGAAATGCCCGGGATTCTGGGAGACTCCAAGGGCCTTGCACTCCCTTCCTTGGCTGGGTCCTGGGGCTCAGCACTCTCTCTCCAGCAGGCAGGGCCCCCACTCTTATCTCTTCTCGAGTCCCCACTCTTCTTCCCTTATAGGGAAGGAGGCACACCTGCAGGGTGCCAGCCCCTTTTTCTGGAACCCCACAAGGTCTTCCCTTCCTTGCTCCGGAGACCTTGGATTAACATACCAGCCAGGCTCAGGCCCCAAGTCCAGAGCTATGACCGAGAGACCAAGTGTTGGCTCAGAGTGACCATGGCTGTGTGGCCTTGTCATCTTTTCCCGAGTATGTGACCTGGGTCAGTGCCTTTGTCTGCCTGGCCCCATTTCTTATTAGTGGTGGTGGTGATGATGATGATGGTGATGGTGAGGGGAGCTGACATTCATGGGTAAGGGGAATGATCTCATTTAGTGTTAAAGACTCATAAGTGAAGTACCCCTTTCCCTGGTACACAGATGGAGGAAACTGAGGCATGTGGAGCTTCAGGAGCTTCGCAGCCTGGGGGTGGCACCTGCCACTCAGAGCCAGGGTTCAGTGACATGTTACAAAGTCTTGGCCAGGTCTGGCACAGCAGCCCTCAGTGGACACCTTGACTTCTCTCTCCAGGTCGCACCCTCTCTGAACTCACTTGGGGACGTTCCTTAGTGGCAGCAGAAGAGGGCTCCTGCATCACCCTGCAGTCCCTGGGCTCACCCAGCTTTCTGCTGTAGTAGCCTCAGGGGACCTCTAGCCATCAGTAACCTCAAAACCCGACCAGCCCCTCCGGGGCACAGCCCACCACCCTCCCTGCTTAGGAATCCCTGTGCTTCTGCAAAGAGCCCCAGCCCTAGAGCCTGTTTGCTCATCTGCGAAATGAGGGGGTACAGAGGAGACTCCCACAGGTGGTTGGGTGCAGATCGCGGTGAGGTACCTAGAAGACAGGACACAGCGGCTGGGCAGGCCTCCAAGAGGACAGAGAGGAGCAAGGCGGGGCTGGGGGCGGTGAGGACTGGGGATGAGGGGGTGAGGGTGAGGAGCAGGGGGTCGGGGAGGGTCAGAGGACGGGGAGCGTAGGGGAGAGGCGAGGAGGGGCCGCGGGGCGCGGGGGCAGGGCGAGACCTGGGCCAGGTAGGGGAGGGCCCGGCAGGGGCAGGTGGGGGGCGGGGAGGAGCGGCGGGAGGAGGGCCGGAGGGGCGGGGGCCGGAGCCGGGGCGGGGCGGGGCGGCGCGGGGCGGGCGGGGCGGCGGTGGGCGAGTCCGCGGCCGGCTGCTCCCGCGTCACTGGCGCGGGCGGCGGCCGGGGAGATGCGGCTCGTGGCCCTGGCGGCGGCGGTGCTGCTGGCGCGGGCTCCAGCCCGGGGTAAGCGGGGCGGGGCGGCCGAGGGGCCCGCGGGCGCCCGCGGGGTGGGGCGGCCGAGCGGCGCCGGGACCCCGAGCGGGAGGGGCCGGGCCGGGGACCCCGGGGGACGCGCGGGCCGGGGCGGGGCGGCCCGGGACGAGGCGGCGGCTTGGCCGAGCGGGTCCCCGCAAGCCTGGGTCCCGACCGGGGCCCCCAGAGCGCTCGGCCCGGGAGTGGGCCTGGCCGGCCGCGGGCCCGGGGTCCCCGCTGTCACCGCCGCCACCCCGCTCCCGGGACTCGCCACGCAGTTGGCGGACCGCAGAGACGCTTCCCGATTTTCCGCCGAGGCCGGCAGATGGGCGCGGGGTTTCCCGGTCCCTCGCCGGGATGCTGGGGGGCACCGCGTCCTGGGGCTCCTGCAAAAGCCAGTCCCGACCTCCCGTTTTCCTGCCAAGCGCGCAGGCCTCAGAGGGCAGGACCGAAGCAGGAACGGGCAACCCGGAGTTGTCGTCCCCACAGCTTGTCAGGACACTCAGCTGTTGGCAGGTTAGTCTGGGCATCTGCGTCCCTTAAATCTCTTTGGAAAGTTCCTCAGAAGATGGAGTCGGAGTCCATCGGACCTGGAGAAGAAGTTGGACGTCTGGGACTTGCTCTCCAGTGTTTGAGCATGACCAGGCCTGGGAAAATAGGGCATTAGCGCCTGGAAGAAGAGACCTTTCCTGGCCAGCGGTTGCCTCGGGGGCCACACTGCTTTCAGCTGGGTGTCGCTACTCTCGCCTGTCAATCGCTGAGGAACCGTCCCTTTTAATTCCCAGGGCTGTAACGGTCATGCTGGCTAGAATAAGAGTAATGAAAAAGAATATCAATGGTCCACCTTGACTGAGTGTTTATTAATTACCAAGTGCAGGCCTCCGTATTTATCATTTAATCACCACAATGTAACAAGAGGCAATATTCATATATCCAAGTGCTTTACAAATTTTTAGTCAGTTTATCTTGACAATAACTTCTGATGTAGCTGTTATTAGCCTAGTTTTATAGATGAGGAAACTGAGGCACAGAACACTGAACTGATTGCCTTAAGTCACAAGGCTTGTAGGTGGTGGAGCCTGGAGGCTGGCCTAGACTCTGTGCTTGTCACTCTATGCTGTGCTGCCATTGTCTTGTAAAGAAGGAACTCAGAGAGTTAAATAAACTTCTGAGGGTAGCCCGGCTTCCAAGCAGTGGGGCTGGGATTTGAACCAGGGCTTGTGATGAGAGTCTAAAGAGGAGTGCGTTACAGCTGTGTGAAGGAATGCATCCACGGTTCCTTGGCTAAAAGCATGGCAGGGCTTCCAGAGAACCTGAAGTTGGAAATCAGTGTGCGGGGGGAAACACTTCTTTTCACAGATGTCGCTCATCTTGGCTTACAGCGGTGGGAAGTGTGACTGGGGTTGTGGGGCCAGGCCAGCCCTCGTGACTTGTGTTGACAGCAGGCAGACAGTCAATCAGGATGCTGCTGCTGCTGCCGCTGTAAGTAGCCCGTGGCCTGGGTGTGTATGTGGGGGGCTCTGCCCCATTCCCACCTCTGCAAGAGGACCGCTGTCTGCAGATGGAATAGGTAGTTTTCTGAGAGTCCCAGACTGGCCCCTGGCAGGGCTAACCTGAAACGGCTCTCCCTCCCTACCAAAAATCTCGAGGGTAGGTCTGACCTTGTTGACTCCTCTTCCCCCAGGTTCCACCATAGCCTCTGTGATTGTGGGTGCTGTCGGACAGGGTGACCCCCAGGCATCTGACTTTTGGAGGTCAAGTGTATTCTCATGTTTCAAGGAGACCTCAGGAGCTCAAACTTTTGGATTTACAGACTTTTAGAGGGTACTCTGTCTGGTGCCCAGGTCCACGTTTCAGAAAAATAGCAACGTCCTGTGCTGCAGCGTACTCTGCACGGGTGACACATACCTCTGTGTGCTGTGCACACGCAGCCTCGTGACAGTCCTTGAAGGGACGTCCTTCTAGACCCACTTGTACTTAAGCCCGAGCCAGTAAACACTGCATTTTCTATCTTTCCACCAACTGAACTCAAAGGGTCACTTACAGGCTGACTGACTATGCAATTTATGAGATCCAGTGCAAAATGAAAACCTGGGGCCTCTGTTCAAAATGTCACTGTTTCTCGACAGTGACAGCAGAAATTAAACCAAGTGCGGGGCCCTGAGTGACTGCAGGTCCCATGCCCCCGAGGCCATCTGCTGATCTCTCTTTCAGGGCATGCAAAGTGACAGGACATTTTAAAGATGTTTCTCTTTGGAGTCTTCCACTCTGCATGCCAGGCATCATTTCCCTGTTTTTCAGATGAGGAAATGGAGACTGAGGGGCTTACAGCTAACATTGCCAGATCTCCTGCCCAGGCTGGTCAGACACTGAGCCTTGGCCCCCCACCTGGTCCCCCTGAGTCTCTGCTTTTATGTGGGTGTCTCATATTTTCTCCCCTGCTGGTGGCTGAGGTGCCTAAGACCAGTGTGGGACACCCCGAGCAACTGCAAAAGGGAGCTTGGTAAGGCGGCAGGAATTCACTGCAGCAGGAATCCCCATCTTAAGTTATATGCCTTTCCTGCCACCCTTGTCCTATTTCTCCTTTAAGAACTGGCCTTGGAGCCCTGCGTCGGGTGGAAAGTCTCTCCAGAGGCTGATGCAGTGGCTCTCTGCCCAGGGCCATGGTACGGCCTACTGGAAGGCACTGAGCTTCCCCTTTCCAGAATGTACAGGCTCTTCCTGCCTCAGGACCTTTGCACAGACCAGACCTTCCCCTAGAAAGATCTCCCTAACAGCTATCCTGCACTTCAACAGCCTCCAGCTTGTATTTACATCCCCAGGGGCTCCTCCCTGAACCCACAGACTAGATCAGGCTCTGGCTGTCCATTGCTTAAGCGCTGCACTTTTTCTCTGGACACCAGCGAAAGGGAGCAGGAACTCTGAGGTTCCAGGAGTTTACGTCCCTCATCAGTTCCCTGGAATTTGGGGTCGGCATGCAAGAAGTTAAATCCTTCAGCCAGATGACCTCAGCAGTCCTCTGTCCTAGGCCAGTCCTAGGCCAGGAAAGGAGAGAGCCTGCCCAGCCGCAGCTACTCTGAAGGGGTCTGACTTTTGCTTCCTTTAGCTGGTGCAGGGAGGGGCCTGGGACACACATCTGTGAACCCTGTCTTGTAGTTGAGTGTGGCCCATACTTGCTCAGCCTGTTTCCCCACCCTGTGAGGCCTGTGTACTCTGTCGTTCACACTTAGATCCAAAAGAGAAAGGCCTGGTCCCCCACGGTTGCCACTTGTTAGTCAGCCTGGCTCCAGTACTTCCCATCATCCCGACTCCTGCTGATGTTTTTTCTGCTGAGCCATGTGGGACCGGTGATTGCAGTGGGGCAGAAGCTGAGTGACAGCCTCTCTCCTTTTAATATTTCTGGGCACTGTCCTCTATTTGCATCTTCTCCCCAGCCTCCCACTGTGGGACTCTGCTGGCTACATGCACTTGAGCTATGTTTGAGAATATAAAGGGGCCACACTCCATGTCAAGGGGGTGAGTTTTAACTGCAGCATCCATTTTACTAAGAAAGCTCACATGAGGCATGGGGACCCCCTGCAACCTTTCGAGCACGTGGCCTCCAGCAGAGCTTCAAGACGTGTGAGTTCATGGGCATCTCGGTTTCCGTACATGCTGCCCGTTCCCTCCTGTTGAGAGTAGGTGCAAATAGCTGGCCTGGTGGCAGGTGTCTGGCCTGAGGTGAGCCTTCTGTGAGCAGGGTCTGGGCACTTAGTGGGAGAAAGATGTTTGAGTAATTTGTTAGAGAATATGGGGCTCAGCGAAGGCAGAGAGATGCACCTATAAATGCAAAGGCAAATGCAGCTTCGAAAGCTAGTTTAGTCCATTCCCTTCCATGGCAGCTGGCCTGAGCTGCAGGAGTGGAAGGGTTACTATTTGCCTCCAGGATGGAATCTGACCTCCCATGGGGATTGGAGCACTTGGCGCTTCTCCTGGTTTCAGTCACTATAAATAATTGCTCCATCATGCGGCATTGATGGGAGGGGACTGGGGCATGGGGTCCAGGCCATGCTCTCATCCCACCCATATTGTTTCAATTTCCTGCCTTCCCCAACGCTTCTTGACTCCAGTGGGGAGCTCTTGGAGCAGGCTGTGGGTGGACTTATATTCTGGAAACCAGCTGCTCCATTTCTGCTGCTCTCAGCTTGCTGAAGCCCTAGGGCCCTGTTAGCATGCGGTGGACCTGTGATTCCCAGGCTGTGCTGTCACTCTCCAGATAGCAACTACCTCGGGGCTCTGGCATGATCATCAGACCTGACTTCTGCAATTGGGCCCACATGTTCTCGGGCTAAAGTCCTGCCCAGTTAAGTTCGTATGGCTTGTGCATGAGATGCCTGCCAGCTGGATGAGATGCCCACCTGCAGGGGTGATGATAGAGGACCATCTCTCTCCATTTGCCCATGTGGCTTCTGTTCACAATGAGATTGTTACTAGAAAGCTCTTTCCTTGGCTACCTGTTGACCTGATAGACTGCTCCAAGCATCTCTCTGGGCTCGCTTTTCCCCTTGTCGTTGTATACATGTAGTGCCTCATTCCTATCTACAGGAGCTTAGAGTCTCCTTGATAGCCAACCTTTTTCTTCTGAATTTATTTCCATCTTATTTTTTTAAGGTATCAAAAGCCTCTCGTGGTGTGGTTGGCTGAATAATGGATCCCAAAGACATCCACGTCTCCATTGGCAAATGGGAAATAGCCTTGCAGATGTGATTAAATTAAGAATTTTGAGATTAGGGAGATAATCCTGGATTATCTGGGTGGACTAGTGTCTCACTTCTAAGAAATAAGAAAGAAAAATTGTCCCCCAAATCATATCTCTTGAAGTGTTTATTGAATCAGTAGTGGAAACCATAGAAGGGGATGGTCTTTTTTACTGATGTTGACCTTACTGCCTGGAACATAAAATGAAAAGTATTTTTTACATGACAACACATCCTCCCCCCAGGACCTGGCTTTGTTGACTCCCAGCCTCCCTGTCAAATGTTCAAATCCCTCTTGATTCTTTTTTCCTCTTTCCCCTCTGTTCACCTGAAGCCCTGACTAGGGTTCAAGGCTTTTGGTGACTTTTTGGCATATGGGGTTCAAGCACCTTCTTGTGATGAGGAGGTGATTTTGGCATATGGGGGGGGGGTGAAAGCTTGCATTTTGGGATGACCCCTAGGGGCACATTTGTACAATGGATTGGCAGTGAATGGTGCTTCCTGAAATGTCCACTTGGCAGTATCTGGTGGGGATACCGAGATGGATGAGATGAGAGCCCTGATTGGACAGAAAGAGGTTCTGGGGCAACCTTTGCAAAGAGAACTTTTCAAGTCTAGTGAGCTCCAGTGAGCTCTAACAGGTCCCAGGGAGCTCCAAGGAACTCCAGGGGCAGCATGGCCATCTTGCACCACCCCAAGGTGTCCCATCTACCTTGTCTCCTAGGAGAAGGTATCAGCCCTATGCTTTTTTTTAAACATGGGCAGGCACTGGGAATCGACCCCAGGTCCTCGGGCATGGCAGGCAAGCTCAGCCCTACGCTTTTGCGGGTCTGTATTGGCCGGGCTGGTCTGGGTGGGCACCGGGGTGACACCGTTGAAGGTCAACCTGAGAACAGAACAGCAGCATCTTTTAGGGAGTTGGGAGAGTCTCTTGATCCTTTTTTGTTTGTGTTTTACTCCTGCACCAACTCTGAGACCATGGATGTTGACTCCAAAAGGACTTAAAACTGGGAACCTCCTGTGGTTCCAGCTCACTGGGATGAGTTCAACCCCCCACCCAAGATAATCTTCCTGGGCTGCAGTTGAAATAGCTGGACCAGGGAAAGGAGCCCAGGAAAAGGTCAGCTGGGAGCCCGGGGTGGCCCTGGGTGGACAGGCCATTGGACAAGTGACCACAGCACTGCTGGAGAGCAGGCAGAAGCAGGAGAGGCAGGGGGATGTGAGGTGGGCAGGAAGTTTTCAAGAAATCCAACTCAAATCCTAGAGACTCAAAAGCCCAAATTTTAGGTGACGTCTGAATCGTAGATGTCAGCGGATAATTTTAAAAATAAAATAAAAAATGCCTGGGTTCAAGCAGTCAGGGCGTGTTTTGGCATTTATGAAGACTCAAGGGCTTATCTCAGAGATGAGGAAATGGGAGCCCCCAGAGATTCAGCCCCCCCGAGAGTCCCTTCTTCTGGCCGAGAGTGAGCACAGAAGGCAGCAGCGGCAGCCCGCCCTTCTGGTAATGCAGAGCCCCAAGAAAATGAACCCCTTGAGGCATTTCTCCAGCTCCAGGAGAGAAGCACACTTTTTATCCACAGGCTAAAAGGGGCTAAAAGGCAGGGGTCACCTTTCATCCTTCTTGCATGTGAGCATCCCCTTATTGCAGCACCACTTGTTGAATTTTTGTTTGTTTGGGAAGTGCATGGACCGGGAATCGAACCCGGGTCTCCCGCATGGCAGGTGAGGATTCCACCACTGAACACTACCCTCGCACCCCCCTCCATTACCTTTTTCCCTTCCCTTCTTTCTCTGCAGAAGTCTGTGGGGCCCTCAACGTCACCGTGTCCCCGGGGCCCGTGGTGGACTTCCTGGAGGGGGACAATGCCACCCTTCTCTGCCACGTCTCACAGAGGAGGCGGAAGGACAGCTTGCTGGCCGTGCGCTGGTTCTTTGCGCTCTCCGGCTTCCAGGAGACCCTGATGGTGAAGATGACGAAGCTCGGAGTGGTGCAGTACTACGGCAACTACAGCCGCAGCTCCCACCGCCGGAGGCTGCACCTGCGCGAGGAGAGGCGGGGGGTCCTGTACCGGCTCTCGGTCCTGGCACTCCGGCCCGCGGACCAGGGCCGTTACATCTGCAAAGCCCAGGAGGTCAGCAGGCTCCGAAACAAGTGGACGGCGTGGTCCAATGGCTCGTCGGCCACGGAGATGAGAGGTAAGGCCGGTCCGGTCCCCTCTGCCAGGCTGCCATGCGGGGGCCACCAGGAGGGCTCTGGCAGCATCGATGAGCCCCACTGGCGACGGGGACGCAGAAGGGACCTTTATCTGGGCGTGGGGACTGACACGTGTTGTAGACGGGGGAGCAAGGAGAGAACAGGGTGTGTCCACCCCCATGCCACCCAACCCAGCCTTCTGGGCAAAACCTCTCCATGTGTGGAATTTGGAATGGCTGTGTGCCTCGCTGCTGGGGCAGGACTGGGCAGCCTTGACCTCTGTGGCTGGGGGCTCTGGACAACTGCAAGGGAGGCACCAAGGAAGAATCCTGAGAGTGGGGCAGCCGGGTGGCTCTGAGCTATCCCAGGGCATGCTCCAAGCCTCACCAAGAAATGCACCTGGAAGAGGGTAGAGGAGCCAGGTAGCCTGCCCTCCTGAGATAGATGGGGGGTTGGGTGCAATTCCGGTATAATTTCCGTTATACCTGAAAATCCTTTGATTGCTCTGAATTTGAATTTGATCTGGCTTGAACGCAAATGAACCTGAATTGTGATCAGGAGAATCACGAAGCAAAGCCGGTAGCCCCAAGCTTGAGAAATAATCTAAATCTATTTTATACAGACAATATAATATTTTTATGTTGCAAGCCAGGACAATTATTCAGTTGCTCAATTGAATAATTTGGTAGGCCTTAGTGGTGTTGTTTGCATGGGCTTTTTTTTTTGGCTTTGGTAGGCATCAGGAATCGAACCCGGGTCTCCGGCATGGCAGGAGAAAACTCTGCCTGCTGAGCCACCGTGGCCCGCCCATTGCATGGGCTTTTTTGAAGAGAAAAAACTCAGCTGTGATAGGTATTTTTAATGTCGTATATGAATACAGGGAATTTTAACGTAGGTAATTGTTATGAATAATCTTTAAAGTAGTCAGACTTTGCTTGTCTTTGGAGTTTGCTTGTAATGTTCTTAAGCATGGAATGATGTATTATTTAAAATGCTGTTAGGCAAATTAATATAAGAAAACAAATGACTGTTAGTATAAATATGTATTTTGGCACAGAAAGCAAAATACATCAGATGCCCAAGGGCTATGGAGGAAATCCACTCTGAACATCACCTAGTTCTTTGAAACATAAGACCTTCTATATATCTTTTTTATTTTTCTCTCACAGTATATTTTAGAACCATATCCTAACTCTCTTGGCAGTGATCAAAGTGATATTCTCCCATTTTGAATATTTAAAAAGGTTCACTGCCTTCACGTAAGCAGAATCGTCTGGTTTTTTACTTAGTGTGTCCTTCCTTTCAGCGTGTGAAGCTGGGTTCCTTCTACAGCACTTATTTGGGTGCTTGCTCCGAAAGCTGGAGGCAGTTTGTAAGACGTCACTGGAAAGAAAAACCCTTCTCCTACTTCCTCTGGTTCTCTCCCTCCACTCAAAAGGCCCCTTCTCTTCTCTCTCTTCTTCCCCTTCCATCTCCTATCCCTCCCATTTCATTCGCCCGCTTCTCTCCTCCCCTCTCCTCTCTGGCTCGCTCACTGGCCCTCATGTTACCCCCCCAAAGCTGGCCTCACTTGGATGCAGTTCGGGGCTCACAGCACAGTGGAGTTTCGCTTGTTCCATCGGCTTGGCCCCAGGGTCTGCAGCTTCTCACGCTACCTTGGCCTTTTCCAAACCAAACACTTGGGAAGAAGTGAGCGTACCTTTTAGTGTTCTATTTTGGCTTCCAGGTGACTCCGACCTAGGACATTAAGGGAAGATAATCCCATAAAAACGGCCCACACTAGATTGGCTTGTCAGGGTTGGCATGTGTTTGCCCCAGGCAGGGGTGACTGGGTGAGTGTGAAGAGGCCACATGCTGTGTCTGCCCTGGGCAGGGCTGCGGGTCCTAGAGACCCACCTTTCCCTGGGGCCCTTGGCCTTGCTTATCCCCCTTGGCATATTGGCCTCTAGTCCTGTTTTCTCAAACCTCCACCTCAGGTTAATAGTTGTTACTTGGAGAACAAAAATAGCAGCAGAGAAAGTTCTGTGGGCACAGGTGTTAGGGTTCAGGAGTATAAGTAGGAGTTCTCTGAAGTGTTTTGGAGAACTTTTTCCCACCACATCTCAGAGTCTCTCTTTTCTGACTCTTCACTCTGTTCTGTCTTCACTCTGTTTCCCTCCTCCCGTCAGGACTCTCAAGCCATCCATGGGAGAGGGGGATTTTCCTTGGAAACTCCTTTCTAATACTGCCTCTTCCCCTCTACTCCTTGGAAATAGACTTAACCATGTTCGCCTCCCTGTCAGATGACATGAAGTTTCTTGTCTTTCCTGGTGAATCTAAGAAAGAAGGGTATGGTGCATGGTCTCTTCTAATTTTGTAGCTGCAAGCCCCTGGTGCAACAAGTGAAGGCTGGCTTGTGTTTATACATGCAAAGAGTCAATGTAATGCTTTGTGAGTGCTGGCTTTCATTATTATTTGTCCTAATGTCCATGGGTTGGTTTTTTTCGGTTGTAAATATAATAGAGTTTAATTATAGAAAAAATGGAAAATACTAAAAGCGTTTAAACAAATTTTATATAAATTACTTATGCTACCTTCTCCCCCCAGACATAACTTACCACTTCAGTGTCAGCGCTTCCAATAGTTTTTACACAAATAAAAATTGAAAACCTGATTTCACTCATTTGTTCTGTGATCAGCTTTTTCTCCCATAACTAAATATCATGCATGTTTTCCCAGGTTGTTAAATGTGTTCCCACAACGTAATTTTTACTGGTAGCATAGTATTCCATCATGTGAATGTTCCATAATTTAGATTCCAGTTATCGTTTCTGGACATTTTGGGGATTCCAAATCCTTGTCTGTAAATCTCCATGACTGTCCTTGTCCCTAGAAAAAAGTATTGGAAATAAGATTTCTGGGTGCAAGGTATACCCATTTTAAAGATTGGTACATATTGATAAGTTGATCTCTAGAATGGTTAATGAATTTATATTTCTGCCAGCACTGAGAGTGACCCTTTTGCATGCACTGGTCCACATAGTATATCTTTTGAAGATGATGATGATGATGGTGATGGCAATGAATGCTGGGAACAGAGTCGACCCTCAGATGAATAAATGAAATGATTAGCATCTCTTGTGGGGAACTTTTGGCGGAGGTGCTGCTTTGCGGACGATGTCACCCTATCTGGGAAACTTCACCTCTCTCTACTTTGGTTTGTCCCAACTCTGTGTCATATTCAAGATCCCACGTCCATCCTCCCACTGAACTTCCACTGGTTCTTTCTTGACCACCCACGCATGATATCCTGGGCTTCTGTCTAAGCACGGTCCTTACAACATTGTGTTGTCCCTCCATTGTTTCTCTAAGCTTCTATGACTCAGAGATGGATGTCAAAAACTATTATACATCCAAGCGTCCAACAAGGTAGGAGCTGAAATGTGAAAGTCGGTCTCTCCTTTTCCCACTTCCACTCCTGTCCCCAGAGGGAATCATTGTCAACACTTTGGTTCATATCTTCGAGTCCCTCTCCTATATATTGACATTTATGCACACCCCCACACCCCCACACATATATTTGAACAGTATGCTTATTGTTTTATAACTGTTGATATACTGCAAGTGTTTATCTGTAACTAATATTATGCAGCATGGAGATGCTAAACTGCAGTCAATCATTCTTCCAATTTTCTCAGTCATTCTCTTAACATCTCTGGATGTTTAGAAAACTTCCAATTTTTTGCTGATACAGTGGCATAATACAGCTGATACACCTTCAGTGTCATTCGTGTACACATTTCCAAGTACTTTGATGGTTAGATTCCTGGAAAGGGAATTGCTGGCTATGCATGTTTATGCATATGCTGTCTAAGACTCTACATCTTTAACATTTTAACAGACCATGCCAAAACTGTCTGCCAAAAGATTTTACAAAAATAATTTATACTCCAGTGATCATTGCATGATAGTGTCTGTTTCCCTGCAGCCTTGTTAGCGTTTGATGTTAATCTTTCCATATTTCATTGATGTTTTAATTTGTATTCAATTGTTAGTGAGGCTGAATACCTTTTCGTATGTTTTTCTGTTGGGTTGCTGTCTTTTTTCATATATATGTTTTTCTGATCATTAATTATTTAGTGGTTTATTTTGTAAATGTTTCTTCCTGTTTCTAACTAGTCTTTCCACTTGGTTTGTTTTAGCTTATCATTTAGATATTTCACATTTTCAAGAAATGTAAACTATTTCTGTAGTCACATATGCCACTTTTCCTTCACGGCATTCATTTTTTTCCAGTTGTCTTTTTTTATTGAGATGTGATGGGCATTCAATAAAATGCACACGGTACTTTGTTTTCACATGTAAGTCTGTAAGGTATACCCTATCTGAAGCTTATGAAATGTTTTCCATATTTGTCTCTTATACTTTTAATGGATCAAAATGAAAATTTCACTCATTTTTTTGGAGTTTTGTTTCATATAAGATTTGCAATAGTTAATTTAACGTTTTTTTTTTTTTTCCAAATAGCGATCCTGTTCTCCCTAAATTATCTGTCAAACAGATAAAATTGCAACTGTTTCGATATGCCATCTTCTCATAAGTTAAATTCCTATATGTAACAATTCTGGATTTTCTATTGTACAGAAGTACAGCTGTACTTCACCAATATAGCACCATTTAAATTATTATTTTCCTATTGGGAAAGCCATTGGTATTAGCCTGGCAAGCCATGTTTCCAGTGAACTGTCAATGTTCTTAATAATTTACCTTTCCTCTTTTTAATTTCTTCAGAACCCTGATGTTTAAAATCCATTCTAGAAACTTGTCAGAGAGAGATGAAAAGCACATGAACTCCGTTTATAACCCTATTTTCCTACTTATGTTTTGTAAAATCAGGACACTTGCATGCCTTTAGCCAGTGTCCCCTTTCCTGGTTTCCAAGCTGTCTCGCTTTTCCTTAGCTGGGCTTCCTTCTGACCTCTGAATGGTCACCACTTAGGAGAAGTCAGGGGTTCTTCTCTGAAGGAGGGAGGTGATAAGAATGCTATAAGATTATGGTCAGTAAGCCTCCTGGCTGCAAAAGGTCATTACTGGGAAAGCCCACTTGGCCAGTTGTTGAGTAAATTAAACCCACAGATATTATGGGGGTGCCCAACTTAGTTGATTAAAGTCTAGCAATTTGGGAATTTCAATTGTTTATTACAGTGGAGTCAAGTCTATTATTGTAATAGCGCCCATCCAAACCTCCAGTACTTTGATATATTCTTTCTAGTGGGCGAGAAAGGGTTGGAATTCCAAGGCACGTCGAGGGCTCTGTGTCTAAGCTGCAGCCGGCCTCATTCGTGCCTGTCCCCGAGAGAGTGGCCTTCCAGGGTCCAGCTACTTGGTCACGTGCTTGTAAAATGTTTTTACTAATACCGTGACAAATGAAAAAGAACAGTGAAAACCCAAGACCAAATCACATAACAAACCCACCCCTATATCTGATATTTGCTGTCTTATTTGCTTTATGTATTTTTGGGTTTCTCAGATGTCTTTTTTTGCCCTTGAGGATGTTTGTGTGGTGATTTAAAAAAAAAAAAGAATCAAATTGCTACAACAAAAATCTACACTAATATATGAACGTATTATGTTTTTTTATTCCCAACTTTGGTTGGAAGTATAGGCTTGAGCATAAAGTGGCCAGTTTTATGCTTTAACTGTGCAAATTAATAATAAGCATGGTGGGTGTTTGGGCTCACCAACGCTGCTGTAGCAAAGTGCGACAGGCTGGTCGGCTTAAACAACAGGGATTGATTATCTCACAGTATTGGTGGCCGGAAGTTCAATGTCAGGGTGCAGATGGGACCCTGCATCCTCCAGAGTCTGCCTGCCGGGTTCTGGGGGTGGCCTCAGGCTCCGCTGTCTCTCTCCTCACCAGTCTCCTCTCCCAGGCCCTTATTTCCTCTGCTTATAAGGACCCAGTTGTATGGTGTTCTCATTTGCTAGCTGCTGGAATGCAATATACCAGAAACAGAATGACTTTAAAAAAAGGGAATTTAATAAGTTACTAGTTTTGAGTTCTAAGGATGAGAAGATGTCCCAGTTTAAACAAGTCTATAGAAATGTGCATTCTAAGGCATCCAGGAAAAGATACCTTGGTTCAAGAAGGCCGCTGAAGTTCAGGGTTTCTCGCTCAAGTGAGAAGGCACATGGCGAACACAGTCAGGGCTTCTCTCTTGGCTGGAAGGGCACATGGCGAACACGGTGCCATCTACTAGTTTTCTCTCCTGGCTTCCTGTTTCATGAAGCTCCCCGGGAGGTGTTTTCCTTCTTCATCTCCAAAGCACTGGCTTGTGGACTCTCTGCTTCGTGGTGCTGCAGCATTCTCTGCTCTCTCTGAATCTCCTTCATTCTCTGGTGTTTCCTCTTTTATAGGACTCCAGAAACTTATCAAGACCCACTCAAACAGGTGGAGACATGTCATCACCTAATGCAGCCTAACAACCACTCTTGATTAAATCATATCTCCAGGGAGATGATCTGATTACAGTTTAAAACATACAGTATTGAATAGGGATTATTCTGCCTTTATGAAATAGGATTTAGATTAACACATGGCTTTTCTAGGGGACATACATCCATTCAAACCAGCACATGGGGGATGAAGACCCACCCTGGGTCTGTTTGGCCCCGTCTCAATAGGATCTTCGAAGACCGTGTTTGCAAATAGGTTCACACCCTCAGGACTGGGTGGGGGCTCAGGGCTGGACGGTGTCTGTATAGGGGCCGTGCTTCAGTCCGTAGCAGTGGAGAATTGGGCGTCCTGGAGAATGGGGAGTATTAAACTGGTGTTCATCTGCAAACTGTGTATGGGTGAGGTGGGAAGTGGTGCTGTGCTTCCGACTGAACAGTGGCACCATGTGACGTGTAACAATGCGATGGAAATGAGAAAAGAAGGGGCGAGTCTTTGGAAGACAGTGGAGCAGTGGAACCTTGCGTGGCTTCCTGTAGAGAGCCTGTCATACCAGATGAACTTGTCAGTGTCATTTCTGTCCCAAAAGGTAGAAGGAAATGCCAAGAATGCGGTACAGTTTCTTCCATTGCCCATGCCAGGTGGCTGTTACAGGGCAAGATGCACTAGATAGAAAACGGATCGAGAGACCGTAAGTGACACAGGCCTTGGAATCGCTGGAGAGGCATCGTGGAAAGCACCAGGGTCAAGGTGAGGCTTGATTTCGCTTAATTGTTACATCCTTAACATTGAAAAAGGAGCAGACATCGTCCTAATGAATTTTACAGAAAATAAACAAAATTGGGAAATCTTCCCAACTTCAGTGAGGACTGAAATGTAATAAAAATGAATCCAGAGAGGTGGGAAATGCAGGCAGGAAATAACAAAATGAGATCTAGTTTGGAAAATGGCAGAGTGATACATTTGGGGAAAACACATCTCAGACTGTCACCAGGAGGCCAGGAGACTCTCTCTGCAGAGGGAGCCTGGAGTGACGATGAAGGGGAATTGGATGCACCTCTGCAGTGCGACGTGGCAGCGAACACGGCCAGCACTGCTTCTGTCCACGGCCGGAAGGGCCGGGCGACTCTGAGAAGGCAGGTGACACAGGGTGAGATCACCGCGGGGATGGCCCAGCTGGTGTTAGGAGTGTCATTTCTAGGAAGATAGGCTCAAATGAGAGAAGAGGGACAACACGATAAGAACACGAGCCGCAGCCCTTAAGAGGTGTGATCCGTTCACTCAAGGAAGGTTTTGCTACTAAGTGACAAAATTATGATGAAAGTCATAATATTCCGAAAATAATATTGGCAACGATGTTCAGTGGCATTCAGTAAATTTACTTCTCCTTCCCTCGATGGGCATTGAGCACCAGCTGTGCCGGGTCCTGTGCTGGGGAATTTCATTGAGGAATACGAGGCTGGAACTGATGCTGGTGGCTCGTGCAGGCAGAGATGGAGCAGGGGGCTGCAGGCAACAAGCGAGCTTCTCAGGGGACACAGTGAGCAAAGACCCTCACCACTGGTCCGGGATGGCTGGGTCATCAGCTGGGAGGCAGGGACTGGCCATAGGTGGATCTTGTCTGGAGCGCTTATTCTGCAGAGCTCCAACTGAAGAAAAGAATCACCGAGCCCCAGTGGTTAACAGGAAGACATTGATTGTACTATAGCACTGCCAGAGGCAAATAATTTGTGTGTGTGTTCAGGGGAGGGACAGGGGATCAGCGGTAGTTTTGATTTGATAATTGGTGACGCTCTGTTTGCTGGTTCTATGTCATCATGGGCCCCTGAAAACTTTCTAAAACTGAGACTGCTGCTGATTGTACAACCAAGCCAGGACCTTGCAAGACATGGTTTGTTTATTTTCAACATTATCCATGATGCCTAATGGATGGAGAGAGCTGAAGGATAAAGTGACTGAGAAGCAGAATGGTGAACTGTGATCCGTTTATATGATGGAATATGGTGCAGCTTCAGAAAGCATCAAGAGGCATGCAACAAACTCAGTAAACCTCGGGGACAATGTGTTGTGCAAAGTAAGCCAGAAACAAAAGAAAAAATACGCTAAGGTCTCTTTCAGAAATACTTATAAGAAAATTGAAGCCTAGATTTTAAGCCCTTATAGCTGCCACACTTAGTCTGGAGTTGTAAATGTATTTCTAGGTTCTGAGACGCTAGCTATACACGTTATCAGCTGGTATTTCCCTGGAACTTAAGAGTAACTGTGTGATGCTTAAGACCCAGGAGTGGACAGCTGCAGCCCTGAAAGTTAGCATAGCTACATATAACAACAGCTTAAGTTACCAAAAGAGAAATCAAACCTCAATTAGAGTTAAAAACAAAGCTAGTTTGGCTGGGACTAAGGTAAATCAGAATACAGGGTAAGAGATGATAGTGTATGTCCGCTAGACCTTCACGTACTGTGTGGGGCCAAAGGCAGAGAGGCTTATTATGTCTAAATCAACCTGTCTGGACAGCTCATTTAAACGATCCAAACTTCTGGAGTCGGGAACAGGAAGAAGGCCTTGTAATTCTGTATAGCTTATTGTAACACCAGACTATGGTGGGCTGATAATTAAAAGGTATTGGTAGAGTCCCTTGAGGGTCCAACAGGGAATACATATATATATAACTATGAAACTTTCCCATCTGGGAAACCCCGGCTATGGGTACCCCCTCAACCATTAGACACTCCCAAGAAAATAGGCCAAGCCCTTGATTTTGATGCTTGTGCTTATGAAACTTATTTCTGTAGGGGAGAAGCTAAGACTACTCATAATGAGGCCTATGAATATTTCCAGGAAACCTCTTTTGTTGCTCACTTGTGGCCTCTCTCTCTTTCTTTAAGCCTTACCCTGCAAGGAAACTCATTAACCTGCCCCGTAACATGGAACTTGACATTCAGGGGTGAGAATATCTCTGGCTATATTGGGCATGACTCCTGGAGATGAATCTGGCCCTAGCATTGTGTGATTGACAATGCCTTCCAGACCAAAAGTGGGAAAAGAAGTGTAAGAAAATAAGGCTTCACTGGCCAAGAGTGATCAAATGGAGTCAAGAGGCTATCTTATGCAAGCTTCTGTTAAATAGCACTAACTGCTGTGGTTTGCTAACCCCCAACTAACTGCACTCCTGTTGACTCTTAAGAACACCTGTGGCTTGAACTAAGCCTCTAAAAAGGTTTCATGCACTAGGTTTGCCTTCCTGGAACATATAATTCCCAGAGGTCTCTTAGGTCAGATAAATCCTGAAACCTAGAGGGACCAGCCTCTGCAAGATTATCAATTAGTTACATCCCCCTATCCTTTAGTGTTGATACCCTTTCTCAAAATGAAAAGATCAGGATGGGCATTGCCCAAAGATCCCTATAGATTGAGAGAATCTCTGCATTTGGCCATGGAAAGCTCATGAAGCCTTAAAGTTTTCAGAGGAATCCCTCTGTTGGCTGTGTGGGGGATGGATTTGGGGGGCCAGATTTGAGGGTGAGGAAGCAGAGTCTTTTGTAGATGCCTGGGCTTGAAATGGTGAATTTAGCAGTAGGAATGGAGTGACAGTAAGAGACTAAATGAAAAGTATTTAATAATTGACTGGATGTGGGGAGGGGTCTAATGCGGTTAGTATGAGGGGCCAGAACAGCTGAGGAAGAGATGGCCATAGGGGACGTTTAGGATTGAGAGTGCGTTGGCTGGGGGACGCACCCATTAGAGGTCCCACAGCTGGGGACATGTGAGTTGAGGCACCTGTCTGATCTGACTGGGGAAAGTTGATTCTGAGTCTGGTAGGTGAAACCATGGGGGTGGTAAGATTCCCCAAAGACTAGGAGCCAAGGATGGACTCTGAGGAAACACCAACACTCAGGGCAGTGGAAGGAGCTCCCTGGGCTCTGGTCTGTGCTGGGCAGGGTTGTTCTGGGCCAGCTCAGTGGAGGGTGAAGGTGCAGGGCACTTTCCCAGGAATCCTGAGGGTCAGTCTTTGGGAAAGGCAGAGGAGGAGCCTTTGTGTGTTGGGGCCGCTCTGACCCTTGCAACTTGGCAGGCCCGGTGTCCTCTGTTTGGATCACAGCCATCTCTCAGTGATGGCTTCTTGCTTTTGTGCCATGCATGAGCCAGGTGAGATGCAGATGTGTGCCCCACAGGTGAGATACCACAGGGGGAGGTGAGCCTCACCACGATGCACTGCCTGATCCCAGGAATGCTAGGGAGGGTTGCGTGGGTGGCTGGTCCTTTCTCTTGAAGGCCCCACCCCCAAGGCCCACTCCCCTGGATCTGGGTCTGATTATTTCTCCATTACTGAAACGGTAGCAGATCAAGGCTGAAGTTGGTATAACAGGGTAAACAGGATGAAAGCAGAAGGATTTGGAGCAGGGATTTGGGCGGATTTCCAACCCGGAGACCTAGTTGCTCAGTGATCTCCTTCTCTGCCTTTATTTGGGAGTGTTTAGAGAATTCTGAATTGGAATGCATTTTATAGCGAACAGACATCATGGCATAGTACAAGATTCCCAAATGTTCTTGGTTCTTGATGCCTTTAGGACAAAGAAAATATCTAACAGCCTTGCTTTTTAAGTAGTTAGGATCAAACAACTTCATACGTATTTGCATCCTAAAAACTGAGAGCATAGAATGTCCCTAGAGACACAGACAAGCTGTTCTTGTGTTCGTCAGGGAACATTCCACGATTACTGTATTAGTTTGTCTAAAGCTGCCAGAATGCAATATACCAGAGATGGAAATTTTTTAGAAGAGGAATTTATTAAGTTACAAGTTTATAGTTCTAAGGTCATAAAAATGTCCAAACTAAGGCATCCAGAAAAAGATACCTTGGCTCAGGAGAGGCCATGAACCCAGAACTCCTCTGTCAGCTGGAAAGGCACGTGACTGGTATCTGATGGCCCTTTGGCTTCTGGTTTCAAGCAGTTTCCCCAGGGGTGTTTCCTTTCTGCATCTCTACACGTCTGGGTCTCATGTTGGCTCTGTCAGCTCTGCCAGCTCTGTGCTTTCTCTAAAATGTCTCCTCTTTTAAGGGATTCCAGTAAACTAATCGAGCCCCACCTTGATTGGGTGGAGTCACATCTCCATCTAATCCAAAGACCACACCCACAACTGGGAGTGTCACATCTCCATGGAAACATTCCAATCAAAGTTTCCACTCCACAGTATTGAATCAGCATTAAAAGAAGCATGGTTGCCCCAAATGACTGTAGGTAAAAGGACATGGCTTTTCTGGAGTACATAACAGCTTCAAACTAGTAGTTACCTTGGAGGTGAGTTGGAGATTTACTGCTATTTCAGGGAGCCACCGCTTTTTATGTAAGTGCAAAATAAGGTCAGTCTAGTTGTGGTGGCTTTTTGTCAAATAATGATCATTTCTAAAGTCTGCTTTACCTTGACCCCCTAGACCAAAGGTCACATCTGACCCTGTGTTGATGCTCCACTCTTGGTATATGCTGGTGACCTGCTGGGAAGCAGGAATGCAGCTTATTCCTGTCCTCCTATTCCTGCGAAGACTGGATTCTGATTGGCCATCTACACTCCCTTCACCCCCTTTTATCCTGGCCCCCCATGTTCAGGCAGTTGCCAAATGGTGTTTTGTCCCTTAGTCTCCTTAGTCCTTTCTTGACCTGCTGTTGCTGCCTCTGCTCTCCCCAAGCTCCCTTAGCTCCTTAGTGACCTCTTTCTCCTCCCAGATTTCTCTTTCTGGGCCCATCCCAGGCAGTCCAGACTCTAGGTTGCCAAGCAGAGGATGGTCCTAGGGAGGGACCAGAAGGTTGGACTAGTCCCAAGATGTGACCTGCATTGGGGCGCCTGTTCAATCCTGGCGGTGGTGGTGGGGCTTCGACACAGGCCAGTTTGGAGGGACTGACCTCTAGTATCCCAGGGAAACTTCATCACTGGGCAATTGGAACCCAACCCCATGTCCCCAAGAGTGACATTGTCATTTATTCCAGGCTGCTGCTCTTTGGAGTACAACAGCTTTCTTTGGAGTCCAAGACCTCATAAAAATTTATTCTCGATGGCTTTTCGGCCAATTCTGCCACCTGCAGACTCAGGAACAGTTTAATATGCTGAGCCAAAATTAATCTCCATATTTGAAGATGGAGATGTCTTCCTAGACAGTGAAAATGCTAATAATAGAAGCAATTTGCAAAGGCCGTCTCCTGCAGTTTAACCACCATTTCAGTGTAACCCCAAAGTAGTATATTTTAACAAGCCCAGTTGTTATTTGACTTAAGATTATGTGAGGTTTAAATGCATGGGGTGGAAAAAGCAAATGGAAAACTATCTGTCACCCTGAAAGTGTTTGGGGGCAAAGGTGAGATTATTTAATTTACCATCTGACTATTTAACCCCCAAAATGTGAGAGGAAACTTAATAATTGGATCTGAAGTTAACCACCATGGGGAATGGATGCTTCAAGTTTCAGTGGAGGAAATTAACTAAATAATTCCTTTTTCTCTGGAGGCATGGAACCGATAATTAGGAATGAGATTTACTAAACATTTAGCACTGTTGCTTAATTAAACAAGCACACATCATGATGTTTTAAGTGTCAACAGGTCCAGATACTCAAAGGGAACAAATTGACAGCCAGAGTGTAATTTAAAGACTCTTAAAGCAATTCTTCATTGCGTCTGCCCTCATTCCAACTATCATGGTCTTGGAAGAATTTAAAAGAGATTAAAAACTTAAACTCAGCAGACATGTCTGTATTCAATCCTGGTTACAAACCTGGCAACCATGGCACCTTGTCCAAAGAAAGCGGAGGGGCTGCTCGGACCTCCCAGACCCCCGTCTCACGCTTTAGAGGAGCAGGTGTATGTTGGTGTGGGTGTAGGTCTAGTAGGCACTCTCTGGATCTCTAATGAGAGAGCATGAAAGGACGTGTTGATGGTTTCGGTAACGTGGGAGTAAGGGAGGGACAAGGATGTATTCTTGCAGGACTGTGAGAAAGTCAAATGGAGATGTGGGTTTGCTTTGGACCACACGGTAGGGGTTCTTCAGCAGACAGCATGACTTTACCCTTTCCCGTGGAGAAAACTGAGTGTGCCAAACTGTGGACGTGGGGGAAGAGGAATTAGTGACCATCTTAGCAGAGCTGGGTGCACGCGGTGGGCGGTTCCAGGGGTTGGCGAGGTGGACATGGCCAGGGACCTATGGATCCTTCTTGGAGGCACCTTCCTACCAGACCCAGCAGAGGGTCTTAGTAAAGGGTTTAGATGAAAGCACGAATGAGGCTTCCAAATGTTTCAGCAAAAGACCCACTTAAAAAGACACCCAGAAGTGGAGGGCGGTCTGTAGTTGTGTTTGGAGGCTGGTTCCATGCCCTATGTTTCCATATTTCCTAGCTACTGTTTTTAGGACATACACCTGGCTTTTATATTCTGTGGCTGATTCTGTCTCAGAATGTCAACTTCTTTTCCAACTGCCTCATCTTAATGGGAGGCCTATTTAATATGTTCTTGGGTTTCTTTTCTTTTTTTCATGTATATGCTTTGTTTTTTTAGAATTTGTCTTAGGCTGAATGCGAAAGGAAAGAATTGTGTAAACTAGACGAAGTCAAGCTCTCTGTTTCCATCAGCTGTTCCTTGCAGGTCATGTGGAACTTCAGCTCACATGTATGGCTTTGTGTTCTCCCCAAGAGAGTCTGGCTTTGGCCTGTGTCTTGGCGAGGCAAAAGGACAGGAAGCAATTGGCAGGGAACAGGGAACGTCTCTGTCCTTCTCTGGGGTTTCAGGGTAGGGCTGGGATTCTTAGGTTCTCTCCCCTGAGAATGCTGATGCAGTTATAAGTAGTGGGGACACATTTACATTTTAGCATTTTTTTTTTTCCCTTGGGAAAACATTGTATCATTAAAAAGAAGGGGCAGTTAGCCAAATCTGTTAATTTTATAATTTGGAGTGAAGATGTTGACCTATATTTATTTTACTTAAGGATGATTTCCTGTTGCATCACCAACTTTTTCCAGTTCCTTAGATTTGTGCCCCACCCCCACCCCAATCTGTGCAAGATGCTGCCTGGGGACACTGAGGCCAGGCACTGCCTACTCTCCAGGTGTCTACACCCCCTGGGTGGAAATTAGTGAGCGGTTCATATGCGGGAGACCTGGGTCTTAAATTTCTGCCCCTCTCTTTTCGATTTGCTTAAGTTCTTGGGACTGCCTGCACCCAGACTGTGGGAAACTAAGAACGCAGAGGCCATAGCGTAAACCATAGACCAAAGTATATAAACGGAAGGCCTAGAACACAAGGACGAGTCTCCCCCTGAGTCTGGGGTGCCTGGTTCCTTCCCAAGGCTTTCCAAGGCCACGGTGCCCTCTGCCCCGGCCTCTTCCCCCAGCCCTCCAGAACATGACGATGCCATGATGTGAAATTCCCTTTGTTTGACCAATATGGAATCACATTCATTCCACTCTCTTTTGTTCAAAACAATTATGTCGTATGTGTGCCAAGGAGAATTCAAGAAAGTAAACAGCTGAAAGTCTCCGCCCTTGTGGAGCTTCCCTGCAGCTGGAGGGGGGTTAGGGGGAGGCAGAGAAGGAGCAGGGGGAGTGAGAAAGCTTGCACCCTGTGGGACAGTGGCGTTAAGGCGACTCTTGGAAGTGGGGAGGGAGGGTCGAGATGTTAGATGGTAGTCTGGGTTTCTCTGGAAGGTGACTCAGTTTCTCTGCAGTTCCCATGTTTGGGAGCTGACCACTCAGGGAATCCTATCAAACCTTCTGATTCCTCCTTATAGACGTCTTGCTCCTTCAAAATTACCTTTTTTCCCCGAAAGATGTGCTTTTAACCATTGTATTCTGCTACACCGAGCCTCGCTGTTTATGTGCCCTTTAGGAATCCCTTGTAAACAACCTCTTGGAAAAGCCTTCCGCCTTGAGTTTTGCCAAGGATTACATTTCCTTGGATTAAATTAAAGAGGTGTTGGGTTTAGTTTCCCCTTCTGGACACTGCCAGGGGCTGGAAGGGTGACTGAGGCCCAGGCCTGGGCCCCCATGATTGGATACCCCCCCACCCCCACCTCCACCCCCTCTCCTAGAACTCCGTGTCCACCTGTCTTCCAGGGACTGTCTAAGGCAGGGCTTCTCTCAAGATGGTCTTGGCACCTCTTGCCTCAGAATTTCCCACATTAGGGGTTCCACCCCTAATTGTGCAGATTCCTGGGATCTCCCCAGATTTCTCGAATAAGAAGCTCAGGAATGCCTGGGAATCTGCATTCTGAGAGCTGTAATTGATTCTCCTCCACCCCAAGTCAAAAAGCCTTATGATTTGAGGGTATTTAATGAAGGCAGCACCTCCCAGACCAAGCTCTGTGACTTTCAGAGGATGCTTTCACCGAGCCTGGCCCAGCCGCAGCAGTAGAAAGGAGAAGGCATGTCTCCCAAACCTGGGCCTGGCTGTTTTGCACCCTTTGTCCCCACCACCTGCTGTCCACCTTGCTCCTCTCTGCAAGCCAGCACCCTCTGTTCCCTTCCGCCCTCAGGGAACCTTTCTGCGTCAGAAGCATGCACCTTCCTCTGGGTGTCAACTATAGCTGCGACTTCAGCTTCTTTCATCATGGGGTTCTTTGTTTGAGGGATCAGGAGCACTGGGGAGCAGGTGGGAAAGGATTTGGGGAGAAAGGAAGCCTTCCCAGGGCCTGGAGACATCGCCAGGCATCTCCTGCTTGGATGACCCCAGAGGAGGGGTGGTGGCATCCTGTGGTAACAGGAGACTGGGGAGGAAACCAGAGGCCCTTTGATGTCCGGAGGACATGGTCTCCTGCTGGCTTGGTGTGAACTCCTGGGGTTCAGTCTGCCATGGCCGGTGAAGCACAAACACACCGGCCCCTGGGAAGCTGACTCCTTTCCGAGTCAGGAATCAAAGCTCCGGGTTTTTGCACCTCTCTTGGTGATGGTTTTCCCACCAGGCCTATCAAAGGGGACGGGTGCCAAGGCTTGTTCTTTCGGACCAGCTTCCGACAGAGCCCAGCTGATAGAATCAGCTTGTCTCCGGCACCTCTGGGCTGCTTTCTTCCAAACTGTTTGATCCTGCATCCATTTCAGTCAGTTTTTCCCCAGAGGGACAGAGAAGGGACAGTGGGTCTCACAACGTGCTGTTTGTTCTGTTCCATCTGATCCCGCCCGCCTAGGGAGGGCCACCCCAGAAAGCCAGCTGGCCCTGCCCCGTGGCTCCTGGGGTGCCAGCGGTTAATGGGTCGGTTGACAGCTCGGGTTTGGGTGCTGTTTACTTCTCTTCTCCATGACAAAACGCTGGATGGATCAGTAACTAAGCGTAGGAGTCCAAGGAAATCTGAATATTCACTTTAGTTTCCAATACAGCTTTACTGAGAAAGGTAGTTTGGCTCTGGGGTGAAATTGGGTTTCCTTCTGCTTCCCTGCTATTGCTCCTGCCTGGGTACAGCAGGGGGACAGAGACCCTGCATGCTCTGGGGGTTGGGTTGGGTGTCAGGGTGTAGTCAGGTCCCTGCCACCCTCCCTCCAGGGCCCCTGAATGCAGAGGACTGAAGAAGAGAATGTCCCCTAGTGGCCATAAAAATGCCCCCTGGGGGCACAGAGCTGACCTTATTCCCAGCAGCTGGGGCAATGAGACTTTTGCTTTTTTTTGTATGCTGTATGGTGGGGGCCACATTTCATTCTTTTTCCATGTGAGTATCCTCTTATTGCAGCTCCATTTATTGAATTTATGTTTTGTTTTTATTTGCTTGTTTGTTTTGGGAAGTGCACGGGGTGGAAACCAAACCCAGGTCACGCAATGAGACCTTCTGAGGAGCAACACAGCTGCCACCGCTCGCCCCCATGGTTCTGGGAGGTTAGTCTGGGAGAGCACGTGGCCAGAGTGGAGCTCCCTTCGGCAGTGGCTTTCGAGTCCCTCAACCACAGGGGAGGATAAACACTTCAATCAGGGACTCTGCTTCCTTTCCAGGAGCGTGGGGATGTGAATGGAGATGGGAGTAGAGGGAGAGTCAGGAAGTGTGACCCCACACATAACCCTAGTTATGCTCCCTCCTGGGAGGGGATGGGAAGTCTCACTCCCATGGAAACCCACGCATGAGAAATAGAGTCCCACCCACCACAGTGACCCTATGAGACACCCCGCTGGTTAAAAGCCTGATTGAACTTGTGTTTTCTGCTTTGCGGGATCAAGCTGAGAACTCCCCAAATCACAGATCACTGTCAAGAAGGGTTGCCGACTGAATCATGCCCTGTTCTAGTTTGTGAGGATGCTGAAAGCAGATACCGTGAAATGGGTTGGCTTTTAGGAATGGGAATTTAATGGCTTACAAGCTTACAATTCTGAGTCCATGAAAATGTCCAAGTCAAAGCATCATTGAGGTGATGCTTTTTTTGCAAAGATCGGCTGCTGGGTATCCTTAGCTTCTCTGTCACATGTCAAGGCTTCTCCCTCTTCTTCTGGGTTTCATTTCTTCCAGTTCCTTGCTTCCTTGGCTTTTTACCTCTTTGTCTGAATTTCATCCTCTCATAAAGGACTCTAGTAAGAGTCTTAAGACCTCCCCTGAACCGGTCACATCTTCAACTAAGATCCTACTCACCAGAAGACCCTACCTACAATGGTTCCACACCCACAGGCACGGTTTAACTTTAAGAACATTTCTGGGGACGATACAGCTTCAGGCAGCCATCACATGCCCCTAAAAAGACATGTTCAGGTCCTCACTTCTGGTCCTGTGGGTGGGAACCCATTTGTAGATAGGGTCTTTGAGGATGTTATCGATGAAGGTGAAACTAACCTAGATGAGGGTATGCCTTAATCCAGTAGGACTGGAGTCCTCATTAGCAGAGGACATTTGGACTTTGAAGTAGAAGTCAAAGGAGGAGAGAGAAGTGACAGATGGTCATGACATAGAGGGAGTGATTGAGTCAGAGATGGGCGGCGAGCGGTTCACCGCCAGACTCCAGGAGAAAGCCTGATCCCACCAACCCCTTGATGTTGGATCTGTAGCCTCCAAAACTGTGAGATATGTTTCTGTTGTTTGAGTCAACCAGTCTATGATGTTTGTTACAGAAGCCCTGGCAACCTGAAACAGAAAGTAACATTTTTCAGCTCCCCTCTGCTGAGACTTAGGAAAAACCAGCAATTAGGGCCTAGAAGGCTGCCTCATTGCCTGTAGGTCTGGTAGGATGACAAGGAGAGGTAGATATGATTGAAGGTGGAGTGATTTATTGAGTCTTGTTTAAAAGGCTGCAGCCTTCTGATGGCGAAACTTGTTAGAAATGGTTACAGATGCTCTTTGATCAAGAAGCTTGCTTTCTAGTTCAGAAAGTCTTTTGCCAACATAAAGTAAACTGTGGTTGGAAAATTTGCCCATCTTTCCTTGGTCTAGCAAAATGTTTCATTGGTGCATTTCCTTATCTTCCTTCCTCTCTTTGATTCAATGTTGAGATGTGAGTCCTAGTAAAATTTTAACAACCTAGTGAAGCTGTGCAGGAGACCCAGTTACAGGCTACAAAAAGCCCTCCCATTGGTCTGGGCACATGGGGAAGTGATGTTTCCCTGAAGTCTGTAGACTCAGACACCTTGTTTACCAGTGTATTAAATGCAATTTGAGGTAGCATGAGATTCACAGCTGAAACAAGATAGTGTGGGGAGAAACTTGGAAAAATTCCCGACACCCGGGCAGTGTCCATGTAAAGATTTTCTTTCTTGCAGAAACAGATAAGATTTGTGACCAGCGTTTCCTAGCATTGCATGTCAAACAAAGTAGCTATGCTTTTCCCATAAAATATCCGTGTATCCACACTGGGGGTGGGGTGGAGAAATGTAACAGCTGCTCATTTCTTCCTTAAAGCCCTTTTCGTTTAGAATCCCGTTTGTTCTTTCAACAGTATGTTTCTATAAGTAGATCAGGGAGATGCTTATAAGGCAAAGGGAATTGGAATTGGATTAAATCAAGGTCCTAAAGTTCCTTCACTGAAAGACTAATGAAAGTGATCAGAAAGCACTTTGCCTCTGCCCATTTAACTTTTTATAATTGATTCCAGTTCTCTAATGATTTTTTTTTCAAGCTTGTTGAATATATGTCATGGTATAATATAGTTTAATTGAGTGTCTGACATTGTTTGAAAAGCTGTGGAAGCTCTGGCTAAAATTTTTTTTTTCTAGTAGAAACTTAGAGGGAAGATCACCTTCATTCACCTTAATTCAGTTAGGATATGAACTGTTTAGAGGCTGGGTCTCAGTTTTTCTGTGGTCTGGTCTTTTTCTGTTTTGCCCTTATTCTTAGGGCAGAGATCCCTAATGGAAAGCCTCGGGGTATTTTTATCTCCCTAGATCTCTAAGAATTGTCAAAAGCTCTGTTTGCCTCCTGTGTATCCCAGGTTGCCACTTTCAGGGTAGCGTCTCTCAACAAGTGCTGCTTAAGTTTGGCTGAATTTCCTAAGTGTCTCTACAATTATTGCTGTTCTCTGCTTGCTCTTTGCACCACACACAAGTGCACACACCCACCTGTGCACGCACCTCTCTGAAGTTCTCACCTTCAGAGAACTATTCAGGCAGCTGAACTATAGATCTATGCGTACATATACTTATATAGTATAAAAATGCAATTAAGAAAGTGGAAATACAGGGGTGGATTTTTTTCAGCCTTCCTAATCCTCTTCTCTTATTTTAATTCGTTTCCTCATCATATGATCCACATTAAATCCCCCTCTCCATTCCAACTATCTTTGTCCTTTTGTTCAGGTTCTCTCTCCTCTTGTGTAGACCTAGCCAGTATAGTGTGGCTATTCAAGTTTGAATTAGTGAAAACTAAGTAAAACGACAAATTCAGTTCCTCAGTTGCGCTAGTCCCATTTCACTAGCTTAACAGCCCCACGTGGTTTATGGCTGCTGTATAAGACACTGCAGATACAGAACATTTCCATTATCACAGAACATTCTATTGGACAATAATCTCATTTCCTGATGTTTTCCTTTTTTTGTCAGGTTATTTGTTAGATTTTTACATATGAGTGTGTTAACTTTCTGCGTGGAGAGTTTTCATGGTTTCCACGACTCCGTGGTGGGTCGTTCAGAGTTTTACACAGTTTGACTCAAGTCTGTACTTCCTTGCCTGTTGACAGTAGGCATGGAAAATTCAGTGACTGAAAGAAGACACAGTGACCTCCATGTGAGATGCCTGCTACTTTGCGTGATCTCCTTGCAGGGGGTGGATGCTCAGGGACATCGACTAAACCCATCTGGGAATACCTGGGCAAGCACATGGCATTTTAGAAAGACATCTATAAGCTGGCCAACTAAACAGTGCTTTGGTCCCTGGAATTCCCATTGGGAAACTCTTTTTTTGGCAAAGATATGGGGCAAATATTGACAGTTGGCTGAGTCCCGGCTTTGCCACTCACTGGCTTTTTTGTTTTTTGTTTTTTCGCATGGGCAGGCACCAGGAATCGAACCTGGGTCTCCGGCATGGCAGGCAAGAACTCTGCCTGCTGAGCCACCGTGGCCCGCCCTGCCACTCACTGGCTTTTAAACACAGACAACTTACTTCCCCTCTGTTGTGTCTGTAACATGAAAGTTCTTGTACCTCTACCTGGCCTGGGAGTTGTGGCAACTAAATGCATTTTGCAAATGAAAATTGCTTTCTAAACTTTAGAGTGCTATGTACCATATGAAATTGTTTTGAACTACAACATGGGTCAGACACTAAGCTACTACTGTACTTCAGGGTATGCCATTTCTTTTTTGTCTTACAGTGATTTCCCTCAGAACTTCTGAAGATTCATCATTTGAGAAAAAGAAAAAGTCCTGGGCAGTTTTTGAAGGTAAAGCTTGCATATTTATTGGTTATAAGATACAGCCTCACTCTGAGATGGTAGAAAAGGAATAGAAGAGAAAGAAAATACCTTAACTTCATAGTTTTGTTGTAACATCAAGTTGTTTTCTTAGCCTAACGTCATGCAAGGGTAAAATGGAAATTCTTGGAAGTCTAATGAGAATTAGCATACATTTGTTTGTTTGCTCCAGGATTCCTACTCTTTGGTGATATTAAGGAAGCACCTCCGAGTGATATAAAAATTAAAATACGTCTGCTGTGATTGCATTTTGTGTCAGGTGTCAGGTTTCTTAAGGACTTTGGGGTTCTAGAATCAGTTTGAACCTGAAACAAACGATTCTCACCCTGGCTGCCTGTTAGGTTCACTTAGGGGCATTTCAAGTACTGATGCTTAGTGACTATCTCTGTGGGTACTGATTTAGTTGCTATGTGGTAAAAGCGCCCCCAGCCTGCAGTCTGGGCTGAGAACACTGTCTGGGAGTTGTGGTTACCAAAGTGTGGTCCCATGCCAGCAGCATCGATGTCGCCTGGAAGCTGTTACACCTGCTTGGTGCTGGGCCCTACCCTACCTTATGGAATTCCCATACCCTGGGATGGGACCTGTCTACCCTCCAGGTGGTTTGGATGCATGCTCAGGCTTGAGCCTTAGAATAACTCTACTCAAGCTTGGGCAATTTTGCTCCTTTAGGGGATAGGTGCCCATATCTGGAGAGATTTTAAGGTGGCACAATTGGGGAGATTGGCTCCTAGCATCTTTTGGGCAGCAGCCAAGAGTGCTGCTAAACATCCTAAATATACAGGAAAGTCCCCACAACAAAGGATGATCCCTTCCACAATTTCAGTGAGGCTGAGGTGGAGAAACCATGACTTAGAGTAATGAAAGTTCACAGAATTGGGGTCACAAAACACTCGAGGATTCTGAGCATAAACAATGAAAGGATGGAATCCTTTGTGCATTTTAGGCAGGACCTCAGATTGGTGGAAACTGGTTCAGGTTAAGAGGCGATCAGAATTACATTTCATGAAGAAATGGCATGTTCTGATGATCATTGACCTTTCCAAAATGATCTCGGGACATGGTGTGCCTTGGAGCTTTGCCATATCCTCTTGTTATCCCGAACAGGTATGGAGGAAGGATTGCTAAAGGAAGAGCACTGGGATTCAAATCCAAGTCTTGCACTCATGAGGTGTTACACTGTGGTGCAGTGAAAGGAGAGCTGATCTTAGAGGGAAATCGCTTTGACTCACATCCAGCTCTTCCAATACAGCAGGAGACCGAGGCATTTCCTTTCCGAGAAAAATGTTAACTATCGTTGTGAATGTAGTTTGCAAACCAGAAGTTGCCACACACATAGACCATTATGATTTATTGTTGAGTTTGTAGTTATAAATATTTAGTTTATCTGATTCTGCTTTCCTCCCACAAAGATCCTTTGTTTTCCCAGATGTTTCTTCTTTACATCTTGTAATTGCCTTTTTCTTAGGTTGATGATCTTCTAGCAAAATAATCCCCAATTCCCTCCCCTCTCCCTCATTCTTTATCCAAAAGATGAAAGCAGATTTAATCCTTCTAGAAGGAAGCAGTAGATAAAGTAAGGTTTACTCTTCTTATTGCTGTTTGGTAAAACTGAGGCAGCCCAATTGGTTTATGCCATGTTTCTGGAGCTGGTTTATGGGCCAGGCCCCATGGATGGGTTGGGGTGCAGAGATGGTCCATGGGCTGCATTAAGGCCAGGAGGAGGGGGCAGCTCTGGCAGGTGAGCCCCGTGTGTCACTAACTGCACAAGTCTCCCGGGGAGTGTCAGCAACCCAGACTCTGGGCTCCAGCCCTGAGATTCAGATGCACTGAGTTTAGGAAGGGAGCAGAGAATTTGCATTTTATCAGGACACACACAGGACAGCTCTGAAGCCCATGGTCTAAAGGTCAATATTTCAAAAAAATGGCAGAACAAAAAACAAGACTTCCTGTGTTCGGAAGGATTGCAGCATTTAGTCTCTGCATCTCGTGCCATGTTACCAGCATCTTTAAAACGCTTTGTGAAATTAGCATTTCTTTGACTCAGGCGTGGCTGTAATTGAGAGAGCGTTTCGGGGTTGTTCCTGACCTAACTATGTGAAATCTGGAGCCCATCCTCCACCCCGCTTCTCGACAGACAGAATCGGGTCCTTTGAGAAAAGTCGAGTCACATTCTCACTGTGTGGGGTTGCAGCTGTGACCGTGTGTTCTTTTCCTGCCGTTGCAGCAGTGGCTGTGGCTGTGTGCTGTGCGTTTCTCATCAGGCCCCGGCTTCCGACCAGGTCAGCAGTGCTGTTGAGATTCTCTGGCGCTTGATCCTGCACCTTTTTGCCCTTTTGTTCCTGGATGGAGAGCTGCAGCGGGGCTGTGGGCAGATATTCATCCTTCCTGGGCTCCGCTCAGCTGGCCAGGTGCCCGCTGCACGGAAGACATCTTGTTGGGCCTCTGGGTGAGATGTTTGACTAAGCGAAAATCCCTCCAGGCTACTGCTCAGGTATTTCTCCCGGAGCAAGATGTTAGCACCGGCCAGATTAAAAGAAAAAAAAATAAAAAGAGCGGACGTGCACATGGTATTAGCCACCCATTCTGTGACCGCTCGGGAGTTTTCATTTCCTTTGGGAATCTGGAGGACTGACCTGCCTCCAAAGAGGTGTTTTTGCCCCACCTGTCTGGTTAAGTCCCGTGTTTTGATCCCAGCGGTCAGGGGAGAGTTGGGTTCGTTGATTCTGCAAAAGCATGCTGGGGTCACCAAGGTTTAGGACAGTGCTGATTTCTCTATCCACTGGGGATCAAGGTTGCCAGGCAATAGGTGCTGGCTGCCTTTTGTTGAGGCTGCTCTGCCTTGCCTTGCCTCGTCGGGGTTCAGCTGTCAGGGAAGCTGAGAGCTGGCACACGGACCCTTTGTGCACCCCTGGCTTGGCCTTCCCGCTGCGTGTGCATCCGCTGCAGCCCGCCAGCTCTGCCATCTGCTTCAGGGAGGCCTGGGCTGGGGGTAGGCTTGGACCGGAGGGCACTTTCTGCATGGTGGTTTGCATCTGAGTCTATAAATGGCATTTGTGCTTTTCAAAGTCAAACAGCAAATGACAAACTGAACTTGAATTAGGCGAATATAATGTGAAGGTAGCTTGCTGTGCATGTGCAGGTATATGCAAGCGGAATTTTAAAAGCTAATTCCAGATTTGGTTAAGGACAGACGCTTTGTTAAAACGTGGGTTTGGAGGATTGCATTCGGCCCACGGACAAGTATTGTTTGGCCTGGCCTGAGTTTTAAAACCTTGGAGCCAACATTTAGCAGAGGTTTTTGTATCAAAGTTAAAGGAAAAAACCTGAAAACAGTGCCCCGGAGTTTCCAGCACTGGCACCTTTTGGAGGAGCTTGCAGGGCATCAGGATGGCCCTGGAGCTGTGTAAGTTTATGATTCCAGTTTACACAGCTGGGGTTTCACCTTAGTTTGCAGAAAAAGCCAAGAGAGGTGGTTTAAGCCAATGCAGCAGGACAGTTGTCTTTAAGCAGCAAAGAAATGCTTGCAACAGAAGGGGGAAAAAAAAAAAAAAGAACTTTCCAGGGAGACTCAGGAGTTCTTTCCAAGTTTTTCTCTGTCTGCAGGGTGATGCTTTTTAAGGTTCCTTCAGCTTCAAGAACACAACAGGGAGCAGCCGTGGTCTATGTCAGTTACCCACTAGTGGGCAGCTGGAAGGTTCCTGGGCTTGGCAGGATAGCTGAGCCTTCCTGACTGCCCAGATGTTTTATGACTCTGTTGCTGGGGCTGCCTGTGGAGAGCCTCTTTCTGCCACGTTGATGAGGCAGCCGTCTGAAACGCTAGGGTGGGCCTTTGGAAGCCCCTCGCCTCCTGCCCAGGCAAAGCAGCCCACAGAGGCCTACAGAAGGCTGCTGGAGAAGCCAAATTTACATTGCATTTCTGGGTCCAGACACTTTCCGAAGTGCAAACTGGGGTGTGTCGCAGGGATCTGCATCTCCAGCCCCTCATTGTCTGTCTGCTTGACAGTGGATTGCTTTTTTAATCATCCTCTAATGCCAGAAAAAGGCTCCACAATCCCATATAAATTGGGATTTATATGCAGGGTCCAATAAATGCATAATATGGAGTGGATCGTCTATTCTCCGTGTTCCGGTAGTCCTACAGCCCGTCATGAACTCCACTCTGTGCATTCTGATCTGTCCCCCCCAGGATTTCTTGGGAAATGTCCCATTGTCTCCAGATCCAAGAGTCCCCCTGCTGAGTTTCATGTTGTTTCTATGGGGACCCTGGCTTTGATCCTAATTCTTTGTCCACCAGTGGGACTCTCCACCATATTCATCTACAAAGCCCACATCAGAGCCTGTGGTGTCTGTATAGAATGACAGCTTTGATTTAAGCGATAAGAGAGAATTTTCTCTATTGCCATCCCAACATCTTCACACCCCTCAGCTTCTCTACCTCTTTCATTTGGCTTCTGCCCCTAGCTTCCCTCTGCAAAGGTTTTCCCACAGGACTTTCTGGATGCTTCCTACTGGGAAGACCCAATGGGTATTCTCCAACTGCACTTGTATTGTATTATAAAGGAATTCTCTCTTACAGGCTTTATTCTCTGGGCTTGTATGAACTCTCATTCCAGTCCTCTTATGCTCCTCTGGCTTGCTCCCTCCCCTTTTTGGGAAACTCTTCCTCTCTCCTACCACCTTGCCTTCTGGCTCCTTTAAATATCAATGCAGGTGCTTCTTCAACCATGTCCTGCTCTTTTTCCTACTTATTTTATTTGTAGTCTAGGCTTCCCACTCTGGCTCGCTTAGGCAGAAATGCTGACTAACCCTAAGGACAGAGGTAGATGGTGCAGGAGGCCAAGGAAGGAAGAACCAGGAGGAACTTCCCAGTGGCTGATTTTGTTTTATTTGTCCTTCTTCTCTCCCATTATCTATAAGCTTGACCTGCTTCTGCAGAGCCACCGTGGAAAGCAGCCTCCTGCAGCCCCTAGTTTGCCTTGTGTTTTCAGCTCAAGCACTTAAGTAACTGCCTCGCCAGATCTCAAGGGCTTTAAAAAGGTGCATTCCCATTGACTTATCACTTCCTCTTCTAGGAACTTCATCTCAAGAACAGAGTGTGAGAGCTGCACTAAGCCTTCAGGTTATGAGAGGCCATCAAAGGATATGGTTATGAGAACCAATTAGGAGCACATTGAATAGCCAACAATAAGATATCATCAAATCAATTAAGATATATTATTTTGATAAACTCTTATCGCATATTTCAAAACAACTCAGAATCCTTTTTTCAAGAGAGCTTAAAGAGAAGATGAGACTAAACAAAAAATCCAGATTTGAAATTGTGTGATTCCAATTTTGTAATACATATTACACTGAACATTAACAGTGGTTATCTCTGAATGATGGAATGGACAGTGATTTTTTCCCAGATTCATTTTTTTATTTTCTGAGTTATTCCAAACATGACTCAACATAGAAATTCTCTCCTTGGAAGCCCCTGTTGACTTCTCCAAGCTGGGTTGGGTCCCTTCTCAGTGGTCCCTGGAACTGGGCACACAATCCTGTAGCTGCAGTTCCCACTCAGTGCTCTAATTACTCCAGGAATACTCTTAGTACTCTACCTTGAAGGGAAGACATTTGTACATTCATCTTTATATGTCTTGTACCTAGTGGAGCACTGCCCATGGCTGGTAATAAAAGTCTGTTGACCAAAGAAACTTATGTCAGCAGAGGAAACATTTTTTGCTAAGTGCAAACATTTGCTAGATTCAAACATCTGCTGCTTTTCGTTGCATAGAGGGTTTAAAGTGCTTTTGCCTTCCCTCTTCCCTCTCTGGAAGTTTTGGCATTTTATTGATCAGAGCAGTGATAATGTTGATTCTTAGAGTTTAAGAAATGTAGGTATAGGAACATGGTTTAGTTATTGGGACTTAAAAAAAGCACTTTTTATTTCGAGATCATTGTTGTGTCACATACAGCTCTAAGAAATAATCCAGAGAGATCCTGTGTAGCCTTTACTCAGGTCTGCCCAGTGGAAACCAATTTCGTAAAACAGTAACACAGTGACACAGCCAGAATGTTGGCACTGAGGCAGTTGCAATGCAGGGCTCTCCACCACCATGCCTTTTCTCAGGTGGCCCTTTTATGGCCACACCTACTTCCTCCCACCCCAGCCTTCCTAAACTTCAGAAAACCTCTTATCTTCTCTCCATTTCTGTAATTTTGTCATTTCAAGAATGGTATATAAATGGAAGCATAACAGTGTGTAATCTTTTGGGATTGGCTTTTTTTTCCTCTCGGTGTAATTCTCTGGAGAGTCATCCAAGTTGTTGCATGTGTCAGTAGTTCCTTCCTTTCAAATGCTGAGTAGTATCCTGGGTAGGGACGTGCCGCAGTTCAACCATTTAGTTGTTGAAGGACATCTGGGTTGTTTCCAGTTTTGGTCTTTCCAGTTTGGGCTGCTATGAGCATTTGTGCACAGATTTTTACATGACCTCAGGTCTTCCTCTCTTTGGGATAAATGCCCAGAAGGGCGGTGGTTGGAAAGTGCATGTGTACTTTTTAAAAAACTGCCAAACTGTTCTTCTGGAGTAGCTGTACCATGTTCCATTCCCACCAGCAGTGGCTGAGAGCTCTGTTTTCTCTGCATCTTCACCAGCATTTGGTGTCCTCACTATTTGTTATTTCAGCCATTCGGAACGGTGTATAGTTTTGCCTCATTCTGGTTGAATTTACATTTTGCTGATGGCAATGAGGTTGAACCTCTTTGAATGTGCTAATTTGCCAACTTACTGTCCTCTTCAGTGAAGTGTCTGTTCATATCTTTTGTCCGTTTTCTAATCAGACTGTTTATTTATTTTTGAGTTTTGAGAGTTCTTTACGTATCCTAGATACTAGTCATTTGTCAGATATGTGGTTTATAAATATTTTCCCCCCATCTGTAGCTTGTCTTTTCATCCTTTTCACATATGCTAGAACAAAAGTTTTTAATTTTGTTGAAATCTAATTGAGCAAATTTCCTTTTTATGGATGTGCTTTTGGTGTCAAGTCTAAGAAATCCAGGCTTTGCTTTCGCTTTCCAAGATTTTCTTCCATGGTTTTTCCCTAAAAGTTTTCCAGTTTTCTATCTAAGTTTGAGGTTCATTTTGCATTAATGTTTGTATAAGGAGTGAGGTTGCATTCCTACTTCCACTTGCATGTGTCCAGCTGCTCTAGCACCATCTGTTGACGAAGCTACCCTTGCTCCATTGAGTCGCCTTTGCACCTGTGTCAAAAACCCATTGAGCAGATTTGTGCGAGCCCACTTCTGGGTTCGCGCTCCAGAGCTGTATGTATCTGTTTCTCTGCCGCAGTTGCACAGTCTTGACCTTTGGGATGACCAGCGTTCCATTTTCTCCAGTGCACTTGGTCATCTCCTCTGACCCAGCCCCGTGTTGGTGACACATGTCCTTGCCTTTCAGACCTCTATGTGTACGCCGTCCTCGTGTGCTGCGTGGGTATCCTCAGTGTCCTGCTCTTCACCCTGACCATCATCTGGCAGTCCGTGCTCAACAAGAGGAAATCCAGAGGTAAGAAAGCTGACCAGCTCATGCAGGACAAGGACAGCATTTGAAGGCTCCCAATTCTTGAGCACACCTGACCACACAGAAAAATGGGTCATGATTCAGGGATTAAATAATCTCCACTACTGGTGGGCAAGGAGGAGTGTAGATGCAAGAGGGTATTTTCTCCCTAGACTCTGCTAAAATAGAATGTGAGTGCTGTCATCCGCCTTTCTCAGGTTCCTTCCTTCCTTGGCTTCTGAGACTCCTTACCACTCTCATTCTCCCACAAGAGGCTGTGGGGTTCTTTTGAACTTGGATTGGCGTCCTGACTCTGCCTCTTAGAATTGAGTTTTTGGACAAGTTCTTTAACTTCGCTGAACTTCAGATGCCTCATTTGTGAAGTGGGGTCAGCACTACCTACCTCACATTGAAGGTGGTTGTGGGAATTCATGATTTAATTACACCTGGCAGGCAGGTGGGTCTTAGAACGTTCTGTCCAGAGGAGTTCTGTCCAGTCCCTCCAGTTGTTCCCTCTGGTCTCCTTTGATTACCAGTGTCCCTGTGTCCCTAGGCTCTGTCCTCAGCCTCTTCTCTCATGACACTTTCTTTCTTGGATATTACAGTTTTCATGATTTCAGCTTTGTTTTTCCAAATGATACCCACTTTCTCTCTTTAGTCCTGCCTTGGCCAAGCCTCCAGTTCACACTGCCGTCAACTCCTGTACATCTTCTCTGACTTCTCCAGCTGCATCTCTCCTTTAGAATTTCCAAAACAGATGGGGACAGTGTCCCTCCCAGAGAATCAGAGCTCAGCTCTGGAATATTCTACTAACTTGGGTTCAGATTAGAGCTCTTCACTGACCATCTGATGACTTACCTCTTTGAGCTTCAACTTCCTGATTAAAAAAATGTGGAAGATAGTTGCCCACATGTCTCATAGGACTGTTGTGAGAATTAAGTGAAAAAAAAAGTGCAAAATCTTAAGCACATCATTAGTGTCCCTTATTTATGATCATATATAGGTATAAATATATCCAATAATTATTACTGTTGGTTCCAGATCATGAGCCTGGGAAGCATTAGATTCAGTTGTCATGTCATTGCAGTGGAGAAACTGAGCAATCCTAGGGAAGGGACCATCCCCCCGGGCTGAGGGCAGGGTTAAGGGAGCCATAAGGGGTGGCGACGCCCCCAGGGACTACCAGCAGTGGGCTGCTATTTCACTTTAGGCCTTAAGGGGCCCGGGAAGGGAGAGGCCCTGAAACTTGTGCATGCTGCACCTGTGGAAGAAGTGTCACCACAGGAGCCCTGGTCTGAGCAGGGGGACTCAGCCAGCACCTATCCAGGAGGCAGCAGGGAGGGAGCCAGAAGCTTGGACTCCTCAGCCTCTCCCTTCTCCCACCCTCTAATGTCTGTGTGCACCTCTTCTTGGTCGATCCAATTGGAAGCCAGAGCGCAGGGGAGGTGGGTGGTGCAGCCCAGAACAGAGCCAAAAAGAGTGGAGGCAGCGCTGGAGAGGCGCAGCCATTGGGGAACCCAGATCCTTCCACCACAGAGCCAGGCTCTCCCCGCAGTCCTTTGCTGTGTGTTCCTCTGCGTCCCTCTGCGTCCCTCCAAGGCCGGTTCAGAGCCCTTCCTCCATAGCGTCCCCAGCCCTGTCCACACAGCCTCTTACCAGCTAGTGGCACATGTTGTCACAGGTGCAAACACATGTGTCTCCCTTCAAGGGGGCAGTTTGTAAGGCCGGGGACCCTGTGCTCGAGCTGTTCTCCTTGGAGTTTGGCTCATGACAGCTGCTCGGCAAATGGGGGTCAAATGGGTTTGTTTTCCAGCTGCTTTGCTCCCAGCTAGTGGGACTTTGGAAACCACAGGGTAGTTTCCAAGCATGTTTTGCTGCAAAGGCCCCTTGGCCTGGATTCAGGGGCAAAGTGCAGCAATCTGATTTTTGACTAATTTGGGAATTAACAGGGTCAGAGAAACTACCAAGGTGGCTTTGAGTCAGGACACAGCCTTCCCTCCTCCAGCACCAACAAAGGCATGGCTGGGACACAGACTCCCCAATGGAAGCCACGCATGGAACCACCACGAATCTAGAATCCTGCTGGAGTGGACTCTGGACTCCCGTGTGTTCTGGCTCTGCCTCCCTCCACCCCTTTCCCACCTGCATCCCCTTTCCCTTTGCACCCCTCTGCTCTGCCTCCCTGCATCCCTTTCCCCTCTGCACCCCCTTTCCCTCTGCGCCTCTCTGCTCCTGTGTACAGCATCAGAAAAGCCCTGCTGAGCTAGGGAGAGCTTTGAGCACCTGCTACAGGCCACCCTGGCTTGCTCCCCCACACTCTCCCCTCACCCATATAAATCCCCCCAGCAGAGTGGCAGCTTTGCTGAAATTTGGCAGAATCTAGCTGAGGAGCATTATAAAGTCCTGAAAGAAGAAAATGAGGCTCCAGCCCAGGCCTGATTTCCCAGACTGTCCTTGGAGCTGATCTTTTCAGTTGTCCTTCGGCCCTCTGAGTAGCCGATGCTGTGGTCCTTCTCTCTCAGGGACCTTGGCTTTGGTTGATGCAACTCTTGGCAGGCAGGAGGGTACCCCACAGAGCTGGCCGAACTGGTTCAGGAGTTTAGAGCAGCTCTCCCCAAACCTGCAGGAGCAGACCATCAGGGAGCTTGCAGAGGTGTGGGTTCTGATCTGGTGCATCCAAGTGGATCTGAGATCCTGCATGTCTCACCAATTCCCTGGTGATGATGGGGTCAGTCCTCTCAGGAAGAGGCTGAAGGTCCAAGTGTCCTTGACTCCTTCCCACCCAGCACCCCCTTTGACAACAGGTATTTCACAATGACCCCATTGCTGGCTAGAAATGAAACTATAGCTAAATATATGCTACCCATACCCATGAAAATCAACTTAGTGCTCTAACTCTAATATACAAGAGAAATAGAAAGAAAGAAAGTAATTTATAATTCAAGAAAATTAACTTTGGTTTCATACCTGCTACTGTATGTTTGAGTTCAGGGAAGATGGTATCCCTTATATTTGATATTTGAGGCTGAAGCTAAATAGATCTGTTTACACAGATACATGACCCAATAACCATGTGATGTAGCCGAGTGCAGACACAGATGAGCCACGAAATCCCAGGAGTGACACTGCTCTCAGGAATGGGACTGCTAAATGCCCAGCTATTGGTAAATTTCCTAGTAAAAAAAAGCTCACTCTTCCTGGGTCTGTACAGTAGGTACACTCAAGACCCATTATGGAATCAAATAGAGCAAAAATCCTGTTGTGTTTATGTGTAAGATGGACTTAGGTCCCAGACTCAGATAATGGTGAATGGGTTCTTCCCCCTATGTGACTGTCAGGAGGGTCATTAAAATTGTATGGGACAAATCTTCATTCCTGTGCCTTGCTGAACATCTGACATCTCTGCTCTCTCCCTATAAGTTGTCAGATCCCACTTCCAATTAGTGTGAGAATCAGAAACATCCCTGGAAAGTTCCATATCGCCATCCTGGGGGTGAAACCATCCTCACTGAAACCAGGGGCTCTGAGCAAACTGTTCCCAAGCCTCTTATCCCTCTCTCTGTGATACAGGTCACTTTATCAGGGTCCCCTTTTATAGTGGAGGTAGCAGGGGTGTGCAGAGGTTAGCGGCTTGCCCAAATATTGCTCTGGACCCCAAACCCACCTCTCACCCACTCTGGTACTTGGAGAGAAACTGTCTTCCTAGAGAACCCATACCCGGAGATGGGCTTGGAGAAGGATCCAGTAGCCTTTCCATGGCACCGTGCGGCTAGTTCTGGCTCAGAAATTCCCGGGATTCCAGATGCTGATTTGAAATGAGGAACCCCAAGCTCCCAGTGAAGGCTGGGTTATAGGATGCTTCTTGTTGAGATGGAATTTAATAACAAGAATGATCTGATAGTCTATAGGGGATCTGTAGATATGGGATTGTTTAAAGTTGGTTAAAGACTAGCTTGTGCTTCTGAAGATATCACTAAGCACAGTGTTTTTTCCTATAGTTGAATGGGCTCTTACCCAGAGAGCACCCACTGGGGATCCCCAGGGCTTCAAGGGCTAGTGCTACATGACAAGACCACCCCAACACATAGTCATTTGAAACAACAGCCATTTATTTGCTGAAGATTCCTCATTCTGGCTGGGCCCAGCAGGGTGCCTTTTCTGGCTTCCATCATCTGGAGTTGATTGGGATTGGAAATCCAAGATGGTACCACTCATAGCTCTAGTCCCTCAGTGGAGGTAGTTGGAACCACAGGGCCTGGAGGCCTTTCTCTCCTCCATGGTGTCTCATCAGCAGGATCACCAGACCTTTTACATCATGATTCAGGGCTCCAAGTGCAGGCTTTCTAAGGCTGGGAACTGATTCAGGCACAGTGCCACTTCCACTACACTCTGTTGGTTAGAGTTCAGCCCAAACTGGGGGTAGGGAACAGGCTCCATCTCTTGATAGGAAGTGGCCATCTTTAAACCCCCAGACAGGAAAAACCTTATTGTTCTCTTTCCTCACTGTCAGACCCAGTGGGAAGCAGGGGAGGCCACCAGTTGAGGGAGGAGAAATGGGTACAGCCCCTATCACTCGAGGCAGCTGGAGTATAATTGGAACTGCTTATGGTCCATGAACATGGTGATTCTAAGGTGTTACTAGCAACCAGCTAATTCCCAGGGAGCTCTGTGCCATGCAAGTTCCAGCAGGGATGGAAACGGGGTGGGGGTTGGGGATGGGCAGCGCTTCCAGCAGATGTCAGAAAAAGAGCAGGGCCATGGCGTATCCCTGTAGGTCAGGCTGAGCCCCTGAGGTCATGGCTTTCAGTGAGATTGGTCAAGCATCTGTGGGTTCAGCCACACATGTCTGAATAACCCATTGACCTTCCAAAATTGCATCTACTATAAACCAATGACTCCCTTTTATTATTTTTGACTTTTTTTTTATTGTATAGTTAACATATATACAAAGCAAAGAAATAAAAAAGCAATTGTTTTCAAAGCACTCTTCAACAAGTAGTTACAGGACAGATCCCAGAGTTTGTCGTGGGCTACCATATGGTCCTCTCAGATTTTTCCTTCTAGCTGCTTCAGAATTTAGGAGACTGGAGGACTTAATTTTTTTTTATCATCACAATCAACTTTTTTCCTTCTTTTTTTGTGAAAAATAACATATATACAAAAAAGCTATACATTTCGAAGTACGGCAACACAATTAGTTGTAGAACATATTTCAGAGTTTGACATGGGTTACAATTTCACAATTTTAGGTCTTTACATCTAGCTGGAGACTAAAACAGGTATCAGTTTAATGATTCAGCATTCATATTTATTTGTGACATTCTGTGTTCTCTGTATAACTCCACCATCACCTTTGATCTTTCCATTCTCTTTTTCGGGGTGTTGGGCTATGGCAATTCTAAATTTTTCATACTAGAAGGGTCTGTCACTAATATGGGGTAGGGAGACGGAACTATCTGATGTTCTGGAAAGGCTGGGCTAGGTTTCAGGACTTATCTGGACCAGGGGCTCATCTGGAGGTTGTAGGTTTCTGGAAAGTTACTGTAGTGCCTGGAACCCTTGTGGAATCTTATATATTGCCCTAGGTGTTCTTTAGGATTGGCTGGAATCCTAAAGGTTGGCAGGTTATGATAGGGAGCAAGGTCTACCTGAAGCTTGCATAAGAGCAACCTCCAGAGTAGCCTCTCGATTCTATTTGAACTCTCTCTGCCACTGATACTTTATTAATTACACTTCTTTTCCCCCTTTTGGTCAGGCTGGAATTGTTGATCCCACAGTGCCAGGTCTGGATTCATCCCTGGGAGTCCTTTCACACACCAATGACTCCCTTTTAATTTGGATAGGGCATAGCTGTTTATGTGCAACAGTTGCACAAAGACAAACCTGTACTATCCTGATTAAAGCTGTTAATACATGCTAAAGCACTTAGAATGTGTGAAGAGGGCACAGGCCTTGCCACGGACCTCTGGCAATACTCCGTTGTTGTATTGACAGTTTCTGGGGTTTCTGTGCACAATGTAGTATTGTCAGGCCTTTAGCTCACCCCGTGTGGGAAAGGCAGCTTGGCAGGCCCCTGTGTGTGAGCCACAGAGGATCAAGGCTTGCAGACTGCTCACGTGCTTAGGATACAGAGGTAACCCAGCACCTGCTCTCTTGCTCCCTCAGCAACGTCTGTCTGAAAAGAGGACATGAGACAAGCTGGGCCCCTTTCTAGTGCCATCACGAGACTCAGGGATGAACAAAGCCCATTCAGGAAATGGGGAGGCCCTGAGGTGGCCCCTCTTCTTTCCCAGCCTTCCTGCCCCTCCTCCTCCACCCAGGCCTGGCCCTGCTTTGTGTTCCTAAAGCACCCACTGCACATGTGTCCTGGAGCTGCTCGAGCCCAAGCTCAGGCTTGCTCTCCTGTTTCCCCCCGGAGCTGTGAAACTCTTCCTGGCTCTCCTTTGGTGCCCGGCACTTCATCACAGGCTGTTTGCAACTCTGAGTCATCCTGGAAAACCCCAAACCTGGTGGCCAATGGCCGAGGCCTTGAGTTATTCCAGGGGGTTCCAAAGACCTTTGATTCTTCAGTTTTAGTCCAGTCAGGCTGCCTGTGGGCAGCCTTTGAATGACCCCAACAATTCCACCATCTGCGTCTGGGTTTAAAAATATTTAATGTTTGAGGCCTACTAGAATCAGACAGAGAAGAGAAGTAGTCTGTCTTCTTGATTTGTACTCATCAGTGTAAGCTAAGATTACGTTTAGTTTACACTCAATGCAGAAACTGCAGACCAGTGACAGGATGGCATGCTTTGGAAGGCTCGTGAAATGTCTGTGACTTCCCCTCTGCACGCTTGTTTTCCTGTTTCTCTGAGATGATGAGAGCCAAAGGGTTGGTGCCTTTTCTTCTCAAGGTCCCAAGAAAGAGAGAGCTGGTGCAGAGTCCCGTTCCCCAGCCAGGCTCAGGGAGAAGACCGCAGAGCAGAGTGGAGCTGTCTGGGAATGAGTTGCCACAGAGAGGCACAGATCCAGGGTCATGGAGAATAAGAAGGGCTCAGTGGCTTGATGTGAGCTCCTTGACTTACAAAGCAGGTCTCCTCAGGCCTTAAACCTGCTCTGAGCCCCTGGTCTTCTCACCGGTAAAATGGGGATGAAGGTTTGTTCTAGACTGCTAGCTGCTGGAATGCAAAATACCAGAAACGGAATGGCTTTTAAAAAGGGGAATATAATAAGTTGCTGGTTTATAGCTCTAAGGCTGGGAAAATGTCCCCGTTAAAACAAGTCTATAGAAATGTCCAATCTAAGGCACCCAGGAAAAGATACCTTGGTTCAAGAAGGCCGATGAAGTTCAGGGTTTCTCTGTCAAGTGGAAGGGCATATGGTGAACACAGTCAGAGTTTCTCTCTCATCTGAAAGGGCACATGGTGAACACGGTGTCATCCTAGCTTTCTTTACTGGCTTCCTGTTTTGTGAAGCTCCCCGGGAGGCATTTTCCTTCTTCACCTCCAAAGGACGCTGGCTGGTGGACTCTGCTTCTCGTGGCTATTTCTTTCCTCTCTGCTCTCTCTGAATCTCTCATTCTCCAAAATGTTTCCTCTTTTATAGGACTTCAGAAACTAATCAAGACCCGCTACCTAATCCAGCTTAGCAAGCACTCTTGACTAAATCACATCTCTAGGGAGATGATCTAATTACAGTTTCAAACGTGCCATATTGAATAAGGATTAGAAGAAACGACTGCCTTTACAAAATGGGATTAGGATTAAAACATGGCTTTTCTAGGGCACGCACATCGTTTCAAACCAGCACAGGGCCTGTCTCACCTTTGCAAAGCCATTGGGAAGCTCAGAGGAGATGGCGTTGCAGAAGACCATGTGGGTGCTTTCTCCGCCAGTGCTGGGCATGGGTGGTCCTGGGGCTGGTGGGAGGCCGGACTCCTGCTGCACCCTTCCTGGGCTTGCCCCTTCCCCAGCGGCCATCATGCCACATGATCAGCTTAGTAGATACAAAATGCCAGCTGCATGTGCAATTCTGCATTTTTCTTAGCAGTCACTAAGAAAAATTATATTATATTATATTATAATATAATATGACATATTACATATTTATGCTTTTTACCCATTTATTGTTTACCCCCCACAGAAATGTCAGCTTCTTTGAGGACAGCATTTTGTTTGTCTTTTTCTCTGCTGTACTTCCACAGCCTCAAACAGGATTGGGCCAGTAGTATGTGTCTAGTAAACATTTATTACTATTGAACTACAGGCATTACAACTCTTAAAAGAATATAAGCCAGGGGCAGGCCACGGTGGCTCAGCAGGCAGAGTTCTTGCCTGCCATGCCGAAGACCCAGGTTCGATTCCTGGTGCCTGCCCAAGCAAAAAAAAAAAGAACACAAGCCAGTACAAAGAGAATTTTATAGGATAAAATCTGAAAATCTAGGTGTGTTGGTTTGAAGCTGTTAGGCACCCCAGGAAAGGCCATGCTCTTACTTTTTTTCAACTTTTTTTATTGTATAGCTCCCCCAATCTGGTCTCCTGATCCTTCTCTTCCAGACCACTTTGCCACACTCTCCCTGGTCTTGACTTCCTAAGACATGGATCAGTTAATGGATTCTCTTGTGCCCCCATCTCAGCTCTACCATGCTCCAAGTGGGAACCTGCGGGCTGGACATTTGTCCCTTTAGCCTAGGTAACTTCATGTGTAGTAGCTCTAACCCCTGCCTGCCTGGTGTCTCTGAGAATGCTATAGAGTAGTTATGAGGCACTCTGGACTCCAGTGGCCAAGCTCAGCTGATTCTCAGCTGTGTGGCCTTCGCAAGTTTCTTATCCTCTCTGTACCCTAGGGTCCTCACCTGTAAAATAGGAATAATGACATGTTTATGGTGAAGATTAAATTCAAGTTGCAGTCTTCAAGTAGTTTTGCTTACACTCTTTTAAACAAGAGTGCACATTTTTTGTTGACATCTAAACTTTTTCATCAGAATTGTAAATTGTGGCAAAGGATGTAATTTTCAGAGCATCGCTAATATTTACATCTTGAAATAAAATAATTATGTCTCTTTTATATCCAAATGCCATGAATTTTAAAATCATCTCCATTTATTTAAAGAATCCATAAAAGAACAAAAAAAAGATTTAACTGTTGGAAATTTTATATTATCCCCTTTTTTCTTGGAACTTTTATCTTCAGTTCATTCCCCCATAGAAATATATCCTACATAGCATATTTTTCTTTGGTTTTAAGAGTCCTATACTGATCATCCTATTATACTTCTTTATAAGATAATATGCATATAAATTTAAACCAATAATTATGTATTTCCTTATTCCATAAGCTTCCAAACTTAAAATCTTTCTTCTTGATTGAATTATCAATCTGTAAGGTAATGTGATTTGTAAAATTATATAAAATTTATCAAAGTCACACAAATATATTAAACATTTAGAAAACTAATAATCATAAGAAGTATAATTTTATTGGAAATTCATATGCATTATTATTGAGGTAGATTTTTATTTTTACTTCATATACTTTTAGATAAATTTACTTTGTGGTAGAATTCAGCTTCAATTCTCTTCCTTATTTTACAAATAGATTTTAGCTCTGAAAAATCTTGTTCAGTATAAAGCAAAGCTGGAATGGATGAAGTTGTCTTACAACACTCACTACTTTGAATTGCTTCTGAGTTAGATATCAAAAGTCACATCATGATCTATCATCAAAAACAATTTTTAATACTCTACAAACCCACAGCTGGGTTAGGTGGTTATTTAGTTCTTGTTGAAAGCAAAATATTGAAATTGGCTCCCTTGCTAAAAGTTTAGTTGCTTAGTCACTAGTCTTTGACTTTCTCAACACTGACACCAATATTTTGAATCATTTCTTCATTTGGTGCCTGCCTTAGTTTCCTGGGGCTGCCTTAACAAAGTGCCATACACATTGGGTGACTTAAAACAGCAGAAATTAACTGTCTCAGTTCTGAGGCCAGATGTTCAAAATCATGGCATCCATGGTGCCTGATCCCTCTGCAAGCTTTGCTGCCTCTTCCGGTTTTGGGCATTTTCCAGCAATTCTCGCAATTCTTGGCTTGTAGAGGCATCATTCCTTGTAGATGCATCACTCCAATCTCTGTCTCTGTCTTCTGTGACCTACTCCCTGTATCTGTCTCCATTTCCAAATTTCCCTTTTCTCTTAGGGATACTTATGTTGAATTAAGGCCCACTGTCTTTGTCAGGGTTCTCTAGAGAAACAGAACTGACAGAAGATATATATGTATATATAGTCACATATATATAAATATTCATTTCTATAAGTACTAAGAGATTAGTATATTAAGAAATAAGTATAGGGATTGGCTCATGTGACCGTGAGGATTGGCAAGTTCAAATTCCATAGGGCAAGCCACAAGTTGAGAACTCTCAAGGAGAATTAAAGAGAAGCTGCCTGGCTGAAGCAGGCAGAAATTCTTCTTTTTGATAACTGAAATCCTCAGTTCTCCCTTTAAGGTCTGATTGGATGAGACATCTCTCACTGCTGAAGGCAGTGTGGAAAATACCATGATGGTAGATAAGACATTCTGTAAGTCCATAGATGGTTGTTTTGGCAGGCAGAAGCATTGCATGTAGGGAAGGCAAATCAGTATCCAGAGGATATGTCTATTCCAGTTAGAACAAAATTCTGCCCCTTCTGTGATGGAAGTGGTCCAGTGTAATCAACCTGTCACTGAGTAGCAGGCTGATCATCTTGGGGAATGATGCTATGTTGGGTACCAAATATTGGCCTCTCCTGCTTGCAGATTGGGCACTGAGTAGTGGCTGTAGCCAGGTAAGCCTTGCGAGTGGAGGTCCATGTTGGCTGAGCCCATGCATAACCTCCATCCCTACCACCATGACCATTTTGTTTATGAGCCCATTGAACAATAGAGTTTTTGAGGAAAGAGGCCAAATGGTAACCATCAGAAAGGGTCATCCTATCCACTTGATTATTAAAATCCTCCTTACTGAAATCACCCTCTGGTGAGCATTTACATAGGACACAAATATCTTTATGTTCATTGCCCATTCAGAAAGGTCTATCCACATACCTCTTCCCCAGACATCTTTGTCACCAGTCTTCCAGTCGTGCTCCTTCTAAGTCCCTGACCACGGAGCCAAACTATTGGCTGCAACCCATGAATTGGTATACAAATGCACCTCCAGCCATTTCTCCTTCCGATCAAAATGAACAACCAAGTGCGCTGGTTGAAGTTTCACCCACTGGACGAATTTCCCCTCACTACTGTTCTTCAGGGATGTCCCAGAAAGGGGCAGCCATGCTGCACCTGTCCACTTTCAGGTTGTCTCCAAAATCCAAAGATGCCAACTAGGCATTTTGCCTCTTTTTGTGGATGTAGAAGGAACCACACGCAACAGTTCATCCTTTACATTTTTTAAGGGATATCTCAAAAATGTCCCACACAACTATATGCCTAGAAATTTCACTGAGGTGGAAGACCCCTGAATTTTTGTTGGGTTTATCTTCCATCCTCTGACATGCACCCACCTTAGAGTATTTACTGCTTGTTGCTCATTAGGTCCAATCACCATAATGTCATCAATTTAATAGACAAGTGTGATGTCTTGTGGAAGGGAAAGGTGATCAAAGTTCTGAGGACTATATTATGACATGGGGCTGGAGAGTTGATATACCCTTGAAGTAGGGCAGTGTAGGTGTATTGCTGGTATTGCTGGCTGAAAGCACATTATTTCTGATGGTCTTTACTAACAGGTATTGAGAAGTAAGCATTTGCCAGAACAATAGCTATATACCAGATACCAGGTGATGTATGGATTTGCTCAAGTAATGATATTACATCTAGAACAGAAACTATGATTTAAATCACCACCTAGTTAAGTTTGTGATAATCCACTGTCGTCCTTCAGTATCCATCTGTTTTCTGATCCATGTTGTTTTCTTAACCAAGCAACTAGACACCATAGCCTAGCCAAGTTGACACATGAAAGTAACCTTCATACCTCCCTTAATCCAGTATATCCTCATCTTTACTAATTATATCTTTAAAGATTCTATTTACAAATAAGTTCATATTTGCATGACTGTGGGTTAGGACTTGAACATGTCTTTTGGGGGAGTCAGTTCAACCCATGACAGTGCCCCAAAGGTTTTCACATCCAAGACAGGTCTTATAGTAGCATTCAAGAGGGATGAGAGTTGTGCTTTGAGTTTATTAAGTGGGACAGGGTGCTATGGAAGGGAAGGGAGCAAAAGGAGTATAGCCAGACTTGAGGGACTTTCCCTGAGGGTGAATTGGAGGAGAAAATATATATGGAAGGGGAGGACCTGGAAATTGATTTGTTTAAAATTGTCCTTCCCTAGAGTGCCTGAGGGTACGCATATTCCAGCTGGAAGACCACTGATCTATAGACTAAGCTCAGAGTAGTGCAAAATGCACATGAAGTATTCAGTAAATGTTAGCTATAGTTGTTATTACTTTGTTGCATTGATACCAGCACATACTGGGAGCTCAGTAAATGGAATTACAGAAAAAACTTAGATACTAGTAAGAGGTTTAAACAGATAAACCAGTAGAGCCCCTGTCTAAGCCTGAGATGCTGTCATCCTGGTTTGGAACCTGCATCAGTTATTACCTATTTCTCTGTGATGATTCACCAGAAATATAGTTACTTAAAACAATAGCTCTTTTATCTGCTTCCATTCCATGGGTCAGCAGTCAGGGCTGTGCTCAGCTGAGTTGTGCTGCTGGTCTCAGCTGGAGTCACTCATGTGGCTGCAGACCACTGGTGGGTTAGCTGGAGACTGGTTGGTCAGGAGTCCTCAGTTGGAGTAACTTCTGTCTGCTCCATGTGGTCTCATCTTCCAGTGGGCGATTGAGGCTTCTTCCCATGGTAGCAGAAGGGTACCTAGCGATAAGAGAGGATCAAACCCAGAGGCACAAATTCCTTTGATGCCTCAGTGACACATTTATTAATGTCTCAGTGGCCAGAACAAGCCCAGAGTGAATGTGGTGGGTGTGGATAGATGCAGGGAGGTGCAGTTCACTGGGCCCATTGATGGGGCAATCTCCCACAGAACCCCAGGATTCCCCAGGCTGCTTCAGCTTTACTTATATGAGAGGAACTTGTTGGAATAAGGTGTCCCTGTTTTTTCTCTGAAGCTAGAATAATTTGGTTTTCCTCCAGGAGGCCTAGTGTGGAAGGATGTCTTGCTCCAAGTCTGTTCTTTCAAAGGCCTCTTCTTAGTTCTGGAAGGGCATTAACCAGAGCATGAACCCCACTTTACAGTGAGGAGCTTCTAAGAGGAGACAGAGTGGCCCAGCTTGCCCAGAGAAAGCCTTCTCATGACTCAGGCGGTGTTCAGAAGTTGGGTGACTTATATTTCCATTTCCCTTCAGGTTAGAACCCAACTCACCCTAGCCAAAAATGAGTACTTTAGAGTGTGCAGTCAGCGGTCTGGGTTGTGTGTCTTCAGGTCTGGCTCGACCCTAAAGGCCAAACAACACGAGGTCATAGTGGTGTCCGGACTATGGATCTGCTGTACTCACCTTAAAAGAAGTAACGAAGCCTTTACTGTCGTCCCAATATAGGAACAGCCCCTGGGCCCTGCATTTCTTGGTAATTCCTCGTGCACATTTATCCAACGTAGCATTTATTTATTATTTTCTATATTTCTTTCTTTTCACAGTGAAACATTATTTGGTGAAATGTCCTCAGAACAGGTAAGAACATGTTGTTTCTTTTTTTTAAAATGAAACTCTTTGCTCATCTTACTTTTTTTCGATATTACCAAGACATTGGCTACATTCCTATCATTACCTAAAGGTTTGCATAAGAGACCACAAATTAGGCTAAAAATATATTCTTCTCGCATTTGCATGCTTTCAGATTCTGCACTCTAGTGGGTCCAGTGAACTTGTGGTTTATGCTGACCCAGCATGCATGCTGGAGGAGGCAGAAGGGTACCTAGCGATAAGAGAGGATCAAACCCAGAGGCACAAATTCCTTTGATGCCTCAGTGACACATTTATTAATGTCTCAGTACATGCTCCTGGAGAGCAGTTCTCTCAGTGTCTAAGTTAGGAAGTGTGTAGCATTTGGATTGAGCCATTTGGATACAGGAGTTTATCACAAATGCTCCTAAGCCTTTTCCACCAAGGCGTACTTGTACTTTGTCACCACTCTTGTATTAGTAATATAATATGTACTAAGATGGTAGCCTTTTAGCTGGTGAGACTCACCTCATGGGTAACATAATAGTTATAGGAAACAATTCAAACCCCTAATGCTTAAAAGAATGAATTTGGAATCTCCAGTCCAGAGAAGATGGCACCTGCATCTCCTTACTAAGCGTAACTATAGACCATGCAAATATCACAAGAGACCTCCCAAGGACTCTGAAAGGTGGTAAGAAGAAGGCAAACTGGGTTAAGATCCCAGAACTAGAGGAACAAAAGCCACAGAGCATTCTATATCTCTCCACCCAACAGGATAAGGTGACTCAATCCTGGTGTTTCCTGAGCCCCAACCTAGCAACAGGAAGCCCCAGGTAGACTCATGCTCCCACAGGTCATACAGGAGTCCCTCTGACCACCTCAAGCAAACCAGATGCTACCTGCGCAGGAGATCAACTAGGAACCCCACCAAAAATATAAGCTGGAGGAAGGGCTCTCCTTTCCCACTGGGCCCAAGACTCCCTTTCCTTGCCCAGAGTCACAGATATTTATTTATTTTTTTATTATTTTCATTCAATTCTGTATATTTTTACTTACTTTTAGACTTCCTCTTTGATCATGGATTACTTAGAATTGTGTTGCTTAATTTGTACCAATTTAAAGATTCTCCTGCTGCTGTTCTATTATTGGTTTCTGGTTTGATTCTAGTATGATCAGAGAACACATTGTGTATGATTTTAGTTCTTTTATATTTGTTAAGGTGTGTGGAGCGAGTCGCTATGTAGTGTGTCAGTGGAACACAGGCTCAGGCCCAACAGGGACTTTCAGCAGATGGGATGGGAGAGCCCATCGTGACTGGTCTCTCAGGGAGGCTGAACTGCTTGGATCGGGGATGGTGGATGGCAGCTCTGTACACCCCGCTTTGCAGTGGAGGGGAGAGACACCTGTACCATCAGAGGGAGGGGTCTGCCACAAAGAGCTCCAGCCTGATAAACATCTGGGTCTGCTTGTTCTCCGTTGTTGGGTTTAAGGTGTGGTCAGGCCTTTTCATTAGACCTAACGTAGCCTTTAGGCTGCAAAGTATAAACACTCTGAGACAACTACACACAATAGAAAAGGAGCTGGGGTAGGCTTGCACTGGAAGATGAGCGGGTGTGTGACTTCCCCTGCAAGGTTTGCTTTGTGGCCCAGGATGTGCTCTACCTTGTTGAATGTTTCTAGGAACTTGAGAAAATACATTCTGCTGTTGTTGGTTGAAGTGTTTCATGTATGTCATTAGGTCCTGTTGGTTGTTTGTATCATCTGTATCTTCGTTGACTTCAGGTCTAGTAATTCTGTGAGTTGCTAACAAAGGAGTGAGTAAGTCTCCAGCCATAGTAGTGGATTTGTCTATTTCTTCATCCAGCTCTCTCAGGTTATGTGTTATGTGTTTTGAGGTTCTGTTGTTTGGTGTGTGCACATTTAAGGTATTTATGCTTCCGGTTGAATTGATCTATTGTTTTGAAATGTCTCTCTTTGTGTCTAGTAATTTTCTTTGTCCTGACAAAAATTTAATATACCCACTCCTGCTTTCTTTTGATTGTTTATGTAGTACATCTTTTTCCATCTGTTACTTTCAGCCTGTCTGTATCAGTATGTTGGAACTGAGTTTGTTGCAAACAGCAGACAGTTGGGTCATGTTATTTATCCATTCTGACAATCTGTGTTATTTGGTTTATTTAGACCATTTACATTTAAGGTAAATTCTATGTTAGTAAATAAGTTTTCTGTTTGTTTAATTCTGTTTCTCTTTTCTTGCTTTCTTGTATGTTATTTGAACATATTTTAGGATTCCATCTTGATTTGTCTGTAATGTTTTTGAAAACACATATTTTTGTTTTTGATTTTGTATAACTTTTGTAGTGGGCCACACATATATTTATATGTGACTTATCACAGTCTACTAGTACCAACATTTTACCACTTTAAGTCTAAATATACTAAATATATGGATGCAGCTAAAGCAGTAATGAGAGGGACATTTATTGCAAAAAATGATACAATGGAGTTGAAGAAAGGCTTCAAATCAACAATCTGAAGTCTCAGTTCAAGAAATTAGAAGAAGAAGAACATCTTAAGCTTAAAGCAAATAGAAGGAAGTAAATAAGAAATATCAAAATGAAAATTAATGAAATAAAAATTAGGAAAACAATTGAGAAAATCAATAAAACAAAGGATGGTTCTTGGGCGGCATCGATAAAATTGATAAACCTCTAACTAGACTGACAAAAACATAGAGAAGAAACAAATCACCAATGTCATGAATGTAATAAATGCTATCATTACAGACCTTGCGACCATGAAAAAGATAAGAGTATACTATAAAAAACTTTACCCTTGTAAATTCAGTAACTTAGCAACTATCAAAACCCAACCAAAATAAAAATGGATCATTGGAATAGCTCAAAAGCAATGAAAGAAATTGAATTAATAAGTAAAATGTTCCTAAAGAAATCACCAGGCCTAAGATGTCACTGGAGTACTGGAGAATTCTGTCAAACATTTTTTTTTTTAAATCACAGCAATTTTACACAATCCCATCTACAAAAAGAACACTTATCAATTCATTATATGATGACAGTGTCATCCTGAGGTCAAAACCAGGCAGCAACGGTATCAAAAATGAAAATTACAGATTAGTAGTGTTCATAAACTTAGATGCAAAATCTGTTAATGAAATCATAGCAAACGAAATCCAACAATGTACAAAAATAATTATATAGTATCATGATATGGTATTTATTCTTAGTATGCAAGACTGGTTCAATTTTCTGAAAACAACCAATATAATCTGCTGTATCAATAGCCTAAGAAAAAAAGTCATATGAACCTATCATTTGACAGAAAAAAATAATCCGACAAAAATCCAATGGTCATTCATGATTTAAAAAAAAACAACACTTCTTAGCAAGTTAAGAATGGGTGGTATTTAGCTCAACCTGGTAAAGAACATTTACAAAAAGCAAATGTCTAACATCATGCTTAACAGTTAAAGATAAATTACTTTTCCCTAAGATCAGGCACAAAGCAAATATGTGCATTCTCACCTTTCTGTTCAGTATAGTTCTGGAAGTTCTAGCCAATGCATGAGGCAAGTAAAATAAACAAAAGGCATATGTATGAGAAAGGAAGAAATAAAGGTGTCTCTGTTTGCAGATGACATGAAAATTCTAAGGTGTCTATAAATGCATAACTAGAACAAATAAGTGGGTTCTGCAAAATCGCATGATACAGATGTATAAAAAAATCAATTGCATTCCTACAAACTAACAATAAACATGGAAACAGAAATTAAAAATGCAACCTCGTTTCTAATCTCTCCAAAGAAAATAAATATTAGGTGTAAATGTAAGAAAACATATATAGGATTTGAATGCTGAAAATTGCAAAATGCTGAAGAAAAAAAATAAAAGAAGACCTAAATCAATGGTGAGACATGTCATTTTGGAGTTTGGAAGATTCGCCATAGTAATACACATCTATATTGGTGTATAGGTTTAATGCAATTCCTCTCAAAATCTCACAAAGGCTTTTGTAGATATGGACGAAGTTATTCTGAAACTTATTTGGAAAGGCCAGGGGACTAGAACAGCTCAAACAAGTTGACAAAGAAAAGTAAAGGGGGAGGGACCAATCTCCTCAATGTTAAGACCTAAGGATAGTTACAGTAAACAAGTTGGTGTGGTAATGGTAGAGGGATAGATGCATGGGTCAATGGGACAGCACAAAAGAAAACCCAGATACAGACCAACACAGATATGCACAACTGATGTTTCACAAATGGGTGCAAAAGTAATTCAATGAAGAAAAACCAGCCTTTTCAACAAATGGCCACCTGTAGACAAGGACATGAACTTTGACTTAAACTTCACACTTTATGCAAAAAATTAACTCATAGCTGTTCACATACTTAAATTTAAAATCTTAAAACCAGAAAACATTTAGAAAGAGGAAACATGGACAATTTCTGAGATCTGGGCCTGGGCAAAGAGTTCTTAGACTTAATATAAAAGGCATGAGTCATGAAAGGAAAAAATGATGAATTAGCCTTCTTCAAATCTTAACCTTTTGCTCTGCAGAAGCCCACATGGAAAGGATGAAAAAACAAGTTGGGGCTAAGTAGTTTACAAACCACATATCCAACAAAGGATTAGTATCTAGAATATGTAACGAATTTTCAAAACTCAATAGTAGAAAGAAATAATCAAATTAGAAAATGGGCTAAACGTTTCGCCACAGGGGATGCACAAATAACAAATAAGCATATGAGAATATGTTCGACACCATTAGTCATTAGAGAAATATAAATAAAAAACCATATGAGATATCACTCCATGTCTATCAGAATGGCTAATAAAAATAATAGCAATATCGAATGCAGAGAAACTGGGTCACTCATACATCACTTATGGGAATTTTAAATGGTCCATTAGAGCCAATGTGGGAAACATGTTGCAGTTTTTAATAATCTTCACATTCAACTGTCGTATGATCCAGCAAGTGCACTTCTTGGCATTTATCACAGAGAAAAAAGCTTAAGTTCAGACAAAAAACTTACATAAATTTTCATAGCAGCTTTATTTGTAATGGCCCCAAACTGGAAACAAACCAGATGTCTTTTATGGGTTAATGGTTAAACAAACTGTGGTATATCTGTACCATGAAATAACAGTCCGCCATAGGAAGGAATGAACTACTGATACATGTCACGACTTGGATGAATCTACTGAGAAACAAGCCAATCCCCCCAAAAGTCATATGCTGTATGATTCCATTTATATCATATTTTTGAAGTGGAAAAAATGATAGAAATGGAGAAGAGATTTGTGGCTGCTTTGGTCTAGGAACACAGAGGTGGGAGGTAGGAAGAAAGTAGATTGGTTCTAAAATATCAACATATAGGATCTTTTTAGCACGGAGCTATTTATTATCTCAACTCTAGTGGTGATTGCATGAACCGACACATGATGAAATTGTATGCCACTGAACACACACATACACATGAGTACAAGACTGGGGAAGTCTGATCAAGACAAAAAGATTGTATCAAGGTGTTCTAGTTTGCTAGCTGCCAGAATGCAATATACCAGAAACGGAATGGCTTTTAACAAGGGAAATTTAATGAGTTGCTAGTTTACAGTTCTAAGGCCGAGAAAATGTCCCAATTAAAACAAGTCTATAGAAATGTCCAATCAAAGGCATCCGGGGAAAGATACCTTGGTTCAAGAAGGTCGATGAAGTTCAGGGTTTCTCTCTCATCTGGAAAGGCACATGGCGAATGCAGTCAGGGCTTCTCTCTCAGCTTGGTTCAAGAAGGTCGATGAAGTTCAGGGTTTCTCTCTCATCTGGAAAGGCACATGGCGAACGCAGTCAGGGCTTCTCTCTCAGCTGGAAGGGCACATGGCAAATATGGCATCATCTGCTAGCTTTGTCTCCTGGCTTCCTATTTCATGAAGCTCCCCGGGAGGCATCTTCCTTCTTCATCTCCAAAGGTCGCTGACTGGTGGACTCTCTGCTTTGTAGTGTTGCTCTCTCTGAATCTCTCTGAATCTCCAAAATATTCCCTCTTTTATAGGACTCTAATAAACCAATCAAGATTCACTCAAATGGGTGGAGACATGTCATCCCCTAATCCAGTTACACAACCATTCTTGACTAAATCACATCACCTAGGGAGATGATCTCATTACAGTTTCAAATCTACAGTATTGAATAGGGATTATTCTACCTTATGAAATGGGACTTATATTAAAACATGGCTTTTCTTAGGGGGCACACTTCCTTTCAAACCAGCACACAAGGTCAATATCTTTGTCATATTAGACTATAGATTTGCAAAACGTTATGATTTTGGAGAAACCAGTGGAATCTCTCTGCATTATTTTTTATGACTGTGTGCTGGTTGAAACCAGGAATCGAACCCAGGTCCTCTGGCATGGCAGGAAAGCGTTCTTGCCGCTGAGTCACTGTGGCCTGCCCTGAGCCATGTTCTTTTAATCCAGTCTTGCAGGGGCAGACCTGTTGTTGGGTGGGACTTTTTTTTTTTAATTAAGAGCAACAAATCATAAAATACATTTCAGTTCAAAGTCATAGTTATTTAAACAAAACTTCCTGTAATAAACATTATATTTGCCCTGAGGGAAAAATTCTAATTTCCATCTATTCTTCTTCTTTTTTTTCATCATACACACATAGTTGTGTATTCATTGAATATACACATAGTTGTATATTCATTACCATGATCATTTTTTAGAACATTTGCATCACTCCAGGAAAAAAAGTATTAAAAGAAAAACTCATACATACCATACACCTTACCCCTCCCTTCCATTGACCACTAATGTTTCCATCTACCCAATTTATTTTAACCTTTGTCTCCCCTGTTATTTATTTATTGTCCATATATTTTACTCATCTGTCTATACCCTGGATATAGGAAGCATCAGACACAATGTTTTCACAATCTCACAGTCACATTGAAAACGTTATACCTTTATGCAAATGTCTTCAAGAATCTAGACTACTAGAACGTAGCTCAACAGTTTCAGGTACTTCCCTCCAGCCACTCCAATATACCATAAACTAAAAAGGAATGTCTGTATAGTGCATAGGAATAACCTCCAGGATAACCTCTTGACTCTGAAGTCTCTCAGCCACTGACACTTTATTTTGTCTCATTTTTCTCTTCCCCATTTTGGTCAAGAAGGCTTTCTCAGTTCCTTGATGATGAGTCCTGGCTTATCCTGGGCTTTCTCAGGGATATTTACACTCCTAGGAGCCATATCCTGTGTAGGAGGGAGGGCAGTGAGTTCATCTGCTGTGTTGGCTGAGAGAAAGGCCACATCTGAGCAACAAAAGAATTTCTCTGGGGGTGACTCTTAGGCCAAATTTTAAGTAGGCTTAGCTTATCCTTTGCAGGAATAAGTTTCATAGCGACGAACCCCAAGATCAAGGGCTCAGCCTGTTGATGGTTGTCCCCACTGCTTGTGAAAATACCAGGAATTCTCCAAGTAGAGAAGTTGACTATCTCCTCCTTTCTCCCTGTCCCCACAGGGGCACTTTGCAAATACTTCTTTATTGACTGCCCTTATCACTCTGAGATTTATTGGGGCATCACAACTAACCTGTTCAAGCCAACAAAATCTCACGCCTTATTCAAGATTCCATGTATTTAGGTGTTCAACCAAAGTGACCATTCAAGTTGAGTGGAACTTTTGATTAGGTTGTTTCCATGGAGATATGACCCCACCCATTCAAGGTCGGTCTTAATCCACTTACTGGAGTCCTTTAAAAGGGAGGCATTTTGAAGTAAGCATAGATATTTGGAGACAGAAAATGCTCTGGGAGATGCTAAGCAAAGAGATGAAATCTAGAGTTTGCCCTGAAGGAGCTAAGTGAGGACCCATAGATGCTTAGAGAAAGAGACACCCCAGAGATACTAGGAGAAGCCCAGCAGGACACAGAGAGAAAGCCATTGGAATCAGAAGCTGAAAGCAGTGAACCTGGAGCAAGAACTGGGAGAATACCAGTCACATGCCTTCCCAGCTGACAGAGGTGTTCCAGATGCCAGCAGCCTTTCTGCAATCCAGGTATCATCTTCTTGATGCCTTAATTTGGACATTTCCATGGCCTTAGAACTGCAAATTTATAATCTAATAAATCCCCTTTGTAAAAGTCAATCCATTTGTGGTATACTACATTCTGGCAGCTTTAGCAAACTGAAACAGACTGCATGTGAATCTACAATTATTTCTGTAAAAATTGCAATTATTACTATTGTTGAGTTTGGGATCTTTGAAGACATGTTACTTATATCAAAATTTAATTTATTTTATTGAGCATTTACTATCTGCCAGGGCTCTTCTAGGAGCTTGGAATACAGTAGTTGAGAAAAGAGAGAAAACTTTTCCCTGCCCTCAAGGAGCTTACAAGGTTGTTCTAGTTTGCTAGCTGCCAGAATGCAACACACCAGAGACGGATTGGCTTTTAATAAAAGGGGGTTTATTTTGTTAGTTCTTCAGAGGAAAGGCAGCGAACTTTCCACTGAGGTTCTTTCTTACGTGGAAGGCACAGGATGGTCTCTGCTGGTCTTCTCTCCAGGCCCCTGGGTTCCAACAACTTTCCCCGGGGTGACTTCTTTCTGCATCTCCAAAGGCCTAGGCTGAGCTGCAAGTGCTGGGATGAGGAATGCTGAGCTGCTTAGGCTGTGCTACCTTGCGCTCTCTCATTTAAGCTCCAGCCGGTTAAGTCAAACGTCACTCATTGCAGCAGACACACCTCCTAGCCAACTGCAGATGTAATTAGCAACAGATGAAGTTCACATACCATTGACTTATGTCTGTAGCAACAAAACTAGGTATGCTCACCTGGCCAAGTTGACAACTGAATCTAACACAAAGGTAGAGGTTGCAGAAGCATTTGTCTGCAGGAGAGACTTACGGCTATGGCCTTGTGAGAAAATCAGCAAATCTGCTTGTGAAGACTTACAAAAACAGCCATTTTAGGACTCTGGACATTGACTGATGGCATATGCTGATATGAGAAGCTTTTATACTTGAAAAACTGCTGAACTTCAGGAAGGAGCAGCGGACTCTGTTGTTCTGGCCTTGGCCTGCTCTCGTGCTTCCTTTTCCCTCCCAGCCTGGTTGGTGGGAAGGTTCTTTCAAGTAGGGCAGGCCGCGACCTGGAGCTGTGCACAAAGGGCACAGCCAGCGTCCTTCTCCATTGGCGGGACACCCGCACGTAGTGACAGGAGGCCCAACAACTTTACCAGACTGAGGATTTGATCTTTGTCGGGGCAGGAGTATTTCTGGCTGCCTAACATGCATGTGCACTGGAGAGTGGAGAGGGATGCCAAGGCAATTCTGCAGAGAAAGGACAGAAAAACAGGAACTCAGACGCTGACCTCAGGTTTCAGCAAAAATTAACTACAGACGATTATAGACCTAAATGTCAGAGCTGAACTGTAAATCTTGTAGAAGCAAACAGGAGAACATCATAAGCACGATTCATAAAAGAAGTAATTGATAAAGTTAAAAACACTTACAATGCAACAGTAAGAAGACAACCCTATTAAGAAATGGGCCCTAAAGAACACCTAGGGCTTTATCTGAGATGCTATAAAAGTTTCACACACTACGTTTACTTTCTAGAAGGCTACCACCTCCAGATGGGTTCCTAGGCCAGCTGAGTCCTGAAACCCAGAGGGCCCAACCTCTCCAGAACATCAGCTAGTTCCATCTCCCTATCCCATATTGTTGATGCTCCTTTCCAACATGAAAAAGTTAGAATGGGCGTCGCCCAAATACCCCTGAAGATTGGGAAAAGAATCAAAGGAGAAAGAGTAGTTATAACAGAGAAGAGAGGATTTATCAAATGAATATGATTACTGACTCATCATGTTGATATTTCTTTCAGTCTCCAGTGTCTTGGAGCAGCTAAAAGAAAAAACCTAAAATTGTGGAACTGTAATCCATACCAAACTCTGAAATCCATTCTGTAGCTGCTTGTTATGATGTGCTTTGAAATGTATTGCCTTTTTGTGTGTATGTTATATTTCACAACAAAGATGTTAAAAAAAGGAATGGGCAAAGGAGCTTGAACAGACGTTTTTTTCCAAAGCAGATGTGCAAATGGGTGATAATGAAAAGATGTTCAACATTATTAGTCATTAGGGAAATGCAGATCAACACCACAATGAGATACTACTTCATATCCACAAAGATGGCTGTTGTTAAATTAGTGATTGAAAATAACCAGAAAATAACAAGTGTTGGAGAGGGATGTGGGAAAATTGGGACCCTTGTGCCTTGTTGGGGGAAATGTAAAACGGTGCAGCCTTTGTGGAAAGCAGTATGGCCATTCGTCAAAAAATTCAATATAGAATTATTATTTGACACAGTAAATCCACCCCAAGGTGTATACCAGAGAATGCGAAAATAAGGTCTCAAACAGATATTTTTACAACAATGTTCATAGCAACATTGTTCATAATAGTTAAAATGCAGAACAACTCAAGTATCCATTGACAAATGCATGGGTAAACAAAACCTGAGACATGCTCACAATGGAATATTATTCAACTGTAAAAGACAATGAAGTTCTGAGACAGGCTGCAAAATGGGTGAACCTTGAAAACATGCTGAGTGAAATAAGCAAGGCAAATAGGGACAAATGGAATATGATTTCACTTATGTAAAATATCTAGAAATAGCAAATTTGTAGAGACAGGAAGTGGATTAGAGTTCCCAGGGTGTAGTGAGACAGGGAAAGGGGTAGTATTGCTTGGTAGATATAGTGTGGTTGTGAGTTTTGGAAATTTTAAAATAAAATTAATTTTTAAAAAATAAAATCAAACCAATAAACAAAAGCTTTGTACTTCAAGTATGCCATGAAGCATATGAAAAGACAAACCATAGATTGAGTGGAAATATTTGCAAATCATATTTCTGATAAGGGACTAGTGTCCATAATATATAAAGAACTCTTAAAATTCAGTAATAAAAAAGACAAATAACACGATTAAAAACTGGCTGAAAGATGGGAATAGATATTTCTCTGAAGAAAAGATGTGAATAGCTAATAAGCACATGAAAAAGTGCTCAATATACTTAGTCATTAGGGAAATGCAAATAAAAGTCGTAATAGGATCCCAGCACACACCCAGCAAAAATGGCTAAAATAAAAAAGACAGACAATGCCAAGTGTTGACGAGGATGTGGGGAAACTGGAAACGTTATGCATTGCTGGCGGGATGTAAAACAGTGCAGCCACTTTGGAAAACAGGTTGACAGTTTCTTAAAAGATTAGCCATAAACTTCACATATGACTCAGCAATTCCACTCCTAGAAATCTACCTGAGAAAAATGCAAGCACATGTCCATGCACAAAGTCAAATCTGCAGTTGTTCAGAGAACATTCTTTGTGACAACCAAATACTGGGAACAATCTAAATATCTGTCATCTGGTATATCCATCCAATGAATTGCTATTTGGTAATAAAAAGGAACAATCTGCCAATATATGGACAGACCTCAAAAACACTATGCTAAGTGAAAGAAATCAGATAAAAAATATTACATATTGTGTGGTTCCATTTATATGAACTGTCCAGAAAAGGTAAATTTAGAGAGACGGATCAGTGGCTGTCCAGGGCTAAGGTTGGGAGTGGAGGTTAGACATAAATGGGCTGGAGGGGATTTTTGGGGGTGATAGAAATGTTCTAAGATTGTATCATAGTGATGGTTGTGCAGCTTTATAAAACCACTAAAAATTATTGGATTGTATACTCAAAAACACCTGCCAGTGTTTCTTAGGACTTGATGACCCCAAGGGGACCCTGGGGGACGCTTGTGTCTGCTCTTTCCTGGCTAGCGTCCTGGTGGTCGGGACTCTTCCTTCCCTTCTCAGTTGCCCTTGTTTGGAGCTGAGGCTGGGAGTGCAGCAGGGCCGTTGCCTCAGACCTGTGGGCATGTGCGATGCCAAAGCTCAGGCAGGACTGCAGAGTCTGGCCCTTCACTGCAGTCACGCTGGGCATCCCTCGAGAGGCCGGTCGGGTGCCCGCGGCACGGCTCTTCCCAAGGGCACGTCTTCTGTTAAATCCACCTTTCCTCTGCCTGCGGGGCCAGGCCTGGCCCTCAGTAGCCTGGCTGGGGATCCTGCCAGCTTGACATTCATCTTCCCAGTTAGAATCGCCTGCCTCGTCTGACCTAAGAGCAGCCCAGACTGCCTGCCCCCGTGCCTGGCTGGTGAATGGATCAGCCCTGCTTTGGAATCCTGGATTTGGTCTGTGTTGGGTTCTCTGCTCCGTCCCCATGGTGCATCCCCTGCTTGGCTGAGGGCTCCTCCCTCCGGCTCCATCCTGCTGCCTGCCTCCAGGGCCCTGGACGCTGAAGCATTGAGCAGGGCGCACGTCCTTATCCGCATTGCTGCCTCCTTCCTCTGACCACCTCCTTCTCAGAGGGCAGGGCAAGTGCCAGGAGGAAAACCCTTAGGACTGAGAGGGACTGCCAGGACGGGACCCTGTCAAGTGACTGAGGACTTGAGCAAGGTCCATGCCTTGCTAAGAGAAATTCAAACAGGAGAAAATGAAGTCCCCTCTTGAATGGGCATTATCTCTGATGTTGAAAGGTGATGTTCTCTCCTGCCGTCCTGGAGAACAAAGCGCTTTGACTTTCAGGGTTGGGAGAAGGTCCCTTTATCAGGCAGCAATGTAGAGCGGAGAGCAGGGTCCTGGCGCATTTCAGGGCCTGCCCCAGGATTTTAAATGTCCCCTTTCTGGGGGAAAATGGGCCTGAGAGCAGCTCAGCCGGGAAGCACGGAACTGTCCCCAAAGGTCCTGGAGAGTGGTGTGCCCTGCATCTTTCCTCCCTGCGTGGGGCCGAGCTGCCCACCTTCCTGAAGGTCATGCTAAAGATTGCTGCTGAGAGACCAGGCAGAGGCAGCAAAAAGATAGGTCACTGGCGGATACATCTCCTTCCTTAAGACTGACCTCCCCTTTTGGGGTTGAGATAATAGAGTAGTGGGCTAATGGGGGACAGTAAAGTGAATATTATGGTGTGGAAGCCAATAGCAACTGCAAGTGAAGTTACGTGAGTTTTATTAATGTTTTCTGGTGTGCACACTTCCCAAGGATGACGAATCCTCCAGGGCACAGGCTGTTTCTATGTTGGATAAGATACAGGGGCAGTTTTATGAAGCTCTGTGAGCTTGGTTAAAGGCATTTTTTTCAGTCTTTTCTACATGGTGAGATTTTTAAAGAATACTCCGACATTCCAAGTCTGGGATTTGATTGATAAATAATTTATTCAGTGAGGGCAGGGATATAATTCCAAAGAAAATCTGAAGATATCTACTCCTAATTTAGACATATAACTACTTGCTTCATTTTTCTAATATTGAATAATAGCAGAGTCATAAAGTATAATTTCCTGCATACTCTGAGGTTAGGGCTCTGGGGCCTGGAGACTGGATTCAAACTCAGACTCTGCCACTAATGCTGTGTGAGCCTTGGCCAGGCCCTTAACCTCTCTGATCCTGCAGGGTTGAGAAGATTATAGGAGTTAGAGGTCTCCCCATTCCAACAGCCTCATTCCCTTGTATTCCTTCTGAATACAGTCTCTCCTTACCAAGTCCAGGGTTGCTTTTTATGTGACAGATGAGGGTTTTTAGCCCCAGTATGTGCTGTCCATCTACCTGTGTCCCTCCCTCCACCCCGGGATGTCCTGACTGGGCAGACCCCACCCCACCCTGGGCTTGGGGCAGGGACAGCCATCCACCTGGGCCAGGGCCCCCCGTGGGTGGTCCTCATTATCCAGAGCGTCCCCCCAGATTTGGATTGGTGACCGGGGGCCCATCGCTTGACTTCTCTGGGAACGGGTGTGACTGTGTCTGCTCCCCTCTGCCCAGCATCATCATGCGGACTTGGTGAGCTGGCGAGGGCTGGGGACTGATCCCTAATAGTTACCTGCGGGGGGGCCCCAGTGCCGCATCCACTGAGCACTTGATGGGATTTATTTCTTGTCCTCATAAAAACTCTGAAAGGTTCAAAGGAGACCCCCAGACTAAGAGCATTAATGAAGCTGTCAGCTCTTACATAAATGGCCAGCTTGCGGTGTCATTTATGAACCTTTTACTGCTGGGTGACAGAAACCCAGTGCAGAGGGTCCTACCCAGGTAGGAACTTCTTGGCTCATCTAAGAAGGTGATAGTGTCTCTGTGGGTGGCCTCGGGGTGGCCTCGGGCAGGGGCCTCCGTCCCCTGTTGTTGGTACCAGCAGTGTAGGCAAGCTCTTCTTCACCCCACGCCCTGCACGAAGGAGGAGCCTCCGTCTCTCTCTCCCTGACCAGCAAACCAAACTCCCAGACCTCACCGTGGACGGAGCACAATGGTCAAGAGGTAACTGCAGGGCCTGAGATCACGGTCACCCAAATTTATGGCTTCAGCCGTGCAGGAGGTTGGATGCTGGGGAGGTAAGCCCAGAGCTCTCTCCCCATGTGGTTATTTTCATAACCCAAGATCGAGACATTGCATGGGATCACTGACCATTAATGAAACACTCCCTGATCTTCCCGGTCAGCCACCAGAGACGTTCTGCTCACAAACAAAAATCACCAGCCTGGCCAAAGTCCTGCTGCGGGCAGATTTTGCACAGGAAGGGCTGGCCGGTGGCGGGCACTGCAGCTCTGACAAGGTACCTCTGGCAGTACCACTTGAGCGATGGAAACCATTTATTATAAAGGATCGAGAGGAGGCTATGGACAGGGAGAGGTCATGGCAACTACCTCACAGAGGCGCTGCATTTATTCTGATGCAGTTCAGAAAATGCACACATAAAGGTCAGATGATAGAAGCAGCGTGAAGTGATGCGCAGTGATCCTATAGGTTTGGGTCTCTTTCCTGGGACATGGAATCTGGCTCAGCTTGCAGAGACCTTGACTGTGCCCTACCCGGATGCAAGGACAGAGAGCAGGTTCTACTAATAACGATGATAATGACATCAATGATAACGTAATGTTACGTGCTTACTGTATACTAGGCACAGACCCCATGCTTGAGATGTATTTATTTAACGAAAACAAGTTGTTTAAAGAGAGTTGTCAAGATCATCAAGGGATTGAGAAAACCGTCTCGACCAAAACTGGGAAGAGAGAAATGAGACAAAATAAAGTGTTAGTGGCTGAGAGATTCCAAACAGAGTTGAGGGGTTATCCTGTGGTTATTCTTAGGCATTACGTAGATATCCCTTTTCAGTTTATGATGTGTTAGAGTGGCTGGAGGGAAGTGCTTGAAAACTGTAGAGCTGTGTTCCAGTAGCCTGGATTCTTGAAGTTGATTGTATAAAGATATAACTTTTACAAGGTGACTGTGTGATTGTGAAAACCTTATGTCTGATACTCTTTTTATCTAGGATATGGACAGATAAGTATAAAATATGGATTAAAAAATAAACAAATAATAGGGGGACAAAGGTTAAAATAAATTGAGTAGATCGAAATACTAGTGGTCAATGAGATAGAGGGGCAAGGAGCATGGTATGTTTTTTTCTTTTTTATTTCCTTTGCTGGAGTGATGCAAAGTTCAAAAAAAAGATCATGGTGATGAATACACAACTATGTGATGATATTGAGCCGTTGATTGTACACCATGTACAGAATGTTTGTATGTTAAGAATGTTGGTATGTTTGTTTATTAGGGTTTGACAATAAAAATATTAAAAAATAAAAAGAGTCGCCAAGTTGGTGGCACCATTCATCCTTCTTGAAAGTACAGTTTTGAAGGTTCTCAGCGGCTCCTGTCATGTGGTACCAGCTAACCTTGTTTATTTCAGGGGCAGGGGAAGCCTGTGGAGGAAGTTCAAAAAGCCCAGGGCACACTGTCAGGGAATCTGCCCTATTTGAATGGGTCCTTGGTTCTATCAAGGGCAACCGTCTTTGGTGTTGGTGGTGGGAGTACTTGTAGTTGTTAATGTCTTTTATTGTGCTCCTAAATGCAACAGCCAAAATTGCCAACACCATATTGACAGCAGGGTTCTGTCTTCAGGATCCCACACAGATGTTGCAGTGTACAGGGTGACAAGCACGCTCTGTGAATTCTTTGTGCGCACTCTGTGACTTTTTTGTGCACGCTCTGTAAATTCTTGGGGAAGTGGTCATAAAAGCTTTTTGGAGGGAAACTAATTTATCCTTCTTGTCATGGCAGGGTATTGAGTCATTTTCCCCGCAAAAGATGTGTTCCCGTCCTATCCCCTAGTCCTGTGGGGGTGAATCCATTTGTAAGTAGGACCTTTGAAGAAGCCATTATTATCTCATTCAGTGAGGCCAAACTGAATGAGGACGGACCTTTAACCTGATATGGCTGAAGTCCTTGTAAGCAAAGGACATTTGCTTCCATGAGAATGGAAGCTGGAAGTCAGCGGCAGTCAGAGAAACAGCCGCAAGGAGCGAGAGATGGCCATGTGACAAGGGCTGCCAGATGCTACAGACTACAGGTGAAGGCAATGCCTTGATGTTCCACTCCTGCCTCCAAAGCCATGAGCCAATGAGTTCCTGCTGTGTGAGACAGCCCTTGTCTTAGCAGTCCTGGCAGACTGGACCCACGGTGCAGTCTTTCTCATTCTCAGAACTGAGGTCGGCAGTGGGAGGGAAGGAAGCACGCTGACATGTGTGAAAAATCCACTGCAGCTGCAACTCTCAAAGACGGTGCACAGCAGGACGAGTTGGGCATGGAGGCAGCTCTCGAGAGCGGAGCCAGGGTGGGCTGTGGACGGGACCAGCACAGACACACCTGTTTTAGCCCCACCACCTCCAGGGTGGTCTTTTCTGGATTTTATGAAGGTCATCTGGCATCCTTAGTAGATCCAGTTCTGACCCCAGGAAACCCTTTGGAGCCCATGGCAATAAGCTTTGGGCCCAGGGAGCCAGGGCATCTACCTGTTAAACCAGAATGAGATTTAACAGATCTCTGGGAAGGATTTTGATTCTTTGTTCATATGTCAAGGCACAAAGATGGCCTTTGGACCAGAAGAGACATCCGCCATTTGTGGATAAAGATGCATGAGAGCTGCTTGGCCTGAATTGGTTAGCTGGACCATTCAGTACATCCCTGAGAGAGGCTGGTGGTAGGACAGGATGGATAAGAGAACATAGAGGAAGGGGACAAAGCTCCGTCACACTGTGGCCCACCATGAGCTTTGATCTCATGGTCATGAAAGTAGGGTGCGATGGGATGTATGATTCTTAGTTAAAATGGCGTTCTTTGGTGTCATCAGCTCACTTGATGTTGCTTTTGTCCTCCTACACCCAAACACTCATAGTTCTAGAGGAGAGGCTCTGAATTTCAATGTGGCCAGCTCCCCCAGGCCCACCTCCACCTTGACTGCCACAATGAAATCAGACGGTTTCCAAGAATGTGCTCCCCTCCTTCCCTGCCACTCTCAGTACGGGGTGGCCCCAGCTCCTGTTCCAAGACCCAAGCTCCTGGGATGACCCTTCATCACACCACGGTGGGGGGTTTGAGTAGCCACAAGAGTCCGAAGAGATCACCACTGCAAATTTAGTGGAAATTAAACACAGTGGGGTGCTTATGTTGGTTTTCCACACCCTCTCTTTAGGGGGCTAGTTTAAGCTCTTAGTAGCTATGCTGGGTCTTGGTCAGTTGACCTTCTTCCTGACCCAGTTCTCTTAATCTCTGATATCTGGGCAGAAACCAGAATCTTTGCTTTAGGGTCAAGGAGGCTGGCTGGCCTTGATTCAAAGCCCACATTTGCTACCCTGCCGGTGACCTTTGGGAAGATGCATAGACCTCCCTGAGCCTTTGTTTTCTCATCGTATCAAGCCGAAGGGTCAGAGAGGATGGATAGCAAGCCTCTATCACTGTGCCTCACACAGAATAGAGACAAGCATGGCTGTTCTTAGTGTTAACTTTAGTTTCTGTAAAATATAGTTGTTCACAGTCCTGGCTGCCGGCTCTGCCCAGTGGATGGGCTGCCCACTGCTCAGTAGTGCAGCCTTTGTCCTTTCCTGACCTGCCTGCTCTGCCCTCTGCCGTGATCAGTCAGCACCCTTGGCCTCGGTGGAGTGGGAAGGCCTACTGCCCTGTCTTCGGCAGAAAGATTTTCTGATCTAAAGTTGATACTTGCACCCTTCCCCACAGGACTGAAATGGGGGCTCCGTGACATGCCCACGTGGCAGCTCATACCTCTTGGGTGGGTAGCACGATGGAACGTCCCAGGTGGCACCCCAAAGCAGGACCTCAGCGTCTGTGCTATTTAGCCATCGCATGTCCAATCCAGCTTAGATGACACTATCTCATCGGACCCTCATGATAACCTCGTGAGACCATAGCAAGAGGAAGTCTTCCCATTTTACAGATTGGGGAATGGAGGCCCAGGGAAGTGAACTGTATGCCCAGTGTCACCTGTCTGGTCAGGGTGGAACCAGCTATCATTCAGGCCTTCTGCTCCTTGTCCAGGGCTTATTCACTAAATCAGGCCACAAGGGAACATGGGATAAAGGTACAGAGCTTTTGTGGGATGAGGAGACTCCTTGCCGGAAGGTGGTGAAGGCAGAACTTTGTACATCTCCCAACAAAGGACCAAGTGTTTTCCTCTCCTGTGCCTTTGCTTGGAGCCAGAGAAAGGGCCCTTTCAGCCCCCGCTGCCACTGATGGCAAGTTGTCTTCAACACACACACTAATTTACAGGGAATTCCCAGGCCTGCTTTTCCACCTTTCTTGGTTTTGCTGGATCTGTTGTTTCAGAGACAAAACACAGCCCCATTTCAAACCAAGATGCAGAATAACTTTTTTGTTAGTGAATCAAAAGGTAGACTTCCCTAGTCAAAAGTTCTCACCAGCCCTGCTGACTCAATGGAAGATGCGAGAGAGAAAATGTGCCATTGTGGTGGCTGATTGTCTATATGCCATCTCACTATTGACGTTGGATTAGAAATAAATGTAATTTAGTTCAGTTTTACTAGTTTGTGGCAAATGGTGATGACAAAGCAAGTCTTTTTCAAACTGAGCACGGTGGTATAAGATTACATGAAAATATTACAGAGACCCTCATTTTATATTAAAGAATTAAAGCTTCAGTCCCAGAAGGAGAGGAAGTGGAGATATTATCTGATTCTATGGGGTGTGAGGTCTAGGTAAGCTCTGCAGCAACAGAAGAAAGAAAAATATCAAAAAACGTTAGCAAAAACGATCAAACAAAAAATGACTTTGGATTTAACAAAAAAGCGAAAATTTGAATAAAATTGGGAGAAGTATTTGCAGTAAATATCAGACTAAAATCTGCATTATGTAAAGACTCATGCAAATCTATACGAGACACTCAAGATCTTAAAGAATAATGATAGAAGATGTCCACGGATCATTCATAAATGAAGTAAAACAGACAGACAGGGAAAATGTCTATTCTTAGTAGCAATCAGAGAAATTCAAATAAAATAGGGGTCACAGTTTTCCTCATTGAATGAGTATCTTTTTCTCTGACGAATTTGGTGTTGAAGAAGGTGACAAAATAGGAACCCTTTCATTTGTTGATAGTGTGGATATAAAATAATTCTCAGCTGCTGGAAATCAATTTGACAGTAGGTATCAAATAGCCTTCATCAATTTCCTCTTCTCTGACCCTATCAAAGCCCAAAGCAGAAAGTCTAAGAATGAAAAATTGTTATGCATATAATATATTTATAATAGTGTTATTTTTATATCTTAAGCATGCAACAAATTAGATGTTTACGAGCCAGGAAATGATTTGAGTAAGCTGTGGCATAGCTTGTCACTAGGATAGTGTGAGGATATAACAGTGTGAAAATGATAGATTATGTAAAAAGAAGGTTGCAAAACAGTATATAAAGTATTGCAAAAAGCAATGAATAAAAACCCAGAAGGGTGAAAAGACTGGAAATATTTACAGAAGTTTTTTCTGTTCTACAACCATGATCAACCCCGATTTTATTCCGTCTCTTACCGGAATTTCCATTTTAAAACATGAGTATTCGTTATTTTATCATGAAAAGAAAAAAGTAACATTGCAGAAATTTACAAAGCTACAGAATGAAGCTGTAGTTGTGGTTGTGAATTTCAGCAACTCTGAGTGTTTCTGATCCCTGGTTTACAATTAGTGGTCAGAATTTGGTAAACTCACATTCCTTTGAGCTATTTGTGAATTTACACAAATTGATCGTGCACTCTAAAGCTTGACGTACACTTGGAATTTTCTATTCCCACTAAAAATAAGTTATCTTTGGGGAATCTCTGTGGGAGCTGTACTCTTGGAATGTTTACCATAATATGTGATTCAGCCTTCATTTATTTTATTTTTGAATCTCCAGGACTATATTGCCATAACCTGCTTTAAAAGATGCATGTTTTATTTAGTTATTTGTAGTTTGCTGTTTTTCAAAGATTACACAGTCACATGGTTTAATTTCATATACATATATATAATTCTTCTCCTCTTTCCTGTCTCCTATCCGTTTAGTTCTTCTGTGCACCTATCCTAAAGTAATCACTATGTAAAATTCTTGTGGATACTTCCAGAGTTGCTTAATGCATATACAAGCAAATGCCAATATACTTTCCCAATTTCTTATCAAAAGTGGGGCATTATACATACTGTCCAACATAGAGCTTTTCATTTAACAATGCCTCTTACCTTAGTACATAAATAGCTCCTTCCTGCCTTTTTTATAGATACAGAGAATCCCATTTTGAATCCACCATGATATACTTAACCAGTCTCCTGCTGATGGACATTTGGGTTGTTTTTAGTCTGTTGTTATCCAAACAGTACTATAATGACTAATATTATACATATGTCATTTCATACACAGGCAAGGATATCCACTGAATAAATTCTGGGAATAAATTCCTAGAAGCAAAATTGGCAAGTCAAAGGATTTATACCTCTGTGATGTGATAGATATGGCCAAATTATTCTCCAGTAGAAATCCTCCTACCAGTCACACTTCAGGATGCCTGATTTCTCACACCTAATGTTTTGCATTCAATTAGACTTTTGTCATTCTTATATGTGAAGAAAAGAAGTGTAGTACGTTTTTACTTGGATTCCTCTAGCATATTTTCCTATATAGGTGTCTTTTCTTTTCTGTTAAACTGTTTATATCTTTCATTCATTTTGATATTGGGCCGTTGCTCTTATTATTATTGAGTTTTAGAAGCTCTTTGTATATTAAGGAGATCATCTGTCATGGGATGGCTCCTTCTTGGCTGGCACCTGGGCCTGAGGTTCTAACAGGGCTCTGAGGGGGCTTCCCTAGGCTGTCAGAGCCCACAGGGTACACTGAAGGGAGATTGAGGGTGCATGGGCTCCACCCACCAGCTGTGTGTGGAGCATCCGAGTTTGCTGCTTACCAACAGTGTCATTAGAGCAGATCATTTAGCATCTTTACAGCTCCAGTTTTCTAACCTGGAATCTAAGGCTTATAATCCCCATCACTTTGGGTTTTCTTCGCTAAAGCATATGAAGAATCTGATACTGCATTGATGACATGAGATCGGATCATTGAAAGGCCTCCCAAGACTGCTTGTGGCTCCCTGGGCTCGCGTAGGCATAAATGGAAGGAAAGGAGACCATGATTCAGCAGCAGGAGGAAGGCATAGGTGATCCAGGGGGGCCTGAGAGACAGCCGGGGTCCTTTTTCGGTATCCAGAACACACTTCGTCTTTGGACTATGAGCCACCGAGATAACGCTCTCCTTTCCTCGTCCTTATCGGGGCCAAGGATGAGTGCTAGACCTCCAGGCACCCCCGTAGAGAAGCACAGAGTGATGCCAGTCCAGCCTGAAGACGACCCCTACCTCACACCAGTACGTAGCAAGCACGCCAAAGCTGTTGGCTTCTTTCCCTTCCCCCTCTGGATCAACCCTGCCTCTGTCATCACTGGGAGCTTTCTCTCCTGCAGCTCCGGGGAGACTGTGACCAGCGTGACCAGCCTGGCCCCACTGCAGCCCAAGAAGGGCAAGCGGCGGAAGGAGAAGGCGGACGTTCCCCCTGCAGTCCCGGCCAAAGGTAGGTGGTGTGTGCACAGCTTCTCGTGGCGGGGGGGGCCCGCCGGGAGCCGGTGTGGGGTTTGGTCCAGGATCAGGACCTGGGGAAAGAGGCAGACAGAGGACGTGATGTTCGTGGTTGCATGGTTTGGAGACCCCAGCCCAGAGGCTGACTGTCACTGGTGCTCGACCATCTCAGCCCTTCAGCCCGGTCCCCAGGACGGTGAAGGGGTCTTGCCTAGCATGGAAGAAATCAAAATCCCCAGACTGACTCCACATTGTATTTCACTTTGAGCTGTGTGTGTGTGTGTGTGTGTGTGTGTGTGTGTGTGTGTTGGGAGGGATGGGATGCCGGCATCTCTTGACCCATTTGAGGGAAAGAAGGTGCTCTGATTTTGCAAAGCTGCAAATCAGGTATGCAATTTACTTCTGGTTTGTTCTGGAGATTCTAGGAGGGCTCCTCTGGGATTCCGGTTAGCATTTCGAGCAGCAGAGGAGAGGAAGGTGGATGCTTCTGGGGGACAAAACAGCTCTTTAGGGCAGCTAAGGCCTGCCCGTAGAGAGTTCTTAAAATAACTACAGCCGTTGGAGAAGTTCATGCCTCAAAGAACGTGAAATGTGGTTGGGAGTACAAAGATTTCCCGGGTGGACAATTTAATAACAAGACAAGATAAATTTCATCCCTGAAATGTACTTCTCATGCTGTTCTCCAGGAACCCTTCGTGGCTGTGGCGAAAGCCGAGTGCCCGTCGAGTGGAGAGGAGGGGCCCAAGGCTGGGGCATGGCGGGGGAGCAGATGTGTAGGTCTGGGGAGGGCAGTGGGGAGGAGTGCCTGCTTTGAGCCACACGCTGCATTGCTATCTTGTGTCACTCGGTCCAGAACAGATCCTACAAAAGATGAAAGGAGACGTAGAAACTTAGGTGGTGGACCTGGCTTTGAAGCCAGGTCTGCTGGCATTTCAAGCCCGAGCAGGACGTCCCAACTCATCTGAATACTGTTATGTGACCTTGGGGCAAAAGCGTCAGTTTCCTCCTCTGTGAAATGGGGACACACAGACCCTCCTTGCTGGTGGTAGTGGAGGGCAGGTGGGAGGAGGGAGCCCCTCAGGGGAGAGCCCAGCCTCAGCCCGTCCCCAGGCCACCTGGCTGTCCCCTGCACTCGGGTCCCCTTTGGCCCTGGCAGTGCTTCACGCTGAGCTGGCTGACGAGGGGTGGTGATGACAAGTCCAAAGACTAGGCGAGGACAGCCGGTCCTTCCCCGGGGGCAGAAAGGGTCTGTCCCATGTCCGGAGTACACCCTCCCTGCTCCTGACACATGCTGGTGAACTGTCCTGGGCCAGTGTCTCCGACTAAAGACCTGACATGCCTCCACAGCTCCAATAGCTGCCGCCTTCCACAAGCCGAAGCTGCTGAAACCGCAGAGGAAAGTCACGCTGGTGAGTGGCCTGTGCCTTCCTGTCCCTGGCCCTGGCCCTGTCGATGCCCCAGCCTCCTTCAGGGCCAAAAAGGACCTTTGTGAGCTCAAAGCAGGATGGACGTTCTTGGAACTTTTATCCCAAAGCTGAGGAGTTCTCTGTTCTTGGGTCAGCTTTTGAGCCCGCTTTTCTCTATACTCAGTTTTAAAATTCCATCAGGGCATTTCAAAAAAAGCCCAGTGGAATTCCTACTTTTGTTGTTGTTGTTTTTATAACAGCTTTATTGAGATAGATTAACATAGAAGATTCACCGTTTTAAAGCATATAGTTCAGTGGTTTTGAAACGTCACAGATTTTTTTTTTTTTAATTTTTATTTTATGACATATATACAAATCAAAGAAAGAAAAAAGCAGTAGTTTTCAAAGCACTCTTCAACAAGTAGTTACAGGACAGATCCCAGAGTTTGTCATGGGCTACCATACCACTATCTTAGATTTTTCCTTGTAGCTGCTCCACAACACAGGAGGCTAGAAGGATTATTTTTCTAATGCCACAATTGACTGTTTATTTTTTTTTTATTGTGAAAAACAGTTATATACAAAAAAACAAATTTCTAAGCACATTGCCACATTAGTTGTAGAACAGATTTCATAGTTTGGTATGGGTTGTGGCACCACAATTCTAAGTTTTTACTTCTAGCTGCTCTGAGATACTGGAGACTAAAAGAAATATCAATATTATGATTCAGCAGTCATACTTGATTGTTAAATTCTACTTTCTCTCTATAACTCCACCATCACCTTTGATCTTTCTCCCACTCTTTAGGGGTATTTGGGCTGTATGCCCATTCTAATTTTTCAATGAAATTACTTTTTTAAAATTATTTTCAATATTACACTTAAAAAGGACAAAAAAAAAAAAGCCATACTCAAAAATATTTAAAATAGATAGCGATCCTGCTTATATAAATGTTCTAGTTTACTAGCTGCTGGAATGCAACACACCTCAGATGGATTGGCTTTTTTATTTTTATTAATTAAAGAAAAAAAAGAAATTAACACAACATTTAGAAATCATTCCATTCTACATATGCAATCAGTAATTCTTAACATTATCACATAGATGCATGATCATCATTTCTTAGTACATTTGCATCGATTTAGGAAAAGAACTAGCAAAACAACAGAAAAAGATATAGAATATTAATATAGAGAAAAAATAAAAATAATAATAATAATAAAAACAAAAGACACAAACAAATAAACAAAAAAAAACTATAGCTCAGATGCAGCTTCATTCAGTGTTTTAACATAATTACATTATAATTAGGTAGTATTGTGCTGTCCATTTTTGAGTTTTTGTATCTAGTCCTGTTGCACAGTCTGTATCCCTTCAGCTCCAATTACCCATTATCTTACCCTATTTCTAACTCCTGCTGGTCTCTGTTACCAATGACATATTCCAAGTTTATTCTCGAATGTCGGTTCACATCAGTGGGACCATACAGTATTTGTCCTTTAGTTTTTGGCTAGTCTCACTCAGCATAATGTTCTCTAGGTTCATCCATGTTATTACATACTTCATAAATTTATCCTGTCTTAAAGCTGCATAATATTCCATCGTATGTATATACCACAGTTTGTTTAGCCACTCATCTGTTGATAGACATTTTGGCTGTTTCCATCTCTTTGCAATTGTAAATAATGCTGCTATAAACATTGGTGTGCAAATGTCCGTTTGTGTCTTTGCCCTTAAGTCCTATGAGTAGATACCCAGCAGTGGTATTGCTGGATCGTATGGCAATTCTATATTCAGTTTTTTGAGGAACCGCCAAACTGCCTTCCACAGTGGTTGCACCCTTTGACATTCCCACCAACAGTGGATAAGTGTGCCTCTTTCTCTGCATCCTCTCCAGCACTTGTCATTTTCTGTTTTGTTGATAATGGCCATTCTGGTGGGTTGGATTGACTTTTAATGAAAGGGGATTTATTTCATTAGTTCTTCAGAGGAAAGGCAGCTAACTTTCAACTGAGGTTATTTCTTACGCAGTATATTAATTAGGGTTCTCTAGAGAAACAGAGGAAACACTCAGGAAACAGAAAACACTTGCAAATATAAAATTTATGAAAGCGTCTCACGTAGCTGTGGGAACGCAGAGTCCAAAATCCATAGGGCAGGCTGTGAAGCCAACGTTTCCAGTGGAGGGTCTGGATGAACTCTGCAGGAGAGACTCGCCAGCTGAAGCAGGAAGAGAGCCTGTCTCTTCTGAATCCTTCTTAAAAGGCTTCCAGTGATTAGATTAAGCATCACTCATTGCAGAGGACACTCCCCTTTGGCTGATTCCAAATGGAATCAGCTGTGGATGCAGCTGATGTGATCATGATTTGATTCTGTGAAATGTCCTCATTGCAACATACAGGCCAGCACTTGCCCAACCAGACAAACAGGTACCGTCACTTGACCAAGTTGATAAATTAACACCATGATATGTGGGAAGGCACAGGGCGATCTCTGCTGGTCTTCTCTCTAGGCCTCTGGGTTCCAACAACTTTCCCCAGGGTGATTCCTTTCTGCATCTCCAATAGGCCTGGGCTGAGCTGCGAGTGCTGAGATAAGATATACTGAGTTGCTTGGGCTGTGCTACGTTGTGTTCTCTCATTTAAGCACCAGCCAATGAAATTAAACATCATTCATTACAGCAGGCACGCCTCATAGCCGACTGCAGATGTAATCAGCAACAGATGAGGTTCACGTACCATTGGCTTATGTCCGCAGCAATAGAACTAGGCTCCTTCACCTGGCCAAGTTGACACCTGAATTTAACTACCACAATACATTTACCCAATAACCCTGAGATGGCAGGAAAGCCTTCTAAAGAATGTTTTTGCATTGTAGTTTGAAATCATTTTAGATTTATGGTAGAGTTGTACAGGTGGCACGTTGAATTTCCACTGACCCTCCTCCCAGCATCCCCTAATGTTAGTGCCTTACATAACCATGGCGTTTTTTGTTGAAACTCAGAAATGAGCATCATCCATTCTGTCCACTCCACTTCTGACTTGACCCAGATTTCCCCGCAGAGGAAGGACAAAGGTCTGCTCTCTGCTCTCTGCTCCAGGATCCACTTCTGGACCCTTGCGGCATGTAGCTGTCCTCCCATCTGTGCCTCCTTCCCACTCTTTCCTTGTCTTTTCCTGGTCTGGATACTTTGGAGGAGTAGAGATCAGGTGTTTTGTAGAACGTCTTTTAACGTGGGTAGGTCTGGAGTTTTTTCTCATGTTTTGAAAGTTATGGATTTAGGGAAAGAACAGCCCAGAGGTGCTGCCCCCTTCTCATTGAGTCCTTTTGGGGGTACATCTGACGTCCATATGTCTCGTTAGGGGTGACCAGTTGGTTAAGTTGGTTAACTGCGCTCTGGAGTCACTGTGCTTCCCTCTCCACACTGTCTTTGTTAGAAGTGGGTCACACTTATGGGGGCAGGAGGTGAGCGCCATCTCCTGAAGGGAGGACCAGCAGAGCGTTGGTGGGCCTGTGAGTGAACCACCGTGGTCACAAAGGCGCGTTTTTGGGGGGCTGCATCCAGGCTGCACAACTCTCTTTTCCACCTTCAGCTTTCACCCACCCTTTCAGCTTCCAGCAGTGGGACTTGCCCACAGTGGTTATTACTGCGCTGGTCTAGTGGTGATTTTCTATTTCCCTCATTCCGTTTGTGTTTATTAGTTGGGATTGTTCTGAAAGGAAGAGGTGCCCTTTTCTCCCCATTCATTCCCTTATATTAGGATGGATGGATGTTTATTTAACTTTTCTGAGTTACAGTCCTGCCATATTCCTATTTACATTTATATTTAGCTGTGGTGTATGTGTGAAACAGAAAGAGAGAAGGAGGGAGAGGGAGAAGGAGAGAGAGAGAGAGAGAGAGAATTGGCTGTCCTATTTTGAAATATGTATACACTGCAAAGGCCTAGAAAATCCTGAAGGAATAGAGTGATTTGGAGGATTTACTCACCAATTATCAAGATTTACATTAAAGCTACTGGAATATATATGATATCGTACTGGTGCGGAATAGAGAAATAGACCAAAGAAACAGAATAGAGAGCCCTAAGAGAGACCCACGTACACATCGTCACTTGATTTATGACAAAAGTGACATTGCAGCATGCGAAGATGGGATTCTCTCTTCAATGTGTGGCGTTGGGTCAACTAGACAGCCATCTGAAAAAATGACCCATGATTTCATTCCATGCACAGAAATTAGAGGTGGGTCATGGACTTAAAAGCAATAGTTAAAACAAAGCTTCCTGAAGATAACGTCTTCACAACATTAGGATAGGCAAAGATTTTTAAACAAGACATATAAATCACCAATGGTAAAATAAAAGATTAAAAATTTGGTTCATATTAAAATTCAGAACTTGTGTTTATGAAAAGATACCAATAAAAGAATGGAAAGCAAGGCATATATTGGGAGAACTTCTCTGCTTGCATATCCCTTAAGCAGGATTCATATCTAGAATATATGAGTAACACCTGGAAATCAGTAAGAAATAAAATGACAACACAAAATGGACGTTAGTCTAACTGTTACTTTGTTAGAAAAAGATACAAATAACCAATAATCACATAAAAATATACTTAACCTCATTGAATCATGGAAATGCAAGGTGAAACCAAAAAGAATCTCACTCCTACACCTCCCAGGATGATTAAAATGAAATATTTGTGTGATTTAATTATTTTGCATGTGTTTCTCTGATCCATTTGGAATATAGGAATGGACCCAATTTTATCTGTTTGTCAGATTTTTAAAATTTTACTGTATGTCTCATATTTCAACAACGATTACTTGCCAATTTCATTAAATCTCACTATAGACTGAATAATTATTTCAACTTATCTCTAAGTTTTACTAGTTTTGGTGTTTATTACCCTTTCTTAAATCCTATGTGTTCCCCCAAATATCTTTATTCGCCTTTACATTTGAGCAATTTGTCTGTGCATGGAATTCTAGATTCATCAAGCTTTTCTACTTTTTGTGCACTTTTACTTTACTTCCTAATGTAAATGCCAGACTCCTTATCGTGACCTATGACATGTGCCAAGAGAGCCACATGCACCATTTTTTAAATTTTCTAATAGCCACATCAACAAAGAATAAAGAAACAGATGAAACCAATTCTTTTTTTTTCTCCTTTCTCACCATACTGCCAAGGGGAATTTGTAAATACATTTTATTCACTGTTCAAATTACTCTGGAATTTATCAGTACCTCACTCTGGACAAACCTACAAAATCTCATGCCTTATTCAATGAACACCAGTAATACTGTTCAGTTAATGCTTGAAAATTCAATTTTATTATTGTAATTGAATATTAGAATTTAATATTAGAATATTAGAATTGCTTTAGCTAACTTGAATTTTTTACTTATTGCCCATCTCCCAGCTTATATGATTATATTGCTTACACTAATGATATCCATAAGTCTGATTTGCCAGAAAAAAAGCATATTTCTGCCAGTTGTTAGAAATAACAGGTATTCCAGATGTATGAATTGAACACTGAAAGAGCCCAACATCATAATTTAGGACATCGAGAGCTCATTTTTTGAATAATATAGTATGATATTACAGCTACCCTTTGAATTCACATGAACAAAAAGCCAAATGTCGTAATTGCTTGTTATCACACAAGGGTGTGGAAGAGAACTATTTCATCAGAATAAGGAGCCCACACTAAGGAGGGCTTATTTTCCATGAAGGAAATTTAATTGCTCTGACCAGTATAAACTTAAATTTTAACAGTAATTACTAAAATTTACCAATCAAATGTTAAAGATCAGAGGTTTCTAGGAAACAGAGTTTCTTGAAAATTTCCCTGCATGTACCTTTATTTTTATTAATTAAAAAAAATCCACAGTATTTAGAAATCATTCCATTCTACATATGCAATCAGTAATTCTTAATATCATCACATAGATGTATGATCATCATTTCTTAGTACATTTGCATCGATTTAGAAAAAGAAATAGCAAGACAACAGAAAAAGAAATAAAATGATAATATACAGAAAAAAATACACAAAATATATATTAAAAAACAAAACAAACAAACAAACAAACAAACTATAGCTCAGATGCAGCTTCATTCAGTGTTTTAACATAATTACATTACAATTAGGTAGTATTGTGCTGTCCATTTTTGAGTTTTTATATCTAGTCCTGTTGCACAGTCTGCATCCCTTCAGCTCCAATTACCCATTATCTTACCCTATTTCTAGCTCCTGATGGTCTCTGTTACCAATGACATATTCCAAGTTTATTCTCTAATGTCGGTTCACATCAGTGGGACCATACAGTATTTGTCCTTTAGTTTTTGGCAAGTCTCACTCAGTATAATGTTCTCTAGGTCCATCCATGTTATTACATACTTCATAAGTTTATTCTGTCTTAAAGCTGCATAATATTCCATCGTATGTATATACGACAGTTTGTTGAGCCACTTGTCTGTTGATGGACATTTTGGCTGTTTCCATCTCTTTGCAATTGTAAATAACGCTGCTATAAACATTGGTGTGCAAATGTCCGTTTGTGTCTTTGCCCTTAAGTCCTTTGAGTAGATACCTAGCAGTGGTATTGCTGGGTCGTATGGCAATTCTATATTCAGCTTTTTGAGGAACCGCCAAACTGTCTTCCACAGTGGTTGCACCATTTGACATTCCCACCAACAGTGGATAAGTGTGCCTCTTTCTCCGCATCCTCTCCAGCACTTGTCATTTTCTGTTTTGTTGATAATGGCCATTCTGGTGGGTGTGAGATGATATCTCATTGTGGTTTTGATTTGCATTTCTCTAATGGCCAGGGACATTGAGCATCTCTTCATGTGCCTTTTGGCCATTTGTATTTCCTCTTCTGAGAGGTGTCTGTTCAAGTCTTTTTCCCATTTTGTAATTGGGTTGGCTGTCTTTTTGTTGTTGAGTTGAACAATCTCTTTATAAATTCTGGATACTAGACCCTTATCTGATATGTCATTTCCAAATATTGTCTCCCATGGTGTAGGCTGTCTTTCTACTTTCTTGACGAAGTTCTTTGATGCACAAAAGTGTTTAATTTTGAGGAGCTCCCATTTATTTCTTTCTTTCTTCAGTGCTCTTGCTTTAGGTTTAAGGTCCATAAAACCGCCTCCAATTGTAAGATTCATGAGATATCTCCCTACATTTTCCTCTAACTGTTTTATGGTCTTAGAACTAATGTTTAGATCTTTGATCCATTTTGAGTTAACTTTTGTATAGGGTGTGAGATACGGGTCCTCTTTCATTCTTTTGCATATGGATATCCAGTTCTCTAGGCACCATTTATTGAAGAGACTGTTCTGTCCCAGGTGAGTTGGCTTGACTGCCTTATCAAAGATCAAATGTCCATAGATGAGAGGGTCTGTATCTGAGCACTCTTTTCGATTCCTTTGGTAGATATATCTATCTTTATGCCAATACCATGCTGTTTTGACCACTGTGGCTTCATAATATGCCTTAAAGTCCGGCAGCCTGAGACCTCCAGCTTCATTTTTTTCCCTCAAGATACTTTTAGCAATTCGGGGCACCCCGCCCTTCCAGATAAATTTGCTTATTGGTTTTTCTATTTCTGAAAAATAAATTGTTGGGATTTTGATTGGTATTGCATTGAATCTGTAAATCAATTTAGGTAGGATTGACATCTTAACTATATTTAGTCTTCCAATCCATGAACATGGTATGCCCTTCCATCTATTTAGGTCTTCTGTGATTTCTTTTAACAGTTTTTTGTAGTTTTCTTTGTATAGGTCTTTTGTCTCTTTAGTTAAATTTATTCCTAAGTATTTTATTCTTTTAGTTGCAATTGTAAATGGAATTCGTTTCTTGATTTCCCCCTCAGCTTGTTCATTGCTAGTGTATAGAAACACTACTGATTTTTCAATGTTGATATTGTAACCTGCTACTTTGCTGTACTCATTTATTAGCTCTAGTAGTTTTGTTGTGGATTTTTCCAGGTTTTTGATGTATAGTATCATATCGTCTGCAAACAGTGGTAGTTTTACTTCTTCCTTTCCAATTTTGATGCCTTGTATTTCTTTTTCTTGTCTAATTGCTCTGGCTAGAACCTCCAACACAATGTTGAATAATAGTGGTGATAATGGACATCCTTGTCTTGTTCCTGATCTTAGGGGGAAAGTTTTCAATTTTTCCCCATTGAGGATGATATTATCTGTGGGTTTTTCATATATTCCCTCTATCATTTTAAGGAAGTTCCCTTGTATTCCTATCTTTTGAAGTGTTTTCAACAGGAAAGGATGTTGAATCTTGTCAAATGCCTTCTCTGCATCAATTGAGATGATCATGTGATTTTTCTGCTTTGATTTGTTGATATGGTGTATTACATTAATTGATTTTCTTATGTTGAACCATCCTTGCATACCTGGGATGAATCCTACTTGGTCATGATGTAAAATTCTTTTAATGTGTTGCTGGATTCGATTTGCTAGAATTTTGTTGAGGATTTTTGCATCTGTATTCATTAGAGAGATTGGTCTGTAGTTTTCTTTTTTTGTAATATCTTTGCCTGGTTTTGGTATGAGGTGATGTTGGCTTCATAGAATGAATAGGTAGCTTTCCCTCCACTTTGATTTTTTTGAAGAGTTTGAGCAGAGTTGGTACTAATTCTTTCTGGAGTGTTTGGTAGAATTCACATGTGAAGCCGTCTGGTCCTGGACTTTTCTTTGGGAAGCTTTTGAATGACTGATTCAATTTCTTTACTTGCGATTGGTTTGTTGAGGTCATCTATTTCTTCTTGAGTCAAAGTTGGTTGTTCATGCCTTTCTAGGAACTTGTCCATTTCATCTACATTGTTGTATTTATTAGCGTAAAGTTTTTGATAGTATCCTGTTATTACCTCCTTTATTTCTGTGAGGTCAGTAGTTATGTCTCCTCTTCCATTTCTGATCTTATTTATTTGCATCCTCTCTCTTCTTCTTTTTGTCAATCTTGCTAAGGGCCCATCAATCTTATTGATTTTCTCATAGAACCAACTTCTGGTCTTATTGATTTTCTCTATTGTTTTCATGTTTTCAATTTCATTTATTTCTGCTCTAATCTTTGTTATTTCTTTCCTTTTGCTTGCTTTGGGGTTAGTTTGCTGTTCTTTCTCCAGTTCTTCCAAGTGGAGAGTTAATTCCTGCATTTTTGCCTTTTCTTCTTTTCTGATAAAGGCATTTAGGGCAATAAATTTCCCTCTTAGCACTGCCTTTGCTGCATCCCATAGGTTTTGATATGTTGTGTTTTCATTTTCATTCGCCTCGAGATATTTACTAATTTCTCTTGTAATTTCTTCCTTGACCCACTTGTTGTTTAAGAGTGTGTTGTTGAGCCTCCACGTGTTGGTGAATTTTCTGGCACTCTGCCTATTATTGATTTCCAACTTCATTCCTTTATGATCTGAGAAAGTGTTGTGTATGATTTTGATCTTTTTAAATTTGTTGAGACTTGCTTTGTGACCCAGCATATGGTTTATCTTTGAGAATGATCCATGAGCACTTGAGAAAAAGGTGTATCCTGCTGTTGTGGGATGTAATGTCCTATAAATGTCTGTTAAGTCTAGCTCATTTATTGTAATATTCAAATTCTTTGTTTCTTTATTGATCCTCTGTCTAGATGTTCTGTCCATTGATGAGAGTGGCGAATTGAAGTCTCCAGCTATTATGGTAGATGTGTCTATTTCCCTTTTCAGTGATTGCAGTGTATTCCTCACGTATTTTGGGGCATTCTGATTCGGTGCATAAATATTTATGATTGTTCTGTCTTCTTGTTTACTGTTTAAGGAATTTTTATTAAAGCAAGAATTTTATAATCCAAATCACATTTCCTTGCTCAGTTGTCAATTCTGTTATCTTAAACAGAAGTGACATTCTGAGCTATTGCACAATAAAGAATTACAAAATTAAAGAAAGGAATGCTTTAAATTTTTGTACTTTGCTGAAAATTCTTTTTCCCAGGGTCTATAAAACATTAATTTGTTTTTATATTTTACTATTTTTTTGTGGGTTTTTTTGTTGTTTTTAAATCAATAAGTAATCTAGGACTAGCATATTTGCTAGACCTGGCATTTGCTCGGTATATAAGGTTCAAAGTTTCCTTTCCTTTTTTTATTTATTTTATATTTTGCAATGTTTTTTCCACAATATTTAAGTTTTTCGATGTTTAGATATTTTTCTCCGGTGAAGCACAAGTTTCTTTTCATGGTCCCTGATCAATTTTAAACAGTTGGAACACCAGTGGCACTGTTAACTGCTTTCTGGGCAGCCTCTTTAGCTTGGTGGGCTTGTAATACAGCTACAGCTTCGTCAGCCTTAGAACGGAGTGACTCTGGAGACTCAAGCATATGAAGAAGTTCCAAATTATCAATCTCCAACAACATGCCAGTGATTTTACCAGCAAGGGTAGGGTGCATGGCTTGAATAAGGGGAAAGAGCCCGTTCACCCAACATCTGCTTTTGCTCTTGAGGAGGGGCAGATGCCAACATGGAAGCAGTCAAAGGTTCCGGACCTTGTACATGAACAGCGGGCTGCTGCATGGTAACTTGTGGCTGTGCATTAAGATGTTGTTGTGGATTGCGAACTCCTGCAGCATATTTATACTGTGGAACAGTGCAGACAGCAGGAGTAGCTGCAGCAGCAGCAGCTGCAGGACGTGGACCCATTGTCTGTGTTGATGTATTAGCGACACGTTGTGTTGACATGACTCGTGGAACCTGTGAAGAAGCTGGTCGCATAGTACTAAATGGTGGTCTAGGAGCGGCTGGGCAGATAGCACCGGGCATATTCTGGAATGGATGAGGTCTGGCACTCTGAGCAGTCCAGCGAGGACTTGGTCTTAGTTGAGCAATTTGGCTAGGAGGATAGTATGCAGCACGGTTCTGAGTCTGTGGGATAGCTGCCATGAAGTAACCTGAAGGAGGGGCTGGCTGGTAGGGGTTGATTACAGGGTTCGGCACAGCTCTTACACTTGCCATTCTCTGCATATACTGGTTAGTGAGGTGAGCCTGGCGCTCTTCTTTGCGCTGAGCTAAAGCTACATACAATGGCTTGGTGGCCGCAATTCTACCATTCATTTCGGTAACTGCTTTAGTGGCTTCTTCTGGGGAGGAGAAACATACAAAACCAAACCCTTTGCTGTGACCACCCTCCATCATAACCTTTGCACTAGTGATTGTACCAAATGGAGAAAACTCTTTCCGAAGACGCTCATCATCAATACCATCATCAAGGTTTTTCACATAAAGGTTAACACCCTGGTATCTGGTGATCCGATCTTGCTTCATCTGTTCAAATTTGCGCTTAAGTTCTGTCTGTCGTTCCACCTTTTTCTGAGCTCTACCAACACAAATTTGTTTTCCATTGAGCTCCTTTCCATTCATCTCATCCACAGCTTTCTGTGCATCTTCATGGTTTCGAAGCTCACAAATCCAAAACCTTTGGGTTTTCCACTTTCATCAGTCATTACTTTCACACTTAAGGCAGGTCCAAAGAGATCCTTAAGGCACTCATCATCCATGTCTTCTCCAAAATTCTTGATGTAAACATTGGTGAACTCTTTAGCCCTAGCTCCAAGTTCGGCTTCTCGTTCTTTACAAGACTTAAATCGTCCAACAAATACTTTGCGATCATTTAGAAGCATCCCATTCATTTTTTCAATAGCTCTTTCAGCTGCTTCCTGTGTCTCAAAATGTACAAATCCATAGCCCTTGGAACCATTTTCATCACAAACCACTGGCTTGCCCTTTATAACATCAAAATTCATGGTGTCCAAAGCATGTTCCACATCTGCCGGCTGCTGGAAGTTCACATATGCGTAGCCCAAGGAGCGGCGGGTGATCATGTCCCTGCAGACCTAGATGGAGAGGATGGGCCCGGCCGGGCTGAACTTCTTGTAGAGCATCGCCTCAGTCACGTCGGGGTGTAGGTCCCCCACGTAGAGCGAGGCCATGGGGTAGCTGGGGGCGCTGGGGTTCATCTCGGCACGGCTGCCCACAGGGCCAGAGGCCGTGACCTTTCTGTGAGAGGAGAGCAAGTGCTGGGGCCAGGGGCCGGGGCCAGGGGCCGGAGCCGGGGGGAGGGGAGCAGGGGCAAGCGCAGAGGGACAAAAATCAACCGGAATCGAAAACTACTCAACGGACGCAGAACGGGGTCGATCCCCTGCCGCTGGCTGCTGGCTAGGAAGCCCGGGTGGTGGTGTCGGGTTGGGCAGCGGGAAGGCCTCGGTCTCTTGTTTCCTTCTTGGAGCTGCTGTGGGGCCGCGGGCGGCGGGTCGGTCTCGGCTGCTTCATCGGGTTATTTTATAAAAGAGGAAGGAAAAAAAATAAAAGTCTCCGGCGGGGGAGACGCGGATTTTTTGTAAATTTTTTTTGGGTTTTTTAAAAGATTTTTTTAGATTTTTTTTGGATTTTTTAATAATAAATGTGTGTTCCGAGCCCGGAGCACACACTCCGCACTCTCAGCACTAACCGCCGGGGAGAAGGGCCTGTCTTCTTTTTTAATTGTTCCTTTTATTAGTAGATAGTATCCTTCTTTGTCTCTTTTAACTGTTTTACATTTGAAGTCTAATTTGTTGGATATTAGTATAGCTACTCCTGCTCTTTTCTGGTTGTTATTTGCATGAAATATCTTTTCCCAACCTTTCACTTTCAACCTATGTTTATCTTTGGGTCTAAGATGTGTTTCCTGTAGACAGCGTATAGAAGGATCCTGTTTTTTAATCCATTCTGCCAGTCTATGTCTTTTGATTGGGGAATTCAGTCCATTAACATTTAGTGTTATTACTGTTTGGGTAATACTTTCCTCTACCATTTTGGCTTTTGTATTATATATATCATATCTGATTTTCGTTCTTTCTACACTCTTCTCCATACCTCTCTCTTCTGTCTTTTCGTTGAAACCAATTTTAATAGAATTTCTCTAGCCCAATATATCACAAATAATATCAATATCAAAATTATTGAGATAGTTCATGTTCATTCTGTTGTCTGAAGTTGTTGAAATGCAGTGTATATTTTATACTTGCATTGCAACCAAGGACCACATTTTGAGTGCTTTAAGCCACACAGCTTGAACGTGATTTCTATCACCATCCTTTCCCTTCCTTCCCTCCAGCCACGCCAGCCTCTTTGCTGTTTCTTGAACATGTTGCGTAGGTTCCTGTGGCAGGACCTTTGCATTAGCTGTCCTCTCTGCCTTTGACCCCAATGGTTTCTGCTCAAACCTCCCCATGATCATGGAGCCCTCCTGATCTGCTCTACAAAGCTCCACTCACCCTTTGATGAGACTCTCATCCCTACCTTGACATGTTTGATATTTATGATGTCTCCAACCAGTAGGCAAGGTCCTGGAATGCAGGGACCCAGTTGGCACCTGCAACAGCGTCTGGCATGGTGCGGGGATTGTTAATGGTTCTGAAACACCAGCTCTGTGAAGTGGACTCTTGAACTCCACCTTTACAGATGCACACAGCAAGCCTGCGAGGAAACTGAGAGCCAGCAGTGGAGATAGTAGGTGACCTGCCTGAGGTCACGCAGCTTGTACAGGTAGACAGTCAGGACTTGAATGTGGGTCTTTCTGAATCCAACACATAAGCATTTCCCTGAGATTCAAAGCCTTCTGCAGAGTGGAGCTGGGCCTCCCTGCTCTATTGTCATGGCCCTGGAGTCCTGCCATGACCCACCCAGGCTCCCGAGACTTACAGCCACCATGCCTGGGTTTGCCAGTGTTCCACTAGAGATGCTGGTTCACTTATTTTCCAAAGAGAGTCTTTCTTTAGCCTGCAGTGAATTGTGGGTTTCAATGGGCTTTCATAGAGTGTGAGTCCATCTGCTTCAAATCATCTAAAAGTTCCCATCAACTCTGTCCTGTTGTCTATCCCTGTCCTGTTTTCAAATGGAGCAGCAGAGTCTTTTGCTTATTTAAATAGACCTTAAGTCACCCAGTGGGCTTTTGGAAACTCAATGGAATATAAAGAATAAACCACTTTCCTAAAACTACCAGCTTCCCGGGGCCTTGTAACAGCCTCATTCCCACCCATAAGAATCAATCTCCTCAAGCTGGATGGGTGAAATCACTCTCCCCTCTTAACTATGCACAATACTCCACATATGTGTGTATGTGCATTTCTTAGATCATTTCTTCTTAATTCAGATATTTGTCAACAGCCTCAAGAATGACGACACCTCCTCAGTTTCTCACCTTAATGTTCTCTCTGATTTTCTCGGGACCAACTGTTTCTGGCCTGATCTCTTACCTCTGGTAATAAAAGAAGCAGATGTTTATCCAAGTTCCATTGATATATCCCAGGGGATCTACATGTCATCATGTTCGATGTTCACAGTAAGATTATTTCTCCCAGCTTTGTTTATGAGGACACACTGATGGTCAGCATAAAAAAGTCATCTAGGGCAGGCCACGGTGGCTCAGCAGGCAGAGTTCTGGCCTGCCATGCCAGAGACCCGGGTTCGATTCCTGGTGCCTGCTCATGCGAAAAAATAAAAAGTGATCGAGTTCCTGCAACCCACTGGGGATTCTGCTCAGTCTCCTGTGAAGACAGTGGGCTGCGATTTGTGTGCCCTCAGGACTTTCTTTAGTCTACAGCCCAGTGTGCCTCCCCTTTCATTTATTCATCAAACAAAAATTAGTGCATACTTGTTGGGTTCAAAAGATAGCCTTAAGCAGTTTGGGGCCACTTATAAACAGACTGGATTCAACAGACATTTCAAAAACAGCTCTGGTCCCAACAGCAAGCTTTTGTTGTTGATTTGCTTTGTTGGTGCTTGTTTGAGCTGGTTCCTCCCTTTGGGTGGAGACTTAGCATAGGAGATTCTTCATCTTCATAGAAAGTAAACCAGGATGGTTATATGTGTTTCAAAAAGAATTCTTTGTTTCATGGAACTATTCCCAGTAACATTTCTTTAAATAGCAATTTTCCTTGGTCATTCAAGATACGAAGAGATTTTTTTTTTTTAATTATTGTAGCTTCTCTCAAAACATTTTATACCAAAGCATGATGAAGGAGAGAGGTGACCCAACTGGGCCCCTGTATGACCCTCATTTCAGAGTCAGAAACATCAAGCCTGGTGTCTGCAGGTTTGGGGGGATACTAAGATTTATTTCCCCAGAAGGCCAGCCCTGACCTTGGTTTCAATTGGGTCGATATTTATCTCTCAGATCAATAAGTCTTGATGGTAGCCGAGACTCAAGTCAATAGGCACTTGTTGACACAGACCTTGGTGGGTAATTTAGAAAATAACTTGGCGGCAGCTTTTCCTTAGGGCCTGGTAGTGGTTTACGTGTTTTAATTCTGGAATGGTTCTATTTTGCCAGCATCTCTGAAAGGCAGCACTTTGGGGGGTGGTCCTGGGCCAGCAGAGCCCCCGGCTCTTTTCCAGAGCAATGCTGACATAGGCCCACCACTATGGACTCATTGGCCAGGAAATGACAGGAGGACAGGAAGTCACTGGCAAAAACCCTGTTTATTGAGCACTTGCTGTGTACCAGCTTCTAGTGTAGGTGCCTGAAGGCTCCAGCTCGATACCAGGGAAGCTTTTTTCCTTTTTCCAAGATGATGTTGCATTCTGGGAGAAGCCCATGTGGCAGAGTTTAATGTGGTGGGAAGGTTTAAAAAGTAAAAGGAGACAGAAGGAAAATGAGATGAGAAAGAAGTTTTAAACGTGGTATAATTGAGGTATCAAAACTGCCTCCTCCCCTCTTAAAACGAGCTGCCATTTGCAGCCATATGCTGTGAGAGTTCTGGCTATCAGGGAAGGATGTCATGCTGCTCACAGGGCTTTCTGACCATCTGAAGGTGTGAAAAGTATGTCCTCATAACATTACATGTTTATAATTGGTCATTATTCCAATATCATCAGTGGTTCTGAATCGTTTTTGGGGAGTTGGAGGGCAAGGGAACTCTTTCACAAAGGCTAAAAAGCCTCCCTCCAACAGAGAGACATGTGCCATTTTCCTTTAAATTGGGGTCTGTGGGACCTCCATCTCTTCTCCCTGGCTCACGGGCCCAGCAGCAGAACTTCAGAGCCTACTGAGCTAATTTACACACTTCCAGGAAAAGCTGTCCTGGCTTCCTTGTGTCAGAGGAACCAGAGAAAGCCAGAAGTGCATTTGATTTATTTTTAGTGCATTAGGTCAGTTATTGATTTAGAGACAGGGTGGAGGAAGAGAAAACAAGCAGTTTTTGTGATGTGGATCAAAACCTCAGTGTTTCAAGGAAAACAGAGACAGAAGGTGGCCACACCCCAAACTTAGCTGGAGAAAAGCAGCGGGCATTCCTTAGGGCTTAATATGCTCCCATGTGTTAGCTCACCAGGACTCATGAGAGTAAATGCCCCCCTCAACCAAGCATCAGTCATTCAATCTCCTTGGCCAATTTCTCACTGTCTTCAGTTAAGTCACCAGTACACAGCGCTAGGACAGTTGGAAGGGTCAAGCATCCCTGTTCCCGAAGGAGAAAAGTAAGAGACTGAAGACAGAAGAATCAGGAATATCTTGGGCTTAACATGAGTTTCCCAATGGGGCTCTTATATCTGTTTCTTGCACCCCAATCCATCCTCTGCATTGCTTCCTGGGGATTTTCTAAAACACAACGCCAGTCAGATCATTTCTCTGCTTAAATATTCTAATGCTGCCCCCACCCCACCCTGGCCTCCAGGATGAAGTACCATTTTCTGTGAGTGGCTTCCAGGCCATCATTTTCTGCCTCCTGCTACCTTGGAGATCCCCCATCCCGTGCAGACCCCACCTCCTGCTCCCTATGTTGCTCAGACCACCTCTCTCCACCCCACACCTTGCTCTCTGCATCGGCACCTGCCCCTCCCCATCTCGTCTTCCGCACAGCAGCTGCTCAACTCCGAGGTGTGGCTCACCCCTCACTTTCTCTCTGTAGCTCCTGCCCTTCCAGCCCTGTTCACCCCGAGGTGAGGTTCTCCCAGCCACTCAAGCCCTACCCATTCTCGTCGGCCACCTCCGCATTGCCAGCTCTTGCAGGCACTTTCCATCGAGGTGGCCCTGCTCCTCCGTGGTGCTGATGCAGTTGACAGATCCTCTTTCTTGGATGTGATGGTACCTCTTCTTCCATCACCCTGGCCCACTGCCCTTCCTCCTGGCTGTTTCCCCTCCCTAGACTGCTAGCTGGCTTCTTTTCCTCCACCACCCTCCATGTTGACATTGTCTGGGGTCCTTGAGCACAATCCCTGGAAGAGCCAACACTCTCACAGGTGTAATCTATCACCTTCCAAGCCGGGTCTTCATGACAGTTCCAGACAGGGTCTCCTGGCCCCAGAAAGGAGCAGCTTCCTGGAGGCCCAAGGACACCTCCGAATCAGCACAGTCCATACCGAACTCATGACCTTCTCTTTTCCCTGTGCTCTGGGCTATTCCTGTCCCAGGCAATGGTGGCCCCATCCAGATATCTAGGTGCATTCTTCTCTCTCATTCGGCATCCACTAGTGACTGAATCCTCTCTGTTCGTCTTGGCCACCCCGGGTGTGTCCCCTTTCCCCCACGTGGCTGCCCCAGCTGGTTCCACCAATCACCATCTTTGCCTTTTCTGTCTTGAGTGTCTCTTCTCTGAGCTGCCACAGTGCCTGGCTGAACTGATGTTCTAGTGCTTCCACCTGGCACTCAGTCACGTTTATCCGCCTGAATGCACGTTGACTCTCCTGCGTTAGAACCGCGTGGGTTTTGTATTTTTTTCTTTGCAAAGTGAAGTCTATACTTTTTATACTGGAAAATTCATACCACTTAGAAATATCAGTGCGTGCAATGGAAACTGATTTTAAAGCCGGCTGGGATCTGTCTTCCCCGTGGAACCTGGGATACACAATGTGAGGACTCAGTCAGCGTTTGTTGAGTGAATAAACAAGCGAATGCAGGGATCTGAGGTTGGAGCTCAAGTCACTGCTACTCCAATGTGGTCCTAGGACCAGCAGCATCACCTGGGAATTTGTTAGCAAAGCAGACCCTCAGGTCCCACCTCACACCCACTGAATTCAAATCTGCAATTTTGCAAGACCCCTGGATGATTCATATGGGTAGTAAAGTATGGGAAGCACTGCTCAGAGTAACTTATTAAACTCAGTAGCCCTCTGTGGCTGGCCATGTGCTGCTCTAAGGACAGAGTCAACACTCTCCACTTTCCCGAGAGGCTTCCACTTGTGTTTCAGTGAGAGAGTTCAACCCGACAGACAGAATGGTGGATCTTCGAATTTATTAACAGAAAATTAAAGGTAAGAATCTGATTCTAAAGAGTATTGTGGCAATTAAAGGTAAGAATCTGATTCTGAAGAGTATTGTGGCACTCCTTCATTCCTGAAAGGCTCATTCCCGTCACAGCTCAGCATAGCCCACTGGTCTCCAAGGACCCCTCCTGGATAGAAGATTCTTGCCTGAGTTGACCTCAAGTTTCAGCCAAGTCCACAGTAGTTCTGCCTTCTCTTATGGAAACCCGAGGGTCAGAACCCTCAAAATGGACAGAAGAGACACTTCATTCCATCATAGTTCAGAGGCATCCTGCCCCTATGAATCTGCCTTTCCATGTCTCTATTCAGAAGCACAGAATCAGTAGCTCAGGGCTGAGATGCCATGTCCTGGGGCAGTGTTTCCCTGATGTTGGGAAGACAGCCCCTTCCACAGCCCCTCTTTTCACCGTTGAGTAGGCACTGCCAGGGCGGAAAAAGCTTTTCCCCTGCTCGGTAGCAGTAAAGGGCTTCGAGGCATTTTAGACATCACTGATAGAATTCTGAGAGGATTTTTATAATAACCCAAATCTCAGCAAAATTATTTCCAGAGGACATGCATTTCAGGTTCCTTGAAGGATGTTTATAATAAGCGGGAAGATTTCTCTTGTTGTCGTTAATGCGCTAGCACGGGTTTGAGTTAAATTTTACATGAAAAGGATATATTAACCTGCATAAAATATGTTCATAATCTCGATTTAAAATTAAAAAGGAGAAAAAAACATGCAGCCGCATGTACAATATATTGCCCCAAGTAAAAGCCTTGGGAAAAAAACAAAAACTTTGCTTGTACCTCGCTAGTCCCATTTTTACAGAGATAAAAATTCTATGCCCCCCTCGGCGCACATGCTCATCGCATTATTGTCAGTGCGAGTTATGTATGTCGACTGGAGGGGAGAATCAATGCTGAGACTTCAGAAGGATGAGTGGGAAACACAGAAGTCATTTGGTTTCATGGGCCTCCCTCTGGTCCGTAGAGAGCAGGCAGTGGGGGCCCTCCAGAAGCTGGCAGTCCTCTTGGAGGCGAGATCAGACCACTCCCACTGTGGAAGTGAGAAAGTTTTGTATTATGGGATCTGGGAACCCTGAAAGAAGAGCTGTCATTCCCCCACACAGGCCGCCTGGTGAGTCCTAAGGCTCCTCTGCTGCCTTGTGTCCTTCCCAAAGCATTCCACATTCACCTTGCTGCTTCTGAGGCTGGTGGAAGCTTTGATCTGTTAAAGATGGGTTGAGAGAAGCAGTTACTTTCAAGGAGTCTTCTTTGATGGGAAGGCACATCCCATTAGGAGTCCCCTTTTTAGGAGACAATGGGAATTCTACTCTAGAATAGTGGCACAGTGAGTTGGCCTCACTCTGTTCTAGAAAGGTAATGTGGCTTTGCGTTTTGAGGAGGAAGATGACTTTGGAAGAGACCATCTCAGTGCTGTGTTTCCCTTATCTACTGCCGCATTGATTGATTTCGATCATCTTCCATTCTTTCACACATTCATTCCCCATGAATGTGTGAAAGCACTGTGTGAAGTGCTGGGTACACAGACTGAGCACTGTGTGAAGTGCTGGGTACACAGGAGCTGGAAACTGGGGCCACCTGACAAAGAGGGACACACAGCAGAAATGGGATCTGGGAGCGTGGTCTAGGCTTAAGATGGGTCACAGCTCAGCAGGTCCCATAAATAGTCACACCTGGGGCTCAGCCATCCTTCTCCCCAGCCGTATCCCCATGCATCCTGGTGAAAAGTCTCTTTCGTTATAAAACCTTAGTTTTGAGTACAGAATATTTGAAAGTTGTTATTAAAAGACATTTTCAATCTCAAATAAAGAATACTATGAAGTGCCATTTGGAAAAAAAATGCACATCATATCTGTAATATCAAGCTGGGTACTTAAAAATATTAGGAAGACAGTTTCTTTGTGAAATTCTGAGTTTATAACAAACTAACAATAGTTTACGCTGATTTTTTTCTAGCTATGTTCTAGTCTAAGTTATTGTTACAACTTTTTAAGTTTATAAATTACAAGCAAACCAGCATGTGTGGTGACCCAGTGGCAGTAAGACAAAGCCTCATGGAGTTATAGTGAAGTATGGATAGGAAAAGAAGGAATGTATGCTCAACGGACATGCTCACATTACAGGCAACATGAATTTTCAGAACAGTCATGTCTGCTGTTACTATGGAATTGGTTTGAGTGCTTGATTGACACTTGTACATCCCGTACATGATCTAACAGTAGTGGTGGTGGTGGTGATGACAGTGGTGATGAGAAAAGCAGTGATGGTACCCACTGGTGAGGATGGTAATGACAGTGACGACCGCAGGGCTGCTCCTGCTGACGAGGATGACGAGGATGGTGATGATGGTGAAGGTGGTGCTGACGCTGATGGTGATGATGATGTCCATGATGACAACAATGGTGATGGTGAAGATGATGACCGTGATGGTGATGATGGTGAAGGTGGTGCTGACGCTGATGGTGATGATAATGTCCATGATGACAACAATGGTGATGGTGAAGATGATGACCGTGATGGTGATTATGATAAAGGTGGTGCTGCTGCTGCTGCTGATGATAATGTTGATGATGACAATGATGATGATGAATATGATGACAGTGATGATGACACTGTTGATGGTGATTATGGTGATGGTGCTGACAGCGATGATAATGTTAGTGGTGACAACGAGGATGATGACAGTGATGATGATGACGGAAATGATGATGACGATGGCGATAGTGATGTTGATGGTGATGATGATGGCAGTGTTGATGGTGATTATGATGGTGATGGCACGGATGACAATGATAAGGTTGATGATGACAGTGATGATGATGGTGGAGATGACGATAGTGATGATGGCAATGTTGATGGTTACCATAATGAAAGTGGTGCTGATGCTAATGACAATAATGATGATGACAGCAATGATGATGACAGTGATGATGGTGAAGATAACAATGATGGCAATAGTGATGATGATGGTAATTAGGGCGATAGTGATGCTGCTGCTGCTGCTGACTGTGATGACAATGATAACAATGGCAATGATGATGACGATGGTGAAGATGACATTCACAATGGTGATGATGATGACAGTGATGATGGTGATTATGATGGAGGTGACAGTACTGCTGCTGCTGCTGCTGATGACGATGGCAATGATGATGATGATGAGGAGGACAATGATAATGATAGTGATGATGATGATGATGATGATGGTGATTGTGTTGACAATGATGATGATGATGGTGTAGGTGAGGATGATGATGATGGAGGACAATGATGATGGAGGATGATGAGAACGGAGGATAATGAGGAACGGAGGATGATGATGATGACCTAGGACGATGAGGATGGAAGATGATGAAGACGGAGGATGATGTTGACCTAGGATGATGAGGACAGAGGACAATGACGATGTTGGTCACAATGACGATGGCTCTCATGATGACCGTGACCACACTTACTGAGCACTTCTGTAGGCAGGTACTGCCCTAGTGCTGTCCCACTTATCCCACTGAACACTCAGTCAACCCTGGGAGGTAGTTTATTGCCTCCATCTCATGGACGAGAAAGGGAAAGTGTTGAGAGGTGAGCACCAGCATGAAATTGCCCACTGGTCAGTGGCCACGCTGGTCTCACTGGACAGTTGGGCCCAGGGTGGAAGTGAGGAACTTGTGTATTAAGGAGCCCATTAGCCTTGTTCCATCCTCACTGGAGGGGTAAAAATCCTCCTGTGAGATCTGCAGCAGTGATCTTAGGTATAGTGGTGGAGCATGGCTGGCAGTTCAGAATCATGGGGAAGGTGTGCACTTTCCATTAGTTAAAATAGAAAGTTAATACCCTTCCCCACATTTTCGTTTCTCTGAGATGACCACCGTTAGGATTTGGCTTATGTTCTTCCAAATATTTTTCTATGTATATACAAACATATCTATATCTGTACAGGCACACAGTTTATACAAAATCAACCAGTGATGAGTATGATCGTGGCCACAGTTTATGATTCATCTCTCTGCCTACCTGAGGTCTCTAAAAATGCAGGATCTTCATCCATTGAATTAGTCTTCTTTTTAACATCAAGCGCATTTTTATCTAGGTCTGCACATCCAGGTCTGCTGCATTATTTTAATGACTGCAACGGGTTACAGATCGTCATTTAACTCTTAATTTGTCTAACTGATGGGCATTTATGTTCTAATTTTTCACACTTGGGAAAGTTGCTGTAGTGAATATCCTTCTACCTTTAACTTTTTTATTGGTATTTCTGTGGGAGATATATTTAGAAGTGTTGTTATTATGTGAAGGTGTGTCCACTTTTTCCAAAAGTGCTTTCCTACTTTATTCCCCCGCCAACAAAGAATGAGAGTGGCCGTTTCCTCACCTCTCCCCTCAAAGCGGCAGGATTTCTCTACCTATCTTCCTGTCTTTCTTTCTCAACCTATCCTAATCTCTCTCTCCGTCCTTCCCTTCCCCTGCCTCTCTCTTTCTCATATTTGTCTGTCATAAATATAAAGAAGAATTTTGTGTGCTGCCTCAGCATCTGTCTTTCTTTGGTTAAATCACTACATCAACACTGATCTTTGGCCTGGTTAGTAAACAGCCTGGGCATAAACTACCCCAGAGCTCAAACTTACATCTGCAGCCACCACCCACACCGCCCATACATCTTACCCAAACCACAGCTGGTCTCAGATTATAAACTCATCATCACTACCACCTGCAGACCCCCGATACTTTTTCTTTTTCATGCATTTTGCTTTAAGCTAACTAGACCTTGACTTCCGTGGGAAATCTACTACCTTCCATTCATGGACCCAATAAAGGCACAAGTCCACAGTCCCTCTCTCTCTGCCTGTGTGCTCCCTGCCTGCTGGTTGAGTCACCCAAGCTGATTGTGCTTCCTGTTGATCCCTAGTAGTCCTTCTCTCTCTGGGACCTGGGAATAACACTGTCTCTTTTCTCATGCATTTTGCCTCAGTTTCCCATTGTAATGCAGCTGACTTCTACGTGGACTCAAACTTAAAATCTAACTTACCTAATTGAAAACTCTGTCTATCTATCTATCTATCTATCTGTCTGTCTGTCTGTCTTTCATCTATTTTAGTTTCTGTGGCTACTCATGCAATAGTTTGGATTAAATGATGGGAATTTCTTAGCTCATGGTTTTGAGGCTAAGAGAAAGTCCAAATCAAGCCATCATCCAGGTGATGCTTTCTTCTTTAAGATTGGAGTTCTGGAGCTGGCTTCCAGTGATCTGTGGTCCTGGACTTCTCCGTAACTTATGGTCTCTCCTGGTTTCTTCCTTCTCTTCTGGGTTCCATTAAATTTAAGCCTCTGGCTGCTCCCTCTGGGTTCCATTAAATTTAAGCTTCTGGCTGCTCCCACTGGCTTTCTCTCTCTGTGTGTGAATGTCATTCCTCTTGTAAAGGACTCCATTAATAGGATTAAGACCCTTCTTGATTATGGTGGGTCACACCGTAACTGAAGTAACCTCACTAAAGGGCCTACTTACAATGAGTCCACATCCACAGGAACGGATTAAGTTTAAGAACATGTTTTTACTGGGGCACATAAAGCCCCAAACCAGCACACTATCATCTGTCTCTCTTTGTCTACCTCTTATGTATCTGTCTGTCCATCCATCCATCATTTATTTGTTTGTTTTCTTTATTAGAGAAGTTGTGGGTTTACAGAACAATCATGCATCAAACAAAGGATTCCCACAAACACTCCATTATGATAAACACCTTCTATTGGTATGCGATATCTGCTACAATTAATGACAGCACACTTTTGCAGTTGTGCTATTAACTATAGTTCACGGTTCAAGTTAGGGTTCTCTATTTGTATAGTACGGTTTCATGAATTTTTAAAACATTTTATTCTGTTACCATATGTGCCATCTAACATTTCTCCTTTTACTCACACGCAGATATTTATTTCAGTGCTGTTAATTGCATTCACAGTATTGTACAAACACCACCATCCTCTACCAAAACATTTCCGTCGTTCCAGATAGGAGGCCCATACATTTTAAGCCTTAACTTCCCTTTCCCTACCTCCACCCCATCCCCTGGAGACCTATATTCTACAGTCAGAGTTGGCTTATCCTAATTATTTCAATTCAGTGAGATCATACAGAATTTGTCTCTGTCATTTACACTATCAGATTGAAGGCCATGTGCAGATTTTATGACACCATGCTGTAGGACCCAAGTGTCCTACCTCTCAGCAGAGTTCTCATGGAGATCTTGGGGTCTTTTCCCGAGAGAAGCTGAAGGAGAGGAGAGTTCCACGGGCAGAGTGCACCACCCTCTTAGCAGACCTGAAGCCTGTGATATCTACGTGTGACAGCATCAGACTGACTGGTTTTCTTCCATTTTGTTTTACACCGTCACTCCTTCATTCATTTAGAACTGTGTATTGAGTGTCTCCTGTGTGCCAGGGTGTATCTGAGTCAGCTGTCCTTCTAGGAGCAGGGGAAACAGCCAACGATGAGCTCCAACTCACGCCTGCCCCCTTGGGAAAGCTAATCTCTTGATAGCTTGTTATCAGCCATGGTGGGGATGTCTCCACTTGCCAGTTAGGGAATCTTACAAATCGGAGCTCTTTCCTTGAGAGCTAAACAGTTATCAGCACACCACCAGATACAGCAGAGTTAGTCTGACAGTCCCAGCTTCCATGGAGCTTAGCGGCGTAGTTAGGCACCTGGCTCTAGCAGCTGCTCTGTTGCTCACCAGCTGTCGATCTTGATTTTGCCATTTCTTCGCCTTAGTCTGTGTAACATGAGGACAAGAAGAGCCCTTCCTGCGCAGTGTCATTGCATTAGGTGCACTTTACATGCTCTGTTATATTCCAGTGGGAAGACAAAAGACAGTCAGATGCACACTCCTTCAACATGCCGGGGGTGATGAGTGCTGTGCAGAGCAATAAGGCAGGGTCAGGGCAGCCTTGGGGGACTGTGTTGGATGGAGGAAGCAACATTGGGGTGAAGACCTGATAAAGCGAGAGAGCCAGCCCTGCTGTCCGGGGGAGAACATTCCAGGCAAAGAGCATAGGCAGGGCCATGGCCCTGAGATGGCCCTGGGCAGGGAGCACCATCCAGGTGTGTTCAGGGGTGGCTGGAGCCCTGGGGGGGGCCACGGGGACATGTGGGGCAAGACGAGGTCGCCTGGGGGATGTGGTAGTGGAGCCAGGGTTGAGATCACTTCCTGTCCTTTCAGATGAGGACTTCCGATCTTATTTTAAGTGTGATGAGAAACCACTGAGGAATTTGGGGGAGGGTAGTGGTGAGTGACTTACATTTTTAGAAGGATGATTTTTGCCCACTATTAAAAAATAAAATCACTGGACTTATTTGGCACTGGCCTGAGGCCCAGGGGCATCCCTTAGCAGCTGGGCACATGATGTTATCCAAAAGGCCCCCCAATGTCTTCTTCTCTCTGCCCCTAAATATTTCAAAGGAGCCAATTGTTGAAACACTTGTTGCTTGTCATCAGTGATTTTAAAGGGAGTAATAATATATAGCCACAAAAATCATAGCATACCTGCATAACATTTACTATATATCCCACGTGTTTTAATACATTTATATGTTGTCTCTTTGCATTACATATCACTAGCTGTTTCTGCACCAATGGGCTCACTGCCCAGTGTGCACAGAAGTCGATGCCGTGACACCAGGATTTCAAGGAAAGAGAAAGTTTATTGTGAGGCAGCCCAGCAGGACACAGGAGGCCAGACTCAGATCTGTCTTTCTGAGGCAAAGTGGTTTTGGATGTTTATATTGTTTGGAGAGGGTTGGTCTAGTGGAGTGATACAGGATGGGATGAGATGAAGTGGGTCAAGGGTCAGTGTTATGTGGATCAGGTGCTGTCATCAATCATGCTAGTTAATATGTCACATGTCCAAAAATGGTGGCTTAGCGTGATGTTGTGGGTGGGCTTTTACTATTTTAATTAGGTATAGGTGACTTCAGGGTTTCTTCTGTCTCTGCATGCCCTCATGGCTAGAACTGACCAGAACTTACTTTAGCAGGTACTTTAGGGGAAGAGGAAAACAGGAACTTAACTTGCAGGGAAGCAAGCTTCTTATGAATGAACATAAGGAGGCGGGAATTCTAAGAAAAGGGAAATGGAAACTTCTGCAAGCCAATATAGGAGTGGCTACTTTGGAAAGTGGGTTAGAAAGTGGCAGTCTCATAACCCTGTGGGATATTATTCATCCTAGTTTTACAGATGAAGAAACAGAGGCACAGAGAGGTTAAGTAATTTGCCCAAGGTCACACAGGGACTAAGTGACACACCTTCTGTCTCCAAGAGTCCATACTCTTCATGTTTTGTTGTCTTTTTTAAAAAAAATAGAACACTTGTAGATTCATAGAAAAAACATACAGAAAATATGGAGTTCCCAGAACCCCCACCCAATTATTGACACCTTGCATTAGTGTGATACATTTGTTACAAATAATGGAAGAATAACTGTGCTATTACCTGTAGTCCACAGTTTACAGTAGGGTTCACTGTTTGAGTTCTGCAGTCCTAAGGTGCTTTAAAAAATTTTTTTTTCTAGTAACATATATATAACCTAAGATTTTCCCCTTTCAACTGCATTCAACCGTGTAAGTCGGTGCTCGTAAGCCTCTCTGGACAGACCATAGCCCAGTCAGATGGGTCTTGGAGGATGTTCAAATTGCAGTGAATCCCCAGAATCTTCAGACTTAAATCTTCTGTGCAGAAGCAGATGACTGAGCACTCTTGCTTTTTCAAGGCAGAGACATCCTCTTGAATAATATTGCCAGAAGAAATGCTTTGGGAAGGGAACTGGGAATCCAGACATCTGCAGTCTCTGGGGGCGGGAAAATGAATGACCGTATTAGATCATGGGAACGATTGCTGTGGGACTTGGGAAAGTCTCATGTATCAAGACACTGCCAAGGGCATTATCTATAATTACATTTGAGCCTCCAAAACCTAAGGCGGTGAAATTCAGAGATTTCCGCTGGTCTGGGGATTTACACACCCTCAAGCAGCAGAGCCCTCTGAGCCTATAATATTTCACATGGTCCTTTAGCAGACCCTGCCCTTGCTCACCTCTGTGTCCTCAGAGGAATTAGTCTGGGGCATGTGACTTTCTGCCTTGTCAAATTCATTCTGGGAATGTCCTCAGCTAAACATCCTCTGGATACTCTGGGCTGAGACGGGATGAGACCATGCTCTGGTGATGATTTCTGAGTGACTTCAGCCAAGCCCAAGCTGCCTGCAAAGCTGGATAAGACTTTGAATTCCTCGTCTCCATCTGAGCCTTCTCTTCTGGGTTGCAGTTCCTTGTTTCTACCTTTCTAATCCTTCCTAGTCCCAGAGAACTCTGGGTTAGGACTTTCTTGTATATGGGTAATTCTGGGTTAGGGCTTTTCATCACTGGATAACCACACAGAGTTAAGATTCATCAATGGCTACAGTAACAGAAGGAATAAGGGAAGGTTGAGGGGTGTGTCTCTGAGTGCCTAGATACCCACATGCAGCGGCCCAGGACCCCATCTTTAAACACTGGCTCAGTTTATAGAGTTGTGCTAAGTCAGCAGTATAGTTGAGGACTGCAACTGAAGTCCAGCCCTCCCCTTTGAGTGAGGATGCTTGGGTGAGTTATGCTGCTAGAGCCAGAGGTCCTAGTGGACCACTGGACTTAGCTCCAAGGAAGTAGGGAGGATAGAGCTGACATTTGGCTCCAGCAGATATCTCAGAAATCTTCAAAAGACTTCTCCAGTTCTGCCCATCTGAAACCTATTCTATTTCCACCTATTCAAAGGGCATCTCCAATCAGGAGCCTGTTACCACTTCACCCGCAGCCTGGCCAAAGCAGATCCTATTACCCTGTCATTTCTAGCCTATGCTGATAAGAGCAACCACTTGCTCTAGTCTTGGAGGATAGGAAACTTGGGGAACTGTGACTGAGGAGTGAGGTGAAGGCATTCCAGTGTACGCTCCTTCTCCCTTTTTGCCTCTCCAAGCACGGGTTCCATTGTAGTTGCCTTTGGAGCGTCTCTGGGTCATGGGCTCTGATGTTCTCTCTCCAAGCCAAACCCTCTGACATCTGGTGAGGACAAAGCCAGCCCCTTTCTGTGCCTACCCCCATCCCCACCTTTGTGGGAGCTTGCACTTCCCACTGTGTGGTATGGGCCTGGTCCAAAACTGCACACAGTTTTTCCAATGATGCTTCCCCATTGTGTTTGGAAGTTTACCATTCCCCTCCCTGAGATCTCATGTCTGCCTCTGGAGGAAGGACTGGCTGTCTACCTTACCCATATGTATGAGAAAGTCACATCAGAGTCGTCGCTGTGGACACCCACTGGGTAAGTGCTGGCTGCTGCGTTCAGCACAGCAGAGAGAAGTGCCAGCCCAATTGCAGGGCTGTGAAGTCCACCCCACCCAGCAATGGCTGTGCCATCTTGAGCACGCTGCATGCCCTTTACAACCTGATTCTCTTGGAAGTGGGAATGGCAGTTGTGCCCACCTCACAGGATGGGTGCGAGGCATAGCGGAGATGGTAAAACCCAGTTAACATTTGCTGAGCTTTTTTTTTTTTTTTTGCATGGGTGGGCACCGGAAATCAAACCCGGGTTGCCGGCATGGCAGGTGAGAACTCTGCCTGCTGAGCCATCATGGCCCACCCTTGCTGAACTTTTAGTATGCATGGCAGGATAGCACTTGTTGGATGGGCTTCTGACCTCAGAAGGACTGTTCCTTAAACATACTCCTCTACCTCCCAAAGTCACATCTGGATTATTTCTTTCACTTCTTCATCTAATGTCTCTGTCTTGGAAAGGTCCCCTCCCCCACTTTTTTTTTAAACTTTTTTTATTAATTAAAAAAAATTAACAAACAAAACATTTAAATATCATTCCATTCTACATATACAATCAGTAATTCTTAATATCATCACATAGTTGCATATTCATCATTTCTTAGTACATTTGCATCGATTTAGAAAAAGAAATAAAAAGACAACAGAAAAAGAAATAAAATGATAATAGAGGGATAAAACTATACGTACCATACCCCTTACCCCTCGCTTTCATTTACCACTATTTCAAACTGAACTTATTTTAACATTTGTTTCCCCTATTATTTATTTTTATTCCATATGTTCTACTCTCCTGCTGATATAGTAGCTAAAAGGAGCATCAGACATAAGGTTTTCACATTCACAGAGTCTCATTGTGAAAGCTATATCATTGTTCAATCATCATCAGGAAACATGGCTACTGGAACACAGCTCTACATTTTCAGGCAGTTCCCTCCAGCCTCTCCACTACATCTTGAGCAACAAGGTGATATCTACTTAATGTGTAAGAATAACCTCCAGGATAACCTCTTGACTCTGTTTGGAATCTCTCAGCCATTAACACTTTGTCTCATTTTACTCTTCCCCCTTTTGGTCGAGAAGGTTCTCTCAATCCCTTGATGTTAATTCTCAGCTCATTCTAGGGTTTTTCTGAGTTCTTTGATGCTGAGTCTCAGCTCATTCCAGGATCTTTGTCCCACATTGCCAGGAAGGTCCACACCCCTGGGAGTCATGTCCCACGCAGAGAGGCCCTCCCCCACTTTTTAATTTAATATGCACATCGGAGAATTCTGTTCTTTTTTCACAATACATTTAATTATTAGTAAGTATGCGAATTATAAATTGAGTCAAGTTCATATCAAAGGCACACTAAGCCTAATCAAACGAATAGGGACTATAACAGTTTTCCCTCCTGAGTTTACACCTGCAGAGAATCCCTGAGGATCCTCCCTCAAGGAGAGCTGACATAAGGCCCAGCCTCAGTTTCCTTGGTGGCTGTGTTTTCATGTGGGATGGATGCCGTTGGGGAGGAGAGAGTTTTTTTTACCAGGTACTCCTCTGTTGAATGAAAAATGAGCACTTACCTTGAAGGGGGAAGAGGAAGTCTGCCCCTGATAGTACGTAATTCTCTCTTGGGGAAACAGATTCCTGATGGTGCAATTCTGTAGACGTATAATAGCATTTTTTTTTTAACTCTGGGGTGATGTTGGTATAAACATTGCCATGTCCTAGCTATTGATCTGCTGCTGTGATAATGACATTACCCAATTGAACTTCTGACATTGGAAAACTTCCAGTGGCTGCAATGGCTTTTCTCTTTTATTTCTACAGTGTGGTGCACATCCAGCTGCGGTCTTTATGGAAAAGTGTTGTTTTATAGGAGTCTGCATAAGAGAATGTTAAATCTCTCTTGAGACCTGGTGGCAGGCTCACAAAATGAAGCATCCAGACGTTATGTGGGAGGAGCTTGATTGTGGGTCCCAAAGAGATACAGAACTTCTGAATACTTTGGAGTTGACTTTTCCAGTATTGGCCATGTCAGATAATCCCTCCCCAAGGACTTACTTCCCATAACCATCACTCAAAAGCTGGGGGAAAGAAGGGCTTCAACTAGAAGTCAGAGGTCCAGCAGGGTGGGTGTTCGCTGCTGCTGTGGCCTCACCGTTGACAGAACAGAATGACTGAGATGCAAGGCATGGCATTCTGAGCTCTCAAACTTACATATTTGTTACATCTAAATTACAGACAGTTCCACGGCTGCATTAGAAAAGTGGTCTGTGTGTGAATCATTTCCTAATTCTTCTGAGGGAAAGTTGTGCTATATGAGAATTTAATCCAGCTGAGCAGCCATGGGTGAATGAATGCTTGAGTCCAAGTCTAAATTGACAGTTTCCTTAAAGACAATCCCATGGGTAATGATGCATCTACTAGAATGAATAAATAAAAAATATTGGCAACACCAAGTGTTGACAAGGATGTGCAGTAACTGGAACCCTCATATGTTGCTGATGGGAGGCAAACAGTATGCTGGACAAGTGAAAGGGCAGTTTCTTCTAAAGTTAAGTATATGCTTACCATATGACCCAGCAAATCCACTCCCAGGGTTCTTTTCTGGAGGAATGAAAGCTTCACACATAAAGACCTGCACACAAATGTTTATAGCAACTTTATTCATAATCATTCCAAACTGGAAACAACCCACATGGCCTTCAGCAAGTGAATGGATAAGCGAACCATGGTCCATCCATATCATGGAATGCTACTCCAATGTAAAAAGTAACACACTATTATTATATCCAACAACTTGGAAAACTCTATGGGAATTGTGCTCAGTGATAAAAAGGCAACCCCCAAAGATTTCATTCTATGTGATTCCTTTTATATGACATTCTCTAAAGGGCAAAACCATAGTGACAGAAAGCAGATCAGTGGTTGCCAGGGTTTAGGGCTGGAGGGAAGAGATGTGCCCTGGAATGTTAGCGTGAGGGAGGCTGATGGAGCTTCCTTGTATCCTGGTGGTCACAGTAGTTACCCAAATTTACACGTGTTAAAATTCATCCAACTCTCCACCTAAAAAGGTAGCTTCACCACATGCCATTTTTATACTACCTGTTTATTTTTACTAATTATATGATGTGGGTTTTTCAACATTTTTATTGTGAAATATAACTATACCAAAAAAAGCAATCAATTTCCAAGTACATTGTAACAAGTACTTATAGAAAAGATTTCAAACTCTGGCAGGGAATTCAGTTCCACCATTTCAGGCTCTTCTAGCTGCTCTAAGACATTGGAGATGAAAAGAAATAATATAATGATTCAGCAGTCATAGTCATTTGTTAAATCCTATGTCCTCTGTCATAACTCCTCCTTCTCCTTCACCACATGCCATTTCAACATATAAAATTTAAAAGTTTTAAAAATGTTCTCCTCTAGTGTTGCTACAAAATGTTTACCTCTTATAACTATGCACCTGTATCAAGTGTTTATCTCCTCTCCCACAAGGCAGGCTCTTCTCTCCTCTTCTGTCCTCACCTTGCCTAGTTTCCTAGGCACTATTCCCTATCTGTGTAGACTATTTAAGTCACACTTCTAGCTAAATCGTGAAGAACTCAGAAAGTATGCAAGCAAATTCTATTTTGGCCGACTCTCTGAAGAGAAAGTGATGACAACGAAACATGTAGTTATTCGGCACACACGCACGTATTTAGCTAAAACCTTGACATACATCATCTCATTTAAATCCTCACCATCTCCCAACAAGGTAGACTCATCACTCTTATATTCATGATGAAGAAGCTGAGTATCACACAGAACGGATAAATAATCGAGCTGGCATTTGAACTGCACCCCAAGTTCCCTCTATAGCCATGCTCGGGGTGCACCAAGGAAAAATGGCCTCAGGGTCACTTACCTCGTCTCCTCTGTGTGCAGCACTCATTGGATGAGGAGTCAGAAGAATATTCTTCTATCCCAGCCTGTCTGGGGCGCAGCCACGCTTGTCTGTATTTGAACCTCTATCCCTGCTGGCTCATAGAATCCCCTTCCCTGCTGAGAAGTAGACCACCTCTGTCTGATAGGGAATGTGTGAAAATCGTTGTTAAAGATGCATAAAACAAGGATTTGGGGAGATTTAAGCTACTGCGCAGTGAACACAGATAGCAGGCCTTTATTTGAGGAATGGAAAGAGAAACTGAGCAGGAGTCTCAGCAGCCTAGGTGAAAGGGAAAAGAACATAAAACGAGATGGTCCTGGAAAGGAGGAAGCAGCAGAGTTGCTGTTTGCTTATATAGAAAGTTTTAGGACCCTCTCTAAGCGGACCCACTGCGACTTCTCAGCAGGTTGATGCCTGTCCGTTCCTCCCCCTTCCTGCTTCCAGCCAGCCCAGCAGCATCCGATGTGAAGACGGGCTCCCGGAGATCTTATTTGGGCAGTTTCATTCATGTTTTCAGGGCAGTGTGAAGTTGTGTCCTGGGTGTTTGGAAACAGCTAGTTTGAGATTAAGTTTGCACTCTCGGTGCCCATTACCCCACAAGCTTCTGTACTTCCTCCTCCCCTGAGAGTAAGACAGGCTTGAAGAGGTCCCACAGCTGGCAGGTTCAGAACTAACAAAATTGCTTCCTAAGTCATCTTCAGAGAACCATTTGCTCTACGCCCTTTCTTGCATTGCCAGCGATTCCTTAGCTTAAACCCAGTTTGTGCATGAATTGTCAAAGTTATGTGGAATTGCATCATCTGAAATACAGGTGGGGACCTGAAACTAACCCTCCTCCATTGCACTCACCTTTTCTAACCTGTTGCATTCTGCTCCTAGCACCTGTTTTTCCTACCAGTTTTATAGTTCGTCTGATCTTAATTTTCTCTGAACTGCTTCTTAGATGCACCTGAATCTACCACTAAAACATCAGTGCAAAGAAAGAAAGCTTAGTGAAAAAAATTTTGAGGGCAATAAGTTTTCTGTCTTTCAATTGGCCATTAGGAATTTATTTCCAGTTAAACAAGCTTGGGAAATGTAATTAAACACACGGTTGACTGCTATAACCAAGTGTGCACGCCAGGAAAACAATAGGTTCTTTAAAGATCCTAAGGAATGGCATTCTGCCTCTTCTGTTGGAAACTGTATACACTTCACAATTTTGAGCCTCCTGTGTGCTGCTTCATCTCTTCAATCAAATTATTATATTCCAGAAATATGCATAAGGGAAATGATTCTACACATTTTATGGTGGGTTGTTGCTTGCAGCAGTAATTGAAGTACCTCTTCCACTTATGAAAGTACTAATTTTATTTGTTTTTATTGCTTTTCTAGATGCAATTATTTATTTAGTGTGCTTTGGTTTTATGAAATTACGTTTACTATAGGAACATCATAAAAATGCATGAAAACAACACGTCAGCCAAGCCAGCCTGGTGACCTGTGCGGAGAAACCTAGTGTTATTTTTCATATCCAAACATAATGGAATAACTTAAGAATAAACAGATAATCTGCACTAGAAAACAATGCAATTTCAAGGTAATGTGATAAAACACCTGGACAATCTGATTTCAGAAATCTTGGTCCTAAAATTTACATGCGTTGGGGTTTGTGCGCTTATTTGGAGACACATGGCATTTCTAAATGGAATCATAACATGAAATGTAATTAAACCGAAAGGCAAGCTGTAAAACGGGGTTTGTCGGCTGGTAAGATATGGAGGACCAAGAAGCAGTGTAAAGACTTTTGGTGTCAAAAGACAAGCAGAGGGCTCTCATTCCTATCTCCTCCCTTCGCTCTGAAATTTAAAAATGGCTAGACAATTTACGAAGATCGCTGGACAGTCATCCCTAACCTGGCTCTCTGGGGTCCTTTACATACTCTCTGCCTTTTGCTTTCTGTCCTATTTTGGTGTCCCATCTCAAAAGCAGAGGTTTTTTTATTTTTGCTTTTGGCATGCTTTTGACAAAACTTTAGTTGAATGTCGATGGTTTTTTCATCTTCCATTTCTGGGACATAACCAAGGTGTCTTTATTTGCCTGAGCTGCTATCACAAGGACCACGCAATGGGTTGGGTTAAAGAGTGGGAACCTGTTGGCTCATGGTTTAAATGAGTTCAAGAGTTCCCCACTAGGGATCCTGTGAGCCAGAAGGGATAGAGGTTCAAACACAGACAGGTGTTGCTGCATCAAAGGCAGGCTGGGATAGAAGAATATTCTTCTGACTCCTCATCCAATGGCTCATGGTTTTGAGGCCAGAGATCCAAATCAAGAGATTGGCCCAAATGTGCTGTCTCCTGGGGTTGGCTGCATCCTGGTGCTGGCTGCCAGCTGTCTTTGGGATTCCTTGGCTTGCGTCTTTGCCTCCTATCCTATGGTGACGTCCTCTCCTTTCCAGCTTCTGTGACTTCTGGATCTTCTTTCTAAGGCCTCCAAGAACCCAGATTAAGACCCCACCACATCAGTGGAGTCCCAGCTTAACTAAAAATAATGTCATCAAGAGGTCCTACTTACAATGGGTTCATACCCACAAGGATGTGGGTTAAGATAAAGAAAATATTTTTTCTGGGGTATATAATTCAACCTGCTGCATGAGTATAGGCATGAAAAATCCACACAAAACAATAACAACAACCCCCCCCCAAAAAAAACCCACAAAAAACCACCCTAATTCTAAAATCCCAGTTTGAAGAATGGACCACTTACATGAAAGGTATCTTTTTATGACTATAATGACCAACTTTTACTTTTCATGGGTTAAAATTAATTTACGTGCTATTTAAATAACATGTGCTTACCACAAAATTTCAAAGGTACCAAAAAAATGTATATGATAAAGGTTATAAAGATTTCCCTATTTTTCAATTGCCCTTTGATATTTTTAGAGAATATTTTGCTGGCTATGGAATGAAAATGTACTTATCTTTTTTTTTATTGCTTCTGCATTTTGTATCATACTTTAAAATAATTTTCATAGTCTGAGGTTATTTTAAAAATTTCCCCACCTGTTCTTCCAATACTTTTACAGGTTTATTTTCCACATTTAAAATTTGAAGTCATCTGGGTTGCAAAGAGTGATGTAATGTGGCTTTAATCTTTTCCAATATGGCTACCCAAGTTTCCCAATACCATTTATTGAGAAATAGTATTTGGGTCAATTTCTGGACTTTCCTGTCAGTCACATTCATATGTATGTCTGTTCATCTGCCAGTACCATGATATTTTCATTATTACAGTTTATACTTTAAATATTTTTTAATATTTCAAGCATATACTTTAAACATGTTAATAAAATATACATCTCTGACTACCTTGTTAAAAATTTTTAATAAAAATGTTATTAATTTTATTAAATATAATATATATTATATTTAAAAATTAATATTATATTTATAATATTATATTTAATAAAATATATATTAAATATATTATATTTAATATATATTTAATATATATTATAAATTTTATTAAATACCTTTCCAGCATCTGATTTTTTTCTCTTTTGCTTTTTCTCTTTTGCTTTTATCTATTAGTATAATTCTATTGAGAATTATACTAATAGATTTTTCTAATATTGGACCATCTTTCCATTCCTGGAATAAATTCAACTTAAAGATGATTACCCTTTAAAGTGCTCCTTCATTCTCTCTGAGAAATTTCATTTAAAATTTGTATTAATATAGGAATTTCTCCAAAATGAGAACGTTTTCTTCTTTTTTACACTCTGGAGCAATCTAATGACATTGGAATTAGCTATACCTTAAAGAAATTTCTTTTAGAAACTCTTTTATAAAATTACCTGGATCTGGTGCTCATGAGAGAGAAATCTTTTTTCCTTTTTTTCTTTCATTTTAATTAGTACATTAAGATTTTCTGTAGTTAATGTTCATAATTTAAATTTTTCTACAATGTGATCTATTTTATCCTTTATTCCAAATATTTTTGCATGGAATTGAGCAAGTGAACTCTTAAAAAATTTTAAAATCTCCTTCATTTCATTACATCCCCCTTCTTGCTTTTTATTTCATTTGTTTATATGTTTTCCTTTATTTCTTCATTAGTCTTATTGGTTTCCAAGCACCAAGCTTCTGGATATTTTTATTAATTCTACTGTTGCTCTGTTTTCTTATTCATATAGTCTGGTTTAATTTTTACTGGTTTTTATTTCTGGTTTTCTTTTATAATTTTTGTTCTTTTCTCTAACTTCTTGAATTAGAGGTTTAACCCATTTAATTCATATTGTTTATGACTTTTTTTCTGGGTACCACTTGAGCCACATTCTTTAGGTTCTAGTAAGTAACATGTTCTTAAGCATTATCTTCAAGATATTTTGCAATTTTAGTTTCATACAGGTTAGATTATTTTTAAAAAATCCAGGTGATAGTTTTAATTTTCTACTTTGGTTATTAATGTCTAGGGGTTTTGTTTGTGTCTGTCTCTATCTTTATTTTGTTCCTTTGATCAGAGTTACATTATTTTTGCTTGTCTGGACTGAAGTCTTCTTTGTGGCCTAATTAATCTTTTTTTGTCTGTGTGAGTGTTCTGTGACAATTTGAAAATAAATTATAGGGTCTCTGGGCATAATGCTCTCTATAAGACAATGGGATCTCTTTTATTATGTTGTTTATGTCCTCTAATCTCTTTTCTATCTATCTTTGCTTATTTGCATTGACCCGTTTTGCCCTTTGAAGTCCCAAAATGCATGCTTGATGAAGAATGATGGAACATTCTCTGTGTTCAGCAGAATTGTGTTCGGTTTTGTCTTATAGCCGAAGATCGCTGAGGAAAACTTGACTTATGCTGAGCTGGAACTGATTAAGCCCCAGCAGTCTGCCAAAGGCCTGCCCACCGGCACCGTCTACGCCCAGATCCTTTTTGAGGAAAACAAGCTCTAACACCGCATCTCCTGCAGAGGTTCTCCTTAATACTTATTTATGAACCTTGGAAACAAAGTCCTTATTTTTGTATTTTCACTTGTGCCTTCTGTGTGGTGGGGAGCCCCTTTTCACCAGCATTCCAGGTGCCTTAAAAGAGGTAAGAGGTTGTCCTCCACAAAAAAATAAACAAATAATGAAAGTAAGGGCCGTAGCCCTTGAACGAATCTCCCAGGACAGGATTTTTCTGGACCTGAGTCTTGAGCAGTGAAGACTCTGGTTCTGAGAATACCTCAAGGAGATTTTTCTGCTGAGCCAAACCCCTTCTACATTTTCTTCTTTCCCTTTTTTCTTGTAATCTTTTGAAAATCTGAATTTTAATCTTCCTGTAGGTGTGGCATCAAGCTCATAGTATATAGGTAGAGGAAATGCCATTATAGGCCAAAGTGCAAGACGGTAGATAAGTAGTAATTGGTTTTCGGTGACATTGCTAGGTTTCCAGAAGCAAAGTGAAATGGTTAGTGCAAGCAGTCATTTAGATAACATCTCTTGTTTTAAATAGATGCACTGGCCCTGGCGATTTAAGGGCAGGGAGGCAGATTGTGGGGGATGTCTGGGATCTAAGATGGCGGTGAAGTGTCTCTGACTACCATTGTACCTATTTCCCCATCCATCATTATCCCAGGCCACAGGACAAATACAGCATCCTTCTGCAAGGCCTTCCATCCCTACGACGGAGTGGACTTATAGTAGTAGTAATACTTAACAGTCTACGAGAAGTTTTTACTCACCTTTTTCCAAAGGAGCATAGGCATTGAGCCCATCCACCGACACACTTGAGCAAGTGGGTCTCTTCAAATTGTGATGAGGTTAGGCAGCTCTGATGGATTTCCAACTGCTTACAGAGCAAAGGCTTTTGCCTAGTTCCCTTGGGGTAGGAGACTAGAAAGTTACAAGTCAAACTGGAAAAAAATATATCCTGAAAACCCTACTGCACCAACATGTCTTACCCACCTCAGCTTGGGATGTGAATTCTAATGAGTGTTTGGGGGAGGGAGAGGCAGGAGTTCATGAAGTCTAAATACACATGGAAGTTGCTCTGTGGACTTGTAAGACACACAGGAATCTTGGATTCACTGAAGGCAGATCCATCCTGGACAAACATCCTATAAACTGTGTTCTTAAAGCTATTTCTTGATGTGGAGGTTATTTACTGCACACTATGGAAACTGTTTGGCTATGTAACGGACCGTGTATATATGGTAAATGATATTTTTGAAACACAGCCTTGGGCTTTAATTGCATCCTGCTGGAGAGCTGTGTGATCTCAGTTGAGTTTTTCCTACCTTAATAACTTCAGATTCCATGTTTATACAGAAGAAAGGTGACATAAGCGCTCATAGAATTCATGAGGGTTAAATGGGATAATGTACATCTCAGCATTCTGGATTGTATATATTGCTACACAAATGCACTGTGTTGACGTTCATGCTAAGCCAGCTGTATTTTCAACATGAAAATGTCCTTGCTATTTGTCTTTCAGTGCAATAGTTTGAAAAGTAGATCTGTGTCTACAAACTCCCGAAGTCCCGTGATGGTTTATGAGTGTCTCCTGTGGTTTATTGGAGAGGGTCCAGATTGGGAGCAGGTAGTGATTTTCCAGAAGTAAAAATGGTCTGCCTTAATAAAAAGCATATACGCATCCTCTGGCCTACGGTTGTGCCTCATTCCTTCCTTCACTGCCAGAAGAAAGACTGAAAGAACTCACTGAAAGCCCCCAGAACATCTCTTTGGGAGGACAGGATTTATGGCTGTTACACCATTCATATCATAATTATCATAGTATCTTAAAAAAAATTCATCATGGCAAATTTCTAATGTTTGTATACTATTTCATGGGAGAAGTGTGATTTTCCTAACTTACATGGAAGAGCCCTATGGGCTGGTGGGTTCCCGGGTACAAGGTGGGAATGGGGAGTAGGGCATGTGACGAGGAGATGGTGGGGAGAGGGGAACACGGTAGGAAGCAATGTCTTAGTCTGCAAGCCCCTGAAGATCTAAATGGTACTTCAGTTACTTCCCCTAAGCCATACCCTTAAATCCAGTGGAAACCTAAGGTCATCACATATGGAAGTCAGTACACCTATCTGAGAAGAGCAAATGCTTCCACTACTGTCAGAGTCTAATGATAGCATTGTTAGAGATTCAAGTCAGCCTCTTCCTCCCAAACTCTGGCTATGACCACGGAAATCCACACCAAGGTGTGTGAATAGGGGTCCAGCTGACATAGGATGCAAAGAGACGACATGACCATCATCTCCTGCTGAACATGCTTCCAAAGGGACTTAAGCAAACTACTGGCAACATCTGAGCAGAGCCTGATCCCCTGCTGTCTCCAGAAGCAAACCACCCCAGCTCTGTTCAGAGCTGGAAGCAGTGTATGATTTGTACCTGGTGCTTCTGTGGGGTGATGTTATAGACGTAATAAGCTTGAGAATGGGTCTACTCATTCATTCTCCATGTAAGACACCACTGACCAAGTAGTGACATTTCTAAAGATAAGGAGGAACATGCATCAAGTGAGTTTTTGAATGACAGGTGACATGCAAATAGAAATTAGGAAAATGGTTCCATTTGTTTTTACTATAAGGCATTCATGGGAGCAAATATATATGAGTAATTTTCCAAAAGGACGATTGCTTATATATTGAAATAAGGTTAAAACAAATAGGAATCTATTGCTGAAAATGCAGTGATTTCCTGCAGGCATAGTTCAGTGATTTCAGATTTGGTGGTGAATTTTGGCCAGGCCATTGCAGGCTGTGGACTCATTGCAGGAAGCGAGGAGTATAAAGTGGTCTCCCACCTGAATGAAACTAATCTGCCAAGTCAAAGCCCCAGGTCCTACACTCAAGCAGCTGTGGTTAGAGGAGAGTGCTGGGAAATCTTTGGGATTACTGCCGCATGAAGGAAAGAGTTATGCCTCTGTTAGCTCATATGGCAAATAAGAAAGAGCCAGGCCTGCCACTACTGATACTTGTTGGATTGAGAATGACATGGGGACTCCGTGTTTTTTAGTGTAGAGTCATCTGGGTTGGCCCGCCCATTCAAAAGCCAAAAGAGACACACACAGTAAAAGCATTCAAGTGGTTCCGTCTTTTAGGCACTACTCACATCTCTGCTCGTTGCCCAGCCCTTGCCTCTAGTATGGCTGACTGTAGACTAAACTGGGCTAACTATGAGCTCCATTGCACATTGAGTCTTGTGCCTGTAGCAGACGTATTCAAGCCTGGATTTGTATTCTTGTGGGTGTGAAAGCACTTGAAAAGAGGATCTTTGAAGATGCTATTGTTGGTTAAGGTGGGGACTCATGTTTGGCTGGCATCTTTGAAGGTCCTATCATTTAGATGAGGCCCATTGAATCAGGATGAGCTTTAAGTTGTATGATTGGAGTCCTCAAAAGGCAGAAGAAAGTCAAAGGCAGTTATAAGAAGCCATAAGTCAATGGAAATGAGAGGACACAAGGAGAAAGAGAGATCACTATGTGACAGAGGCAGAGAAGCCAGCTAAGGAGCCCCAAGGGTGGCGGCCAGTATGCCTTAGAATGCTACAGACTCAGGGGTAGAGCATGGACTCCTAGCTCCAAAACTATAAGACAATAAATTCTCATTGTTTAGCTCAGCCAATGTGTGATATTGGTCGCATAATTTCAGGCAAATGAAGACAAACCCCATACCCCAGGTCACAAAAATGGTCCAAAGCATGTATCTTGGGCAGCTAAGCTGTAATGCTCTATATCAGCTCTGCCTACAGCCACATCTCCTGCAAGTAGAAAATACGCCAAGAATGAAGGAGACAGTGAAAGAGGGGCAGGGAGAATGTCCTAGAAGCACAGAATATGAGCTCCTGGCCCTCAAAATCCACCTGACACTTCTCATCCCTTCAGATCTTCCTTTGATTCAGTCAACTGCCCCATTATCCCATTAGTCAGTTCACAACAGAAAAAATTCTGACCAATATGCTATCAACTTACCTCCTAGCACAGGAAGGAAAAGGGTTGTACTGCATACTGTTATCCTAGGACCCCACTGCTATCATTGTCAATGATTACACTTGAAACCATAAGCTCCTGCAGTACTCTGGGGCTTAGGGCACCTACTCAAGGCTCTGAAGAAGCCTTTCTCAATGACGGGAAACTGTCAAATCTACGAACGCTCTCTGCAAGTCAGGGAACTCTTCAGGTTTGGGGTAAAGACACAGTAGGCTGAAGCAGTAATGAGAGATGTTAGTGGCAGTGAGCAGAGGGGCACAGGGTAGGGACTCCATGAGCCCTGTCACCGTCACAGTGTGCATGTCAGAGGGAGCTTTTTTTGCTTGAGCTCTGAGGTTTAAGCCAGCTTCTACATACAGCTGATATCTTGCTATGCTCCCTCCGTAGGAAACTGGGGTCAGAGAGTGACTCTGCTCTGCTCCATTTGAAGAAATTCATGGTTCGGGAGAAGGGTCTGTGTCCGGGCATGGATGTACTGAGCAGGAGTTATAGTGGAATAACTAGATGGTTAAGGCACTTATCATAAACTTTAAGATTTGTGTGCACAATTATCCTGGGATCTTGGTAAAGTGTAGATCCTGGTTCTGCAAGTCTGAATGGGGACTGAGATTTCTGCACTTCTTGCTAGCTCCCAGAGAATACCCAGGTGGCTAGCACTCGGACCACACTTTGAGTAGCGAGGATGGAACTGTAGGAGATACAGATCAGGAGCTCATCAGGGAGATAGGGTTTGGTCACAGATAAAGCTCTGAACATGGGCAACATCCCCCGGGAGAGGCTGCCCCAAGAGGAGAGGTCGGTGCAGGCTTGAGCTATGGGGCACTTATGCTGGTGGTGCAGAAGTGTACGCGGAACTTTGCAGGAGCTCAGGAAGGAGCCATCGGAGAAATAGAGAGCCAGAAGAGAACTGCATCTGGGAGCTTCCTGGGAGAGGATGGGTTCAGCAGCAGTGTGAGCTCTCCAGATGTCACGCAGGAAGAGCATGTGCCTTTGCTCACTCTAAATTAACTGTGCAGTTCACATTTTTTAAAAAATGGCTTATTTTGCTGGGGAAAAAGAAATCCCTAAGTGCCCAAGGCAAAAGGACTTTGGTGCTGAGCTGTGTCTGATCTGCCCTGTATATGTTTTCCAAAGCTATCAGTGTATTTTCATAGGGCAGCGATTTGGAGGAGGCTCTTGGTTAGTAAAGAGGGTGGGAAGTGGGGACTGATGTGGTCATTTTCTGCTCCTTCTGTTGTCACTGATAAAAGTGACTTGGTGCCTGCTTCCTACCAAACACAGCTCAGTTACCTCCACACTAATGTAGTGTCTGATTGTTCAGTGTTAATCCTGTATCCTATAGTTTTAAATAGAATTAGAGATGTTTACAGCTTCGATTATATGCACTTTGTTCTTTCACATTAAACTTTATTACAGGTGTCTTCCATCTGCAAACAAGAGAAAAGCTCATTAGTAGCAGGTCTGTTGGGGGACAAGGGGCTGTGACTGCTGCTGAAGGGACTAGTATTTTACCTTATGGCTGCTTTCTAGCTGGTGGGGGCTATTAAGTGTGATTGCTTCCTATTTATGAGTATGATTAGAACCGCAGACTCCAGGGTCTATGGATTGACCTTAGGGAATCCATGAACACCGGGGAATTTTATACAAAACCTGTTGTGTTTGAGGGTCTGCTGCTCTCTTCAATTTTCTGAGGGCATCCATGATCCACAAAATTTTGGACCTTTAGAGACACTACCCCAGGGTACTAACTGCAAGGGCCCATACAAGAGCATTGTAATGAGGCTTGTTACTTGACAGATGGAGATACCAAGAAGACAGAGGGGCCTGCTAGCTGGTGGCAGAGCCAGGTTGGAACCCAGGCTCTTGTCTCCCAGCCCGGCAACCTTCCCAACTCCCCCCATGCATCCCAACCCACCAACTCTGACCCCCAGGAATCACATCTGTCCCACTCTTACCTACTGGCTGGGTGAATTATGGCCTCTACTGGAGCTTGTCTTTGGCTCAGGTAAGGATTTGGGCTTCCCAGTGTTCCCTCTTGTTCCCTTTCCTTTCTCAGCCTCCTGCAGTTCCCCTGTTTTCATGGTACCCCAGTTCTAAATGCCCTGACTGTACTCTCTCCACCATCTCATGGCCAATTTAGAATTCTTCAAAGTTTCTTGTTCCTGATCCTACTCCTCATCTTCCACTTCTGAATTATATTTCCTGGGTCTTCAGGAGTCTCCTTTACTAGTTACCCCCTCTTTTTTTTCCTATGTTCAACTTCTCCTTCAGACTCTAAAGTGATTTGTATTTCTCTCTCTGACAGACCATCTTTCAAGCCACATTCCCTTCTTGCTACACTTCTCTACAAAGTTGGGAGTCTACACTTCTGCTGCATGCCACTCATTTCTTATCTGTCTGCTGGCTGCATTTGTTTCCCCATCCTCTGAACACAGCTCTGCCCAAGGCTCTTGGAAACTTCTGGTTTCCCGGAACAGGGACCATTGCTGATTAGTACGTTTCCATTGCTGAGAAAATGACATTATTCTCTGCACCATTTGACACAGTTGACCATTCTTTCTTGGAAACTGATCCCCTGACTTTTATGACACCCTTTGCCAAATTCTGCTTCATGGTCTGCTGCACGATCTCCTTTCTTGGTATTCATTCTTTCACTCAGTCCTCCAATGATGGTGTTCTAAAAGCTCCATCCTTCTCTCTTTCTCTTTGTACCCACACCTGTTTTTCTGACCACCATCTACCTGCCTCCCAGGGACTCCACTTCTATAGATCCAATGTAGACCCTTCTCCTGAGCTCCACAGCTACACCTGACCAGTCCCCCAGAGCATCCCATATGCCTCTAAAACACAAACGACCAATTGTGGATATGTCAGGAATACCCCTCAATACCTAAGTCATCCTGGTTAAGGACACCACCCTTCATCCATAACTAAAGCTGGAAACCTGGACTGGAAAATCAAGATTTAGGTCATTATCAGAAGAAGCAGAGTGACGGCTGAATTTATTGGAAAATAAAGACTCCAGGTTGGGCGCATTTTCTCTATTATCTCATGAAGATGAAGTTACTTCTGTCATATTTTGAGGATGAAGAAGTAGAGGTTCGGAGAATGCAGCCCGCTTGCCCACAATGGCAGAATCTGGAAACCTATTGCTATATCTCCAGAACATTGCCAGGACCTCCCTCCCCCTTCATTCATGCCACTCCTGCTTTCCATCAGTCCTGTCCATCTCTATTATGGACCAGTGGGCTAACCCCTGCTCCTGCCATCTAATCCATCCTCCCAAATCCTGCAGACTGGACGAGCTTCTCCCCCTGCCTAAAAGCCTCCTCCCAACTGCCCACAGAGAAAAATTATTCGCCCAAACATCCCTAAATTCTGGAATTTTTCCTGCTCTCATGCCCAGTGAAGAGACCTTGGTGGCCTGATTACTTTTAGGTTGTATGTGTTCTCTTTATTTTGACAGATTGCAAATTTTGCACATAATCATTTGGCTTGTTCCAGATAGCTGAGTAAAAATGGACACCATTGCTAATTTACAAACTCTTCCTGTCCATCATCAGAGAAGCCTGAGGAGGTGCAGGTGAGCTTGACGCGATAGCTGGGGATAAGTACATTGGCAGCCTATGATGGGCGGCTGGAAGGTGTGTCAGTGAAGGATTAAGGCCAGGCTTTGGGACTGCTTGAGTTAACAGACATGGGCATGGCGGTGCCACACTGTTTCTTTGCCTCTCCTCCTAGACCGTGACCTTACTTCTTTCGTTGGCCAACTCTGAACACCAACCACACTACTTGGTATTGACAGCACCATCTAGTGGCCATTACTGGGACCTTGAAGACCTCATTGGTTTCTACCAGTTCTGTATGTGGTCTTAATCTACTCCATTCCTTCAGAGCTCAGTTATTTCTGTCTCAAGTGGCTCCCTTAACTTTCTACAAGTTCTCATCCTAATCCAACCTTGGTCCAAATTGCTCTCTTTCTCTTCTTATGACATTCTCTCCCTTCCTCCCTCTCCCCTGTTCCTTCATTTCATTTACAAGTAAAATGATATGCTATGTGCTATAAGCCAATGAAGTGTGGCTACGCCATTCTGTCTGCTTCAGGAAACAGAGCCAGGATTAGAGACCCCAAATGGAATTAAATGTCTGGGAGTTATTTCTCTTCACATGCAATTTGTTTTCTTTTCCTTAAGTCATGGTTTTTCTCTGTGGAAACTCAGTAACATAAGCATTGGATTTAGAGTCAGAAGCTATGGGTCCAAATCCTGAGTTTGCCTTTTAATTGCTGGGCATCTCGGAGAGGCCCTTTGGATGATCTGGCCAACAATTGCCCTGTTTGAGAAATACCCAAGGCTATCCGGATTTAGAGAGTTATCACCGAGAGGCTTTCCTGTGCAGAATGACTCTTCTGCCAGGGGAAGGGGTGGACTGGGTTCATCTGCGTGAACCCTAGACAAGAGACTCAGGAGACAGCAGGTGTGAGGATGGCTGTAGGAGTGGGCAGGGCATGTGCAGGGCTAAGAGGGGGCTCCCCCGCAGGAAGAGTCACCCACAGGCCCAGGTGCTCATCATGATAAGCCAAGCACCAAGGGATGACTTGCCCATCAGCTTGTTCTCAGATAATACTGGGGGTAAAATGTCTGCTAATATTTATCCCACCTGTGTGGATTCAGGGAGAGTACCTTGCCTGGGACAAGGGAAGCACTTTGGGAAGGTAAGTTCCTTTCCTGGTTCCCCAGGAGCTTTGCTGACCCCTAACAATCAGTCTCAAGTTTCTGTTATATGCTTCCCTAGCACTGCCTTTCTCCTTCAGCCTGTTCTCCCTGAGTGAATAAGGGAGTTAAACGACAGCCTTCTGCTCTCCTGGACACAGTGAGACTCCATTGAGGTCCAAGCCTTATCTGCTTTGTCTATTAGGATATGCTGGGAGCCATGGTAGAACCTAATACATATTTGTTTCTCAGTACTCACAAATGCAATGAAAGTGGCTGTCTGTGAAGGAGCTTTGAAAACTAAAACACACCCACAACACACATGTAAGGATTTTCTTCCTATAGGGATTTTTTTTCTCCCTAAGGGCATCCAAATCCTCCGCCCCAAACCACATTGATCAGAGCTTCCACAACTCAGCAGAAAGGCATTGCTATATTTATCCTGTTGGCAGCCCCTCTGCCAGTTTCCATCAAAGACCAGCCTGAAATAACACTCTGGTCCTGGGGTGGGGGGAGGTCACACAGCTGCAGCCACTGGCAGCACTCTCCGCCTGTGGTCAGCGCTGGAGTGGTCTTGATGGGTGTCCTGGGGTGTCCACCCCTCAGGGCCTGCAGAGGCCTCCGCCTCCTGCATGAGAATGAGAAGGAGTTGGTGTGGGTTTCAGAGATGCACTATGAGTACTTGAGTGCTGGACCTGAGGCCAGCTCAGGACGGCACTGACTCAGAGCTCCCTGCAGTGTCCACAGCCGCCTCACTGAGAAGACGACAGCTGAGTTCTTGGGTCTGGGGTTAAAGCACTTGGCCTTCTAAGAAGATACCTGGCCACAGTAACTAGACAATTTCAGACCAATGTATACAGGTGTGAGTGGGGAAAAAAGACAATATTTTGTGTCCCCAGATAAAATAAATTATTAACAGTAGCCTAATACGTAAATTTCTTACAGTTTATGAAACATGTTCAAGTTGTCTTGTATTTTTCTCCAAATTTGACATGTATTTTTTTAATGAGGAAAGGCCAGTGGATGGTCTAATTTCGAATCACTCAAGCCCTTCTTAGCTATTAAAAAAAAAAGTGGGATGGAGGGTGTGATGGTGGCTCAGTGGCAGAATTCTCGCCGGCCATGCTGAAGACCCAGGTTTGAGTTCCAATGCCTCCCCATTCAAACAAAAAGAAAAAAAACTGGGGGCATCCCCCACAGCTTCCTTACACCCCCAGGCCAGGCCTATCTCACTTGCATCCCTGATCCCTGTCAAGGTGACTTTTATACTCCAGTGATACTACTTCACCATCTGCCTATCCTGCTCTAGATTGATAATGTTCACCCAGGCCCAGAATTTACCTCTGAATACCTTAGTGTAACTCAACTTTGCATGAACCGACATCTTGCAGCAAAAGGAAATGGAACATACCAACAAGGATGAGTCCATGTAAGGCAAACATATAACGGATGACTTTGCACCCATCATCTGAGCTCTCCAATAATGCTGCTGTGAATGGTCTGCAGTCATCCCCCCACCAGGGGCTTTCTAAGAGGCTCTCTGTCATTCCCCAGCACAGGGACCCTCACCAAGTGTTTGATAAATACGCACTGGCTGATCATCATTACCCTTTATCCCCTCCCTAGGCTAGGGTGTCCCAGCTTGTTCGCTCAGATGAAGATGCTCTTGGAGGTCAAGTTTCTCTTTGAGGGACATTTAATCATTGTTATTTATTTTATATTAAATTTATGATAACCAAGGATAAATTTAGTACCTAATTAGATTCTAAGTCAGGTATCTATTTTGTAATTTAAAACATTCTATTTCTTTAACTCAGTAATTTGGGGAGGGGTGAGGTGGTTTGAGTCGGGTTTGGTAACACACCACAATGATTAGTTTTTATAGTGAGACATTCTGGTCATATTTGCAGACATAGTTCATGATCTATACTTCACCTTGCAGGAATGCCACGTGACTGATGAGGGTGAAGAGGTTTGGGGGTCCCGTCCAGGGTAGGCCGGCACCCCCATCAGGTCTCAGTGTGGTGGGCATCGGCTCCCCTGTAAATCAGCACTTAAGCACAACCCAGCCTCCATCCCAGGAACTGATGGTCTAAGCACAACCATCCTGACTAGCTCAGCTTCGGCTGCTCCTGTTTCTGTCTTTTGAAAGGAGTCCTAAATGCATGAGGACTCAACAGGTTGGGAAAGGTTAAGGACCTGGTAGAAGGGAAAAAAAATTCTGTGAGCTGTGGGGAGGCAGAGTTAAGGAATTGTAGGCACTGGTGTGACATAAAGAATTCTGGAGGTTTAAAGTACTAAACATAACCGCCTTCTTACTCTTTCCAACATCTTAATGTCTTTAAGTTCCAGGTTTCTCATATCTGAATTGGAGAGGCTTCCTCTGGGGATGGTGACAAGGCCAACATCAAGCTGTGTAGTAAAGGGTTAACTCACTGCCTAGAACATCCTAAGTGCTCAGTCCATGGCGGTCCAGCCCACCGGCCACACACTTGCTTCTTGGCTGCAGATGGCTGACCTCAGGCCTGAATTTCATCATCAGCAATATTCTGGCAATACTTGAAGACAGTGTGAGGATGAAGTTAGAATGTGTACAAGGTGTCTGCTTTTACATATGTGAGTTACCAGTTGACCAGATGACTCTCCTGAGGCTGGCTGGGACTCTGGGTGGTGAAGGCTCGGCTGTGTTTTCCTCGGAGCTGATGTGTCTTAATGGCTGAGCCTGTGCCGGGGTGGGGGCTGTGGGTGGGAGTCTCCCCAGCAGGTCTCTGCTGAAGCAATACTAATTGTGCCAGAGAGAACGGCTCACTAGAGTGGAAAATAGTCCTCATATATCTAGCTGAGGACGATAATGACCTTTTAAATAACAGAAGCAATTTTACTTCAATACCTCAATTACTCTGAACTCTCAAATGTCAAAGTGCTTGGCACTTTCCAAACAGCTTAATATAGACATTTATAGCACTTAGACACAGCTAGTTTCTTATCTAACCTAATTAGGTGTTGTACAGGAAATGGTGAAGCTCACAATCTGCGTTGTTTTTTACAGCAATCCCTGCACACGACCCTGGGTTCTGGCAGCTGGAATTTGGAGTGGAGGCTGCTGCTGTTCTGGGAAAGAATCATGAGCTGTTCCCTGCCGGGGGCCTGACCTCAAGCCAAACAGGAAGAGGAGGTTTGAAGTTGGCCTCTTGGTTCATCTCAATAGCACTGTGTCCTCAGGCACGTGTCAGCTCCCCACTGTGTGAGGCAAAGGGCCCCTGGAATGCAGAGTGCAAGTGGGAGGGCACCTGTACCTTGTAAGGCAAAGCTAACTTACCTTCCCAGGATGTGAGATGCTGGGAGGCCAGTACATCTTGGCTTAGCCAGACAGGCACCTCCTCTTACCTTTGCTAGAGGCTGCCCTTCCCTCTCCGTGTTCGCAGACCAGAGGCCCCTGGGGTCACCCTGTGTGATGTACTCTTTGGGATCTACCTCCACCTCCATTGCCACTCCAACCTCGTCTCTCCTCCTTGTTACTCTGTTCAGTTGTTCCCTAGCCATTTCTCTGTACGGACATACTCCTGCTTCAGGGACCTGGGCTTGTCCCCATGCCTGTCACATTCTCACCCATAGTTTTGACATGACACTCCCTCACTTATACGCAGCCTTCAAATGTCACCATATTGGTGAGACCTCCTCCCACCGTCCTATCACAAATTTCACCTCCCCAATACTTTCTTGTCCCTTCCTCCTTGTTTTCTATATTTTTTCTCATTAGAGAAAACTTACTGTTGTCTCCAAAGTAGGATGCGGGCGCCCCATGAGCTGGGAGTTCTGACTGTTATTCACTGAACATCTCCAGTGTTTGGTCCAGTGCTGGCACATAGTAATGCCTCGTGTGTATTTTTCAATGTAAGGTGGGTGGTCGTATGGACGGAAGGCTGCAAAAACAGGTCCAGCTCCAGGCTGGAGTGTCTGTGGAGAGGATGGGCAGGTCCACAACTCTGGGCCGATTCCATTTGATGGCTGGGCAGAGACCATGCTCTGGAACACTGTGACAAGTGCCAGGCTGATGGCATCTCTTGCATTGCATTCTGTGTAGTTTACCACTCTTAAAAACTGTGGCGTGGGTATGATTATTGATATTTCACAGAGTTGGAAACTGAGGCTCAGAGATATTATGCAAAATCTCACGCTTTCTTTGGCTGATGAAGGGCAGGTCAGGAGCAGAAGCCCCAGACCCCTCTTCTAAAGCCACATCTTAAACAAGGCTCAGTGTTCTTGGCCATCAGTTTCTGGGAACCTTCCTTTCTGTTTTTCCTCCCTTCCCTCCCTCCCTCCCTGCCTGCCTCCTCTTTCCCTCCCTCCTTCCCTTCCTTCTATACACTTCTGGGAACGCCTCATGGGGCCAGCTCCTGCCAGGCAGTTCAGACAGAGATCAAGAAGCAGGCTGCTGTCTCTGACCTTGAAAACCTCACAGATGCTCAGGGAGTTGGCAGGAAATGGGCGATTTCATTCCAGTGTGTTAGTCTGGGACAGAGGCAGCATGGGGTGATGGAGAGCCAAGGAAGAATCCAGCAGGGGTTGGCTGGTGCTTTGGGGCAGGCCCTCCCCTCCCTGGAACCCTCTTCTCCTGCAACCCAGATGGGATAAAAGGCTCTCCTTGGGGTCTTTCAGGAAGAGGAGGAGCAAAGACTTATACCCCTCACTGCCCCCCCGCCACAGGCTGCCACTTCCCCCTGCCCCAGGGGCACACCTGAGTGAGCCTGGTCCTGAAATAGCTATTTTCAGTCTATTTCATAGCAGTGCATCAGCTCTTCAGAGATGGAGACGTCAGGGGCTGGAACAGAGAGGGCCATGTCACAGGGAGAGGACACTGGAGCTGGGTGTGTCTCCCAGGATACTCAAGACATAGCATGCTGTCGTGATGTGTGGGATGGAGTGGTGGACTCAGCCCAAATCCAGGCCATTTGCACTTGGATGTGACCCTTAGCCTTGCTGAGCCTCAGTTTCCTTAACCATGCAATAGGAGGATTGAATGAAGGACTCTGCATCTGGACCCCTTTGCATGTCCCCTTCTCTCACCAGCCATCCCTCACTGCCCATCTCCAGTGTCCCCTGACCTCCCTTCTTGTAGGAAACCAACTCCTTCATGGCACTTGTCACTGCCTGTAATCTTGGGTTTTTCCTTGTCTTCCTCCACAACTGTACACTCCCGAGGGCAGAGACTCTGTCTGTTGTGTTCATTGTTGTATCCTGGCACCTAGAATAGTAAAGGCTTGATAAATAATCATGAATAAATATGGAATGAATTTGTAAGATGAATGACATATGGAATCACTCCAGGGAATTGTTTAGGGATTCTTGCAATTCCCTTATTGATTCTAAAGAGGCCTGGGCCCAGAGAACAGTAGCCTTCTCTGCATTTCTCAATCCTGAGGTGCTAGTCCAGTGTTTGGGAATTAAAATGAGATGTGGATTTAATCCTGAAGCACTCTGCAAAAACAAAGCAATAGGAAATGATGGGGTCTGTTACAAATTGAATATGCTACATCTATTAGCCAGAAAATAGCCAATAGGAGATATCTGTAAATATTATAATTTTTTAAAGAAGAATTGTCTCATGAAACAGTGTGGATGGGCAAGTCCAAGCTTCACACAGCACACCACAGCTGGGAACTCTGGTGAAGGTTTCAGATGAATTTCCAAAGAGAAGCTGCCTGACTGAAGTGGAGATGAAAATTCTTCTGTCTGTTGAAGTCATCACTTCTCCTTGTAAAGACTTTAGCTGATTGGATGAGACTTGTCTCATTGCTGAAGGCAATCTCCTTTGTTGACTGTAGATGTCATCAGCCATAGGTGTAATCAAATCACTGACAGATAAGTCTAAAAAGTGTCCTCACAGTAACAATCAAGCCAGTGCTTCCTTAACACCATCAACTGGACAAGTTGACACATGAACTTAAATAACCATCATATTGTCCAAGCCCCTCCCAAATCATTCAAACTCAAAATCACATTTAGTACTGCACAGTCCAAACATGAAATCCAAACCTATTAAGTGTCTAGAAGAAAACACAGGAAAATTCTTTGTGACCTTGGGTTATTCAAAGATCTCTGAGCAACACCACCAGATCCTGGGGGTGTGCTTGGCCTGGAGGACAGGGAGGGTGGTTCAGCTAGACTAGGGAGCATGGCTGACCAGGTTCTCCTGGCTGTGCAGGATGGAGAGATTTGTGCAATCTCAGGGCACAAAACTTTAATATAAGGATGAGGAGATAGTCCAGTTCATTTTAAATGAAGTTTTCTTCACAAGGTGGATTATGTGTCTCAGATTGTTTGTAAATATGGATATTAAACTGTTCCAGTATTTTCTGTTAAAAGAACTATCTTTACTTCACTAATTGCCTTCACACGTTTGTTGAAAATTGATTGAGCATATGTATGCTGTTTCTGGACTCTATTCTGTTCTACTGAACTATCTGCTTATCTTGATTTCAATAGCATGTTGTCTTGATTACTTACTTGTTTTTAATAGGTTTTGAAATAGGTATTGTAAGTCCTCCAAGTTTGTTGCTATTTTCATTTTTTTTTTCCTATTCTAGGTCTTTTGAATTTCCATATGAATATTAGAATCAGTTTGTCAATTTCTAAAAAAATATTTTTAAAAGCCTACTATGATTTTGACTGGGATTGTGTTTCTACAGATCAGTTTTGAGAAAGTTGATATCTTTTTTTTTTTAACTTATGATCATTCCGTTCTACATATATAATCAGTAATTCACAATATCATCACATAGTTGCATGTTCATCATCATGATCATTTCTTAGAACATTTGCATCAATTCAGAAAAAGAAATAAAAAGACAACAGAAAAAAATTCATACATACCATACCGCTTAACCCTTCCTTTCATTGATCACTAGCATTTCAGTCTAAGTTTATTTTAACATTTGTTCCCCCTATTATTTATTTTTATTCCATATATTTTACTCGTTTGTTGATAAGGTAGATAAAAGGAGCATCAGACACAAGGTTTTCACAATCACACAGTCACATTGTGAAAGTTTTATCATTATACAATCATCGAAAGTTGATATCTTAACAACATCTATCCATGACTGGTGGTTTGAAGCTCTAAATGCCCCAGGAAAACATGTTCTTCCATCTAATCCACTCTTGTGGGTGTGAACCCATCGTAAGTAGGACATTTTGATGAGGATGCTTCAGTGGAGGTGTGACGCCCTCAATCAGGACGGATATTCACTCAGAATGTATTCCTGGAGTCCTTTATAAGCTGCGTGTACTTCAGAGAAAGAGAGAGAAAAACACAGAGGGAGCAGCCAGAGGCTAAAATCAGTGGAACCCGGAAGAGAAGAGAGTTGCCAGGAGAGGCCACCATGCGCCTTGCAACAGAGGGACCCAGGTCCAAGATTCACCAGCAGCCAGGCCCAGAATACCATGGTCTTCAGGGAGAAAGCGTCACTGCAAATAAATTCCCATTATTTAACCCGACCCATTCCATGGCATTTTCTTGAGTAGCCTAGGAGACTGAAACAATGGCCAAATCCATCTTTCAATTTATTTGGGTCTTTACGTTCTCTCAGCAATGTGTTGTCGTTCTCAGATCTTACACATATTTCGTCATATTTATGCTTAAGTCATTCATAGTTTTCATGCAATTCTAAACAGTAAGTTCAATTTCTATTACTTTTCTAGACCTGACAGGATGTCCTGAGACGCTGGATGTGTGTACTTAGGGAGCACTCACTCAAAGATGTCTCCGAGGTTTCTGGCCTGAGGAACTGGCGGGATGGAATCCTGCCACGGGTGGTGGCCAAGCAGAGACCAGGTGAGAAGATAGGAGGCTCCGGACAATAATGACATTTGTGGTCAACATTTTATTATCGAGAGCTGCCCATGTCCTGATACTGTACTTCACACTCACATGCCTAATCTCACAGCAGCCCAGGACCAAGATGCGCCAATTCCTGCTAACCAATTTCCCCCGAGTCTCCCTGCTCAGGAGGAGAAGGTGGGCCTTGAACCCAGATGTGAACCCAATCCCCTGAGCTGCCCCTCTGGGTGGGGAAGCGGGTATCTTTGGGGCTTGGGGCTGGGATTCTGTGTCTTCCCCCTCGGGTTTCGTGAACCAGCTGGGGCTGACACGCCCGGGGCTCCTGTTTACCAAGAAGGCTATGAAGCTCCTTCAGGCAGCATCCTGTTGGAGTGAAATATAAAACAGCATGCTCATGTGTGAGTGCATGCATGCACCTACCCACACGCACAAACACACACACACGCACACACCAATCTCGGCGTGTGACGTGTACCCAAGAACTTACTAAGGCAAAACTGATTTGGGCTGAGAGCGATTTGATTTCATGCAAGGCAAATTTCATCAGGGTTTTCATAGGAAGGGTCTGTTGCTGCCCAAGTATGCCCTGCTTGGCTGCATTTTAATGCGGTCAGATCTGATCTCTGAGTCCTCTGCAGGCCCCGTGACTGAGTCCTCAGGACTCGGCTCCTGGCTTCTGGGCTGAGCCTGGGGGTGGCTGCCTGGGGACTGGGGTCCTCTCCTGGAGCTGAGACTGCCAAGGAACTAAAGAACTACCAGCATGGGTAGGAGGCCGAGGCCCCTGGGACAAGGGCCAGAGGGACCCAGAAAACCCTGGAAGCACGGGTGTGGGCCCAAAGAGCCACCAGAGGCCCTCTGTATCTTCCCCATTGGCTTTCAGTCCATTCCGTTTGAGCGATTTGTCCGTCTTGCACCAAATGCCCTAGACAGGCCCTTGGGGAGGCCCCTGGAGAGGAGCCATCAGTCCACTTCCAAGAGATCCAGGGAATGGCTTTTCAAAATTAGCGGATGAACACACAAAGTTCAGATAAACCGTGAAGAATTTTCAGCATAAACATGTCCTGTGCAAGCCCAGATCCGTCCCAAGGGAGAGGCGGGTCTGAACTTTAGTTAGCTGGGGCCCTTGGTAGGTGAAGCCGGTTCCCAAGGGTTGACGTCAAGACTTGCCTTTGCTCGCTGGCTTTCCCCATCCGAGCTGGAAAGCCCCCCTCTCCTGGTCTGGGCCCCGCATTGCCCATCCCTGCCCTCAGGCCCAGGGTGGACAGCCCCCACTCCTGCTTTCCCTCACCGCCTCCCTCCTTCCAGCTCCTTACGTTTTCCCATGCTGTACCCCCTTCATAGAATACCCCCTCTCAGCTCCACCAGGCTGAGCCCTATCTGCCTTCTCAGTCTTGTTCCTGCTCCACTTTCCAGCCAGAATGTCACCGGTGCCTTCCCTGAGGCATGGGGCATCTCTTCCTCTTTAGTCCTTCTTTGCCAGGTGCCATTTGTCTGCACACACACCTTAGCTCTCACCCCAGCAATGATGCAACACCATCTTGCATTCTCTCCCTGATATGGGGAAGCCAAAGGCAGTGAGTGCCCAGGAAATGCTTGCTGAATGCGTAAACCCGACATAGCCTTTCAGCCCTGGGTAAGCGCTGGGAGTCGTGTTTTGAAAAATGAAGGCAAGCCCAGCCTAGAAATTTATGACTCTCCTTCTTGGCCTGTCTGGGGAGGGGTGCTGTCTGCTCTTAAATTGGTGGTTCTCCGACACAGGCCAGACTGACTAAGGATTGCAAATGGGTTGTCTGCAAATGCCGGGGATGGATGGTGCAGGGGATGGCATGGTCCCGAGCACTGGGGTCAGACACGTCCCCTCTGGTCAGGGAGGGAGGCTCTGGATCTATGAATCTGCTCCACCTTCCCCTTGGCAGAGACGGATGTTCACAGGCATCTCAGAGCACCCTGACCGCTGTTTTGGCCATAGCAGCACACCTCCTCTGGTTCTGTAACACTTTCTCTTTAAATTGACTCACTGCCACCTGGAGGCCAGGTGACCCAGGACCCTCTGCCACTGAATTCATTTTCTTCCCGCTCCCAGGTATGAGAGAATTGGGAGGGGACATCCCATCAGAACCTTGGCAGGGCTTGGAGAAGGATTCGTATTCCCACTTGGCCAGAAGGGAAATCTCAGGGAGGGAAGTTAAAGCTAAATAGCTAAGCACCCCATTACTTCCATGTACCCACCTAAGCTTGACTTTCTTAGAGAGATGGAAGATTATTGAAAAAACTTGGGGCAGAGAGGAGACACTTAGATCAAGGGCAATACTTCAATGGCCAACAAATGAACCAAGAGTGACCCAGGCCCTAGAAGGGCCTTAGAATTCCTCAAGGGGGCCTTAACTGACGACCCCATCTGTCAGAAGCTTAGCAGATGGAAAACAGAAGTCTCATCAGGGTCAAGATTTTCCTAGGAGGAGCTTCAGCTCAAAGCCAACATGTGGACTGGGGGCCTGGAACCTCTTCATGAGGCTGGACAGCAGGAAGAGCCCCCCAAGCCGGAGCCTGTAGGGACCCACTGCTTGCTGTGGGTGCAGAGGTGGGATGCGCACACCCAGACAGGGGAGCACCCAGGTGGGTGCATTGCCGCCGGCTGACACCCCATCCTCGAATGGCCAACACTAATGGCCTTCTGTGACCCATACCCAAGACCCCTTGCCAACTGCCATAAGACAAAGGCAGGAGGAGCCCATTTCCAGGAAAGGACACAGAGGGTTGGCTTGGCTTCCCTGGGGCTATCCTGCCTTTCTATATAGGGAGATGCAGATACATCAGTTAAAATAGGTGACGGTTCTCAAGCACCATGAGCCCTCTTATATTTGGAAGATAGTTGCTTTAATAAAATAAGATGATGCAACATTTTCCATTTGTTTCCAGGAAGTGACCCCACTTATTCCAGTGCAGTAAGCTGTTGGTAAGGTGACATGGGTGGAATTTAGTGTGCAATTGGCTTAAGCAAATCACGGCTTCCCTTATGCCCCTTGCAGGCCCCCGTAGGTGGAATCTCAGTTTTTCTGTAGATGCATGTCCTTAGTAATCAGAGGTCAAAGTCCTGGGGGACCATGGAAAGGGCTAGGGAGTGGGGCTCCCATCACAGGCGGTCCCTTCCTTGAAGGCTTGGGAAGAGCAGGGCCCCTCAGTATGGGGACGGGAGGTCCTGGGGATTTCCTCTGCAACCAAGCTCTGTGTCCTACAGTGCCAGAGTTTCTCCTGGCACACAGCATGCTGCCCCAGAGCCTCCCAGGCACGGCACAGTCGCCACTGCTTTCCTTCTACCCATCTGCAGACCAGCAGAATATTCTCCCCTTCTCATCGCCGACGTAGAGTTTGGTCTGGTTTCTTGGGAAGAGATAAGAAACAAGAAACAAGGTAAGTCAGTGAGCACCACCTATCACAGCTTGCACTCAGGGAATTGAAACATGGGACATTCAGTTCAGGACCAATGGCTCTGTGGCCTGACTGCCCCTCTCAGAAGCATTGTAAAACTGAGATGGGGGTGGGGAGCCCTTTGGGCTATAAGGCTTATGACTCCTGAAGAACTGAGGGAAGTGTTAAGATGCCCAGGCTGCAGGGAGAGGGGCAGGCCCTGCCTTGCTCTCACTAGCATCACCAGAGGGGCCTCTTGCTCTGGGAGAGATGCAGCCAGTATCTGGAGAAGCAGAGTGAACTCCATGTTCTCCTCCTAGAATGCACCCTGAACTGGCATTCCCTTTGTCCAGACTCACTTCCACGGCCATGAGGGAGGCAGGCTTTCCAAGGTCAGCAGCCTCCTGACGCATCTCGTCCTGGTTAAATGCAATTACCAGCAGCGACCACCTCCTCGGGGTTATCGTAACGAATGAAATAATGCATATACAGTGTGGTGTCTGACACTCGGGTATTTTGTATTGGCTTAGAACCCTCAAAAGGCATTTTCTGCTCCTGTAGGGTCATCCTAGCAAATGTTACAATAGGTGGGGGAACTTGGGGAAAAAGTCCCTCTTTGGAATAAAACAATAAAATATACTTCCGTTTGAGGTTTTGGACTTCTGCATGAATTCACGGATAGTCAAGAGACAGCAAGAGCGTTTGTATGTTAAAACATTTCCTAGGAAGGCCTTACGCTGGTCATTTGGCCTGTGCCCAGGTGTGCTGGGACCTCTGGCCTGAGCCCAAGCCTCTGGGACACAGCGCCCTCTGCTGGAGGCCTGGAGATACCGGGCAGTCGTTACCTAGACACCGCCAAGGCGGTCACTGCAGGACTGGCTTTACTGGGCTTCCCTGTCAAAGCCACACTGACGTCCAGCTCCCGGCACAAAGCAAGGTTCTTCTCCCACCTGGGACCTGTTGGGGAGAGTCCGAGAGAATACCTAGATGAGCCCTAGTGGTTTCCCACACATGCACACACGGGCACCCATCCACGGAACACAAACCCATAAACACATATTTATATTTGTGGTCAGCAAGTTGTTAAATTGAGGGGGAAACTATATTTAATCTTGGCCTGTGCTGTTGCAAAAAGGGCTGTCCCAATTTAATTTGCAGGTTGTGATAGTTACATGTGCTGACGTGCTGCGGTATCCATTGTGTACCAAATTGGATTTGTGTATTATTGCTTTCTAAATTGCATGCCTAGTTCAGCAGAATTGTTCATCAGTGTTTACCGGCTTTATGCTTAATAAGATGCCCCACAATACCTTGCTGCCAGGATGTAATGCAGCCCGTAATTGCCTAGTAAAAATAAATTACATAAAGTCGGCATTATCAACTTATCTAAATCCTCTCACGCCACAACCAATAATTAAATGCTGAGAATGTTTTTTTTTTTTAAATATAACTCAATGATTGTTACTCCACTCATTTTAATGACTGCATTTGGGGACAGACAGTAATTCCTTCACCATGGAGAGTGAGATGGAGAGACATCCAGCTAGGCACATCCCTGCGAAAGCAGCGAAGCCAGGACAGGGAAGAAGCTGCTGTCCTAGATGTCCCAAGGTTGACACCGAGGAATACACTGGGAAAAGCAGGAGGGGTGCAAAGCAGGGAACCTCTCTTGGAGCAGAACCAGGCATTTGTTAAGATCATGCTCAATTCTAAACCTCAAGCTTTTGCGAGCACATTTTAGGTATCAGATTGAGTTCAAAGCAATGGGATAAGTTTTGAAATAGTTTGTACTCCACCAGGTTGTTCCTTGCTGCAAAGGACAAACCAGTGAATTCCAGGCAGAAATTAGATTATATCTGCACACAAATGCAGTTTTCTTGATACTTGAAAGATTTAGTTTCTCACACTTTAGGAGACATTTAAGGGATGCAGCAATATGCATACAAAGACATGTACAAATAACTGTGTGTCATGTCTAATACTGGTCTCTTTTCAAAAATACAGTTTTGAGTAATACATGAGAGCAGCTTCCTTAGTAGAGTCCTCCAGAGGTTTAGGTCTGTAACCATTTGCATGTGGATTTATTCACTCTGAACTGTGACCCAGACTGATTTTTATCATGTCATTTCATCCAAATGCTCTCTTGAACTGTGATCACAACCCTGGCAGTTCTGCAGGACAGAGGTGACCTCAGATCAGGACACACTGCTCAGAAAAGATGTGGGATCTGGGATCCCTGTTAAGTCTGAAACCTCTTGCAAGTTCCATAGTATCATGATTAGTCAGCATGTGCAGAGAGCAGAGACTCTGAGACATCTGGGGAAATAATAATAACCTGCATTGTGTTGGGTAGATTCTTGTATCTATGTATCATGTTCTGTCATCAGTCCTCTAAAAGTTAGGGACCCAGGAAGTTCCTCCATTTGACAGAAGGAGAAATGAGGGCGAGGGAAGTTGCTGGTGATGGAGCTGGGCCTCGAGCCTGTTTTTTTGCTTTTCTCCTCATTTTTCATTTCACTGAACCTCATAGCAAGTAACTCCACCTCATCCTGAATAGAAACCTGTGAATTCACAGGTACTTCTAGAACCAGTGGAATGGCTTTGATGTGTCCTTAATTAATCCATCCTTCTTTCCTTCCTTCCTTTCTTCCACCATTATTTCTTGGATATCCATTTATCATTCATGGGCTGATCTAATGCCTTTAGTTTATTGAACTTTGATGCCTCCAGAAATGCGCATTTTCACCCAAGGCTGAAATGGCAGTTTTCATGCTCCATAAGCAGGCTGAGGATAATAACTTTGTGTTAGTTCTCTTCCAAGGAAGTTGGGGCAGGAGAGACAGTCTGATCCCCTAGAGAACTGCTGGGAGTTCCTTAGAAAGCACAAGCCCTGTACTTCTTATTTTTCACGCTGGGACGGGCTGATTCCTTGTGGTCCCAAGGTACCCTGGAGATATGAAGCCTGTGAACTGAATGAAGTGGTAGAGCCCTGAGTGGATGCCCCTCCAGAGTTCCTGGATAGGGAGAACTCTTGAGGAAAGGGGATCTCTAGTGCAGAGCACAGGACCTGCCCTAGGGTAGGGACTGGACAAATGTCTGTGTAGGGAGAAGTAATCCATGACAATGCCTAAATGAAGCAAGGAGGTGTGTAATGCATTTGAGAAATGAACTAACTGCAAATGGTTGCTGCTTGCGAAAGATAGTCTTCAGCCATCTGGGGAATTCTCTTCTGCAGCTTTTGGGATGCAGAGCACACTGGGCACTGTCAGAGGGGTTATGATTATATAGAATTCTCACTTTATAGGGATACATGGCTGTCCAAGAAAGATGTCTCAGCTCCGTGCCACAGAGCAAGAACGGTCTTTGGTGGGGACAGAGCTTAGAGAGAAAGCTGGTGGCATTAGAGAAGTGGTGTTGCTGGGGGGGCAGTTGTGACAGCTGTGGCGGTAGGGCAGGTGGGAGTAACTTTGATGGCTTGTGGTTTTGATTGTTGTGGAGGCTGTGGTTTGGGTGGTGGCGATGCTGGTGACAGTGATAATTACTGAGAGGTGGCATCTGTGGTTAAGGTTATCCTGGGAGGGGTTGTGGCTGCTACGGAGGCAGAAGTGACTGCAATGCTAATATACTTGCTGAGTAGTTCCAATCACGCTACTGAACCGCTCTGTGCCTCAGTTTCCTTACCCGCCCTGTGGGTGTAATAGTAATAGGAACCCCCAGGGTTGCTGAGAGAAATACAAGAATGTTGAGTGGTAGATTGAATCAGGTACCCCAACAAAAGACAGGCTCTTAATCTTAATCCATGTTCCTGAGAGTGTGAGCCCATTTGGAAACAGGACCTTTGGAGATGAATTATCAGTTCAGGTGGGGAGTCATTTGTGCATAGGCTCTTCTAAGATCCCATTTAGAAATGGCCCCAGTGAATCAGGGTGGTATTTATCTGTATTACTGGGGGCCTCACAGAGAGAAGCCGTGAGTCAGAGAAGACCACAAGAAGATAAAAATCAACAGAAACCAGAAGAGCAGACATGAGAGAGAGCTCGCCAAGTGACAGAGGTGGAGATTCAAGCCAAAAAGCCCCAACGACTGTGGCACGCCAGTGCCATTATGCTACAGACTTCAGGGAGAAAGCACAGCCTTGCTGACACCTTGATCTTGGACTTGTTGACTCCAAGCCATAAGCCAATAAATTCTTCTTGTTCAAGCCCATCCACTGTAGGGTATTTGTCGTAGCAGCCCTGACAAGCTAAGACAGCATGCTAAGTCCTTTGAGGGAGCCTGCTCATGGCCAGTGCTCTCCATCATGGCTCTATAATGGGGCTTAGACTGTGGGTGGTGGCAGTGGCCACGGCGGCAGGAGGCGGAGCAGATCTTCTTACTCCAGTCCCACCTGCTACAACCCAAAGAGGGCTTTCTCCAGAATAGTGGTGCTTCTACCTTGGTGCACACAGACTCATCGGGAAAACTTGTTAGACTTGCAAATTCCTGCCCTTTGATTACTTTTTCCAGTGGGTTAGATTGAGAAACAGGATGGGATCTATGTTTTAATTAAGCATCCTAGGCAATGCGGATGCAGGCCGCACTCAGACCCTCTTTGAGGAAGCTGTCATTAGGGCATCGTGTGGGCTGAGCCAGAATCAAGGGGGCAGGCTAGGATATGACAACACCCTTTCTCCCTTCTGGGGGGCCTGCCAAAGCCCCTCTCTTATTCCTTGTCTGCAGCCTGGCTGCCCAGGAAAACAGCCGGCTGGATCCTTGCCTTGGGCTGGGGAGTTTGGCCTTTGAGAGTCATCCAGGTAGACAGACAGCATCCAGTCAAGCTCAGCAAGATGTACCTCCCTGTCCTGAAACTCAGGAGCCCCTGGAAGCCACCACCACCACTGTCCACATGCCGAGGAGCATCATGACACTCGCTGGTCTCCATGGGGCTCCACCCAGCATCTCTGCACTACTTCGCGTTCCACCAGCAGCTTGCAGTAAGAACCATCCCTGTCCCTGTTGGATGCCTGCCAGCAATGCTGAGAGCTTCCAGGCTTTGGGCTCTGAGGGCCTGGGTGCAGGGGTGACCCCTGAGCCCAAGCTGAGATGGGGGTGGGAGGGCTGGGGCAAGACAAGGGCGAGCTGCAGCCTTAGCCGAGCAGGTACCTCTTGGGCTTGGAGGTTGAGCCAAGGGCTCTTCTGCCACTGCCTGCCCAGGAACAGACATCTTCACATCCTCCGTCTTCCAAATCTGTCCAGAAAAGAGAACATGCAGTAGGACGGGGAAACAAGTCCTGGGTGGGAGGTGGAGGGGGAGTGAGGGAAGAGGTGGGAGCATGGCCCCAATTTTACTGCTGACATTAATTCATTCCCAGAAAAGGGGTTACTTAGCCTTCAGTTTCCCTTTGTGGAGGCTTTGGCCCATTAAAGTTGCAGCTTGGCTGAGATGGGCTCCCTTCCCTGCATCTGAAAGTGCACCTTCCCTCCCCTTACTTGCAGGGGTGTGACTCATTGGCAATTTATCATAATTTTACCTAATGTCCCTTTGCCCGTAATTACTATCATGTCATCCTGGGATGCCCCCTTGCCACTCAGCCACTGGTCTCCCCCCTCTGCCCAGCCACTTGGCACCAATCCCTGTTGTATGTGCTTCCCTGCCAGGCTTCATGACTTCTCATTTGCTCTGAGTCTGGACTTTCTGCTATTGAAGGACAGAGAGCAGCCTCCACTGAAAGGGGGTAGCACAGCTCTGGGCCATTCTAAGTGCTCCATTAGCATGTTGAACAAATGATGCTGAGTGAACCAGAGACCCCCCCAACCCCAAGTATCCTCTGGACAGGGCTCAGGAAAGAAATGTGCCTCACTCACACATCCAGGCTTCCATGGCTGACCTACAGGTATGAACCATCCTCCACCAAACCCAGGCCCTCTTGACCTCCTCAAGCTCCAGCCCTGCCCGGGAGATCCTGCTCTTTGGGTAGAGAGCTTGTGCCTCCCTCAGGTTAGAGGCTGAGTTCTTCTAGGGGACTTCCCTGAAGGGTCCCTCTGCAGCCTCTTTTCTCTCTTCCCTCAGGCTGCTCTGCCTTTTCACAGCCTTAGACTTTTCTCCCTCCTCAGGACTCAAATGAAATTCTACTTTCCCTGAGGCCTCCCCATTGAGAATAAATCCATCCCTTCCTCATGCCCCCACGGTAAATCCATTCTTCCTTTGCATCCCCACCACAGTTATTCCATTATTATTTCAGTGATGATTCTGAGACTCAACTGTGGAAGCCCCTGGGATCACAGTTAAGTTGTAGCTATCTTGGCACAACAAAAGCTTCCAAATATGGGTGTAAAATCCAAAAGACAATTTCTTGAATACTTTGTGGAATTCAAGTGACATGGATGGATGGATGGATGGATGGACAGAAGGAAGGATGGGCAGACAGATGAACAGGTGGGTGGATAGATGGATAGGTAGGTAGATGGATAGGTGGGTGGATGGGTGGATATTTGGGTGGTTGGATGGGTGGATATTTGGGTGGTGTTGGATGGGCTGACAGGTGGGTGGATGTTTTGGTGGGTTGATGGATGGATGAGTAGATGGGTGGGTGGATGGATGGATGGATGGAAGAGAGGATGGGTGAGAGGACGAGTGAATGGATGAATGGATGACACGAATACCTCTTTGTAGCATCAGCTATAGTTTTACGTGTTTGACTATACATCTTTCATGCCTTGGAACAATGAATGTTTATTTCATTTGATATATATATGTGCATATACAATTATACATGCATATAATTTTATTTATTTACTTTTTTTCTGGAAAGAGCCTTACCTCATTTGCTATGAGGACCTGGTTTGGAATGGCCTCATAGGTTTAACTGCAGATTTGGACCCCTGGATAAAGTGATTAGAATGAAAAACAGTACATTGCTAGTATGAACCTTTCTGTACAAAACAAACCTACCCGGACGATGCCATCCTGACTCCCGGTGATGATGACATGGCTTGTGTCCCATGCTGGCCCCTCCATCATGCAGCAGCAGGTCATGGCTCCTTCTGGGCCCCAGGCCGTTGTGATGCTAGCCAGGGGCTGTCCATTGACATTCCACAGGGACAAATGGGCCCCGGCACAGGAGACGATGGTGCCCTGCAACAGTGCAAACAGGCTTCACTAGAAGCCGGAGCCATTGCCTGCCCATCTGCTACTTGCTCAGCCACTGTTGGTATAGGCAAGCTGCCTGCTTTCACCCCTACTACCTGCCATCCTCTGATCCATGGTCTCTGACTCTCCCCCTAACACCCATGTCTTCCCAGCTCACTCATAAGCCAGCCATGTCTTCTGCCAACTGCCAACTTTTGGCTCTTTCAGATGGCATGCATGTCTTTGGATACTGTTTTTCCAGGCAGGCACTGGCTGGCTCACCCTGTGGCTTCTTGGCCATAAACTGACTTGAATAGAAGACTCAGCATGGAGACCACCCCTGACTCTGGATTTTGGGCTTGCACCTAGCTGGCCATCCCTGCCCCATGAAGAAGCTTTAGATTTCACCCAGTGGCGATCAGGGTGCAGGAGCTCAAAGGGCAGCACATGGCTCATAAACACAGGCAGTGTCCTCCAGAAATAACTTCTGAGGAGATAGGTCCCCATTGCATCCCCTGAAATGTTCATGGCCAGAGTCTTTGCCTCTCAAGTCCTTGTCTATACTGTGCCCAGTAGAATAATGGCCATGGTCACTGAGGACACACAAAGCCAGCTGGGGCCAAGCCTTTGAGCCTGGCCCTAATTATACACAAAGTCTGTGGGGAGCTTAGAGCCCCTTGTCTGGGCTTCTGTGGCTGGCACGCTGAGATGGGCTCCCTCATGTCTTTTCCTGAGGCCAAGGGACCATGTCTGACCCATCTCTGTGCCCAGCATCCAGCACTGGGTCCAGCAAGCACTTACTGAACACAGGTGGCTCCAGGAGAACTTGTCCTGGTGCAGTCTTCCCTGAGGTCTGGGGACACAATTACTTATGGAATTTATGTTCTGTCAGATCAGGGTTTGGTGCTTTTCCCCAAACATCCATCCATCCATCCATCCATCCATCCATCCATCCATCCATCCATCCATCCATCCATCCATCCACCATCCATCTAACCTCCATCTATCCATTTATCTACGCATCGACCTGACAATCCACCCTGCACTCAATTATTCACCACATATACATCTATCCATTTACTCACCCACTCATCCACCTAATCCACCCACAAGTCCATCTACCCACCCCTCCTATTATTTATCTGTCCATTGATCCATTAATCTATTGATCCATTGATCTATCCAACCATTCATTCATCCACCCAGCCATTCATTCATCCATCTAAGATTCAGCCTGGATTCAATCCATGGAACATCTATTTCTGCCAAGTTTGGCACCAACAGGCTCCACCATCATCAACCCCTCCTCCTATAGGGCACTTCGCTCCCTACCCTTGGGACTTTCTATAAGCAATCAGGGAACTCCAGCCCAGGAGAATTTCCACACTGACAAGCAACAAGGGTAATGGTTTCAGATATCATTGACGAGATCCTACACTGTGCATGAGCTGCCACCTCAAAGCTTTTGCAGAATGAGAAGGGCTGTGAGTGCATTGATAGATCAGGCTCTTGACATGCATTATCTCCAAGTCCCGTTCTATGGCCCAGAGAGGTAAGATGCCCAAGGCTCTCCAAGAAGTAACATAAGTGGAATTTGAAATCAGATTCATGGGAATCACCAAAGCCCTTGGTAGATGGTAGAAGCTCTTTCTACCATTTGTCCTTCACCTCAGGAAAGAGTGCAGGGGTGGGGATGACTGGCTTCTCCAAGTTAGGAAACCTTCACCATTTTCTTCTCTGCTCTCTCTCTATCCTCCCTCTATCTCCAGCTCTCTATTTTTCTAATTCTATACCCCTCTCCCTCACTAATTTCCAGCCTCATCTTTGTCACCAGCATGGAGGCCCACCAGAAGCATGGGCTGCCTCAGTGACCAGAGTCACCTGCTAAGTCAACCCTGATTTGCAGTCCATAAGCTGAATTGCTTAAGCCAAGCCCAGGCAGACTCTTCACCAAAGCCAGTTCTTCCTGCCCCAATGTCCTGGTGCCCATGCCAGACACCTCCCACCACACTCCTACCACACTGAGGGAGAAGCCAGCAGTAAACGTGGGATCCAGAAGCTATGCACGTGGAGGTTCCCTTCTGCCTCCACAGTAAGTATATCATACACTGGGAGTCCACGCAACACAGCTCCCCATGGCCCTGGCCTTTCTTGGGGCCTTGTCTGCCATGCCACCACACTACAAGGTACAGCAGGGACCCAGACAGCAAGAAACCAGGGCCTCACCGAGATGTCGCTGATGGCAAGGGCGGAAATGCCCTCGCAGTGGGGGGGTAGGCGGGCCACGTGGGCCAGGTGGTCCAGGTCCCACAGGATGCAGGTGCGGTCCTGGGAGCCGCTCACCAGGAGGCTGAAGGCGACCGAGGCTGCCAGGCAGGTGACCGGCTGTGTGTGTCCATACAGAGCCTGGGGACAGGGGGAGGAGAGAGACCTTCAGTGATGACAGGGGCCCCTCCAGTCAGCTACTCAGAGGCACAAGCCTGCCGTCCTTTCACTGCTGGGCCCCACGTAAGGACAGAGATCCAGAGAGACACAGTAATTCCAAAGCCTGTGTGTGTGTGCGTGCGTGCGTGTGTCCAGGTCAGGACGCTCAGTTCCATACATTTGCAGGGGTTGAACCAGCAGTTCTTCTGACCATAACCCAAGCAGTGATCAGACCCCTCTTCCTGCTTTGTAGTCCCCTAATTTGCCTTGAAAACCTGAAGCAGCACTTGCCACTTTGTGCACTAATGCAGAGATCTCAAAAGTGTGACCGCCAGACAAGCAGAACCACCTGGGAAATGTCAGACCCGCACATCTTGGAGACCTACCTTAGATGTTCTATATCAGAAACTCAGGGCGGGGGGTTGAGCCTGGCTCTCCAGGTTTTCACTGTTCTCCAGGGGCCCCTCAGGCATACTCAAATTTGAGACCCATCACCACACTAAGGGAGCCTTAGAAACACACCTGGCCCTGGAACCTGGCCTGGGGAGAAGACAAGGAGGCCAGGGCATCCATAGCTCACAAGATGCAACGTTTGAAGTCTGCAGGGTCTGGGCTCATATCTGATCTGGCACGTTGCAGCACACGGCGTAGAACCTCAGTTTTGTTGGCCCTCAAGTTTGGCCTTTGTGGGGCCTGCTTGGCTCAGCCGTGGCTACGTATTCTCACCTGGCTGGGGGGGCCTTACCCCAGCAGATGTGTCCAGACCAGCCGGGGTGACCCACCAGGACCACAGATCCCCAGGACCCTCTGCTGCTGGTAAAGGTGTGGTTTCCATCCAACCATCCCTGAGATCCGTGCACCTGTAGGCCTGCTCTCCTCTGCCCTTGGCCAGAGCAAGACAGAGGTGGTGCTCCGTCCAAAGCACGGAGGTGCTGGCTTTCCTAATGGAGCACCTCTGCCCCCGTGGAAGTGAGACCCGCTCTCTCAGTTTTCAAAGTGGTCAGCCACTCTGCCCGGTCCCAGCAATTAAAAGCTGCACCACCGATTCCAGTTCGTCCTCCATGGATATGGCACCGACCAGAAGGTCTTGGTAAGTTTCTGGGCCTCACGTCCAGGAGAAGATTTCAGTTGTCTTAGGAGATTGGAAAATGGATTGATGGAAGCGGAGGATTTCACAGGCACTTTCAGCTTCGCTTTCCAGAATGATTGAAGACTGATGATTGAGTTCTGATCGCAGGGGACCTGGGGACTCCAAAGGACCCAGGGAAGGGGACCGGATCCAAGAGAGGGAAGGTCTGGGGCCAAACGCCTCGCTTGCTGTTCCCTAATGGGATGGAGTCTCTGCTCTGATTGGGAGGGGCTGCTGGGGAGGAGAGAGGCTGGCCTGTATGCCTGGCACCGCCCACTAAATAGAGCAGGTTGTCTCAGACCAGCCCAGAAGCTAAAGCATCGGGAGTCTTCCGGGACCCCCGCCCCCACCATCCCAAAGGCAGGAGAAATCAATGAAGTGGTAGAGTAGATTTAAGTGCATTCTTGATGGGCTCTTTTGTTTTCTCAGAATATCACTTTTTCTCCAAGGCCAATTAAAAAACCTTCATTATCTGGAAACTGTCTCTACTTTCTGTGCCCATATTCTGTAAACCTCAAACTGCTCTAAAAATCAAGTTCATTATTAAGAAAAGCATATTGTGATTACTATCTGTGTTAAGAATATAATAAATAGTTAGGATACACACCAAAGATAGGAAAAGTGCTCTTTTGGATACTACCGTGGGGAGGGGATTTGATGCATTGATAATATATTCTTTCTTCTTTTTTTTTTGCATCAGGAATCAAACCCAGGTCTCCAGTATGGCAGGCGAGAACTCTGCCTGCTGAGCCACCATCGGCAGCCCTTGATAATATATTTTTAAGACTTGAAATCAGCATATCTAAATAATAAGGTATATCTGGCATTGTATTTATGACATGAGCATGACATTAATATCTGTGTTTCTATTTATGTATGAAATGTTTAAAAACAAAATATTTAAATAAAAATAAATTATTGTTGGCAAAAAAGGAATAGTTTTATTAGATCATCTTACACCTGACTAAAGTAGCAAAAAAATGAATAAAATAAACTAAAAACCTCTTAAAATCATTCCCAATGCTGGCTGCATTGTGGTAAGATTGGTACTCTCAATTAGCTGTTGGTGGCACTGAAAAGTAATAGAACCACTTTAGAAAGTGGATGTCACCACTCAACTCTACTTCTTGAAATTTATCTTAACAATCAGAAGCAAATTAGCAATCTGTTGTCAGATGTCTTCTCGCATCACTATTTAAAATGGTAAAACTGTGGGATCAACTTAATTGTCTGGTTTTAGAAGGACGGGTTTAGGTCCTTAGTTACTGATGTAACTAACCATTTGAAATGCAAGGTCATGGAAATGGAGTAATAAAGAACAACTGAAATGTAAATTAGAGAGCCTGGAGGAAGATGGAAACCAGGTGACAGACGAGGTGAAAACAGTGGAAGAAAAACCTACCCACTGATCAGAATGGTATAAATATGGATATTTGGGGATGGTTAAATATGCAAAAAGGACACCTTTGGGGATTATAAGAGACTGTTCTATTTTGAAATAACTTGGAATTTTTCTTGAATCGTGTAATATATTTAAAAATAAAACACATGCGAAACTACGCACGTGATGACGAATGATGACTTCTCTGATGACAGGGCAGGGGCGGGGTCCTTGCTGAGAAACAGGTGGTCTTTGGGGCCACCAAGACCATGTCGGGTTTCTTGGGTGAATGACAAAGTGGTTTATTTTACCTAGAAAAATAAGAGCCTGTGGGATCCCACATCCGCTTTTCTCTTGGTTTGGAGAGGATGACAAATTACATCCTTATGCCATCAATACTGAGACTTTTACGAGCATCTTTACTGCTAAACGGGAGCGTGGAGTGGGGGTGGGAGCGCTGACCCCCATTGCTCAAGGCTGCGGTCAGGGAGGGGGGCTGGACTCCCCAGCACCCCCGGAGAGAGTCGGAAATGGGCAATGCTAATGCCCCCCGGAGAGGGAAAGCACTCCAGGAAGGTAATGCACAAACTCTTCACTTAGGCCAGGAATAAAAATCCAGCCCACTGACAGCAGCAGTTGATGGAGAGGAGCACGGAAACCTCAAGGGAGCACCGTGGAAACTCGTTCGCAGGCAGGAAGCACCCAGGATGGTGAGTCCACGGCTCGCTTTGCAGGGGAAGGCAGCCTGCACTTGACCGGCACTCGCCTGCACGGCCGCCCCTCTGCAGGGTCACTGCCTCCTGCCCTGACCAAGGCGTCAGGTAACTCCTGGTGATGGAGGTCCCTGGGCACCCTGTCTGGGCCGGGGTTGTAGAGGGGAATAAGGGTGGGTGGGAGGAGACAGGGCAAGAATGGCTTGAAAAGCAGCTCAGAGACCAAGCATCAGCCCAAGGGCAGCATTTTCAGTTTAGAAAATCTGGTCTGGGGTGGGGTTTTGCAGGATGTATTTGTTACTTAGGGGCTCCATGGCTAACTAAGTTACAGACGTGAAAAAATGAATCGTGTTTTCGGATTGGTGGTGTCCGCTGGAGGTATTCTACGACAAGTTCAAGAGCACACAGTGAGAAGGCATGGACTAGGGTCAATTAAACCTAGATGCACATGTGCTTGCCTAAACCCTGTGAGCCTCCGGGTCCACACCTGAAATTGGGAAGGATGATACCTGCTTGGCGAGATTAGAGTTCACGTACAGAGGGACCCAGGCATGTGTGAGTGCTGAGCCCATTGAGTGCCATGGGCGGTCATGGATTATGAGGGAGCCTAGAAGCAAGTTCTGCCATGACCACGTTAATCCCTTCTGTCCTGAAATGGTCTTTCTCTGTTTGGCTAAATGATGTTGGACAAGCCATTTCACTTTCTTGAGTCTCTGTCTTTTTCACCCATAAAGTAGGGATGATAGTGGTACCTACTGAAAACCAAGGAATAGTATTGATATGGCTGCTGAGAAGGTAAATGAGGGACTCCACGTAAAAGTGCTTGGCATAACGTCCAGCTCATATCAAATGCTCAAAATGGGTCACTGGTACAAGGAAGCTGATGTCACCTGCCCTTTCATGTAAAAGGAAGTCGCCGAATCTGCAGCAGCCTCTCTCGCTGTTTCAGTGGAAGCAACTGCCCTGTGCGAGGGTCAGAGTCACCTTGAGAGTGAACTGGGGCCGGTGCTACCCCACCCCAGTGACCAGAGAGCCACGTCCCCCTGCGCCTCTCTGCTTCCGAGACTCCCTTCTGTGATCAGGCCGTGGGGTGCCGCTGCACATACCTGCTTGAGGCGTAGCCCCTTCGCCTGGCCTCTGGTCATGCTGAGCTCCCACACGCATACCACGGCGCTGGCTCCCGAGGTCACGATGGTTGTGGGGGATGTGCCCACGGCACACAGGCAGCGGCCCCAGGCAGCCAAGTTCTCAAAGGTCATCAGGATCTGTGGGAAACCCACCGGGGAGCGTCAGTGCCGGGGTCAGCTGGGGCCCGCTGTGCTGCCCTGCCTGTTGTGGGAACAGGAACACTTCTTCAGGAAGCATGAGTGGGACCCTCTCGGGGTCAGGCCCTGGTGGCAAAATCCACTCTATGGATGGGGAGAGGCGAGTGAGCAGATGTTCTCAAGGTGGTGTGAAAGCCCCCTGGCATGCACACCGTGAGCCACAGCCTGGGAGGTCAGAGACAGCTTCCGAGGAGGCAGGAACGCCGGGGGCCAGCTCTGTGGGCATCCTCATGACCACACCAGAGAGTGTGTGGGTCAGGGAGGGATCCCATGCCATACGGTGGGGTGAGAGGGAGGGGTGTGAGGGGAGCTAGGGCAGGAAAGGAGGCCAGGAGGCAGGGAGAGGGCAGCTCAACAAGGCAGAGATGCAGCCGGCCCTCGTTATCTGTGGATTCTGTGTTTGGAAATTTGTCTACTGGCCAAAATTTATTTGTAATCCCAAATCAATACTTGTGTCACTTGTGCAGTTATTCATGGACACGCACAAAGTAACAAAAATCTCAGCTCCCTGATGTGCAAGTTCTTGGCTGGGTTCGAACAAGGCAATGCTGTGCCTTTTCTGAGGTATAGTTAGAGGCATTGATTTTTGTGCTTTCTCTTGGTGATTCTGCTGTTTAAGATGCGCCTTCCCCACCCTATCCCCACCCAGCGTAGTGCTGAAGTGCTATCTAGTGTTCTCAATGTAAAAGGGTTGTGAAGTACCTCTGGAGAAAAGAAGCACGGGAGATGAATTTTGTGAGGTCATAAACTAGAGAGCCGCTGGCTGTGAGTTTGGTGTTAAAGAATCAACAGCTTTCATTAAATAAGGAGTCTTTACAAAGAAACACGTGTGACACAAGCTATGTGTTGATTGGCTGATGACGACGTTGTGGCCAGGGGCTTAGGGATCCTAGCCCAGTATTTCAACGTTCACGAAATCAGCATTCCTGACAGCCAACAAGGAGGATGGACTATAGTTGAATGGCCTCACAGAGGGGTCAGATGAGTAACCAGGGACCTGCTTCTGCCAGCATCTGTCCTCTGAGTCTAAGTTCTGACCGGGTCAGGAGGAGCCCCCGGGACCCTCCCCAGTCTGGGTGGGCTCAGTGTAACCAAGCCACCTGCCAGCAACAGAGACCCCTCTCTGGTGGGGCAAGCAGAAGCCGCTAACTCGCAAGTTGGATGCCTTGGAAAGCAGGCTGGGTCCTTGGCCATTCTCCCACCATATGCATCAGGCTCCTTCCCAAGATGGGGGGCATGGCTGCCTGGAAGGATGGTGGGGGCAGCAGGCCGTCTGGGCTGCCGGCTTGCCGGCCGCCCCCCAGTGCCTCCTACTGGAGAAGCCCAAGGTACCTGAGGCCGCGCTCAGCCCACCTGGCAGCCGCTCACCTTGTCGGAGCCGTAGCTTCCCAGGCAGCAGCTGAAGTCGTCAAAGCCCCAGCTGAAGGTCCTGTTCCAGAGTCTGGGCAGCAGCACCTTGTTCTTCTCCACCGCCAGGATGGTCTTCTCGGTGGGAACAATGTGGCCGATGGCTCCTTTGGGGGATTCTGAGCCTAGGGAGAAAAGGTACATATCTACCCGCCAGTTAGTATGGTGGAGCTGATGCGTCCAAGTGCATCCACCCCCGCCGCCCCCACCGTCCCGCTGCTGGGCTCAGACTGAGACAGACAGAACCCCAGCAGGCACACCGCCCCCAGGCGAGGAGGGGCCAGCCCAGGCGCCTCGCTCTGGGCCCTATAGGACATGTGCCTCCTCTAGGGCACTTCTTCCTCAGCCTTCTCCCTCTGAATGAGGCAGGTCCAGGAGGTGTGTGTGGCCATGCAGGTCCCAGTGTCCCTTAAGAAGGGAGAGCCAGAAGCTCTCAGGACAGATGGGCACTACGGTAATGCAGAGCTCAGTGCCAGCCTGGATGCCTGGAGATGGTGCACACTGCAGGGGCTGAGATGGGAGGGCTTTCCTGTCTCATGGATCTGTGCTGGGTGATCCAGGATCCGCCCCTCTTCCTGACCCCCCTCCCCACCAGCAGACAAAGGTAAGAGCAGGATCCAGGAAAGGCTCCAAAATCACGACTAGGAGATAGCCCCTCTCCTGTAGGGAGGGACTGCAGAGAGTGGCCAACCTCATGGGGTGGTCCAGATGAAAATGCAAAAACAGATTCAGGCCCCTTGATGCCCAGGACGGGCTTCAAAGGGCGTCAGTGCCTGCTAGGACTTCTGTCTGAGCACCAGCTCTGGGCCAGCAGGTGTGAGCCGCCATGTCATGGCACTGTCACGATGAGCCCCAGAGTGTGGCCACTCCTTTCTCCACTTTTCAAACAAGGAAACAGAGTCTTGGACAGATGCCACTGCTCACCCAGGGTCATGTGGCGGGTAGGGGTCTGCACCCAGCCCCTCTTGGCCAGCATGTGAGCTTTGCTGTGGCTATTGATGAGGGATACTCCCCCCATGACCCCCGCTGATGGTAGGGACCATGCTTGACTGTCCCAGACTTCAGTGTGGCTGGCAACCCCCAGTCCAGGGATCTATGGATGGCTGGTCCCTAAGCCAAGGACAGTAGGCCCCATGCCTAATGCCTTTGAAGTGCACCAGAAGATTGTTCTTGAACTTCAAGGAGAAACCCCAGCTAACCTGACCTTGTGCCTTTAGGACCAGCGTGTAGCCCCACACTACGGGGTTTCCCGAGGTGGTCCAGTCATTGGACTGCACACACACCCGCAAGAACCCAGGCTTACCATCCTTTTCGCTCCCAGTGGGGGGCCGTTGCTATGGCCAGGGCCCTCCCCAGTGGTCTCCGGCCTCTATGGAAGCCTTCTGTGCTTTCCAGCAGCTGACAAAGCCCCTGAACTCATGTCAAAAAGTGCAAGACTAATCATCAACCACGTTGATTAAAGTGCTCTACTCAGTGACGGCAAGGGCATGTGGACGGTCTCATCTAGCTCTCACAGCCACTCCATTCTGATCCCAGGAGCTCACGGAGGCTCAAAGACCTGCTCAGAGGAGTGCGGCAGGGCTCACCACTGCCCACCCAGGGCACATGCTTCCCCAGCCGGTGGCATGACCTTCGGGGCACCAACAGGGACACAGGTACCACAGCGTGGAGGCTGCATGGAGCCTCACTGCTGAACCCCAGGGCTTCCCTACTTGTCTTTGGATATGAGGAGGTGTGTATGGGTGTGTGTGTGTACATGCACAAGACAGACAGACAGACATGTAGGTCACCTGGGAGACCTTCCAGGGCAGAGGCTTCTCTAGATTCTTGCCACTGGAGTCAGGACTCCAATACTCGACCTGGGTCCATGCCCCCAAGCCCCTAAAGGATGGCCAGTTCATAAGAAAGGCTGACTTCTGGGACAGGCTGCCACGAGGGTTGGTGTCCCTGGAGCACACAGACAAAGCTAGGGCTGGTGCTCACCTTTGACCATGACCTGGGACGGCTTCAGAGACTGCAGGCTGTAGAAGAATGGCTGTGGCTGGCCCGGCAGGCTCGTTCCTGTCCCTGTAGATGCGTCTTTACCAGATGAAGGCTTCCCTGCAGGAGTCCTGGCTGGGTGGGGCTTGCTAAAGAGCTGGAGGAGCAAAGGGATAAATGCACACCATAAAAATAATTCAGGGACAAACATCCAGGTTGTCAGCCACCCTGGTGCAGGCCACAGGTGCACACTCACTCCTGGGTGCTGGCTGGGCATGAACAATGCCATCTGGTTCACCCAGTAATAATGAGAGACTCTGGGCTCAGAGAGGGGCAGCTAATCTCACAAGGTCACACAGCACGTGGCCGGCAGAGGTAACCCTTCCGACTGCCAAATCTGTCTCCTTCCCTCCCTGGAACTGACTGAGGACCCCCAGTCCTTGGGAGAGTTGCCTCTCACATCACAGGAGTCACAGTGGCTCTTTTCTTCCTAGATCATGTCTGTCTTCATTTGCTTGAGCTATTTGCAATATATTTTTTTCTTCCTTTATAAATTCTCTGCAGGTTCATCCATCTGGACATCAACACGAAATTCTTTAATGACATCCAGGCAAGCATTCCAAACAGCACAGGCAAATGCCACACATGGCTGTTTTTGTCCTTTTCTTTGCTCAGATCTCTGCCATAAAATTGTCCCTGATGCCGAAGTTTTTGCAAAACTGGGCAGAGTGCTGTGCACAAGGCCACACTGCCTGGCTGAGTTCTTGCGGCTGGACCGGAGTGTGCAGCTGCTGCCAGCTCCAGCTCTCCACCACCACCACACCCGCCCCGGGCTGCATCCAGATGGAAACTTCCAGGCTGGAGGGGCGAGGTGAGGGGCCGGCCCTGGCTGGGGGCCCCAGGCCTTCTTCAACCCTTGGTTCAGTTACCTGGTCCTTGAACAAACATAGACTATCGAGAAAGCTGGGCTCTGATCAATACCTTCAGAAAGCAGAATGATTTTTAAATGAGCATTAAACAAAGAATGTTCTACCCTGTGCAGGAGGACTGAAGTATCTGTAGGCTGGGTCTCTGCAAATGCTTTTAACAGGCAGAGCCCTTAATGGAACAGTGTGCCATCCTCAAGCATTTTAATCATGGCCCCATACCGGGACTGCTTTGGGGATTCCAATTCTGATGATTATTCTGAAATAAGCCATGTCTGGTACATCATTTAGCAACATCAAAATATAAAATGGCATGCCGTCCATGATTGCACTGATGAGAAAAGATTTTGTTGTGGACAAGGATGCTGAAGACACAAATTGGACATCACTGTTGGCCAGCATTTTGAACGGTTATACCGCTATCTCCATAACTATGCATAAATATTTTTAATTCAAGAAATGAAACTACTAGCCTGTCCAAGCATCTTTACCCATATTCTCTCCTTTCTACAAAACCTCCCTTGGTCATGCACACGATTCTAAAGTCACCCTCATGCCTTCTTGCATTCCCCTTACTGATGAGCAGAGTAAACCTGAGCAGGGAACGTAAAAATGAGGCAGAAAGAAACTATGAGATGAGCCCACCAACCCCCCATAGTTACTTGCCCAAGAATGTTCTGGAAGAAGCACTGCTGGGTCTCTGCACTCCTCTACCAGATTGGCTCCTGATGGCCCGACTGGAAGCCCAGCCTGGGGTCCAGACTTCTGACCCCAGGTAGCAGCTAGGTCTGGGAATAAACCATTTCTACAGAGCTGCAGGGGTGGTGTTGGTTAAACAAGGCCCCAACTCTCTTGCACACCTTTCTCAAGACATCAACAAGAATGTGCAACCTCAAATCACTAAAAGAGTATCGTGATGGGAGATGGAGCCAGTGGAGCAAAAGGTCCATGTGAAACCCTTGTGATTTCACCAGGCGTCTCGGGGGCAGAACCGACATGCTTTCAACCTGTGGCTCTGAGGTGAGGTTGTGGAACTAGCCAGATGGGGTGACAGTCCTACCTCTGTTGCTTGCTAATGGTACAATTCTGGGCAGGCTCTTTCATTAGCCTCCCTGAGTCTCAGTTTCCTGATCTGTAAATGAAAGAATAAATCCTATATCCAGAGCTAATGAGAGGCAGTAATCACACCAATAACTAACATATACTGAGTGCTAATCATTTCAGATACTTCCAGGCACTCCATATATCTTAACAAACCTGTAGGGTAGACACACATTAAAGAATTAAATACTGTGTAGAGAACAATTATCACGGTATCTGTAACTTAAGAGATGGATGAATGTAGCCTTCATCATCATTGCTAATGATGTCATTATCTTCATCATCACCATCAGGTGGTAATTGAGCAGTACTCCCGGATATCTGAGGCATGGGAAACCCAGGGGGGACCACTTTGACTCTCCAGGCCCCTTCCTGCTCCCATCTCCCCCTCTCCCTCCCAAGCTCACACCGTGCATACTCTTGAGACAAATGGTGTGCTGTACCTGTTTGGGGACTTGCCCAAAGTTGCTGACAAAGCCGAGGATGGTATTCTTGATGAGAGGGTCGCTGATGCTGCTGAGGTCCATTTTGTCTCCGTAGAAGTAGGGGTGGAAGGTATTAACAGCTTCCATCGCGGCCGGCCCCTGCTGCTTGTATCCAAAAATCAGGTCTATCCAGTGGTGGAGGCTGGCACTTACAAAGTCACTTTCCAGAGCCTGGAATCAAGACCCAAAAAGCATGGAAAACACAGTCCTCTCACGGGTTTGCATGCCCCCTGCAGAAACTGGAAGGGGGAACTGGAAGCTCCAGATGCTGCCTCAGCACCGGGAAGATGAGTGATGCTCCCTCCACCTGACCCAGGACCATGCAGAGAGACATGTCAATCACCCGAGAACCCAACTCATGGCTTCCAGCCAAGGGCAAAAAAGATCTGGCTTTTCCCACTGCCCTCCCTCATCCGCTCCATCATATAACCATGAAATACGGACTTCATGTTTCCAAATTCAGAATTTGGTCTGAATGTTAGAGATCTAAACTGAAGTGACCAGGTTAAAAATTAATTCTCAGAGTCTTCGTGGTATCTGAAATACGAAAAAGGAAAAGCTGGTTCTGACCAGAGAGAATTGGAAGGAAAAACTAAGCCTGGTTGTTAGGAGAGCAAGCTTGGGAGCCAATTGCTTGGGTTTCCATCTGAGTGTAGCCCTAAAGTTTTTTATAACACCTTTGTTCTGTATGCCCAAGATGGGGGCAGATCTCACTTCACTCTAGATCCTAGAAATTATTAGCATTTGGTTGTAGGGCTCTTTCTAAATTATCCCTCAAAAGGAAAAGCTAGAATCCCTGGGAATGTGAGCTCCTCTCATTGGGACCAAGTGTTCAGTACTGAGCCCATAGCTTGAGCTTTAAACCATGCACCCAAGAGGTAAGTGTGTGATGACCTCAAGGAACCTTATGCCATATACTGTGGGCCACGAGGCTAACTGTTCCCAGGTGGGAAGACAGGTCAATTTCCAGACTCAACTATGAACCCCTGATCTGAGCTTATAGCCTCCAGTGGGGCAGCAACCTCACCCTGCTCAGTAAGGAGGTTCCCAATGGAAGCCAACAGTATCTGCTCCTAACTGAAGGTAACATTGGAAGGGAAATGGGAGGAATTTAGCATAGGAGCCCAAACATGCTCCATCTGCCAGCGATACATCCCAGATGGGATGTCATTGGCTCAGATTAGGTCTAGGGCACCCAGGTTGACAATATTTCTCAGCAGTTGCCATGCATGAACAAGAGGAAATGTGGGCCAGCTCCGCTTCAGAGTTGGGACCCTACCACCTGAAGACTTTCATTTGGGATTATTTGGGTTCCTCTTATTGATACTTTGAGAGGACTTTTACCTGTGTGGTGATAGCTTCTCCATGGCATATGGCCAAAATGGCTTTAAGGCAAACCAAGCCACACTTGGCAATACTGTATGAAGTGTGATAGAAGGCGTGGCTCTCCAAGCCTTACCATCTAGCTAAGAGCACACCCAAGGGCCTTCTGGAGATGCGTGTATGAACCTATTTGTTGGTGACCCAAAAGAAGGTCACCACATGGAACATCTCACTCTTCCCCTGGACCCTTTGTCCTACCACTTCATAACCAACACAATTCCCACATCCTCAAGCTATTCTTGAGTATTCCTTGCACATCCTTTCTTTAAGTGAACGCTGCCTGGCTGTCACCTGAGATACCAGCTTCCCTTCAGTTCGTTCAGGGTTGGCTACTTGCTGGATTACATCCCAGGTGTCTTGGGGCCAAGAGGTGGAGCCGGTGCTCTCCTGGCTCCTAACTGACATCTTCAGACCATTGCCTGGCTGTCCCCTGAGATACCAGCTTCCCTTCAGCTAGTTCAGGGTTGGCTACTTGCTGGATTACTTCCCAGGTGTCTTGGGGCCAAGAGGTGGGAGCCGGTGCTCTCCTGGCTCCTAACTGACATCTTCAGACCATTGCTCCTCTGCCCTCTTGTTAAAAGAAGAAATAAAAATGCTCCTCTGAGGTTCAGCAGATTTAACTCGACTCCCTCCACATTTTCATTGCTGTCATCTACCAACTTTTCAGCTCTTCTCTCATTCATAGAAGATAGTGACTACAGGATATGTCTTCATTTCTTCTCTAAGAGCTGTCATCATCCATAGTGATTTCAACATCTTGCTTCTCAATTCCTCAAACTCCAGTTCACTAACGTTCACCTCCACTCCCCCTAATGTAGTCCACTCCCTTCAACTAACCATAATCTGTATCAAGTTCCTTAATTGCTCCCTCTTCAAATTCACTCATGCAAATATCTCAGTTGGTGATCGCTGCACCATCTCCTTGCTGGTGGTTTAAAACTACTCTTCCACCTCATCAGAACTTTCAGCCCCCTCCCCTCTTTACCCCCTTACAATCTACCAGGACTCTCTTGTCTACAGCTATACTTTATCCAGTTTAGATTCAGTGGCCCATCATTTCAAGAACACTCTATTCTCAATTCCAACACAGCTTGGAACCATGTGTCTTTTCACAACACTCTGGACAAATGCAAATATTTTCTGTGGGCAAATGCAAATATTTTCTATACCACAGTAGCAAGAGTGCATCACAAAGGAGGCAAATTGGTTAACCTATATTTTTGATCATCAATCTCAAATGGACACCCAACATTGCCACAAAACCCTGGTCAAGTCATAATTAATTTCTCCACAGTGACTATTTCACATTTTTTTGCACTCTGCTCAACTCTGTCCTATCTACTCTCTACTCTATCTACTCTCAGCAGTTGACCACACCTCCTACTTCACATAGAAAACAGAAGCCAGCAATTAAGAACTTCCACATATTTCCGACAACACATACATACCTACCTTCATCCGAACTTCCTGACCTTCCTTCCTCTTTAAGACCAAAAACCATCTTTCTTCTTACCTAAAGCTAATCCTATACCTATGCTTTGGATTCTGTGACCTCCTACCTTCTCAGGAATCGATTATCCCTTCTTCTATTACATCTTAAACCTCCTTGATCAATTGAGTCTTTCCCATTGACTCATTAAGATTTTTAAATAAAATCTTATCTTCCCTCAACCTCCCATCTTTTCCTGGTACTATTATCTCCCTGTTCTCTTCTTCACAAACCAGAATTTTTTCATCCTCACTCTCTTTATTTTCTTAATATATGATTTCCTTATCATTCGTTTCCTTTATTTCACTGGTTGGGTTCAAGTTACTTTTTTTGTTGTTGTTGTTGTGAAGTTTTTTTTTGCTTTTTTTTAATTAATTAAAAAAATTAACTAACACAACATTTAGAAATCATTCCATTCTACATATGCAATCAGTAATTCTTAATATCATCACATAGATGTATGATCATCATTTCTTAGTACATTTGCATCCATTTAGAAAAAGAAATAACAAGACAACAGAAAAAGAAATAAAATGATAATATAGAGAAAAAATAAAAATAAAAAATACAAAAAATATATATAAAAAACAAACAAACAAAAAAACTATAGCTCAGATGCAGCTTCATTCAGTGTTTTAACATAATTACATTACAATTAGGTAGTATTGTGCTGTCCATTTTTGAGTTTTTGTATCTAGTCCTGTTGCACAGTCTGTATCCCTTCAGCTCCAATTACCCATTATCTTACCCTGTTTCTAACTCCTGATGGTCTCTGTTACCAAAGACATATTCCAAGTTTATTCTCGAATGTCGGTTCACATCAGTGGGACCATACAGTATTTGTCCTTTAGTTTTTGGCTAGACTCACTCAGCATAATGTTCTCTAGGTCCATCCATGTTATTACATGCTTCATAAGTTTATTCTGTCTTAAAGCTGCATAATATTCCATTGTATGTATATACCACAGTTTGTTTAGCCACTCGTCTGTTGATGGACATTGTGGCTGTTTCCATCTCTTTGCAATTATAAATAACGCTGCTATAAACACTGGTGTGCAAATGTCTATTTGTGTCTTTGCCCTTAAGTCCTTTGAGTAGATACCTAGCAATGGTATTGCTGGGTCGTATGGCAATTCTATATTCAGCTTTTTGAGGAACCGCCAAACTGCCTTCCACAGTGGTTGCACCATTTGACATTCCCACCAACAGTGGATAAGTGTGCCTCTTTCTCCGCATCCTCTCCACCACTTGTCATTTTTTGTTTTGTTGATAATGGCCATTCTGGTTGGTGTGAGATGATATCTCATTGTGGTTTTGATTTGCATTTCTCTAATGGCCAGGGACATTGAGCATCTCTTCATGTGCCTTTTGGCCATTTGTATTTCCTCTTCTGAGAGGTGTCTGTTCAAGTCTTTTTCCCATTTTGTAATTGGGTTGGCTGTCTTTTTGTTGTTGAGTTGGACAATCTCTTTATAAATTCTGGATACTAGACCTTTATCTGATATGTCATTTCCAAATATTGTCTCCCATTGTGTAGGCTGTCTTTCTACTTTCTTGATGAAATTCTTTGATGCACAAAAGTGTTTAATTTTGAGGAGCTCTCATTTATTTATTTCTTTCTTCAGTGCTCTTGCTTTAGGTGTAAGGTCCATAAAACTGCCTCCAATTGTAAGTTTCATGAGATATCTCCCTACATTTTCCTCTAACTGTTTTATGGTCTTAGACCTAATGTTTAGATCTTTGATCCATTTTGAGTTAACTTTTGTATAGGGTGTGAGATATGGGTCCTCTTTCATTCTTTTGCCTATGGATATCCAGTTCTCTAGGCACCATTTATTGAAGAGACTGTTCTGTCCCAGGTGAGTTGGCTTGACTGCCTTATCAAAGATCAAATGTCCATAGATGAGAGGGTCTATATCTGAGCACTCTATTCGATTCCATTGGTCGATATATCTATCTTTATGCCAGTACCATGCTGTTTTGACCACTGTGGCTTCATAATATGCCTTAAAGTCCAGCAGCGTGAGACCTCCAGCTTCGTTTTTTTCCCTCAAGATACTTTTAGCAATTCAGGGCACCCTGCCCTTCCAGATAAATTTGCTTATTGGTTTTTCTATTTCTGAAAAATAAGTTGTTGGGATTTTGATTGGTATTGCATTGAATCTGTAAATCAATTTGGGTAGGATTGACATCTTAACTATATTTAGTCTTCCAATCCATGAACATGGTATGCCCTTCCATCTATTTAGGTCTTCTGTGATTTCTTTTTAACAGTTTTTTGTAGTTTTCTTTGTATAGGTCTTTTGTCTCTTTAGTTAAATTTATTCCTAAGTACTTTATTCTTTTAGTTGCAATTGTAAATGGAATTCGCTTCTTGATTTCCCCCTCAGCTTGTTCATTGCTCGTGTATAGAAATGGTACAGATTTTTGAATGTTGATCTTGTAACCTGCTACTTTGCTGTACACATTTATTAGCTCTAGTAGTTTTGTTGTGGATTTTTCCGGGTTTTTGACGTATAGTATCATATCACTGCGAACAGTGATAGTTTTACTTCTTCCTTTCCAATTTTGATGCCTTGTATTTCTTTTTCTTGTCTAATTGCTCTGGCTAGAACCTCCAACACGATGTTGAATAACAGTGGTGATAATGGACATCCTTGTCTTGTTCCTGATCTTAGGGGGAAAGTTTTCAATTTTTCCCCATTGAGTATGATATTAGCTGTGGGTTTTTCATATAGTCTCTCTATCATTTTAAGGAAGTTCCCTTGTATTCCTATCCTTTGAAGTGTTTTCAACAGGAAAGGATGTTGAATCTTGTCAAATGCCTTCTCTGCATCAATTGAGATGATCATGTGATTTTTCTGCTTTGATTTGTTGATATGGTGTATTACATTAATTGATTTTCTTATGTTGAACCATCCTTGCATACCTGGGATGAATCCTACTTGGTCATGATGTATAATTCTTTTAATATGTTGCTGGATTCGATTTGCTAGAATTTTATTGAGGATTTTTGCATCTATATTCATTAGAGAGATTGGTCTGTAGTTTTCTTTTTTTGTAATATCTTTGCCTGGTTTTGGTATGAGGGTGATGTTGGCTTCATAGAATGAATTAGGTAGCTTTCCCTCCACTTCGATTTTTTTGAAGAGTTTGAGCAGAGTTGGTACTAATTCTTTCTGGAATGTTTGGTAGAATTCACATGTGAAGCCGTCTGGTCCTGGACTTTTCTTTTTGGGAAGCTTTTGAATGACTGATTCAATTTCTTTACTTGTGATTGGTTTGTTGAGGTCATCTATTTCTTCTTGAGTCAAAGTTGGTTGTTCATGCCTTTCTAGGAACTTGTCCATTTCATCTACATTGTTGTATTTATTAGCGTAAAGTTGTTGATAGTATCCTGTTATTACCTCCTTTATTTCTGTGAGGTCAGTGGTTATGTCTCCTCTTCCATTTCTGATCTTATTTATTTGCATCCTCTCTCTTCTTCTTTTTGTCAATCTTGCTAAGGGCCCATCAATCTTATTGATTTTCTCATAGAACCAACTTCTGGTCTTATTGATTTTCTCTATTGTTTTCATGTTCTCAATTTCATTTATTTCTGCTCTAATCTTTGTTATTTCTTTCCTTTTGCTTGCTTTGGGATCAGTTTGCTGTTCTTTCTCCAGTTCTTCCAAGTGGACAGTTAATTCCTGCATTTTTGCCTTTTCTTCTTTTCTGATATAGGCATTTAGGGCAATAAATTTCCCTCTTAGCACTGCCTTTGCTGCATCCCATAGGTTTTGATATGTTGTGTTTTCATTTTCATTCGCCTCGAGATATTTACTAATTTCTCTTGTAATTTCTTCCTTGACCCATTCGTTGTTTAAGAGTGTGTTGTTGAGCCTCCACGTATTTGTGGATTTTCGGGCACTCTGCCTATTATTGATTTCCAACTTCATTCCTTTATGATCCGAGAAAGTGTTGTGTATGATTTCGATCTTTTTAAATTTGTTGAGACTTGCTTTGTGACCCAGCATATGGTCTATCTTTGAGAATGATCCATGAGCACTTGAGAAAAAGGTGTATCCTGCTGTTGTGGGATGTAATGTCCTATAAATGTCTGTTAAGTCTAGCTCATTTATTGTAATATTCAAATTCTCTGTTTCTTTATTGATCCTCTGTCTAGATGTTCTGTCCATTGATGAGAGTGGTGAATTGAAGTCTCCAACTGTTATGGTAGATGTGTCTATTTCCCTTTTCAGTGATTGCAGTGTATTCCTCACGTATTTTGGGGCATTCTGATTCGGTGCGTAAATATTTATGATTGTTGTGTCTTCTTGTTTAATTGTTCCTTTTATTAGTAGATAGTGTCCTTCTTTGTCTCTTTTAACTGTTTTACATTTGAAGTCTAATTTGTTGGATATTATTATAGCTACTCCTGCTCTTTTCTGGTTGTTATTTGCATGAAATATCTTTTCCCAACCTTTCACTTTCAACCTATGTTTATCTTTGGGTCTAAGATGTGTTTCCTGTAGACAACATATAGAAGGATCCTGTTTTTTAATCCATTCTGCCAGTCTATATCTTTTGATTGGGGAATTCAGTCCATTAACATTTAGTGTTATTACTGTTTGGGTAATACTTTCCTCTACCATTTTGCCTTTTGTATTATATATATCATATCTAATTTTCCTTCTTTCTACACTCTTCTCCATACCTCTCTCTTCTGTCTTTTTGTATCTGACTCTAGTGCTCCCTTTAGTATTTCTTGCAGAGCTGGTCTCATGGTCACAAATTCTCTCAGTGACTTTTTGTCTGAAAATGTTTTAATTTCTCCCTCATTTTTTGAAGGACAATTTTGCTGGATATAGAAGTCTTGGTTGGCAGTTTTTCTCTTTTAGTAATTTAAATATATCATCCCACTGTCTTCTAGCTTCCATGGTTTCTGTTGAGAAATCTACACATAGTCTTATTGGGTTTCCCTTGTATGTGATGGATTGTTTTTCTCTTGCTGCTTTCAAGATCCTCTCTTTCTCTTTGACCTCTGACATTCTAACTAGTAAGTGTCTTAGACAACGCCTATTTGGGTCTATTCTCTTTGGGGTGCACTGCACTTCTTGGATCTGTAATTTTAGGTCTTTCATAAGAGTTGGGAAATTTTCAGTGATAATTTCTTCCATTAGTTTTTCTCCTCCTTTTCCCTTCTCTTCCCCTTCTGGGACACCCACAACACGTATATTTGTGCGCTTCATATTATCATTCAGTTCCCTGAGCCCCTGCTCAAATTTTTCCATTCTTTTCCCTATAGTTTCTGTTTCTTTTTGGATTTCAGATGTTCCATCCTACAGTTCACTAATTCTATCCTCTGTCTCTTTAAATCTACCATTGTAGGTTTCCATTGTTTTTTTCACCTCTTCTACTGTGTTTTTCAATCCCATAAGTTCTGTGATTTGTTTTTTCAGACTCTCCATTTCTTCTTTTTGTTGATCCCATGCCTTCTTCATGTCCTCCCTCAATTTATCGATTTGGTTTTTGAAGAGGTTTTCCATTTCTGTTCGTATATTCAGAATTAGTTGTCTGAGCTCCTGTATCTCATTTGAGCTATTGGTTTGTTCCTTTGACTGGGCCATATCTTCAATTTTCCTGGTGTGATTTGTTATTTTTTGCTGGCGTCTGGGCATTTAATCATATTTCCCTGAGTGTGGGACCCAGCAGGTTGAAAGACTTTCCTGTGAAGTTTCTGGGCTCTTTTTTTCTTATCCTGCCCAGTATGTGGTGCTTGTCTGTCTGCAGGTCCCACCAGCAAAAGATGATGTGGCTCCTTTAACTTTGGAAGACTCTGGCTGCTGGGTGTGTGGTGGAGACAGAGGAAAGGTTGTAGGTTGGTTTTAATGGCTTCAAATTGTGAAGTCCTGGGATCTGAATTCCTTGAGAGAGGGATTCCACCTGAGTTGCGTTTCACCCCTCCTGCGGGGAAGGTTCAGGTGGTAGAGAGCCCTAGAAGCAGCCTGTTTCTGCGTTTGGGGCAGTTGTAACCTATGTAATCCCAGCACTGAGCCCAGAGGCAATGAAGCCTCCGTAGAAACAGCCGCAGAAGGCTCTGTTTCGCCCCCTTTCCTCTTTTTCAGTTAGCCCAATTGGCGATTTCCGCCTTGATCAGTTTCACCTGAGCTGAGGGCCTATTTTTAGTAGTCAGAAGTTGTTCCTTAATGCCACTATTGGTGTTAGGTTGGGCTCAGTCTCTACTACTGTTGGAGACTCTTTCCTTTCCCTCTGGGAAGTCGCCTGTGGCAGAGGGTCATCAGCCACCGCGGCTTGGGGAACCACTGTTCCAATGCTCCCAGCCGGCCCGGGAAGCCGCGTGTGTGGAGGGGGCTGCGGTCGCCGGCCTCCGCGGCTTGGGGAACCGCTGTTCCAATGCTCCCAGCCAGCCCGGGAAGCCGCGTGTGTGGAGGGGGCTGCGGTCGCCGGCCTCCGCGGCTTGGGGGACTGCTGTTCCGAGGATACCAGCCGGCCTGGGAAGCCGCGCGTCGGGGAGGGCCGCCGCGGCTTGGGGAACTGCCGCTCCAAAGCTCCCAGCCGGCCTGGGAAGCTGCATGTGTGGAAGGGGTTCTGGTCGCCGCAGCTTGGGGAACCTGATCCGAAGCTCCCAGCCGGCCCGGGAAGGAGGGAGGGAGGGGCTCCGGCTGCCAGCCGCCTCAGCCCGGGGAAGTGCGCGCCTCTCGGGGACCTCACTGCAGTGGAGTCTTTTAGCTGGTCCAGCCGTTCCAGAATGGGGTACTCTGTGTGTCTGGTCTCTGTCGTGGCTCCAGGAGCTGTTCTGTACTGTTTCTAGTTCTTTAGTAGTTGTTCTGGAGGAGGAACTAAGAACCGCGCTCCTTACTAAGCCACCATCTTCTCCGGAAGTCTCTCAAGTTACTTTTTAACATTATTTTATTTCAGCCTGAAAGACTCCCATTAGTATTTCCTATAAGGTAGACTTACCTGTGATGAATTATCTCATTTTTTATTTATCTTGGTATATAGTAATTTCTCCTTCATTTTTGTAGGATAGTTTTGCTGGAAATAGAATTCTTGGTTGACAGTCTTTTTCTTTCAGTACTTTGGATATGTTGGCTGACTGCCTCGATGAGGAACAGCTGCTGATCTTACTGAGCTTCCTTGTATGTGATGGGTTACATCCCCTTGCTCCTTTCAATATTCTTTCTTTGTCTTCATCTTTGACATTTTGATTATGATGTGGATATGGTGTGGACCACTTTGACTTTATGCTTCTTGGATGTGTAGATTAATGCTTTTCATCAAATTTGGGGAGTTTTTGGCCATTATTTCTTCAAATACTATTTTTGCTCCCTTTCTCCCTCTCTTCTCCTTCTGGGACTCCCATTACCTGTTTGTGGGCTTGCTCAGTAGAGTCCCAGAAATCTCTGAGGGTCTTTTCATCTTCTTTCACTTTTTTTTTCTTTTTGTTTCTCAGAGTAGGTAATCCCAGTTGACCTATCTTCAAGTTCACTGGTCCTTTCTTCTGCCTTCTCAAATATGCTGTTGAACCCTTCTAGGGAAAGTTTGTACCTTTCAATAATTTCTCTTTATTGATAATTGCTATTTCATGCTCATCATTCTTATGCTCTTTTCCTCCTTTAGACACAGTTTCCTTTTGTTCTTTGATCATATTTAAAGTAGCTGACTTAAAGTTTTGTCCAACATGTAGGCTTCCTCAGGAATGATTTTCTCTCTGTGTATGGGCCATACTTTCTTGATTTTTTTGGCATGTTTTGCATTTTTTGTTAAAAAACAGACATTTTATGTGGCAACTCTGGAAATTAAGATTCCAACCCCCTGCTCCTCCCCAGAATTTGCTATTACTGTTTATTGTTATTGTTGTTTGCTTGTTGAGTGTCTTTTCTGAACTCGTTTTATAAAGTCTGTATTATTGGCTGTGTTGGCCACTAAAGTCTTGGTTGATTTGGTGGCCAGCTAATGATTAGACAGAGATTTCCTTCTATAGATATTAATAGGTTATAATAAATAACCTATGGATTATATCTTATAATTTATAGATAAGCCTATAGTCCATTTGTATCCCACTTTGTGTAAAGGAGCTCTGTGTATGCATTTGTATGTCTGTCTGTGTGTGTGTGTCTGTGTGTGTGTGTGTATTGGGGCATGCCTTCAACACTTAGCCAAGCAGTTTAAAATCCTGCCTTAGCTTGTTTAACCAGAGGTCTTACCTGAGCATGCTCCCAGCTTGGGGCATGAAAACAGCACTAAGCATGTGTGTGGCCTTAGAGAGTTCCAGAAATATGCTCGAGGTTTTTCAAACCTCCTGTGGATATCTCATCCCCCAGTGGTTCCTTTTACACTTTGTGGTTAGCCTATTGGCCCCAACTGTTATCCACTGGCTCAGGCAGCCAGGATGCTATACAATCACCTTGATTATTTTCAGCAAGTGCTGCTGAACAAGAGGCTGTTTGTACTGGGTAAGCTCTGAGTCAATTCACGCCTTGTAAGAGGGGAGCCCAGGGAACCACTAGATAGGTCAAAGAATGGCATTTACCTGGGAATTAGCAGAGACTAACTCTCAGGCTGCCAGGCTGCTAGTTTTCACCTGTGATTGTGGGTTTTTGGCTTACAAGGTTTCTACGGAGCTGGGGAGGGGAGATGGGAATAGAGAAAATTAAAACACCACCAGGCTCACTGTTCTTAACAAGATTCAAGCAATTTTCTTAAATAAACCCTCCCCAGGTTGCTGCAAGCCTTTGGCCAATTTCTAGCATTCTGGAAAAGTTGATTCTGACCATTTTTTGCCAAGTTTTTGCTTTTTTGGAGGAGAGGATTTTCAGAGGTTCTCACTCTACCATATTCACTGATGTCGTTATCTATCTGCCTCCAGGCTGCCGACTCTACCCAAAGAGCTCTCCACTGTCACCATCATCACTTGGCTTCCCTAGCCCACATTCCTAATCCATCTCTCAGGGCACCATATGTCTTTCCTTGTAGAGATTTCCATAATTGCAGTTTCCCTATTACTTGTCTGGTTAGTTGATCAGTCTGCCTCCCTGACTAGGCCATGGGCTCCTGCAGTCTGGCCTGTAGAATACAAGGTTTTCTGAGACATGTAGTGGAAGGTTTGCTGCCCTCTGCTGGGCAGTGTACTTCCAGCCCAAGTGCACTGGAGGATGGGAGGGTTGACTGTTGTCGTTGGATTTCCAAACTGCAAGGATAAACCAGGAAAGAACTTTCTCCTTTCCAAGGGAGACGAACGAGAGGAAAAGACATATGTTTGTCATCACTATAGACCCACCCCAGATGTTTTTTTTCCTTTTTAGGTATAACTTACGTATAATAAATTCACCATTTAAAATGTGCAGTTCAAATATGTTCTAACAAATGAATGGTCATGTAACCACCCCAATCAAGATGTTAAGAATTTCCATCAACTCAAAAAGTTGGATAGTACCCTTTCCAATCATTCCCCTGACTTACACATTAAAATCCACTGAACTGTTCTCCATCCCTACAGCTTTACCTCTTCTAGATTGTCATATAAATGGAATAGTATGTAGCTTTGGTTTGTGACTTCTTTTGCTTGGGATCATGCTTTTGAGATTCATCTATGCTGTTCTATATATCAGTAATTTGTTACATTGTATTACTGAGCAATATTCCATTATGTGATAAACTACTGGTTTATATACTCAGTGATTGTGGACTGTTTTCAGTTTTTGAGTAGTATGAATAAAACTGATGGATGCTCATGTACATCCTTTTATGTAGCTGCATTTTCATTTCTCTTGGGTAAATAACTGGAAGTAGAAATGCTGGGTGATATGGTGAGTGTATCTTCAACTTTGTAAGAAACGACCAAACTGTTTTCCAAAGTCACTGTCCATTTTGCTTTACCCACCTACATTATATGAAGAATTCAGGTTGTTATACATCCTGGTGAACACTTGGTTGTATCAATCTCCTTAATTTTAGTCATTCTTGTGGGTGTGTAGTAGTATCTCATTGTAGTTTTAATTTATGTTTTCCCAATGACTAATGATGTTGAACATCTTTCCATATCCTTATCCTAACCTAGGTATATCTGATCCAGGGTAAGTGTCTCAAAATGGCCTTTATGTTATAAACTAAGTCCTCCCAAGTTCTGGCAAATCCTTTGGCCATTGGGAGCCCCTCAGGGTCTCCAGCCCCCGTCTGGACTAGCCCAGGCAGCATGGTGCAGGGAGTGGCCCTGTCTGTAGGTTTGACTAAGGGCACTGACTTACCCTCCAAGGAATCCAAGAAAAATCTAATCTTGCTTCACCCAGTGATTCCCAAAATCAACTGGCACAAGTGTGAAGTCTAATGGAGCTCCTGGAAGATGCTAGATCTAAGGTTCTGCCTGCCAATCTGGGGCACGGATCCCAGCCCCTTCTCTGAAATCTCCAGATAACAAGAGCCTGTGAGAGGCATGTCATTACCTTCCAGTTGACAGGATGCTTCCGAGACACTGAGGGGAGGCTGCACCAGGACCCCAGGGGTCTTGTGTGACCCAGTTTAACTCACCTGCCTGTGAAGGCTGATGAATTTCCGAGGGTCCCCATCAGCCCAGGGAGGGAGCTGCACGTCCCCCAGTGCCGTCCCGTCCTGCATGCAGCCTGAGGGAGATGAGAAACATCAGGGGATTTTGGCAAACGGGAGCATGAACAGGGATGGGAGTTAATTGGAATTTGTAATAATTCCAATGGATATAATCATTCCTATTAATAATATATTAGACTATTTTATCACGATCACTAGATATTATATTAAAATACACATAAATGCAGAGTAACGCCAGGTGCATGGTGCTCGCCCAATAAATACTTAGTCTTGTTTAAAGCCCTCCAAAGGTTTCACAGGGCAACTTGAAAAAAACCTGCCCCTCCTCACTCTGCCCTCCTCCTATTTCCATTTTAGCTCAACTGTCGCCGCCACAGACGGGCCTTTCCTGGGGGCCAGAGAAAGGCAGTTCCCCCCAGAACACTCCTGAACCATTTTGCTACTTGTTTTCTTCCTGGGATTCTTTGGCATCAGACAGTATTTCATTTATTTAAGGGTCTGTGTTTTCTATATACCCTCCCTGCCAGGACTGTAAATCCTTCATATGCACCGTTACCCCTTCCTCACATCGCACCAGCTTGCCTTCCAGGGCACAGCTAGTGTCTCCCCCACAGGACCTCCCCTGGCCCGATGGCTGGTGAGCAGAGCCCCCCTCGGCCTCCATGGTCCCTTATCACCCCGCTTTGTGGCAGTCGTCTTCGGTGGCCATTGGTCTCAACTCTGATGCCCACCAACCATCTGAGAATCTGAACCTGCTGAGGCCAGCTCCGTCCAGCCAGGCCTGTGGAGTCAGGCCGGCCCGCCAGGGGGTGCCCAGCCTTGGGTCTGTTTTAGATGTTCTGAATACTGGGGGCTGGAAACCACTGCCAGAGGGAAGGACCTGGGGTCAGGGTGGGTCCCTTCTCCCTTGCTCAGGCCTGGTTGGTGTGCACCCTATATGTGCTATTTGGGGGAGCCAGAGGAAGGCGAGTTGGGGGTGGGCAAGTGTTGGTGATGGTTCAGCGCGTTCTTCATGGGGCGGGAGGCTCTCCCCAGGCCAGCAACAGGGGCTGCCCCGCCTCTAGATGGTCAGCCTGCCCGACCCCAGCCCCAGCTCTGATCACATGCACACTCCCCGAGACGCCTGCACTTGGCCTTGCACACCTTTATCCATGGAGACTCCCAAGGCATGCACACAGTCATCCGCCCGCTCTGCTGTACTCCTCTAAAGTGGTAAGAGAACATGGCCTCCCCTAGAGATGGCCTAAAGCACAGGTGTTTCTATTATGCCTTGGGTGCTCCCAGGATCTGTCCCAGGCCATCCCGGTATCTCGGAACATCCCTTTCCTTGGAGCCCAGGTTTCCCGTCAGGGTCACTGGGGGAGAAAATGGAGACCAGAGAGGGATAGGGACTTGCCCACATCACACAGCAGGGCAGAGCCCCTGCCGGCACCCTGACCGCCGCCTAAGCTGCCAACCTGCAGCCTGGGAGTGCTCAGAGGAAAGGTTATTTGGGAACAGTGGCCCAGAACTGTCCAGACATCCTGGATCCAGTGTCCCTTTGCAGCCCCAACCTCTTCCTTCTGGTGCTGCCCCCAAGTGGTAATGTTGTGCCTGCCCAGGTCCTGTCGAGGCAGCTGTCCATCTGCTCAGCAAAGATGCTGATGGAGTCCGCCAGGACTCAGGCGGGAAGGCCAGACCTGCATGGCCCCCGCCCATCCCGCCCTCACTCAGGCTCCCCGCTCACCGAACTCCACCGCGTTGCAATTGGTCAAGAACTCGGGCAAGTAGAAGAACTCTGGGGTCAGCTCCCTGACGTCGCTCATGTTCTCTCTGGAGGCCGACTCCCAGGCACTCTTCACGCTGTGGAACATTCTATCGGCCACGTCGAAGCTTCCGCCCTGGGAGGAGAAAGGACCGCCGTAATTAGTGGTGGGCATCTGAGTCCTTAGGTGGGGGGGCTCCGCTGGCCTGGGCATTCATTCATTCATTTTTTCTTTGGTGGAGGTGTGGGTTCCGCCATTTGAATGAAGCTCATACTTTCCTAAAGATATAATGTACTTTGAGACTCCTCTCTGTATCCCTCTCTCTCCTGGTCTATCTGGTGAAGAGAGGAATGCCAACTGAAGAGAAGTGACAATTCAGATGACAGCACGTGGGCTCTACCTGTCTGTCTGTCTGTCTGTCTGTCTGTCTATCTATCTATCTATCTATCTATCTATCTATCTATCATCTATCTATCTATCTATCTATCTAATCTATCCATCTACTTACTTAGCTATCACCTATTTACCTCCCAGCATACCTAGAAAACATTGCAGACTTAGTTTCAGACCATTACAAATAAAGTGAATATTGCAATAAAGCAAGTCACACAAGTGGTTTGATTTCCCATTGCACATATAAGATACGCTTGCACTATTTTGTAATCTATTAAGTATGCAATAGCCTTATGTCTAATAAAATAATGTACATACCTTAATTCAAAAGTACTTTATTGGTTAAAAAAAATGCTAACCATCACTGAGCCTTCAGGGAGTCACAATCTCTGTGCTGGTGGAGGGTCTTGCCTTGATGTTGATGGCAGCTGAAGGCTAGGATGGCTGCAGCAATTTCTTAGAAGAAGGAGACAGTGAAGATCTTGGCTAGAGCTCTTGGATAACTTGCTGCAGCTTCTGTATCAGCACTTGCTGCTTCACCTGGCACTTATAGGTTTTGGAGAACAGTTCTTTCCTTACACCTCTTGAACCAGCGTCTGCTAGCTCAAGCTCTTCTGCAGCTTCCTCACTTCTCATCACCTTCAGAGAATTGAAGACAGGTAGGGCCTTGCCTTGAATTAGTCTTTGGCTTAAGGGTATGTTGTGGCTGGTTTGATCTTCTGTCCGGACCAGCCAAACTTTCTCCATATCAGCAATAAGGCTGTTTCACTTTCTCATCACTTGTGTGTTCACTAGAGTAGCACTTTAGTTTTCTTCAAGAACTGTTCCTTTGGATCCAAAACTTGACTGTTTGGCACAAACGGCCTCCCTTTCAGCCTCTCTTAACCATTTCTAGCTTTTGGTTTCATGTGAGAGACGTGTGACTTGTCCTTTTACTTGAAGGAGGCCATTGCAGGGTCATTAACTGGTCCAATTTCAATATCGTCGGGTGTCACGGACTAGGGCGGCCAGAGGAGAGGGGGAGAGGCATGGGAATGGCTGGTTGGTGAGGCAGTCAGAACACATGTAACGTGTATCAATTAAGCTCACCCTCTTATGTGAGTGCCTCTGTGGTGCTCCCAAAACAACTGCAATAGGAACACCAAAGATCACAGATCACAACAACAGATAATTAAAAAGTCTGAAATATGTGAGAATTATCCAAATGTGATGCAGAGACACGAAGTGAGCACATGCTATCGGAAAAATGGCACCATTACACTTACTCAAGGCAGGGTCACCAAAAACCTTCAACTTGAAAGAATGTAAAATCTGTGAAGCACAATAAAGCGAGATGCAATAAAATGCAGTATGCCTTTATGAATGTACAGCTGTCATCTTTCTGTCTATCCATCTACATGTCCATTCATCAATCACATATGTGCATGATCACTTCTTTTTTTAGTAGTTTTATTAGAGAAGTTGCAGGTTTAAAGAAAAACTATGCAGAAATCACAGTATTCCTATATACCTCCCTTACACACCTTATTATCCTTATATTATTAACACTTTACATTACTGTGTTAGCTTTGTTGCAATTGATGAAAGAATATTATTATAACTATATTATTAATGATAATCTGTAGTTTGCATTAGGGTTCACTGTTGGTGTTATAGAGTCCCATTATTTAAAAAATTTTATTCTAGTAACTAATATACAACCTAAAACTTCCTCCTTTAACCACATTCCGATATATAATTCAGTGGTGTTGATTATTTTCACAGTTCCGTGTTACCATCACCACCATCCATTACCAAAAATTTTTCATCATCCCAAACAGAGACTCTATCCCAATTAAACACCCCACCCCCTGGCAAGCTATACTCTAGTGTCTGCGTCTATGAACTGGTATATTCTAATTATTTCTTACCAGTGAGATCTTACACATCTGTCCTTTTGTCCTGCCTTATTTCACTCCACACGATATCTTCAAGGTTCAACCATGTTGTCACGTGTATCACAACTGCATTCCTTCTTTGTATAAAAAGTATTCTATCGTATGTATATACCACACTTTGTTAATTCATTCATCTGGTGATGGATGCTTGGGTGGTTTTCATTTCTGGGCAATTGTGACTAATGCTACCATGAGCACCGCTGTGGAAATATCCGTTAGGGTCCCTGCTTTCAACCCTTCTGGATATACAACTAGAAGTGGGGTTGCTCAGTCGTAAGGTGATTCTATACTGCCTACGTCTTCCACAGTGACTGTTCCTTTTTACAGTCTTAAAGAGCAGGAGTGTTCCTATTTCTCCACATTCTTTCCAATACATGCTCTTTTCTTTTCTTTTTAATAGCAGCTGTTCTGGTGGGTGTGAAAAGGTATCTCCTAGCTTTGGTTTGTGTTTCCCTAATGGCTAATGATGTTGAGCATCAGTCTATGTGCTTTGGGCCATTTGCTTTGGGAAGTGTCTATTCATGTCTTTTGACCATTTTTTTTTTTATTGGGATGTTTGTCTTTTTGTAGTTGAGTTGTAGGAATTCTTTACATATTTGGATATTAATCCCTTATCAGATATATGGTTTCCAAATATTTTCTCCCATTCTGTAGGTTGTCTTTTTACTTTCATGATGTGATCATTTCTTAAAACACTCAGTCCCTCAATCCCTCTCTGGAAATTTGCACCTGGATAATGCACTTTCCACTGTAATAAAGGAATAGAAGTTTCTCCACTGTGGAGGCAAAATCTCTATGGTCACTGGTCTGGTCATTCTTTCACGGACCAGACCATGAGGCTCTGTGTAGGAGAAGTGGCAGTGGGACCAGGAACGACTTATACCCTATCCTTGATGCTCACAGTCCAGAGCTGAACTCAGGATACTAACTAGAGGACAAAGACATGGGTTGGACAGTCTTCCTGGACATCCAGGGAAGTTTCCAGAAGTTGATCCTGCACGTGACTCCGGAGAAGGCAGGTAGAGGGCAGGGTTGTAAAGGCAGAGCCTGCAGTCAGGGCTTGGGGTGGGGAGTCTTACAGTGCATGCAGATGGTGGTGGAAGAGGGGTGAGGCAGGAAGGGGGTCTGGGCCCCTGGGTAACCCTGAGTGGAGAGACTAGGTATGAGGACAGAGACCTGAAGGAATACCAATAATCAAGGAGTGGGAGTCTGGCACACGCAGGACCAGGGAGCCACACCTCCTGCCACAGCCAGCCTGCAGCTTCTGAGTTCTATGTCCACAGTGGTCCTGATGCAGCCCTAGGAATAGGACCAGGTAAGAATTAAGGCAATTTCTTTCCTTGGGTCCCATGGTCCCTCATCAGAATTGTCAAATCTCTCCAGCTGATGCCACCTTGGTCATCAGGAGGTGTTGGGGGTGGAAGGAAGGCAGAGAGGAGCCCCAGACCATGTCCTGGTTAGAAGAACAAAAAAGTTCGGGGCAGACAGGTTTCAGGCAAGAGATTCTGAAACTGGTCTGCTTATGTTTGGGGATATCCAAAGACACCCTTCTCCTTGGGGTTCAATAGTTCATTTGTTCCTGTCAAAGCTGAGTCTTTGCTTAACAAGGACTTGTCTTTCTTCTGCCACCTTCTTTAAAGGACGTGTGGCCTCAAGAACAAAGATGCAGAACCCAGAATGGCTGCACGCAGAACCCTCCTCTGCCCACATCAGTTCCTTCACTTTTCAGAGATCTGAGGTTTCCTATCAGTAGGTGTCCAAGGAACCTGGATGGATAGTAAAGAAGGACAAGAGCCTGACTTGTTCGCTCCACGCTAGACACTTCCTACATGCCCAGATCCCCTCTCTGAAACATCACAATGACTGTATTAGATAGGAATTGGTAGTTCCAATTCACATACCAGAAAACTGAACTTCCTATAAGCTTCACGATTTTCGCAGGGCTATCAAGGCAATAAATGGCAGAATTAGATCCAACCCACAGATGCAACTCCAAGGGCCAAGCCTTGCCCTTGTACCAGTGTCTTGTGGGAATCTCTGTGTGAAGTGAGTTCAGATGTAGATGGACCTGGGGCAAACTTCATCCGCCATGAGTGGGCCTAGGGGAACTGAGCTCTCTCCAAGAGGGGAGACGCCACCCCCACCAGAGGCAGGATATACCTGGGAATCCTACTGGTCGTGGACTGGCTGGTCAATCTGAGGATTCAGTGAGACCCATGGGTTATTCTCTATGCAGGGACACTTGCCAAGTCACCCGGAGGTCTCAACTCAATGCAGCTTGCAGATGTGGCCTTTCCCCATAGTCGCTTTACTCTCAGTTAATATTAAGTGATGACGCCCACCATCAAATTCAAATTGAAATGGGAACAAAATGGGGAGGAGGGGTCTAAATAAATCTGCATCTAACAAGTCGCTCACTGAAGCATATTAAGAGCTTTATGTATTTAATCTGCAGCCAGAGAAGTACATCCACGGGAGATTGATGTCATCTCATCATTGTCTTTTCCCTCTGCAGCTTTTATGAGTGCTGATGGTAATCTCCTGAGAAACAATATGATTTGGTAATAAAAAGATTACCTGTATTAAATAAAAATAATATATACATAGGAAATATTGTTAGTGCTACAAATCTGGTTAAAGATATTACCACAAAGAAAAATGTTATTTTTTTCACAGCTGTTTAATGCATTTTAGCAAAAGTAATATCTTTAAAACTTTAAGCCTGTATTATTTATAAAGGAAGCAATAACTGATTTTCCTATTTCCTATATTAATAAATGTATTTGCATACATTTGTTTCAAAATTAATGGGTTTTCTCTCTTCTGCAATACAAAAGAAAGTGCCAGATTCCCTAGAAGAAAAAGTCGCGTTCTTTGTTACTTAGATTCTGAGTCTGTGGGCGACATAAACTCTGGTGCCTGCCAAGAATAAGTCAGGCCCAGCCAGCATCTGAGTCTCACTAAAGCAGGGAAGGGAAAGCAAGAAAAAAATAAAAGGAAGAGAAGGGGAGAGGCCAAGAGACACAATTAAGGTTTATGGAGTGACTATGTAAAAAAATGCAAAGTAAAATGAAATAAAACAATGCAATTATGTCTAGAAATTGAAAAAAAACAAAGGGACCAGACAGATTTACCAAACTAAGACCTTCACCTCTACACATTCTGGAAATAAGTTTGAACATCCAGAATAATGAACCCTACGGGGATCCAGACAGATGAAATAAAAAATAATAGTTATATTACTATCAATGAAGGAATGACCTCTTACCCACACAAGATTTTCCTATGTGGTATCTAGGCCAGATGACAGCGGTGCCAAGGATAGAGAAGGCCAAGGCAAAAGGTTATATTGTCTTTGGGTTTTAGGCTCAACTAAGGTATCAGTCAAAGGTAAAGAGAATGGAAACAAATGTCAGTATTGAAAGGCTCAGAAATATAACGCTAGGTATCCTTCCTCAATTAACACACTTTAGGAGGTGTCTATTTTGTTACATGATGAATCAAAATTAAGAACAAAATAATGGAGAAAGCAATGGCTGAGAAAGACTGCTGGTGGACACTGAAATGAGTTGCAACAGAGAAATGTCCACAATTAAAAATGGAAGCATCAAAGGGAATGTTCTATGTATAAAACCTGTATTAAAGGCAAGGCAGCTTTCATGGGAAGACACCAATCGCTATGCAGAAGTGTCCCTTCTATTTGTGGATCTGCATAAGTGTTCAGATTGCTGTATTCCTAAACCCCTCTTCCCTATGGGGGTGGGGGGAAACATGTTAAAAAAAAATTCAACTCTTGCTCTACATCCATGAGAAGTTCAGTAACTTCCAGAGCTCAGGGACACCCAAATACACAGATAGATTTGCAATCTATGCTAGAAAGGCTGTTCTTTCTTCCAAGTGGGACTGACCCAAATCAGCCCAGCACTTCTGTATAATGGGACTGGTCTCAGCGGGGGGTTGATGATCCCTTCTCATTGCAGACCTGTATATTTTTTCCCAGCCACTATTAAAGCATTCCATGCAAACCATTCAGTTACAGGATTTGCCTGCAATTTGGTTGATCTGAGTCTATCAAAGAGGCCATATGCAGGAAGCAGGCTGCCTTGGGTCTGAACTTCAATGCTGTATGGACTCCGGTGAGTTTTTTAATCTCTTCAACCTCCCATCTCCTCTTCTGTAAACTTCAGATGCTCACTGAGGGTGTGAAAGCAATAATGTGTATTTGTGTGTGTGCATGTCTGTGTGTGCGTGCATGTGTGTGTGTGATGTTCCTAACACACACGCCTAAGGCATATGATAACGGTCCCTGAATGAATCCAGACCTTCTGTCCCTTTTCCTTCCCAGACTAGGAACTAGGGAGCAATCCTGGGTCCGGGTCCCAAGTACCGTTGCATGGGCGAGAGAACCGGGGGCTTCCAAAGAAGGTCAGGGGCAAAGGAAACAAAGGAGACAGAGGTTACTGGAAGTGAGGGTGGGGTATAGTGGGAAATGAGGCAGGGTGGAGATGGGAACTAGGGGTGAGCATGCCGAAGTGGAGACACCCCTGGGGAGGGCCTGGAGCAAATGGAGAGAAGTGTCCATAATTGAAGAGCAGCTTTGCAGCAATGACACCACGGAAGAAATGAGGAGGCCACTAAGTTGAGTGAGAGGGAGCTGGGCTCCTCTCCCATGGAATTCCCAGCCTCCCACCCAAAGTGCAAAGCCGAGTCCAAGCTCATAACTGGGAAACCTGTGCACAGTTCAGCTGCCCTCCCAGGCTTACTTTCGATTGAGGATAGGGTGGCCCCATTGTTCCTTCCTGTAGGATATGGCCTTTTACTAAATAAACCCAACACCCATGAAGGCACTTGGGAAACCGCACAGCCCTTTATGATGGCAGAGACCGTGTCCGTTTATGGAATGCTTAAAAGAACAGCCAAGTGCTCTCACACTATATCTCTCTTGAGCCTCAAAACCCGGAGTCAGGTGTCATTTTAAAGGAGAGGGATATCAAGGCTCAGCGTCTCAACATGACCGATTACAAAGTTCTAGAGCCTGGATTGGATGACTGCTCTGCCTCGATCCCATGCGCCTTTTCTAACACTCCTTGTTACGTCTGTGTAATATATCTCAACCGAAGCGTGGAGACTCTCGAAGATTCTTTTTGAGCCACAGCTGTGGTCCTTCTAGACTCTGCCTCCCCTAGCATAATAATCCTGTCATTGAAGCCTTCCCTGCCACACTGTCCTCACTCTGTCCTCTAAGCCTCCAGCCCAGTGGGCTTGGCGGCCTCTGCAGATGGACCAGCCTTATTGGAAGCCCCGAGGGCCAGAAGGTGAGCAAATAGCCTCCATGGCTCCTGAGGTGCCCAGAGTGGTGGCTAAGGAAGCCCAGGTGGCCGTGGGCACAGACATAGGTGCTCTGCCTTCCTACCCCTCTCCTGCACTTGCTGCTCCCTGTCCCGGGGCCAGCACCCACCCAGAGCTCCTGGGTAAAGAGCCCGGACCACCCAAGGGCTCCCCCTTGGTGCCTGCTGCAGCAAGCCTGTGCCTTACACAAAACCCAGCCATCTCTCCTCAGGTGGTTCGGTAAAGCCTTCCCCACCGCTGGTAACAGCTGTCTTCACACAGGCTCTGACTTAATTAACACAGTGCTTTATTTCTGTTTCTTATTAAATGCTGCCGTGGTGACAGCGGTGGCAGCGGTAACCTCCTCACCGGGGCGCTGGCTGCTTTGCTCCGCTCCACGCCACGAGGCTCTGCTCTCAGCTTAAGAGCAACCGATGCCCTGACATTGGAGGGGGTCCCAGCAGGGAGTGTCCCTCTTGGACTCTAGCTCCAGGCGAGCCGGATTCCCCAGATAATGGGGCTGCCGAGGGCCTGGCAAGTTCACGGCTCAGGCAGGCAGAGGCTGTTCGCTGCCAAGGACTCAGGGTGAGCAGAGCCTGAGCACATGTCACCTGCTTGGTGCATGCAGCACATTACCACCTTCCCTGGGTCATGAGGCCCTATCAGTTTCATAACACCTTGGGCAGGAAAGCAGACCCAGCCGCAATAGAGGCATGGTGGATTGCCAGGCCAGCCCAAATGTCATCAGCTGTACATATGAGGGGCACACAGCATGTCCTAGTCCCAGGGATTCAAACAGGCCACACTGCAAGCTCCCCTCCACGGCTCCCAGCACACTGCACGGTGGACAGGCCACAGCAGCCGAAGAGCTGTTCCTGCCTCTTGGAAAAGCATCAGACCGCCAGCCCCCAGCGCGGGTGCCACCAGGCACCCAGCATCAGGCTCATCGCCCTGCCCCTGCCTGCTGCCAACCCAGGCAGAGTAGCACATCTGGAGGCCAGTCGCACTCCTGGGGGGCGGCCCGGGACACACAGTACACATGCACACCACATGTCATGTCACGCGAGGGGCCTGGCGTCATTTGACTCAAGGCGTGACTTTGAACATGGCATGCGTCCATCCCTCCCGGACACTTTGGCCCCTCTGGGGATCTCTGGAGCCCTCGCTTCTATTCAGGATGAGTGTTTCAGGCTCGGTGTTGCCAATGTGGGAAACGCTCACACCATCTTGGAGGAACCTCAGGCCAGCTACGTGATGTCCAGGAGACCCAGGAAATCGAGGCTCGTCACAGTGCAATCTCCCAGCCCGAGAGGTTAAATGAGGTCCAAATACACAAAGGTACTTAGCTGCAGCCAGGAACAGGGGAGGTGCTTGGTGAGCATCAGAGGCTGGTGCCCTTATGAAAGAAAGGATCTTTAGGCATGATGGTTGCATCCCCCTCCTATAGTTTATGAACCAGGAGACTGAGTTCCAGAGAAAGCAAAGGATCTGCTCAAGGTCAAAGAGAGCAGAGAGCAGGATGCTGGCCCCACATCCCAGCCCTTACCACTGAGGATGATGGACAGCAGTGGGGATGTTTCCTGCCAGTGGCTGGGAAACAGTAATGGAAGAACAGACACTTCATGCTGACTCTTGCATGTATACCTGGCTCTGGAAATCCCTGACATCCTCACTACCCTGCTCCTCAAAGAAAGAAACTGTGTCTTATGTGTCTTATGTGTCTTATGCCCCCTTGCCCCCCACCGTGAAGTTGGTGCTTCATGGGCTGTGAGGATATGAGGAGGCACCTCTCCTTGCCACCACATGGGGCAAGGCAAAGCTCTCATGTGAAGAAACAGCCGACCCTCCTCGGGTCAGGCTGGGATGGTGGGAATATCCTGACTTCACTGATTTCTGGAAGAGGCTAGAACATTCCTGTGATGGTGTGCAAAGGTCCCAGGGCTCACAAAGTCACGGTGGGCTCCCCAGCAGGTGGTCTTTATATTCATTTCCTTGAAAGCTAAAACTCATCTTTTTTCCAAAGGAAAAGCAGAAGATGGTTAGTTCTTCTGCCGGTTCCAAAGGCTTGGACTACCTATGACCCACAGAGCAGTCCAAGGAGGGTCACAGAGGGCCAACGTGACTCAAATTCAAGGCGGGAAGGGGAAACTCATTTAGAAGCACACATGGAGAGCCCACATAACTTTAACTCAGAAGACTGGTCTTGTACCAGACCAAGCAGAACCCAGAAAAACTGGGGGCATATCAGAGACTTCAACATGGAGACCAAGAGGCCCAAGCTCATTTGATTGGACTTGTCCTCCCTAAGCATATAAAATCAGTTCTGATCATTGTACACTGGTTTAGACCATCTTCAACCAGTTTGGTCTGGTCATAAATGGACAAACTGGCTAAAATAAGCTAAAACTACGTTAAAAATGGGCTTACACCAAATATCCCAGTGAGTTCACAGCACATCTATTGAACGTGGCCCAGGCTAGCTTGAAATGCTTTCTTCAAAGAAGTCCAAACTGTCTTGAATTAACTTAAATGGAAGGAGGCCAGCTTGGACAAGTTTAGACCTGCTCTGATTGGGTCTAGCCAATTGCAGAGGGAGGAAGGGAATGACTGATCACCTACAGAGTGTCAAGCCCCAAGCTGAGGGCTACACTCATACTTTCTCATTTACTCTTCTCAACAGCCCATTGAGAGAGGTGTAATGAACTCTTGTTTCAGAGGTAAAGTAATTTGCTGAAGATTCTACATCCATTGAGCAGCAGAGCTGGGCTGTAAATCTCATAGCTGACACTGTGGTATTTCTCTCTCTCTACCTCCTCTCTGTGTGAGCAGACCCCTAGCAACAGGTAGAGTGGGGGGGTTCCAGCTTGAATGCATTCAACCCACGGGGAAAGGGGAAACTCTGGAAGCATCCCGAGTTCCCTGGCTGGGAAGCAGAAATGGAATCCATCATTATCATCAGCAGTGCTCGTCATTTCTTGTGGATTAATGAGCAACATCTGGATGGGATTCCTGGCATCGGATGCAGCTCTGGGACTGTTCATTTTCCAAACCAAACTTACTTGAAATGCTTGTTGCCTGAGAAAGACTCAGGGGATGCACACTTATTATTTTTGAGTGAATTTCCAGGGAAAGCGGGTTATACAATGTCTAGACGAAACACACCATCAAGTACAGAGAAGGCTGTGCCAAGAAACAGAAGACAAGAGGGTTTTTGCTCCTTATTGGAGAAAGTGCCTCGGTCATGCCTACTCCTTCTCCTGGGCTCAGGCGTTGGTTTTAGTGCTGACATGGGGTGATCTTTGGTCTCTCAAGGTCAAGGTCAGAGTAACCTTGATGATGAGGTCAGACCACACTACACACTGTTCCTGGAATACTCATGCATTCCTAACTGTGGCTTGGCTGTTAGAGCAAATCTGAGCTTATTCTAGAAGCTTCCATAACAATTGCCCCTGCCATGGTCTGTTACATCCATCTGTGGCTGATGCTTTCCTCTCTGCAGGACCACTGCAAGGTCTGGGTCAAGTCAGGACATAAGCTTAAACTGTGGGGTTCATTGGTTTTGAAGTTGGCTGAGCCAGCTGGCTACTGGTCCAGGGCTCTGCCCATCCCAGAACTGTATCCTGGGGTAAAGAGTACCTTGGAAGCACAATCTCAGTGGATGGGGTTAGAAGGGAAGAGAAAAAAATAACTTGATCTTTCAAAAGGAGAGGAAGGGGCCTCTTGCTTCTCAGTGTCTCTGTAATGCTGTCCAAGAGGGACCCTGTCCCAAGAATGTTCTCCATGAGTTGGAAAAGTCCATACTCAGGAAGCAGCACTCGTTCACTCTCAGCTTGTATAGGGTAGCCAGGTGAAATTCAGAAGGCTCAGCTAAATTTCAGACAGACAACAAATGATTTTTTAGCACTCATCACTGTGTATCTGAAATTCATTGTTTATCTGAAATTCACATTTAACTGGGTATTTTTATTTGCTAAATCTGGCAGCCCTAAAGTGGTATGCTCCTCTGTTTGCCTGTGGGTGGGGAAGTTGGTTGGTTTCTTTCTCTGGTTTAGCTGTTTGCTTTAGCCTTCAAAGACTTCATTTGCCCTTTGAAGCCTTTCAGCTTGTACTCAGCATCATGTTAGTGCATTCTGATGTCTTGACTCGTGGTCTTTTCATGGTTCCTTCTTTGTGTTTCTTTCCCTAATGTTCAACCACCTCCCTTCCCAGGCTTCAAGCTTCCTTCTTTCCCTTTTCTGCTGAAACATACTTGTGTTCAGTAACCTTCTTTGTCTCTTTTATTTCTTATTTTTTTGAAGTCTTTCCACCAAACTCTGTTGGGCAGGTGTGCAGATGCAACTGATCCACAGCCAGTGGCCCCTGGATGCTCCACAAGTGTCTAGTGGAAATCACTGGCTCCAGAATGAATTTTGGGCAGGCCTTTGCTGTTCTGAGCCCAGCGTTCAGTCTGTGAGACATCGCTGGGGTGGGGGGTCTGGGGAGGTCGGGGTGCTCACCTGCAGGGAGCAGAAGGCCTGGGTGAAGGGCGGCATCCTGACCAGGTAGGAGGCAACGATGATGGCCGAGGAGTAGTGGGTACAGTAGTGGCACTGCACGGTCATGTCTCCTGAAATGAGAGGATAGTCCCTGAGTCTCACTGGCACCTGTGCCATGAGCATGGCCCCACCTGTGGCAGAAGCTTGCCAACCTACTCACAGATGTCACCAGGGTCAGGTCAACAACCACTGCTGGTAAAAAGCATACTCCAGGCTTTCCAGGTGTACCCCCAAGTCATCAGTGGTCTGCTCTCTGGAATGCCAGCAGACCCCAGGTTCTTGGGGAGGCAGTGCCCAAGGGCTCATGGGAAGGGCAGTACAGCTGTGGTCTGCTGATGAAGGGGTTATCTAGAAACCCCAAAGTCCTAACAGCCCCCCACCAGCACGTACTCCTTTGGTTCTCCTTAACAACAGAAGTGCCTGGTGGGAGGGCACAGCCAGTGACACAAGTGTGGATGAGGGCACAGGCTTCTCATTAGCAGAGGGGCCTGGACAGCCCCTCTGAAAGATCAATGACTATGTTTTGCTCTTTCCAGGGTAAGCTAGAGACGGGTATGCAGAGACGGAAGGGTTCCCCATGGCCAGACCATTTCAGAACGAATACCAGCACTGCTGCAATCCAAGGAGCACTGTGCATTCTGGACACTTGTCCATTGTTCCCTCCTGAATCCATAGGGGCCCTCTGAGTCAGTGCTGACTTATCCCCATTTACAAAAGAAGAGACCAGGGAGAAATAAAGACGAGATTATGGAGGCATGGTCTGCAGAGGCCTTGGCCAGCTTCCCAGAAGTCTGTCCCACCCACTTCCTGCACACCCACATGCTGGGCTCTCTAAATCAGTTGTCTGGGGGGTGTTTTATGTACATCTACAAGCCTCAAGAGGTGACTCTTCAATGTACACTCACACTAGGGTGGAAAAGAACAATGCCAAAGGGGCCCTGCCTGGGACCCAGCTGGTAAGGTGATCCTTCTTGTCCTGCCTGTGTGGGGAGGGCCAGCAATGTCTTAGGACACCAGGAGAACTGCATCTGGGGCAGGTGGCTTAGAAGAGTCAGAGCTGGTGGAGCTTTAGCCCCAGGAAGAGATAAGAAGGTCACAAAGGGCCGGTACAGCTCTCCTACTCTTTCTTCCTGCCCCAAGCAAGTTTGAGTTCTAGCTCTTTGCCCAGCAGAGACTAGGCAGACTTTCAGGAGTTGGGAAGTAAAGGATGCTGCAGGAGCATCCTTATCCTTCCAGGAACCTGCTCACCAAATGCAGGCCCCTCAGGGCCGAGCAAGCCTTCCCAAAGTCTTCATCCATAGATGGCCCATTCCTTAGTTTGACAGTTTGATATATACTTCAATGTGTTGGAGAGAACAAACAGAGCTAGCCTCAAATGCATGATGGAAAACTCTTTAAAATGCATTTAATGAGGTTTAAGAAGTGAGTAGGCCTAAAGAAAAACATTTAGGCAATAGTAGCACAGTCGGAATATGGATATGGTAAAAATGGTAAAGGTGACCAGATGACCAAAGTGAGGGAACTAACTTCTCCAGTCAGATGTGAGTTCTGCAGGTAATGTGATCTTAAACGGGTTGCTCAAACCTTCCTGAGTCTCAACTTCCTTCTCTGTGAAACAGACGATTGTATAAGCAAAAGAAGGTTAACTGTCTAGTATACAGAAAGTTCCTCAAAGAAGGTTAGTTCCTGGGCAGGACACAGTGGCTCAGCAGGGAGAGTGATCACCTGCCATGCCAGAGACCCAGGTTCAATTCCTGGTGCCTGCCCATGCAAAAAAAGGGTTAGTTCCTTCCCCCTTCACCTGTCCCTAGGTGTGGAGTTATTGGCCATAAGTACACAGAGTTCTCAGTCCTGGCTGCCCATTGAAATCATCTGGGCTAAGCCTAGCCGCAGACTGTTCTGATTTCAGTCAGAATTTCTAGCAGTGAGACCTAGAAGTTAGCACTGTTTAAAAATTCTCCAGGAAATTCTTTTTTTTTTTTAGTTGTTTTCCAGTAGATTCTTACAAACAGCCCAAGAGCAAACCCCTGGTTTAGAGAGTTCCCTATTTCCTGCAATGGCCTGCAGGCTGGGTGACTGGCTGAATTGTTATCTACTATCACTCCAAGGTATCTAGAAAATCAAGCTAGAATCTACTCACCTTCAGTCTTCTCAACTTCTTTAAACCTCTGGATAAATTTCAGCTTCCTTTCCTTGGTCTGAGCCCCCATGGGCTTGGAGAGATCCCGGAAAGTCTTGGGATTCGTCAAGTTCAATGTCTAGAAGACAGACAGGTAGCTAGAGTTAACTCCCCTCCAGGCCTCAGTGCCCCATGGAGACTCCAGAGCCTTGCAACTGTTTTATGGCTCCCATTATAGGTTTATTGCCATTTGGCCTGACCCTCCTTTAGTGATTAGCAAGCATGCTGGGATTTTATGGCCCCGGAGCCAGTGATCCACAAAGGCTTAATAGGGGAAGAGATGGAAGAGAGGAGGAGGGAAAGATTGAGTTCAAACTGAACCTGTTCCCAGTTGACCCAATCACAAGATCTCCACCAGTTACCAAAAAGAGACTTTAGAAAACATTCCTGTTGTCTGGAAGGTACTCGTTTCCTGCCCTCACAGAGGAAGTTATTTGAATAGTTCAGGCTCCTTGCTTAGAATCAAAAGGATTTTCATTGGAAGTTGGAAGTTATCTGCCTGGGGAAGAAATGTGAGGAGCACTCGTTTTTCTGCAGGATCCCTCCCTCCTGTGCAATGAATATGTAAAATGTTCTCCCCTCGCTTTGCCCTTGGGAATACAGAACAGCAGAGAAATATAGAAGTTTTTTTGGGGTCAGGCGTCCTTACAGAGGTTTTCTTTTAGCAGAGACATTCTGTGTGTCTTCGACCAGCTGCCAATAGCTTCTGAGAGTTTGGATTTCTTTATGGAAGTACTGCCTGGACCTCAGAGAAGGGGCTGATATGTTGCTTTTGGTTGCTCTGGTTTGTCCTGGTAAGAAAGGCTCAGGGTACCTGTGTAGGTTCTGGGTGAGGGCCTTACCTCCGAAGTGTAGTCAGCGAGAACCCACGGGAACACCGGGTACTGCATGTAGTCATTGTACGTCCTTCCAGACAGGGTGTTGAGATACATAAGATATTCAAAGTTGCTGATCTCCCTTTTCTATCAGAAGACACAGAAGGAAGACAAACCGAATGGGTTTTCTCTTCCTGAGGGACACGGAGCTCCCACTTTCAGCCCTTCATAGGGCACCCTCCCTCTGTATGTGAGAATAGGCACCCGGGATCTGGGAAGTTTCCCACATGTCCTGTGCATGAACAAATGCCAACTCAGAGATACACTCAAACTTCAGTATGAATGGAAACAAATCTATTTAGAAAGCTAAGTCTGCCAGAAAAAGAAAATACAGCTCAGCTTGGCCAAAACCAAGGATAAGACATTTTTTATGTTAATTGTTGGATGTGATACTCAAAAATTGATTAAAATACTAGCACACATGCTATGGGAAAACTTACTGCCAAAAAAAAATTTGAAAAATAACCCTAGGAGTGTTTTAGCCATAATGAAAGACGCCCTTCCCAGTGGGCAGAGCTCTCTTACAGTCTTCTTGGCCCTCAAGAGCTGCCTCTTCCCTGGCCCTGTCTATTGGGTTTCAGCCTTAAGATGTTCAGTCACAAATGGAGACAGGAATAGTATTTGGGAAAATTTCCCCAAGGCCAGTTGGTAAATGAGCAATCGAGGAATAACTGTCACCTCCAATGTGACCTGCATGCTTATGGTTTCCCCTTTCTTTGGCGTGGCCCTGGAAAATTATTTTGGAAATGGGTGGTCAAGAACTATTTTTTTGTTGTCATGTGATCTTGGGGACTGGCCACTTGGGGTCCTTTGCTTTCACTGAGAGCCGCAGTTGGCTTGAATGTCAACTTATCCAAGCTCAGAACCACCAGTGCCTTCCCAGGAACACGCATCGCGTGTGTGGTGTGCGTCTTAGACATAAGTAGATGCCTTCATGAGTGGGACACGCATGTGCACAGAGACAGTCAGCAAACAGGCGCACATATATGCACACATGTGTACTTGGGTGCACGGACCCACAGATGCATGCACACACCCACATGCACAAATGCATGTGTACTCATGCATGAATGCATACATAAACACACGAACACATTTACACAAGCATACACAAATTCCCACCCACACACTTGCATATGCACAACACAAATGCATGCACACACACATACACACTCACCCCCCACCACGTGACTCTACTTCTCAAGTGTCTCCTTCCTCCCTGATATCTCCTGGGGTCCCCCCTGTATAAGCCACATCCTTTCTGTCTCCATCACGGGAGCTTGAGCTAATGTCTGATTTGCATTCCCAGAGGGTCTCCCCAAAAGTCACATTACCTGCCACCTCTGGAGCATGGTCCTGTCGGAGCCTGGGTGTCTCCTGTGGATAGAAAACATGATGGTGACCAAGCTTTCAAAGCAAGAGCGAGAGAGGAAGGAGGACTTTCTGGAACTCTGTGAGGCAGGGACATTCAAGTGAGCCATGGACTGCCCACCTGGCGCTCTCTGGGGCCCATGTCATCAGACAGTGGACCATGCTCTTCTTGCCCCACCCTTCCCCCTAAAGGTTGCACTCTCCCACTCGCTGTCTCTCTCAGATGATGCCAGGATGCACTGCTGCCTTAAGCGAGGCTGGGGGCAGGTCCCTGGGGACATGTAGAAGAAGGCCTGAGATCCCTGTTCATAGCCACGTGCTGGGATGCCCAAGGTGAACTTTCATCCACCCTTCTCTGCTTCTTTCTCCCTTTCCCCCACCTCCCTGGCTTCTCTCTCCTTTAAAGTGTGAATATAATATATGTATGTTATGGGTTGAACTACGTCCCCCAAATATATGTTGAAGTCTGAATTTCAGCACACCTCAAATGTGACCTTATTCGGGTTGGGTCATTGCAGATGCAATTAATAAAGAAGACAAAGAGGGGAGAAGTCCATGTGAAGAGGGAGGCAGGGGCAGGAGCGATGCAAACAAGCCATGCATGATGGTTTGGAACTGTTATGGACCCCAGAGTAGGCCATATTCTTTAATCCATTCCTGAGGATGTGGGCCTGTTGTGGTAGGATCTTTTGATGAGGTAATTTCAAATATGGTGTGACCTACCCTATTCAAGGTAGGTCTTGATCATTTTGCTGGAGTCCTTTATGAGAGGATAAAAGACAGAGAGAAAACACAGAAAAAAGCCCCAGAGAAGGTGAGAGAGAAAAGCCAGAGAAACTGAGAGAAGAGGCAGCCAGAAGCTGAAGGCAATGAAACACGGGAGAGGACTAGCAGATGTCAGTCATGTGCCTTCCCATGTGACACAGGTGTCCCAGATGCCAGCAGCATTTCTTTGGGGAGAAGGTATCATCCTGTTGATGCCTTAATTTGGACATTTTCATGGTCTTAGAACCGTAATGTGTAAGTTAATAAATCCCCATTGTAAAAGCCAACCCATTTCTGGTATAGTGCAAACCAAAACAGTGTCGAATATTTAGGACTGCTGGCAGCCACCAGAAGCTGGAAGCGGCCGGAAGGATTCTCCTCTAGAGTCTTCCAAAACAGCATGGCCCTGCCGACACCTTGGGTTTAGTGTTCTGGCCTCCAGAACCATAAAAGAACACACTTCTGTGTTTTAAGTCATCTGGTTCATGGTAATTTGTTATGACAGCCACAGGAAACTGACATAAAGTATGTAGTAAAAAATATATATATACAAACAGTATGGAAGACCATAAAATCAAATATAAAACCAAAGGCTCCATCCAAACTTCTGTCCCATGCTAGGAGCATCCACAATTAACAACTGCTTGTGTAGATATCACTCCAGAAAAGTTGTACCCACATGCCTGCACGTTTGCTTTCATGGATTTTTAACCATTTAGCACATGGAAGATCTTTACACACCCAGTTCTCCACCCTGCTTCACTCTGCTGAACTTGGGACCAGCTCAGAGAGCTCTGGCTCATGCAGTTCCACGGCAATACGACATCCACCTCCCACGGTATGGGCGCATCATCACTGACTGCGGTGGGCTTGGTTCTCACTAACAGCATTTCCATGACCACCTCTGGACATCGATCTCTACATACTTTTGTGAGTGCATTGACCAAGACTCCATTCTCTTGACAGAGCTGCTGGCTGTGCCCATGACCCTACCCACCCCTTCCTCTTGTCCTGATTTCCTTGAAACTAATCTTGCAGTCATTGGACAACAGAGAAAAATAAGTTCAGATACAAACTCTTCCAAGTATCCAATTCACCCTGTCTCCCCTCTTCCTCTTCCCCCAGATGGCCCACTAGCATTTTCCACCACCCCTGGCCTGACCATCAAATTCACCCTAGCCCCTGCCTTCCATCACAGAGATCAGATCCTTTCTGAGTTCTCCTTCCCGTCTTGCAGTAGCCATTGAACAAAGCCTCCCTTGCCTCCTTAACACTGTCTGGTGCAACTCTCTTGGACAGTTTCCATGAGCTAGATTCCTGCAGCGGTTCTAGGAATGAGTTTGTATCAACATTTTCAATGTTGCCACATATTGCCAAAATGGTCTCTTAAAAGATTGTCCCAATGTACCCTTCCACAAATGTAATTAAGAAATACAAACCAAACCATTGAAATGCCTTATTTGACCAACCTGGCAGGCAAGCATTCAAACTATGCTACTAGGAAGGGTGCTGGGATATGGGTCTTCTCCACCTGAAATGTCCCCTCTGTTCAACAAGGAAGCATTACCTCCTGCTAGGAGCCCACTGCCCCTGCCTCCATAGTGTCCCTTGGTCACCTTTCCAGCTCTGTTTTCTTTCCTGTTCTGCTCTATGGGATTTTCCTTCTACTCCAAAGGCTAGATATTTAAGATGTTCCAACAAATGACCTCATTTCTCACGTCCATCCATACCCTGCATCCACCCCACATGCCTTCCATATTCCACCCCATGGATTATATATACCAGGTCCCTTTGGGCCTCTGGCTTTTCAGGTGCCCCTTGCAGGACAACGTCTTCCTCTCCCCATCCATCCAGGAGTGTCTCTCCCAGAGCCCAGCCCTCCGCTTCCCAGGCTTTACTTAGCCTTCCATAAGCAGAAAGCAATTCCTGGGCTGAGATTCACTTTTTACCGTCCAGGACAGAAGTCATCTGTCTGATGCATTTTATCCAGGCAGATAACAACCACCATCAACGGGGACACCTACAGGTGGTCAAATTTGTTGCTTTAGTTTGCAAAGACTCAAGTGAAAATTTGGTTCTCCTACTCTGTCTGCATCCCTTCCTGCTCTGTCCGCATCCCTGCAGACTCTGGAGCCCAGGCTGGAGACAGTGGGTCACCACCTTGGACAGAACAGCTCTGAGCCTTTGAGAGCTATGATGAGACAGAGTTGGCCAGAGGAAGCCTGCTAGTTTTCCTACTTTATTTTAGAAGCTTGAAGGGAAGTGGAAACAAGGAAGCAAAATGTTCCTTCTGTTGGCCAAGAAAAGACACAGACAGCCTTTGTCATCCTCCCCCCAAAGAGTTCTAGAATTTTCTCTGTGGTCTTTTGTGATGTTACCACCAGGTAGAATGGTTTGTGGATTATACAGGCATTTCACCATCCCTGTTCTCACGTCATCAGCTATGAGCTCCAGGGAACAGCCATCATTTCCATCACCGTCTGATGAAGACAACATTACCAGCAGGGCCCAGACATCTAACAAAAGTGAGTTCTATTCTTTAAAAAGATACATATGTTTTAAAACATAATAAATCTGAAAGCAATTATAGAACCCTTGAAATGGTCCGGGTTAATATAGTATCTGATGATTCATTAAAACATTTTTTTAAGAAGCTGGTAAATTGCCTTGCTCCATCGTTAGAGTCCAGGTTTGTAATTAAACAAGATGTGTAGATGGCTCTTGACGCTACAAAGCCCTCACTGAGAGTGGGGTGGGACAGTGTGGGAAAGGGCACTGGCTTTGACGTCAGCAAACCTGGGGTCTAAATCCTACTTCCGCCTCCTCTTGACTGGAAGACAATGGGTGGGGCGTTAGTCCTCCGCATAGATCTCTTCCTGCACCATGGCAGATGCTGTCCATCATGTAGGCATGCGGCAAGAGCAAATGTGATCAGTCTGGAAGAGGCCAGAGCAGGTGCAGGCGTGGAGCGCCCTCAACAGGCACGCTTGTCATGCATGCTCATACTTGTTTAAGAAACAGTTGATTTTTGTCTACTCTGGGAGGAAGAAGAGTGGGGTGGCAAGAGCAGGGACTTGCTTCAGGGTCAACACCTGCCTGGCTCTGACAATGCCTTTCTGTGGGATCCGAAAATAATTGCACAACCTGCAAGGCAGATCAGATGCTCTGTTTACCCTCCAGTTTGCCAAGTGCGAGGAGCTCCAAAGGGTCTGCTGCGGCATCTGCGCCGAGTTACAGGACAAGGTCCAGCCTCTGGGCAACTTGGGATCTAACTGAGAAGAAATGAAGAGCTCAAGCCAAGCCAGAGAATTGGGGGTGGGGGTAGGGGGTGGGGAAGGGGGTTCTCCCTGCTGGAACTGAATGTGGCCAAGCATGGTGGGCCCCAGAGGACACCCCCCACCCAGGGCAGGTGTCCATGCTCTGCTGGATGTCCTCCAAAGATGGAAATATACACCAAGTAAGAGCTTCATGGAGCTGCAGCCAGAATGGATGGAGGTGCTTTATTTTGAGCTGCAATTTTTATCCATATTGCTTCATTCTGAATGAAATCTACACCCACCTCCTACCCTCAAAAAGCTCTTTAGATGATGACATGCAGCTCCAGGTGGCCTTGGCATCTTCCCTCCTTCCTTTGACATAAAATCAGTGTCCTGGGTTTGCTTCATCATCATGCTTTGGATTCTGTTTCCCTAGACCAACACCACCTGCTAATACCTCTGCTCTACCTGGAATGAGCTGAAGGCGTACACCCTGGTTTCAGATCTTCCCTAGAAGGCTGGTTAGGACAACCCTTTGAAGGGCCTTCAGTAGCCAAAGGGTCTCGGCCCAGGGACACGTGGCTGAAGGTAGTATTCTTTCATCCCAGAAAGGGAACTCAAGGCCCTGCCCATTCCTGTCCTCACCTCTGGGACTGGGAGGCTCTGCTCGTGCTTCAGTCCTGGGAAATTAACCCGCAGATACCCAAGAAGGGCCTACAGGGCATCTGGGCTCCTGAGCTGAAGCAGACACATTGCCAGAGCCCCTCGGCTCTCCCAACTCTCCTGTTTCCTATACATAAAATAGTTATGAGGTTGCAATGAAATGGGTTAATGAGTGATGTAGGGGTTTTGGTTTCTGGCCTAAGAGGTTTCAGAAGACACAAACCATGATGAGATGGGAACTCGTCCTGGCACACTGAGAACATATGTCTGCTCATGGATTTGTGCTATTTTGCAGGCTATGGTGAGCTTCTGCCCTGCCCGGCGCCTTACATAGCATTTCACCTAGGTGGGTCTCCCAGGACAGAAGGCAGAGGTGTGATCTTCCTCTACTGGGTGGCATTTGGAAGCAGTGTGTAGCTCAAGCAAAGTTTTCCAGTGAAGGAAGTCAAGGGTCTGGTACTGGGATTACAATACTCTCTCCAGATTTATTCTCCTCAGAAATAAATTCGGGTTAACTTGGACTCCCAATTTTCAGATACAAGTTACAGGTCGAAAGAAATCCATTAAGGAGAATGGCACATTCTTTCAGATCTGAGATGTTCCCCCATATTAACAAGATATTTAGTTAAATAATAACTTCCTGCCTTCATTTCACTAACATGCAGAAATTTTCCATAAAATTCTAGACCCCATGTTACCTAAATTGTCTACTGCCTGACAGATTGCAGAGGCTTTTCACCTAAGACGTAATTTTTCACAAAGACCCAGGGAAATAGCTAGTAGCTCCATTTGCAGATGAGGAACTAGAGGCAGGTCAAGGAGCAACCTGTAAGCTGGAGAGTGTGTGGTGCGTTGTCCCCAGAGCCTGGCACACAGGGGCACCGATGAACACCTCACCCAGTTCTCCTGGGTTCTCCTGGTGGAAACAGACCTGACCCAGGTGTAGGGACTTGACCACAGGTGCTTTCCTCTGTGGGGTGGGGGCGGGGGACCAGAAATGAACACAAAGCAACAAGCACAAAAATCTTTCTCCTGCCTGGGTTAAAATTTTTAACTAAAATTGTAACTTGGGGGGCATTTGGCTAAAAAAATATGCATTAAGAAATTTAATAAATTATTATTGGATATCCATGCCATAAAAATGTTGTTGCAGAGGTATTAAAAGTCTGTGCAATGTAGAGTTGTCTGCAGGTGCTGGAATTATGAGTGGTTTTCATTTTTTAAGGTTTTATGGACATATCTGCATTTGAAACTGCACTCATTCTTATCTTCTTGTATGCGTTTTCTTATTTAAAATATTGATTTTATTTGTGCTTATCTGGGTTTTATGATTTTTACATTATTTATTTTCTAATCTAAATTATGTACTTTTATGTATATTCTAGTAAAATAATACACCAACTAGTGGGGTTTCAGGTGATCTTGACTTTTCTAAGTATCTTCATTTTCTAATTAATTTAATTTCCTTTGTTTTCTAAATTAAATTATTTAACTTTTGGGAAGATTAAAAACAGAAAACGGCGATGGTGTTTCATGCATTTAAACTGTTCATATTTCACACTATTTTGAATTTGATGATTTGTGTAAATTTTACCTTTTGATTTAAATTATTTCACTTTGGTTTTTTTTTTTTTTTTTGTACTTCCCCAAAACCTTTACTGTTTCAATTAACTTTGAATTTCAAATTATTTGTTTTATTTCATTTGCTAATTCATATCTGGATGGTGCAATTTGGAATATTTCTATTTTTTCTTATATATATGCATTTTCTACAGTTATTGTATTATTCTCATAGTAATTTTGATACTTAACTTTTGCCAATTTTCTCAGTTTCTGGGAGTCCAATTTAAAGAGACAAAACAAAACTGAACAAAAGGACTACAGATGTACAAATGTATTCAATGTATTCATTGCAACTTTATCCATGGCAGTGCCAAATTGGAAATAAGGAAAGCAAATTGCACAGGTTCAGTGTTGTGTTTGTATTAAAAAGTGGGGATTTTAGTAACTAAATATCAGCATGAAATGTCATTATGTTAACTGAGAAAACAATAATTACAGAATTTTATGATTTTAGGAACATACAGTTCCTCTGATTAAATAGTATAAAAAGGACTCAAAGAGGAAACTGCAAATAAATAATTAAATTCAAGGAAATAAACAGATAAAAGAAGGCCCTCTCAAAAAACAAAGAGATGAACAAATATTTGGACAAATTACAAGGAAGTCAAATGATATTTTATGGACTGGATGTTACTGATTTAAGATCTTTTTCTCTTCAGGGGGGCAAATGTGGCTTTTCCTCCTCTGTTTAAAAAGTCCACTTCAGAGCAGTTACCATGAAAGCTGGCACTGTCCCAGTACTATAAATTCTTCCCCACCATACTTCTCAGGAACTGCAGGAATAAAAGCTCAACAACTGTAAGAATCTGGGGGGCTCCAAGACCACCGTGGACCACCCCCTTACATGGGAAGCTAGGTCCGAGGGAGGTGTGTTCTGGAGCCCCTCTCAGCCCTCTGTCCTTTTGCCTCAAGGTTATGCTAATTAACTCAAGGCCCCAAGCTGCCTGTTGCCTGGTGACAAAGTTTCCCAATTCAAAGAGGAGGAACTGGGACTAACAGGGTAAGTTTTTGCTGTGCTGTTGGCCCCCCTTTATTGATTCACTTTTAACTTTGCCAAACAACTGTTTCAAACTCTGCCTTTTCTCTCCTCCTTGGAGTAAGCAACTTTGGAAATGTCAGTTCTTCAAGTCTGCTTTATTTACAAACCTCAGACGCAAACTAACTCATTATTCAGGAGAGGGGGAAGCTGGCCCTGAGTCCCAGCCAGGAAAGACAGCTAGCTAAGTGCACGCCTTGAGCCCAGGAGTGAGCTGGGGAATGGGCTGTGCAAGCCAGTGGGGCTTTGGGGAGCTTATCTGACTGTCTTGGGGATAACCTGGGGAATTTTTGCTGTCCCATGAGCAGTTGGAGCCCAGTTTTCCCTCTAAGGGAACCAAAATGTGAATACCTGTTTACTTATGAAGCTCAGAGCCTGTTAAAGTAGCTTCACCAGAGCCCTGCCTGGTTCCTGCTAGCTGCACTGAGGTATATAGTACAGTCATCTTCTCAGTAGCCTGGATGCAAACTCCTTCTATAGGTTTTATAACACTGGAACCCACTAACAATTGATTAAGCCCTGGACTGGAGCTAGTCCTTGAAAGAAAGGGCTTTCATGGAACATGCTAGAACACAGGCTTCGGGGTCTCTATCTAGATGAAAAGCCTCATGGGAAAAGGGAAGCCCACTACTTAGAGACTTTCTGATTCTGGATGTGTTCCTCGGCCTCTCGGAGCCTCAGTTAGTCCACATGTCGAGTGGAGAAAAACATCAGAGCATCAAGTGGTTCTAAGAATGACTGCTAAGGTCTGCAACATGCCAGGCCTAGCGTGTGTGGTCTAGATAGACCACACACAATCCGAAGGCAAGAATCGAATACAGATGTGTGAAAGATGCCTCTTGCGGGGCCACCGCTTTGCTCAGAGTCTGCATGTGGTAGGTTCTCAGTGCCTTTGGGAACCGTGCGGATAGTATAGGAACCAAGCACTGAAGGACAGCTCCGGCTGATGAAGTAAGCTCAGGAGAGGTGAGAAACTTGCACCAAGTTACAAAGCTAGGAAGGGACAGGGCTACGACTGAACTCCAAGCTGGGGTGATTACTTCTGCCTTCTGGAGCTTTAGCCTCTGCCTCTCGGGGAGAAGGGAGGAAGCTGGGCAGGGAGTCTGTCTTTAGAGATGGGTTTGTTAGTGCCTGTTGCTTAGAGATACAGCTTCTTTTGGGGGCACCAAGGGTTTCCCTCCCGCTGCTGGTCGATGCTGCGAGGCTGGTGACGCTGAGTTGGTGAGAGTGTGACTCTATGCTCTAGCCTCCCAATATCGGTTGACTGATGGGAGATCCTAAGCTGGGCAGTTTTTCCAGGTCCCCCAATATCTGTAGGGAAAATAGAATCACAGCTTTCCTTCAAATTGGCATGACAGCTACTGCTCTGCTGCAAAAGTCACCTCCAATTTTCAGTCCATCGTTAATTCCATTCCTTGCCAATGTGCAATTTCCTAGCTCCCTGCCTGCCTCAGATAATGGATCAGAGCTGGGTCTGACAACAATTGTGGGGGTTCCTTTAGGTGAGGGATGAGCCACCAAGATGGGGCTTGACCTGGGATGGAGATGGCAGGTCCCCGGTGAATCTGGCCTAGCTCACACCAGTGTCCGGAGAACATGATGAGTCGGGAGCTTCCCTGTTGGCCCAGAGAACCAAATTTATTGCAGGACCTTGTAAAGTCCGACTTTGATGGGAAAGCCAAATGGCAGCTCAGTCCACAGGGAGGGAACTGAGTAGATGTCGGCTCTGCCACACTGGAGGGTGACCCTGATAGGGGACAGACTGTCAGTTGCCCTTGTAAAGTGGGGTGGATGGAATAAAGGAGCTAGAGCACATAAAGTGCCTAGGCAGAGTCAGCGCTCAGCTAGAGGGATGATGCAGGGAAAAGGTAAAGGCTTGCTGGAAGGTGGTCTGCCCTTGAGCTTTCCCTATGCCTGATCCACGCACAATCCAGAAGCGGGTGCCCTTGGCTCTGCTCCCACACAGAGCCTGGATCTGCAGTTCCTCTGCCTCCAACTCCCTAGAATACCTTGCAATATGCCATCCTTCATCTACTCTCACGCCCTACCTCTACTGTCTTCCCAGAAGCTAGAGCAATCCTTCTAAACATCCGTGTTTTGTCATCTGCCCCAGCTCACGCAGTCCTGCCAACTCTCTGACCCCACCCTCCTGGACCTCCTCTTTACTCTCCAGGCTCTGGCTCCCCAGGCCACCTCCTTTTCTCACACACCCCAAGCCCTCCCTGCCATTAGGGCATTGGTGGCTGGCATGCTCTCTTCTGGGGTGCCTTTGCCCAAATCCCCCCTTGGGGCATCCTTTCAGCATTTGCGTCTCAGCTCAAATCGCACCTTCTCAGAAGGGTTTTCCCCAACCGCCCCCATCTAAGTTAGCCACTCCCCTCTCCCCGCAACATTCTCTCTCTCTGACCCTGGCATTCCCAGTACATCATCTGGCTTTATTTTTTTCGGAGCATTTACACCAACTGCAAATGATCTTGTTTTTGTCTCCCTCCCCCCCCCCCCCCCCATGGAAGTTTCACGAGAAACAAAACAGTATCTGTCATGTTTACTCACATCTAATCTGACCTGCGGGACAACTCAAATAAAATTTGTTTTTAGCTCTCTCTAATGGCTAAGAGGGGATGAAGGCGTAATCACCCCGAGATGTTGCGATTGTTATTTTTCAATTCTTTTATTATCTTTATCATTAGTCGTGGAGATCTGTTCATTGTTTAAAAGGTTGCAAAGACTGTATTTGGGAATCAGCAAAGTTTTTTCCCCCGCATCCTTTGTCTGGGATGAATGATCAGTGAGGTGTGTGCTGGGGCCCCCACTCTGAGGAAGGAGCTATGGCGTGGGACAGTGAAGCTACTGCACTCTTACTAATTATAATAAAAAGTTACCACTCTTAGAAGGCTAGTCACTTAACATACGCTCATAACCTCAGTTACTCTTCACGCAACTGAGGTTTATTACCTTCTCCCCATTCTGCGGATCAGTAAACTGAGCCCAGACACATATGTGCTTCAAGAATGTCAGAACAGAGGCAAGGATGGAACTCAGCACCCTTTGCCTCACAGCCCCTTGGGGCCACGCCTGCTTTCTATGGGGTGCAAAGGAACAGAATGAAGGACGAGCCCGCAGGTGACTATGCCTATCTGGAAAATGTTGACCGGCGTTTCTATCCTAAACGATGCACTGCCTCCTTCTAGTGCCACTGTTTGGGTCATTTCTAGCAAAGGTCACATTTATTTGCACAAAATCACCAGTGCAGGGGCCTCTCTTATTTGTGGGTGTTCAATGCTTCAGGAGAAACTTCAGATATTCCTGGTAAAGATTAAAGGAGGAAAGGGAAATCTGAATTTAGGAAAAGTTTTTGCAGAAGAAATTAAGGATCAGAAATTAAAGCTTTTGTGAAAGGCTTTGAATGCAAGCAACAAGCCCCTAACTATTCTTTTGCACACTTGAACCTAAGGCACCCATTTAAAAATTGGACCATGGACACCCCAGTGCCCTTCACCTCTGGGTGAGGGTCCTGGAGAGGAAGTTCAGGTGCTGCTTCAATAAATATCCCTTCTCCCCTCAGACTGCACATAAAAGCCTGTCACTTTGATATCACAGTCATGTTTCTTAAAAGGTGGTGGGAATGCAGCAGGGAAAGAGTCCTCAGGGGTTGACAGCAGGTTTTCAGTGCATAACATGCACATTTAATTTTTTTCCCATAACATTATATCTTCAACTTTTTGCCTTTTGTCATTTTGGGGAAACATCTTTTTTATCGATTACTGCTGAATATTAACTTCATTCTATGACTATACCACGACTATTTAATCAATTGTCTATTGTTGGATATTTGGAAGGTTTCCATTGGTTTTTACTATTTAATATGCACTGTCATAACCATATTTGTACCAAAAGTTTTGTTCCTATCTCCTGAAGAGATATTCTTGGAAGGGGTGCCGGTCCTTCTTCTCCAGCCTCCTTTCCCATCTTTGTCCCAGGTCGTCAGGCCAGCCATCTGCCTTGGCTTTTGTCTGTCTCTACCTCTAGAAAGCTTTTCCTTCTCCCCTTGGCCTAATCCAATGAATCCAACCTCACTTGTGATGCTAAGCACCCCCACCCCAACCTTCTCACACACTGCTGTCGTGGCCACTCAATTCACCCGCCCTTATGTGCATCCTCCAGAAATGTGGAAAGAAAGCCTTCAGATCCCCAAGAGTACTTTATCCAGGGCTGGGGGCACACTAGGGGGACAATAGGTATTTGACGTGCAAGTGACAAGGCATTTCCCCCAAGGAATCCTACCTTAAAAACTATTCACCCTTTCTAGAAATTCCCTTAAAAGTAGATGGAAAAGCAGTGGGTTGAGTTGATTACACAGCAGCTGATTATAAGCTATGATACTTCGGAGCAAACCTAGAGCTGGGAACCAAACTGGCCTTGTTAAGCACCTAGTATTCATTTATTTAACAAATATCATCTGGGGGCTTACTATGTGACCCATAGTAAGCCCCCAGCTTACTAAGGGGTGGGATGCAGCACTGGACAAGATCCACCCAAAGTGCTGAGCTTGCAGAGTTTAGAGTCTGGTGAGAGAGGAGGCAACAAAAGTAAATGTAACAACAGTATATATACACTACTGAGGTTAAGTTAGCATCGAAGCAAACAAGACTGCTATAGATTCAGGATGCTAAGTTTAGGCATTTAAGCCCATTGATAACTATAAAGAAAATATTGGAGAATACCTAAGCTCATAGGGCACAGGTCACCAGGGTTGGAAGCGGAGGGGAATGGGTAGTAAATGCATAATGGGTGTAGGGTTTCTATTTGGGGTGGTGGCAAAACTGTAGTAATGGATAGTGGTGCTGGTAGCACTACATTGAGTGTGATCCATTCCACTGAACGGCATGCTTGGGAGCAGCTGAGATGAAACAGTTTATGTTATATATAGGTGCTTGCTAGTAACCAAAAAGATAAAAAGAAAAATAAGAGCAACAAAAAGGGGCAATGAAAATTCAGGGTAATAATGATCCTGGAAGGGATCCAATAAGGCAGAGGAAAGGTTCAAAAGGACATTACTGAGCATATGGAAAAACTGGAATGCAGACTGTGCAGTTTATAGCAACATTAAATTTCTTAAACTTGAAAACTGCACATATGATAACATAAGTGAATATCCTTGTTCTTGGGAAATGCACATGGCAGCATTAAGTGTTCAAGGAACATGGTGTTATAGCCTATACTCAAGTGTTCAGAAAATGCATTGATAGAGAGACAGACAAATGGATAGATAGATAGAATGATAGAGCAAATGTAGCAAAATGTTAATACTGGTGAATCTGGGATCGGGGTGGGGGATAGGGACAGATTGGAGTTCTCTCTGTTGGATTTGTATTATTTTTATAACTGTCTCGTAAGTTTGAAAGTTCTTCAAAATAAGAAGTTTTAAAACAGTAAGTGTAACAAATGATTAAAGTTTAAAACATGTCATGGATGTAAGTGCCGTGACATAGGCACTGCCAGTAACTGCTAGAGAGGAGAAGGGGTGCAGGGTGAGGAGGCAGCGATGTGGGGTTGAGTTTGCATTAGTCACTGGAAGGCCAGGGGAGGCCAGAGGGAGAAAGCGAGCAAGACTCAGGGATAACCTGGGAGAAGGGGAGCAGGTCAGTGGGGAGTATGGCTGAGGGATGAATCTTCCAGAAGAAGGAAGCAGAAAGGGCAAGGTGTCAAGGAAGAGCAGGGGTTAGAGGAGCCACTGGGGAAGGGGGGCTGGTGTGGAGGGAAGGTGGGGGAGAAGGGAGACACGGACAGAGGTCACACGACAGGCCCTGGGGGCCACCCAAAGCCCCTGGCCTCTCCTTGAGTGAAATGGGGCTGGTTGGAGCTGTGTGGGAAAGAGGCTCCATGGGGGGCAGACTCAGGGGATGGACAGTCAAGCAGGAGGCCACCCAACATCGCGAGAGAAGCAAGGGTGACTCCGCCAAAGGGGCCCCTGGGCAGGGAAACATGGTTGGGTCCCAGTATATTGCGAGGGCAGACCCTACAGGCTCTCCCGAAGGTTTGGGCATGGAGTGTGAGAGAAAAGGAGCTGTCCAGTCGGGCTGTACGGATTGGGGGCTGAAAGCTACAGGCTGCCACTGCTGCCAGCTCCCCCCGAGAGCCAGCTGATGGGGAGCTCACTCAGCCACGCTGAGCTGGAGATACTACCAGATGCGGGCGTGGGCTACACAGAAGTCTAGGCTAGAAACCAAAGGTGAGGCATGTTATTGTGAAGATGGTACTTAGAGCAAAGAGACTAGGTGAAATCACCAGCACAGGGAGTGTAGATGAGTGAGACGAGTGCAGACAGAGAAGAGGAGTGAGTGGCTTGGCTGTGGCCCCAGAAATCATGTCAAAGGCACCCTCTAACCCAGCCTGGTCAACACGCATTCTATTTCCACTGCCTTCATGCCCCCACTCAGCGGGCTGGATGTATGGGGTCCGGCGCCCAGAAGCTCGAGCCTTGCGGGGCGCTCTCCTTCTGCCCTCGGGGTTCACCCCCCGCCCCCCAGGTTGTCCGCAGGGTCTGAGGGCACCGGGCGCAGAAGGACAGAAGGATTGCGGACCCCACCAGCCACATGGGGAGGATGCCTGCCTGCTGCCTGCAGGGTCGCCCCACACCTCGGGGATGCCATGTGCCCCCAAGAGCTAGGTGTCTCCCTGCTCCCCAGGATAAAGTCATCCAAAGTCTGCAGCTGGGGACAGGGATGTCCCCTCAGGACACCGGGCTGTCACTGCAGACACATTAAGTCTGCCCTGGGTTTCTACCTAGTTGATAATCCTGGAGTCTCGGCTCCATCCCGTTCCCAGCCCAGGCTCCCACGGCCTCCCCCACTCCACCCTCTAGAAGCAGCTGCTCTGTCATCCCCACTCAGAGGAAACTGAGGCTCACGGAGGGCCAGAGGACTGCCCAGGGCCACTCAGACGGTGAAAGGGGAGGTAGGAGTCAAACCCCCTCACTCTAAAACTCCTGTGCGCTCTCCTTGCAAGCGGCTCCCCAGAGCCTCGGCTCCCTCCTCCGCAGAAAGAAGGAGTGGCTGAGAGAGGAGAAGGAAATCTGTCTGTCTGCAATAGCGGTGCTTAAAACATGGTTGTTGAAATGGAGCGAGCACTCACCCTCGAGGTTTAAAGGGCCCTGACGGACTTCCGTTCTCCTGCTTTCGCTGAGGGCTGAGGTTGGCGTGTGTGTTTGGAATGTGCTGGCTGATGAACAAGGCCTTCTAGTCTGTTCTTCAAACTAATAATCTTACTATTTTATTTTAATTGCAAGGCACCTATTCCCCTTTGTTCCTTTAACCAATCCAATTAAAACAGAGCGCATTCCGAATTACAAAATGGATGCCGTTAAACCAATAAGAAATCATAATCTTTTGTTATTGGGCCATGCGACCCCCTGGGAACTTTTGCTCCAAATAAAAGTTGACTTCTTATTATCCACAAGGGGAAGAGGGATGGGTTTGCAGACAACAGTTTCCCAGGCAGCCCACGTGTGCAGCCACGCTGGTGCTAAGGACACAGAAGTAACTAATGTTAGGGGCAGACAAAGCTATGAATGGGTTAAACCCCACCCAGTAAGATACTCAGAGCGGCACTGATCAAATTAACCAGATAATTGCCCATGAAGCCAACTGATCATTTCAATACAAACAACTCCATCTGCTCCTTTACAGACATGGGAGAGGGAGCAAAGACATAATGGGAAAAGCCTCCACTCTGGAAGCTCTGGCATGAGGCTGCTGTGTGGTCCTGGACAACCCACACAACCTCTCTGAGCATCGGCTTATACAGTGGGAGAGAGGCACCAACCTCAGAGGATGGTCGTGGGGACTGAACAAAGTGGCAAACAGGAGGTAGCCGGTGATGGAGAGGACATGGGGTGAAAGCATGTGGAACAGTGGAGGTGTATCTTACATGGGGTTAGATTTCAAAGTGTGCTCACACGTTCAAATTCACACTCCCAGCAGGCTGCACACGGCCCCTCGGAGGCATCACAGCTGCCAGCACCTTCCAGGTCATGCGGGATAAAAAGGCTGTGTCCTTACACTCTCAACTCACACTCACAAGACTTTACACACTTGGTTTACAAAAAGCTCACACCAAGGGGACAGCGGATGGACTGAGCGACAATCCCCGTCTCCACCCCCGCCCACTTGGGGGTCCACACTTACTAAATGGATGTGGCTCGTATCACTTAAACTGCTCTCTCTCCCTCCCTCACACGCACACACAATCAAGCTCTTCCAGTTAAATGACTCCATTAATGCTATTAAAATACCATTAAAATTCATACTACTCATATAACCTTTGATGTACACACACACATATATATATCTATCAGTGAAAATGGGCAGCCTGCAGGTGGATCCCTGGGCAGTGGCATGAGCCACGGTGAACTGGGTTCTTTGGGGAGCCTGGTTTGCATGTGGTCCCTCGGCAGGTCTAACTCAGGTGGGTAGGACACCTGCACTACTTACTGACTGCTGTGGGGATTTTGGCTAGAGACGGCTGCTCCTTCTCCTCGGTCCCCATTGAGTTGGCCAGCTGCCTCATGGGGATGGACTCCATTCCCCTCTAAGAAGCCTGAGGGGGCGGGGGGGGGGTTGCCACCCCATTCCCAGGCTCACTCAGGCCAGATTAAAATGGACTTGAGTGACTGTCTGCTCAACCCAAGTCTGGAGACTCCATGACGCTCCTTGAGTCCAGCATCAGAAGGTCCATGAGGGACCCAAATGGCGACGTGCCTTCCTGGGGATGTGGGGAGGCAGGTGTGACCGCGGCCCCGTATTTCCTGTTGCCTAGGTGGGCATGGCTCTCGGCCCAGGAAAACCAGGATTCTAGAATGCCATCTTCCACTTGAGCGACACCTGGAGTAAAGGCCGCAGCCGAGGAGCGGAGGGAGGCAGTGTTGTGTGGTGGGAAGGTTTTGGCCTCGTTCACGCCTAGTCTCCAGGTGACCTGCTCTTTACTGTCCATGTGTCCTGGTGGAAGGCACGTGACTTCTCCGGACCACAGTCTCCATAACCTAAAAATAGGGTTGGCGTTTTGCACAGTTGCCTGGGAAGAGCCCAGCCGCATGCACGCAACCGTTTCTTCTGTACATATCAGCAGTGCAAATGACAGTTCTTAACATCTGGTAGCATTTCCAAAATAGGTGTCGAGAACCCCCAAACTGTGGAGTCCCTGTCAGACCCCAGTCCCTGCTCTCTGCAAACCTCTTCGGCCCACTGATTCCCCATCAACATTTCCAAGAGCTCTGTGGAGCTATCGTGGTGGGTTGCCCAGTTATCTTTCTGCCTCTGATGTTTCCCTTTCCTGGCAATCTCTTCTCCTGCCCATAGGGAAGGGGAGCTCAATGTAACACAATTGGGGGCAGTTAATGGAAAAAATTAAAGCTCTTCCCTAATTCAGGTGGTACCATAAAGTAAGTAACACCCAGAGGATGTGTTGGAGAAGTAGCAATATTTTCTTCCACCTCCCCTTACGGGCTACACCTGAGTCCAGAATTAGTGCTACTTTTGGAGGCTTGGCCAGAGTTTGCAGATACACACACTAGAGAGCTGGAACCCACGTCACCGGTCCCCACTTCACTTAGCATGTGAATATACAGCTCCTCCTCGCATTGCAACAAGCAGCCCTGTCCTGGGGAGGGTGGAGGGCACAGAGTAGAGGCATTTGACACCACATGGGACATGGTGACACGCCCAGACGATGGGTCTTGCGTTGAGCGAGTGAGAAATGAAATCACTTTTGAATGGGTGAATTTGTGGAAGGGAGTACCTTTATTTTCTCTTAAGAGCAGGTTCACACGCGAAAGACATTTCTCTCTCTCTCTCTTTTTTTTCACATGGGCAGGCTCTGGGAATCGAACCCAGGTCTCCGGCATGGCGGGCGAGAATTCTGCCACTGAGCCACAGTCGCACCACCCAAAAGATGTTTCTTAACCACACAGCATGACGTTGGCTTCTGAACACTGGCTGTGAATTGACAGCATCTTTGGGGTTTCAGTTCTACGGTGCACCTGTCCCGTATCGCAATAAAAGTGCAATAATTCTTGTGAGATTGTGTTGGCAATATGTGCAGATATCAGATCTTCAGAGATAAAGCCAAGCCAGCCTTGTTTACAAATGTAGTTAAAGACACATGAATGTGAAGCAGCAGATAAATTCAATGATCATGGTGATAGTTATGATCTTAGAATGGGAAAATGCTCACACATATTTTGATAGGTTGCCATTATATTTTTAATTTAGATATCCATGGGGTGCGCCATCAGGCTGTTTGATTCACAATGACTAGCTAGAAAAATTAATTAGAAATAAAAGTCTAACTAACTGGTCCAGGTTTTCAAAGTATAAAAACCAATTGTGGGCGGGCCGCGGTGGCTCAGCGGGCAAAGTGCTTGCCTGCTATGCCGGAGGACCTCGGTTCGATTCCCGGCCCCAGCCCATGTAACAAAAACGGAGAAACAGAATACAATAAAACAAGAAAATGTTTAAAAATGTTTCCCTTTCTTCCTTCCTTCCTTCCTTCTATCCTTCCTTCCTTCTCTCTGTCTTTCCTTTAAAAAAAAAAAAAAAAAAAAAAAAACCAATTGTAGGGTGGGCCACGGTGGCTCAGCAGGCAGAGTTCTCGCCTGTCATGCTGGAGACCTGAGTTCAATTCCTGGTGCCTGTCCATGCAAAAATATAAAAAAAGCAACAACCAATTGTACCAGAGGAGAAGACACATTAGATTTAGAAACCTCTCATATTTGGGTTTCTAAGTTGTTCATATGAAATGGAATTGATTATCCATCTATCCATCTTTTCTTCTCGCTATTTCTATCCAATCAATCCTTTCACCATCTATATCTACCTATCTAATTTATCATTATCTACCTATCCATCCATCCATCCATCCATCCATCCATCCATCCATCCATCCATCCATCCACCCACCCATCCATCCTTCTATGTAATCTTTCTCTATAATTTTCAGCCTCCCCTGCTTGATAATAACAAGATACCTAATCAGTTTTCATGGTGTGAAAAGATCATCTTTTTCACACTTCGCCAACACTAGTGTCCTATTCAGTAGGCAGGCCTGGGAAGACTCCTGGCCATAGAGATGAGCAAGCAAAGGGCTGTTCTGGTTTTCAGTACCTCTGAGACAGGGGTCCTGGCACTGGCCTGCCTCTACAGGTTCTCAGTAGCTTAGCGGAACCAGACAGACCCTGGCCCCATGACACGCCCTGCCTCCAGCAATCAACAGCAAGAGGTCAGCCCAGGCTAGAGTGGCCCTGAGACGAAGCATGAGGGGAGGGGCCTCATTTTGCTCCACCTGGCCTTGGGGTGTCTGGGACCAGCCCACTGGGGAGGAGGTGCAGTTCAGCATCCCAGTCAGCCACCAGCTCTGCCTTGCAGGTTTTTAATGAGCAGGCTCAGAGCCAGAGGCCCTGTTGGAGAAAAGCTCCTGAATGGAACAGTACTTGGTAGACAGCTCCATGCTGCTTCCTCACCATCATTAATCAGAGGTGGGAGGGCTCCTTATCACTGTAAGCTTAGGTTGTGGGGGGCAGGCTCAGCTAGACACAACCCAACAGCTCTCCACTGTATTGGAAGTACCCCTGCCCACCCAGGGCACCTCTGACCCATGCTTTGGTGTGTTTGGTATCCCTGACTTATCTTAAATACAAGAAACAGCAAAAACAACCCAAGGTTTTGGGCACTCTTAAAGGAACCTGGTGGCCAGAATCAGTGACATTCTAGAATTTTTCTCCCTGAGCTTGGGGACTGGTGTATGGCTACCTGTGTGTAGCACAGTCTGGTGTAAAATGAACAGTCGATGGACTTATTCAATGAGCGAACAGATATGAATGAAAACATGGATGTACAAGACTTAGATACGTCCCAGAAGGCTGATATGGATCATGGACATGAGACACTTTGCTATATGTTCAGGCCTATTAGATAGGGTGAAATAAAACACAAGACCATGCAATATCTGGGACATATGTATGCTAAAAACTACCCAATGTTTATCTGAAGTTCCGATTTAAGTGTACACCCTACATCTTTATTTACTAAACTTGGCAACTGAACCATAGGGAGAAGACATCGCTAAACATAAGATCAGAATACAGGCTGCCTTGTTCTCAGACCATCTTTTCTTAATTAAGAATTTAACTCCAGTGCAACGGAACAGTTTATCTCCCCTTGTGAATAGCGGTTCCCTGCAGTGTCTACAACTTCCTCCCTGTGCAGACATGTGCTATATATGCATATATTTAACTGCACCACAGCAGTGCCCAGATGGTACACGTTTGAATGCCTTTTAAGGGAAGGAACAAGCTTGTGGGAGGCATAAAAAGTCACACATTTCCAGGTTGAGTTGAACAAACAGCCATGGCAAGAAATGACAGAAATAGAATATGGAATCCTAACTATTTTTAAGACTTTCTAAAATTATTTACAGTAAAATCACTTTTCTGCATTCAGTTCTCTGAGATTTAACATAGGCATAGATTCATGCAACCACCACTACAATCACCCCAAACCTCACTCACTCATGAGGTTTGTAGTCAAAATTTGACCCCACCCCTAATCGCTGGCATTTACCACCCTGTTTCTTGTCCAGAATGTATTTAAATGGAATCATTCTTCATGACAATTTGAGATTGCCTTCTTTTTCTCAACAAAATGCTTTTGAGATTCATCCAAATTGTTGCGTGTATCCATAGCTCTGTCCTTTCTATGCTGGCTAGCATTCTGTTGTAAGGGTATACTGCAATTTCTTTATTCATCCACCGTTGAATGACACTTGATTCCATTTTTGGAAATTATTAATAGAGAAGCTGTAAACACAAGTTTGAACATAAGTTTTCATCTTTCCAGGGTAAATATCCAGTTGGGAGAATTCTGGATCATATGCTACGTCTATGGTTAATTTTATAACAAATTCACAAGCTGTTATTAAGAGTGACCACGCCACCTTGCAGTCCAGTTGCTCCACATCCTCACAATTGCTTTGTACTGACAAATTTTGTTTTAATTTTAATTTTAATAGGCACTTAGTGACTTTAATTTGCATTTTCCCCATGGCTAACGATGTTGAGCAACTTGTGGGTTTATTTGCCATCCATATATCTTCTACGTCCTTACTAATGAGTCTTATGTGTTCTGGACACTAGTCCTTTATTGAATATGTGATTTGCAAAAATTTTCTTCCAGTCTGTAACTTGTCTGTTCATTCTCGTAACAGTTTTTGTTTTCTACAAATCAAGAGTTTTTAATTTCAGTGAAGTCCAATGTATCATATTTTCTTGTTTGCATTATCTTTTTGCCTAACTCAAGGTCATGAATATTTTCTCCTGTTTTCCTGTAAAATTTTATAGTTTTACATTCCATATACAGATCCTTGATCCATTTAGGCTTAATTCTTATAAGGTTTCAGTTGATGGTCAATAGTTTTGCTTATAGGTAACCAATTGTACCAACACTATTTGTTGGAAAGATTATCATTTCTTCATTGAAATGCCTTTGAACTTTTGTCAAAAATCAACTGGCCATATTAAGCATGTTCATGTGAGTCTATTTTTGGATGCTATGTTCTGTTCCATTGATCTGCATGCTTATCCCTTCACCAATATCTTTAAAATCAGATATTGTGATTCATCCAACATTAATCTTCTTTTTAAAAAATGTGTTAGACTTCTAGTTCCTTTTCTTTTCAGTATAAATTTTAGATTGTTTTTTTCTTCATATATATAAATAATTCTGCTGGAATTTTGAGAGTGCTAACTTTGGATCTATTTGGGGAGGATTGAAATCTTAACTCTATTGAGTCTTCCAACTCATGATATGCTATGTTTCTCCTTTTCTTTAGCCCAGTGGTTTTCTTTCATCAGTGGTTTGTGATGCTGATCACAGAAATCCTGCACATTTTTTTTTCATTAAACTTATACATATTTCCCTTGTGCTTTGGAGCATTATTATTTTTTAAACTTGGGTTTCAAATTATTCATTGGTAGCATACAGAAATACTATATGGAGTTTTGTATCCTGTGACCTTGTTAACTCACTTATTAGTCCTAAGAGTGTTTTGGTAAATTTTGTGTGATTCTCTATATGAACAATCAGATCTGTAAATAGGCACAGTTTTATTTTGTTCTTTCCTGTCAGTATGCATTTTATTTCTTTTTCTTGCCTTATTGCACAGGCTAGAATTTCCAATATGATATTGAATAGGTATAGTGAGAGTTTACCTCCTTGCCTTGTTCTGGAACTTAGGGTGCAAACATTCAGTCTTTCAGCATTTATGAAATTAACTATAGGTGTTTGGTTTGTAGATGTAATTTCTCATATTAAGACGTGCCCTCTGGTTACTGGTTTGCTGAGAGTTGCTATCATCAATGGATGCCCAATTTTATCAACTGTTTTTCCTGCATCAATTGAGATGATCATGTTTTCTTCTTTTAAATCTGTTAATGTGGTATATTACATTTACCAGTTTCCAAATATTGAATCAGTCTTAAATTCCCAGCATACATTCCACCTTGTTATCATGTATTATTCTTTTTATAAATTGCTTTATTCAACTTGTCAATATCTGTTGAAGATTTTTGAGTCTGTGTTCATGAGGGATATTGATGTGTAATTGTTTTTCTTTTTAGTGTCTTTGATTGGTTTTAGCATCAGGGTAAGTCTGACCTCAGGAAATTGTTTCCTCATCTATTTTCTGGAAGAGATGATGTGGCATTAAATGTCTGGTAGAATTTGCTAATTAAACCATCTGGGATTGAGTTTTTTTTTTTGAAAGGATTTCAACTAGAAATTCAGTCTGTTATGTCTATCTGTGTCATCTATTTCTTCATGAATAAGTTTTGCTAATTTGTGTTTGATTTCATCTAAGTATGTACCTAGATTTGTTCCTAGTATTTATTCCCCTATCATATCTTTAATGTATGTGGGTTCTTCAGTGACAGCCTCTCTCTCATTCCTATATTCATAATTTGTGTCTTCTCTTTTGTCATTGTTAATCTGCCTGGAGATTTATGAATTTTATTCATCTTTCAAAGAACCAGCTTTTAGTTTCATCGATTTTCTCCATTGTCTTTCTGTTTTCAATTTTATTGATTTTTGCTTTTATCTTTATTATTTCTTCCTTGTGCATAGTTTAAGTGCATTTAGCTCTTCTTTTACTAGTTTCTTAAGATGGAAGTTTAGATTTGAGACCCTTCTTCCTTTCCAAAGTGAGAATTTAAGGCTTTCAGTTTCTCCATTATCACTGCTTTAGTTAGATACCACAAATTTGGGTTTATTGTATTTTCAGTTTTGTTTAATACAAAATATTTTCTAATTTTCCTTGAGACGTCTCTGCTCATGGATTATTTAAAAGTGTGCTGTTTAATTTCTAACAATTTGGAGATTATCCAGTCATCTTTCTGTTGTTGATTTCTCATTTAATTTCAGAAAACATTCTTTGCATGATTTTGATTTAAAAAAAAATTAAGGTTTGTTACATGATATAGTCTGAGCATGTTCGATGTGTGGTTGAAAAGGATGTGAATTATACTGTTTCTGGGTAAAGGGTTTTCTAAATATCAATTTCATCCGGTTTGTTGATGATCATTTTCAATTCTTTCAGGTTCTCTCCTGAGGGCAATTTTAGTTCCCAGTAAATATGTGAAAATGTCTAGACACATTTTTGGTTCCCACAACTAGGGCAGTGCTACTAGCATCTAGTGGGTAGAATCTTCTGTTCTTTTGATGCTGACTTTCTACTTGATCTATTCATTACCGAGAAAGGAGTATTGATCTCTACAACTTTATTGTAGGTTTGTCCATTGCTTCATTCAGTTTTATCAGTTTTTGCTTCATTTATATAAAAGGTCTATTGGTAGGTATTTAAGTACATACACCTTTAGGATCTTTACATTTGGTTGATAAAATGTCCTCTTTAATATTGTATAATATACTTCTTTACCTCAGCTAAACTTTCCTCATTTGAAATATATATTTTCTGATATTAATATAGTCACTCCAGCCTTCTTTTGATTAGTATTTGCATGATATGACTTTTTCCATCCCTTTACTTTATTTATGTTTATTTAAAGTGAATTTCTTATAGATAGCATATAATTGGGTCTTTTCTCTTTTTTATCCATTCTGATAATTTATGTCTCTTAATTGGTGTCTTCGGGTCATTTTCATTTAATATAAGTATTGATATGCTTGGATTAAAGTCTACATTTTAACAATTGCTTGTTCCGTTGGTTTTCCTTCTTCTACCTCTTTTTGGACTATTTGAATTTTTTTACTGTTCCGTACATCTATTTCATTTTTTCCCCATATCTCCCTTGTCTATTTTTATAGCAGTTGCTTTGCGGATTAAAATATACATACTTAACTTTTCGCAGTCTACTTAGAATTAATATTTTACAGCTTCAAGAAGTATTAAAAGCCTTGCTACCATATAGATCCCATTAACTTCCTCCTTCATGCAGCAGATGTCGTATGTATTACATCTACATATACTGACATCAGACGGTGGTGTAATTTTTGCTTTTAACTATCATGCATATTTTAAAGAACTTAAGAGTGGAGAAATAGTCTATTGCATTATATTTACTCAGATATTTATCATTTCTTCACTCTTCCTTTCTTCCCAAAGTTCCAAGTTTTTTTGTATTTCCTTTACATCCGAAGAACCTCCTTTGGCATTTCTTTTACTACAGTTCATCTGGTGGCAACGTCTTTAAGTTTTCATTAATCTGAGAATGCCTTTAGTTTGCCTTCATTCATGAAGGACAGTTTCACTGTCTGGGTTGACAGTTCTTTTCTTCAACACTTTTAAAAAATGTTTTTCCAGTACCCTCTGTCCTTGATGGATTCTGATAAGAAACCTGTCCCCACTGGCACTGTGGTCCCCCTTGCATCGTGTCTTATTTTACCTCTGGCAGGATTTCAGGATTGTTTCCTATAATTTTGATTATGATATGTCAAGGTGTGGATTTCATTTAGTCTATCTTATTTGGAGTTTGCTGAGCTTTTGCATCTACAATTTTATCTTTCCCCTACTTTTGCAAGTTTTCAGCCAAATTTTTTTTGTGTGTACCACAATGTTTCTTCCTCTCCTTCTGAGACTCAGATGGCACATATGTTAGAACTTTTAGTTTTATCCCATGGGTCACTGAGGCAGTGTTTATTTTAATATTCTTCCTCTCTGCAGTTCAGTCTCCCTTCTATGTAAAATGGGGGTAATGCTGTGGACTCTGATGGATGGATAGACTAGAAACAATATATGAAAAGTTTCTGATAATATTTAATAGCTAGCATTAATTGAGATTTTACTTTGTGTCCAGCACTGTTATAATTTGCTTTGCAATATTAGATGATAGACACCATCTATACTGCCTAAGAAGGTGGGGTGGAGGTGAGGCAGGGACTGTTTTCACAGCTCCAGTAACTGAGGCACTGAAAATTTAAGAAAATCGTTAGTGCCAGAGCTGGGCTTCTGAGTCAGATATCCTGAGGCCATAATCTACCCAATTCCCTCCACATGCTGCTTCTCCGTAGTAGGAGTCAGAAGCATCGGCACATCCATTGGTGCAGATGGGTCTACCCTTGAATTTCAGTGTGGAGAAGGTAAGATCAGGAGGTACAGAAAGGCTTCATCCTCTGTCTGAGCTCTGCTGCATTGTACCCAGGTTCCCCCTATGCTCGTGAAATGTGGAGGAGATGCTGCTGAGTACAGCCTCAGCACATATTAAGCATCCTACCTGATCATCCTCCTTCCTCTCACACTCTAGGTATAGTAGGCTGCCGAGTTCCCCTGGACCCAGAAGGGGAAGGGGGCTATGTAATAAGTCATCCCCAACTCCCACCTTACTCCCTCATATCCAAGGTTATATTGCTGCTGGGAACTTAGCAGCAACAACCTGAGGAACTTACAAGATAACTCCAAAGGAAAACTAGATTTACGTGGGAGCCTGGGGAGTGGTAGATATTCACACACGCACACACACACATACACATGCAGACGTGCTCCTGGGAGAGACATATGCGAAAGTACAGGATAACGGGGTCGGGGTGGGAGGACGTTCCTAAAGGCAGGGAAATCCCCCGGGGCCACCCTGCACTTTTTCACACCTGGGAAAACTGAGGTCTGGAGAAGGCATGCAAGTCGCTGAAGATCTTCGGCCATGGATTCTGCTGATGCTCTGTCTACTTTCTCTCCACGATCCTCTTTCTCTCCTTTTAAACCATCAGAGAGCAAAGCATCACGATCTGGGGGTAAGCAGGTGCCTGACGTCCTCCCCTAACCAGATCTCTTTTCTGTTCTCAGAGTCGATTTCGCAGGAGCCTCATGTGACTTTTCCTCTACCTGATCCCCGGACGACCAGACCACACACTTCCAGCACACGTCCTCGTTAAAAAAAAAACATGGCCAAGGGAGGGAAAGGCCCCAGAGGCAAGAAGATCACCCTAAAGGTAGCCAAGAACTGCATCAAAGTCACGTTCGACGGGAGGAAACGCCTGGACTTGAGCAAGATGGGAATCACCACCTTCCCCAAGTGCATCCTGCGACTCAACGACGTGGACGAGCTCGACCTGAGCCGGAACATGATCAGAAAGATCCCTGACTCCATCTCCAAGTTCCAGAACCTGCGCTGGCTGGACCTGCATAGCAACTACATCGACCGGCTGCCCGAGTCCATCGGGCAAATGGGCGCCCTGCTCTACCTCAACATCAGCAACAACAAGCTGACCAGCAACGGGCTGCCCGTGGAGATGAACCAGCTCAAGAACATCCGCACCCTCAACCTGGGCCTGAACCACCTGGACAGCGTGCCCACCACCCTGGGGGCCCTGAAGGAGCTGCACGAGGTGGGGCTCAACGACAACCTGCTCAGCCACGTCCCCCAGAGCATCGCCAAGCTCCCCAAGCTGAAAAAGCTCAACACGAAGCGGAACCCCTTCCCCAAGGGGGACGAGTCGGACGCGTTCATCGATTCCATCAAGCGGCTGGACACCCTGTATCTGGTCGACGAGAAGGACCTGTGCGGGCCCTGCCTACGCAAATGCCAGCAGGCCCGGGACAGGCTGAACCGAATCAAGACCACGACCGTGGGGCTCCCGAGAAAGCCCATGTTTCCCAACTTGGTCTCACCCAACTCCATGGCAAAGGATTCCCAGGAAGACTGGAGGTGACCTGGGGCCCCAACGCCGAGGCGGTGGGGGAAAGTGGGTGGGAGGGAGATGGCAGTGGGCGGCATCCACGGGCAACGGAGGGCTCCCCAGTTGCTGCTACAGCTCTCTCAGCTAAGACCATAAAAACCTTTCCCTGCTTCCTCCACTTGTGATTTTGTTGATTTAAGGGCTTTGGGTCCCTATCATGCTATACGTTTCTTTCTTCTCTGCTGCACACACACACACACACACACATACAGGCAGCTGATGCTGCTGGGACACACTCTTTCTCATTACCACTGGCATTTCAGGCCCAACCACAGCTCCCAAATGTCAAGCTCATTCTATGGGAAGGTCTTTGGGATCTTAGGATGGGTTAGTAGGAGGGCAGATGGGTGTTTGATCTTAGGGGACAAAGCTGGACCACAAAGATAGGCAGATATTGTCATTGAGTATTGACAGGTAGAATCTTGGGCCCAAAGCAGTACTATCTTTTCTTTCTCTCATTTGTGCTTTTATAATTTGCTCTAGGAGCATTCCAGACTAAAGTTCCACACCTCTAAAGCTTGCTGGGTACAAATGAGGTGACACTCCCATCTTATTATGTCCTGTGCTTTTCCAGACCCATGTGGAAATAAAGAAAGAAAGGGAGATATGGGTTGATGCATTCAATAAATATCTTACTAGGCACCACGCTAGGTGCAGGGACTGTGTCCAATTGGGGAAATTGACTTGCCTTGTCCAGTCTGTAGGAGAGACCAGTTGAACAACGATGGGGCAGAACATCATCATGTGAGAAACTTCTGGAGTTAAGGTGACATAGTGTGCTGGGCCAGCCTGGCATTTGGAGGAAAGCCAAAGATTCTGGAACTAGACCAAACTAGACACATGACATCTCCGCTTCTTCACTGCTGTGTTAACTCAAGCACCTCACTTAGCTTTGGTTCCCTCATCTATAAAGTGGAAATAGTTGCCATACCTAACTCCAAGAGTTGCTGTGTATTTAAAGCAGGTACACAAGATAGGGCACAGAAAAACTCTCAATAGATGTTAGTTTTCCCCAAGGACTAGAGCTTGGTGAAGTCTGAAGCTGAAACAGGACTTTGGACAGGGTTCCTAGTTATCCCAAAATCTTTTCGCACAAAAAACAGGATTTTTTTTGTGTGTGTACTGATCCCTGATCCCTCTACATTGCCTAGAAGGAAAGGACTAGGGAAGATGACTTTAGGAAGAGTTTTCTATTTTAATATCATGGAATTTCCTGCATTGGTGGCAAGTTTTCTAGTGGTCAGTGGAAAATTACGGAGAAGCATTCATGCATCAGTTCAGCGGAATTAGATCTTTTTTTCCCACACTGTAAACCATGGCAGACTGCAGGCTGCATTTCTTCACACCACACTGCTTATTTTCTTTTGTAATACTTAGCAGTGAAAACCCTATTATATTTCTAAAACCTCTGAAGATACAGATTCAATTCCCCATTTTAGATTTTTCCTCTTTGGTAAATGTTTTCCATTATAAAAGTAACAAAACCATAATATGGTTCCAAATGTAGCAGTTTCAAGTATCTATTTCCAGACTAGTTATTCTTTTATGTATATTTTTATAGTTAAAATTTTATCAGTGATGTCGTTTCTATCCGGCTTTTAAACCCATGTCATTACATGGTGTAGTTTTTCTTATAGATATATTTAACTACAAGTGACTGTTTGGCATTTAAGTTGTTTCCAATTTTTCAGTAACAGACATAATTTTGTGATGAAAGCACATGCGAGTAAAATGTTTCACAATATTTTGGTTTATACCTTAGTATAGCTCCATTACTGGAAATATTGTGTGAAAGGTTATTTTTTTTAAATGGTCTTTAATCCATGCCACTAAGTAGAAGTAAAAGGTTTACACAAATTTATATATCTATCGTTAATATATTGGAGAACCAGTTTCATTGCACCCTTATCAGCCTCAAGTAGTAGCCTTTACATTTTTCTCTTCATTTAATCTCCAGAAGGGTTTACTGGAAGGCTTTTTAGAGATGAATGGAACAATGTTGTCACTACCTGTAAGATGTAATGTAAAGCCTTCTCTGTATTTACCATCTCTAGTATGTTGGGCTGGGAACATGCCCAGTAGGATACCATCCTGCATTGTAACTACTTTATTTCCGAACCAAGAGGAACTGATTACATGTAAAGGCAGGTAATCATGAGGCAGAGTAGTAGCTGTTTGGATATTGCCCATTTCAACTCCTCCCCTTGGAGACCATGCCTATCTTGGTCATTCAAAGGATAGGCAAAGAATAGGAGCTAAGAAAAGCTTCTGGTCAACCCTCCTGCAAACCTAGGAAGGTTCCTTGGTCTGGATCATTGAGTGGCCCCTCCACACCCCTCTTCAGCACACATCTCCATGGGACCTGGCCTCATTCTCGATATCCTTTTCCAGGATCAACTAGCAATTGACGGACTGGCCTGCAAGATGAAATTTATTTGCCATCCTTGACCTAAGCACCAAAAGTGCTTTCATTCTTACAGCCATGTCTTTAAGTGCACTGTACTTCACTGGGACTGAAAAATAAATGGGTGGGCTCTGATTTGCCACAGTTATATTTAAGTTAGCTATCTTTCCATTAAGGAAACCTGGGCTGTGGGATGAAGCTGAGCCTGTAGGAAGAGACTACTGAGGGATCATGTGCTGCATCTTATTTCTTTTCCTGTAAAGGAAAAGGTTTGATGTTGAAGTTCCTTTGCTCTAAAATACTACAGTCACCTTAACCTAGTGGAAATTATATTAAGGCTAAAAACACTTTGTAGGAAAACCATGGGGTTTCTCTATCCTTGCATAGGACAAAAATCCTGTGCATGCTAACCTAATCTTCAGCCCTTGCTGAAAGCTGGGTGTGATGTAGCTGACATCTTGTGACCTCTGCATTTGCTTGTGTTTGGCCTCAGCTTCTTGTGTCTCCATTCCCCAGGTTACACTCAAACATCACTCTACAGTAGTTTATGGCAAAAACCTCAAGACTAATCAGCTAACAGTAATAAACGACTCTGAAGATGAAAAGTCAACCTGAATTAGGGAGAAGACAGCGGCGAGCAGAACGTCCTGGAAGCTGGGCTCTCTGGGGCTCACCAGCCTGTGTCACTGCCTTGCTTTTCAAATTCACTTCCTTTCATTGCTTTGGGTCATCTGTGTGGGAAAAGGACTTTGGGAGATAGTCCATGTGGTTCTTTATGTATGTGGAAGAAAACTTGAACTCAATTGTATTATAAATGAGAGAAGGTAAGGGACATAAAGGTAGATTTGGGCTCTATACTTCATCCTATGGTGGTTTGGGGCAGTGGGAGCCACGGAGGCCATGTGGGTGGATTGAGCTGGAAGGAGAATGGGCTCGAGTGAGGCTCTGATGTCACGGCTGAGGCTAAAGCTGAAGTAGATGTGGGTCAAGTAGGGCAAGAGAGAAAAAGAGTAGCCCAGGGATGGGGCCAGCAGCCAAGGTCTGGACTTTGAGCCAATGGTGTGAAAAGCTTGAAAATGCTGTGGCGTTGGTAGTCATGACCCCCAGGCTGCCGTAACTTCCAGTCCCAGCCAGCCAGTTCCAGAGCTGAGCATCTGTTTGAGCTGAACTGTCCCTACAATTGCCCTCCTGAGGCTGTGCTTTACCAGGAAGCCAGAAGGACCAGGCTTCTCTGCATTTGGTTATGGAGTTCAAGTTCAAAGTCTCAAAGTAATTAGGTTCATTACATTAGGTCTGCAGTGTTGGCCTCTGGGGAGTGGGACGGAAGGAACAAAAGTAGTTCCTTGAATTTTAGCCTCATGCTGTCAATAGTGGTGCCTCAAGGGGTGGGACTGATGTTTGTGGCAGGTCATCTTCTTATGGGGATTTCATAGCATCTTATGGTTGATTTTTAAAATTCTTCTTCTGTTAATTTTCAAAACAAACTATAAAAGAAATTATAAACTCTTGACAATTCTTGACTGTAAAACTTTGTGCCAAAAGGGGATTTTCATTGTAAATGCTGTATTGAAATAGGGTCTGCAAATGAGTGAAGATTTCAGAAATTACAAACATCTGTTGGAGGTGCAAGGTAGGTGGTGGAACTCTCACCTGCCGTGTGGGAGACCTGGGTTCAATTTCTGGCCCATGCACTTCCCACACAAGCGAACAAACAAATATTCAAGAAAAGATGCTGCAGTAAGGGGGTCTTCACATGGAAAAAAAATGAAACATGACCCTCACCTATAGCATACAAAACAAAACAAACAAACATCATGTTCCAATCAGGCCCAGAACACCTGTACTGCCTTGTTCTGATGGGCGCCGTTCAGCCCTGGGAAACTTTTGACTCAACAACAAGACAGATCAGCATTTCAGACCTTGCCAGACAATGGAACCCTGGAAGGATGTCTTCAAGCTCATTTCAAAGTAACGCAGTATGCACCCCAGAGAGCTGAGAGAGGAAGAGCCAATAAACATCCCAGCCTTGGATTTCTCTGAGTTTACTAAACTCTGGGCTCAATAAGAACCGAGATCACTGGAAAGCTACATAGCTGAGTCAGATCATATTACTGTTCCAAAGACATGGCTGTATAGAAATAAGTCCAATTATTAGGCCCCACTTTTGCAGAAAACCAATATAGAAATTATATTCTGCAGAACTCTTTTGCACTTTTCATAAAAATGGAATCACCTTCCTTGCCACCCACTATCCTTTAGATAAGGGTAGATTTTATATTCAGTGTCAAGAGAAGTTATGTGCCAGAAACAAATTTCAGAAAAACCTGTTTCCGGTTATCTGTCAGGAAAACAATGAAACCCAATACAATTGTTAGGTTTTTCTGAGATTTGGGACAATTAGAGAAACTATTCACTCCAGGTACCTGATAACTTCTACTTTTTTTCACTCCATTAAAGGGGTCTTGGGTGATTTTTAAACAATTGTTGTGCACTGTACTTAATTTTGAAGCAGCCTTCAACCCTTTTTGTAAGGGTAAAAAAAACGTAAGGATAAGTATACGTTTATTCACACATCCATTCACAATTAGCTCCCAGTTCTCTGTAGATCCAGGTGCTGCTTCTATTCCTCCAACTGGCCCCCTCCCTGCTATCAGACACTTGTCTAGAAGCACTAGTTAGCTTTGGGTTAGAAGCCCCAAGAAGCCTGCAGAGCCCTGTCACCCAAGGAATGCGTCTAAGTGTCCAGTCCTGTAGCATGGGGAGACCCACAGGTTCAGCCAGGCTTTGCAAATATTTTCCACTTGAGATCCAGGCTCACAGAGCCTCCTTGGGAGATAGTTATAGAGGCAATCAGGACCACTGGAACTTTAGGCAAAATTCTGGTACCCAAACGCTCTAGGTTCCAGGGAAGAGTGGAGGGTATCTAGAGGGGCCAAATCAGTTATCAAGGGCTGAGGGGCTGAAGATAACAAAATCTATTGCATGGATCAAGCAACTTGGTCCAGGCGAAAACCCGAAAAACTGAACACACATCATCAGAGGGGAGACATTAGTGTTCACTAGAGGTGTGCAACCAGCAATGAAGCATCTTTCAAGACTCATTCTACAGATTAGGCATTGCCCTAGATAATTCCCATGGAAACAGTCAGATTCATTCCAGGCATATGACAGTGGACAGCCAAGACATCCCAAAGGTGGAGACCTCCACAGTTATCCCACCCTGGGGTTCCTGTGGCTAGTGATGAGGGCTGGAGAGTAGAAAGGTAGAAGATCTGAGAGAATGGATAGCCACCTCTTCTGATTGATTGTTCCATCAACATGCTTAAGGGATACTGTAGGTGATTCTAAAATTAGGCAAAGGAATTACAATTTACTGAGCCCTCACCATGTGACCAGGTCAGCTTGAGCTCAAAGCCATCTCACCCACAACCCCAAGCAGCTTGGCTGTGCCAACCTAGAACCAGTGCTTGAGTGGTTTTTCATTTTGCCAAGGCTCTCCTTCCATGCGCTTACATAAGCATTTCTCTGGAACACCACGCACCATTCCCAATTGATCCCATAAACTTTCCTATTTTGTATTTCATAAGGGTCTCCATGGTTGGAGCTGGGCTGGGCCTGCGCCAAGCCTGGAAATCCTGCTCCAACAGCTATGATGGTTAAAATAAAAACAAAGAAAATAAAATTAGCACAATGCCTGGTTGTTTCACAGGTGCAGACTGGTTCAGAGATCGGTGCCTGGGGTCTCCCCAAGGGATGGGGGAGGGAGAATTTCCAAACATCTGACCCTTCAGCTCCCTTCTTATCTCATTTACCCACCAGGGAGCGTGTTTAAAAGGAGGGAGTGGTCAACTGTGTTTCTGACTTCTACCCTGGGCCCAACAGGGTCAATTCTTAACAGGAAAGCAGAATGATTCTTGAAAAATAAGTCAGGGCACATTATTTCTCTTCTCAAAACCCTCCAATGCTTCATGATCATTTACAGCAACAGCCAAAGCCACCACCATGAACCACCCTCCTCCCCCAAGTCTGACATGAGCAGCTCCTGCTGCCTCTCTCACCTCACATTCCACTAACTCTCTCTATCCCAACTAGGCCGGCCTCAGCAATGCCAACCAAGTGACTCCTCAAGGCCTTTTCACTTGTTCTCCCCACAGCAGGAAATGCTCTTTTCTGTTTTCTGCATGGCTTGCTTCCTTGTTTTGTTTAAATATAAATTCAAAAATAACTTTCTTGATGAGGGTTTCCCTGACCACCCTGTGCCAAGTTTGAAAATGTCATGTACCCCAGAAAAATCATGTTCTCTTAATCCTCATTCAACACTGCTTAGTTTGGGACCCTTTGATTGGATTATTCTCCTGGAAATATAATCCACTCAATTGTGGATGCGGTCTTTTGATTAGATAGAGATGTGACACCACCCACTGAGGTGGGTCTTTATTAATTTATCAGGATCCTTTAAAAGGGGAAACATTTTGAAGGAGGCTCAGAGCCAACAGGTGACCTAGACTTTTTGGAGATGCAGAAAGCAAATGTTCCTAGGGAATACTCAAAACCAGAAGCCAAAGACCCAGCAGATACCAGCCACAAGCCTTCCTAGAGGGGCTCTGGACACTTCAGCCTTGCTTGAGTCAAGGTATCTTTCTCTGGATGCCTTAATGTGGACATTTTTAAGGACTTAGAACTGTAAACTTGCAACTTACCCTTTATAAAAGCCATCCCACTTCTGGGATATTGCATTCCAGCAGTATTAACAAGTGTTTTGACCTATCTGAGATAGCAATTCCCACCTTCATCTAGTATGTCTTTTTTCTTCTTAATGCTTACCATTAACTAATATATATATATATATATATATATATATATATATATATATATATATATATATATATATATATATATATATATCCTTTACTCATTTAAATTGTTTGCATTCTGTATCCCTCATGAGAATGTAAACTCAATAAGGCAGAAAAACAAGGGATTGTTTCGCTTTTCTGTTTAGTGTTCTGTCAAGCAGTAAACACCAAATGTAATAAGCACATAATAAGCTATTAATAAATAATTTTGAATGAATTAGTGGTACCCATTCCATACTTTATAGATAATTTGAATAGCATCCCTGGAGACACATTTCCTCCCCACCCACATGTCCCCACACATTTCTGGAGAAAGCAAACAGCTACCTTCATTTTCTGGTATTCTCGTTCCTATCCTAAGTAAAAGCACCCACAGATCATGAACTGACCCTCCAAAGAACTAGAGGGTGGCTCTGGATACAGGCTGTAAGCTTTCCATTCATTAGGAAAACTGCTCCCTTATCACAGATTCATAAGTTAACATCTGATTCACATACCATATATATTAGTTTAGCTTCTGAGCATTCAGGATTTTTGGTGCACAGGACCTATCTGGGATTGTTCACGTATCTCCACCTGAGGGTCTGGCCCCGAGGCATGGCACCACCTCTAACGGTGACCTGCCCCCAACCACCACAGGCAGAGGGGGGGTCACCTGTTGCCATTTTTGTCTAAGAAAGCATAGAGCATCTGAGACTTTGTATGTTCTTAGAGGTTAAACTGGTATAAAAAGGTTTCAAGAGTAAGATGAAGGATGTATGGGGACAGGGAGCAGAAAATTAAAGAGGGAAGCATAGTGTGCTCTTTGCATGAATTCTTTAAAATAGATTCAGGTGAATGAAGAAAATTAAAGCGAGGCCAGCACCAGCACCCAGCCCTGCCTTGTTACCTTATAGTGATGGGGTCCTCTGTGATGCCTTTTCCCTTCAAGCTGGGCTGGAAAGAATGGAAGCTAAACAAAAAGTGACAGGATAATTTATCATCAGAGTCCACACTTGTCCCTCCATACCATCATGCCTCCAGGTCATGGACACCAGCCTTGCCTTTGAGGTACCTCTCAGCATTCCAATCATGACAACAATAGAACAAAAATTACTAGGCACACATCTTCCAGGTACCTCCGCTGTGCCAACCACTTGACATTTCAATTGATGATTTCAGCATCCAATGTATCGCTCTGAAATGCCTCTTCACTGAATGCTCCTTGAGTAGGATATGATGAGGCTAGGAAGTTTATGTCAGACAACACTCCTTACTTGAGCTAGAGATTTATAGGACTTCTATACTGACTCGAAAGACTTTGTTTAATACACATAAATCACCAGGGAAAAATGGATCTAAAGTACAAACATTGCATATGTACATATTAAGTTTGGTCTGAACTGGACCACTGGGGAGGCAGTAAAATGTGCCCTTTGAAGAAGGTAATTGGAAGGGTCCCTGAGTCAAAGGAAACCCACCAATAGCTGACACCCACCGCCACTCTGGGGAGGTATTTCTCTCCATTCTGCCCCTGCCTTTTGGCTGTATCAGGTGGTCCTGCTGCCACTTACTGTGCAGGGCCATGGTGAAGGCAAGGCCAAACTCTCTGAACACCAATTCCATAAGACAGAATTTCCCTGGCCAGCGGTGCCAAAAATCACCTTAGAACTTCCCATCAAAGTGGAGCAGTATATAACTACCCCAATTCTTTGCTAATCCAACTTTCTGTGTGGTTTATTTATGAGTAGGAAACTGCCTTCCTTTCTGCCTTTTCTAGATGTTTTACCACAAATCTGTCTATCTATACCTTTAATGACAATACTAATAATAAATAACAAATGTATTACAAACTTAGACACTGGCTTAAATTTCTTACATTTATCCATCTATTTGGAACAAGAGAAGTTCCCCTAAAATGCAGGCTTCTCTCTTTAAGAAAAAATGCAGAACTGGGAAATTCAGTTGTTTGTGATTCTTTCCAACGAAATGTGCTCTTGGAACAGCTAAACTAGGCACCTGGGGCCCAAAAGAAAGATTTAGCCAAAAACAATTACTTGGAAATAAGGAAATAAAGCCAGAAAATTCTGGAAGGTCAATTAAATGGCCAGTTTATTAAATATGTTACATATGCACAAGTTTTTCTCCCTTCAGTCATTACTGTCCTAAACCACCATTCAATGAAAATGAAATCTATTTCCCAGGATTTAGGGAAGAAGTTTCCATATATCTTCTCTACACTTTGTTGCATGATACACCATTTCTCAGGGTCAGGAAATTCTCCCTGGTGCCTAATCTAAACCCTGCTCACTGTGGGTTGAGAATATTTCTCCTGAGAACAGAGCTGAGAAGTTTCTGTTCCTCTGCTCATGGGTCATGGCGAGGTTCCCTCAAAGAAGTCCAATTTCCTCTTACCTTTTGAAGACCTTACACCGATCACCGTTGTGGAAGACAAGAAACTTGGAGTAGCCATTTTGGAAAAAGATCTCCAGGGCAATGTCCTAGAAAGAGAAACTCCTTTTACTTCTCCTGGCGTCTCCCTGAGGGAACACCCTTGTTTCCACGATGGGAGACGCTCCCATAGGTCAGAGCCACTGGGAATGGGCCATTGGGTTTGTGTGTCAGACAGCCCTGCTGTATGGATGGACAGCAGTCTCCACAGGGGGAGGGGGAGGGCAGGAGGCAGGCTGCAGAATGAAGGCCAGCTGACTGCTCAGAGTTTCCTTGGCTCCCACAGGAAGCTAGTGCACCACTCACAGGACAAGGGTTGGGGAGCAGACCAAGAGATAAAATGCTCAGTGGTACTTTCAGGCACCTTCACTTCATGCTTGGGGTTCAGGCTCCTGAGCCAGGGGGGACATCCCCAGAATTACAAGTTGAGCTACTTGGGTGGGTACAATTCCCAAAGTGGGCAGCACCCACGCATACCTGCAGACTTAAAGGCAAGCACGTTTTGCCATTGATGTGGCTTATAATTGCTTGGAGTATTTTGTTAAGACCTAAATAAAAGACGATGTGATTTCCTTTTTTTTTTTTTCTCTTTCCCTTATCTCTCCTTCCTTCTGTTTCCAAGTTCTGTAAATGCAAAACCTAGAATAAGGGGATAGAGTGAACCCACATATGGCATAGGTTCAGGGAAGAGATAGGAACAGAACTCTGAGGGTGGAAGCAGGGCCAGGGAGGAGTGGGGCCTGGTCATGGAGGGAAAGATGGGGAAAGGGTGGTCCTCAGGTGTCTCTGTTTCCAGACTGTTGGACAGGTTACCAACAGTGTTTCAATGAAAACAAACGTGGCCACTGCACCCAAAAACCACGTCTTGTCCTGCTTCTCCCTGGCTGAAATGGAGTTTGTTCTTGAGCAGAGGGAAGATCTCTGCAATGGTTTACCAACCCCTCTCCTCTGCGGGTGTATATCAGAGCCCCGGATGATTTGTTTTCTACAAACAAGAAATATAAGCAATGTGCAAAACAGATGGTGAATGAATAATCTGTGGCGAATACAGCTTGCCCCGACTAAACTGAAATGCCTTGGCTCGCTCCTTTCTGTTGGGGGAGTCCAGGACCGTATAAACAGTGGCCATGCTTACAGAGCCCCCCAGTCACCCCCCACCGGGCTGTGCACACAGCCTTCCATTTCTGGCATCCACCAGGGTTGGGCTAACCAGCCATCTGCAAGCAATTCCCATTTATTAGGGAAAAGAAACTCACTTACTGACACCTATTTATATCCTATATAACTTGTAAGGTAGACATATAATCATAAAGATAATTTTTGGGTACTTACTATATGCCAAAAAAAATGTACCAAGTAATATATATACATATATATCTGTTCATATCTCTATTTTTCTATATCAAAAAGAAGTGATGGTTTCCTATTGACTGATGAAGAAAATAAAGCCCAAAGTGCCAAAGTTGTGGGCTGTGACGAAGCCCCCAGTAGCTAGCATCCAAGTCCATAACAGTTCAAGCTGTGCAGAGATCCCAGGTCTCGGGGTTGTTTCCCCCACCCTTTCTGTCCTAGCTCAGTCTCCTTGCAAAGAAGCACATCAAGTGGACAAAGGGAGATCCAGTCCTTTAATGGACAAAAACAACAGTTAGGGAGGAAGAGGCTACATCAGCTAGCAAGACAAGAAGCAGCTCAATGGATTGTGTCTGAAAGGTATCTGGTCTTTCTGGGACTAATTTCCCTAAAGGTATCCCTGAGTTTCAGTTTTAGAGAAAGTAAGGGCTGTATGAGGCTCACAGGCGGAGGTAGAGTGCTGCAGACACAGTAAGTTACATTTATGAATGAAAGGCCCCCATATGTACCAGCACTTCGAGGGCCAAGCACTCCCTTGATGGCCTTTGCAGAAGCAGAGACCCTGGAGAAAATGGAACTGAGCTTGCCTCTGCCCCTACCTCTAACCCCACCCCAACCAGCATCCCTTGTCACCTCCTTCCTCTCTGCAAGCCACCTTGGAGGCCACAAGGGGTGGAGACAGTGGGGCTTTGCTGGTGCTGAGGCTGGAGTGATGAAGGTAAAGTGGCCAGTGGGTGCCCATGAGTTCTCCCTCCTCCCCTTGCCACCGAGATGGTGTTTCTAAACCAAGTGACTTACAAGTGTAGCAGCTGCAATACGCTAAATTGGGACTACCTGAAAGGAACTTTTTGCTTCCTTCTTGGGTAAGCCCTTGAAGGCTGTAGGTGAGACTGATGGTGAGGATAAGAGACTCCTAAGTCACTTGGCCTAAGAGGTACTCCCGAGCTTGGAGGTGGGGAAGAAGGGTGGGGAAAGGAAGGTGGAGGCCTGGCCACAGGGTCAGAGCTTGAGTTGGGCTGGCAGGGTGGCTTGGACCCTTCCAGAACAGGGCAGACAATCACTCAACCCTCCAAGCCACCTTTCCCGGATTCCTCCATCCCCAAGGCAGCTCCATGGAGAGTCAAAGGGAAGCCCCGCAAAGAGGCCGGACCCTAAATTACATGGTCAGTGCAGGAACCCAGCAGCCAAATGGTACCCGCTTGACAGAGTCCAGCAGGGGTCAGAGCCCTGAGGTGGAGGGGATCACAGGAGACCAGGACGGAGGTTGCTCAGGGAAGGCACGGGGCTGGCACCAGCATGCAGGGGTAACGAGGTGAGCTCCCAGGTGAATTATGGGGGCCTCACCACACTTGGCCCGCAGGCTTCCTCTGCCCACCCCTCGCGCATGGTACCCCTGGACTCACCTGCAGGAGGAAGCGTGCCGGGTAGATGTCCCTGATGTCACCGTAGCTATGTCGCTGGCATGAATAATGGTCTGAGGACCTGTCCTTGCTGCACATGTTGAAAATGAAGGGATCACTGATGCTGAAAAGGAAACCAAGTACAATGCACATGTCAGACACTGGGGCTGGGGGGGTGGCCCCTCCTGACCCCAAAGTGCAGCCCAAGCCACTGGGTCACACAGAGAGTGCTGAGGTCATTGCCAGTTCAGGAGCCAGCCACCTATCTGTCTGACATCCCCTGCCAAGTACCTGCCCATGTCAGTTCTAGCACTGGGTGTAGCAGATGCATAGACAAGGGAAGGCACTTGGAATCACAGGTGGGGGGACAGCAAGGAGCAGCCCAGCTTCCCAACAGAGTTTGGCACAGGATGCAAGGGCAGGCATGAAAAGGCTTCTTCATTGGTAGTGAGGATGGGAGTAGGCAGGGAGGGCTTCATGGAGGAGGTGATGGTTCAGCTGCATGATCAGGAGCCACTGGCCAGAGACTGGGGTGAGTTCTTCTCTTCCCTCCTCCTTGAGAGTAAGACCACTAAGACCTGGTTCCTGAATGGTCCTTGACCCTGGGTTCCTGGACTCCTACAGTTACACTTGTCTCCAGCAGTGGGGAGGTGGAGCCACTTTGCACACTTGCTTTAGTCTTGCTCTGTCTTGAGACACCTCACTCCATGGACCAGGGCTGAGAATAGACTATGGCAAGGACAGTTGTCAACAAGACCCTTCTTCTCAGGGCTGGGAAGTGCAACATGCTAAGGTGGGAGGAAAGGACGCTAAGAGAGGGAATCTGATGACTGTGAATATTGTCTGCAAGCCACAGCTAGGAGGGGTCAGAAACCCCTCAAATGAAGAAAGAGGATGGGTGAGAAGAGCAGAGAGACCACCAAAGAGGTGGTGGGGCTGGTGAGAGAGGCCCCCCCATCTCATTGTGCCCTGGCTCCCGGGGACTTCTGTTATAACATCTCCTCCCCTATGGGTGAGAGGGGCTGGGGTGTCACAGATGTTGATGGGTAATATTCTGAAATTAAGCCATGTGACTCTTCTGTGCCCACAATCCATTTCCCTCACATTTCTGGCAGCTCTGAGAGCTTTCTAGATGGACTGGCCCAAAGAAGTCCATTGAATTCTGAATAGATTTTTTTTCTTCGTTGCACAACAGAAGCAAAGCCAGAAAGTCAAGGCTCATTTGGTTTGCAAGATCAGGCTTGAGTGAGAGAAGGTATGGGGTATTCTCAAAATTCTAAAATCCAAGCCTTGAGTGGCAAGAAGCAAGTGGGAGGACTGGTCACGAGCTTCGGCAAAAGCTTAAAAGTAGAGAAAATATGTGACCCTATGAGAACGGCCTCCCTGCCCAGAAGAATGGAAGGATGACCTGTGAGAAGCGAGAGATGAATCAGAGACGAGACCACGTTTATAGACCCTGAGGGGTGACTGAACAGACTTTCTACTATTCCTCCTCCAAGGGTTGAAAATGGGTGCAGGGAAGTTTCCATACTGATGTTCATAGCAGCATTATTCACAACAGCCAAAGGATAAAGGCAACACAAGCATGCACCAGCAGATGAATGGACAAACAAAATGTGGTATATCCATGCACTGGAATACTACACAGCTTTAAAAAGAAATGAAGTTCTGATTCATGTGACAGCATGAAAGTTAAAGATACAGGGTTCAGGTATTATGTGATCCCATGTATACGAAATAGCTAGAATATCCAAACCCGTGGAGCAGAAAGTAGAGTATAGGTTACCAGGGGCAGGGTGGGGAGAGGGGGCATGGGGAGTTAATGCAGAATGGGTGCAGGTTTTCCATTTGGGGGGGATGGAAAAATTCTGGTAATAGATGGTGGCACAACGCTATGCATGTGATTAATCCCACTGAATGTTACAGAGGAAGTAGATGATTTGGGAAATTTCATGTATATATACACATATGTTTCCACAATTTACAAAAAGAGAAGAAGACTAAAGAGACAATAGTATCTAAATGCAGTACATGATCTTGCACTGGATCTAATCATGGAGGAACAAAAGTCTGAGAGGACATTATTGGGACATATGAAAACCCTGGAGTATAGACTTTAAGCTTTATATCAAAGTTAAAGTTCTTGAACTTGATAACTGAACTTAAGGTGGTTACATAGGGAATATGCTTACTCTTAGGAAATGTACATGAAAGTATTAAGTGTTTAAGGAGAAGGATGTATCCTACTTCCTCTTAAATGTTTAGAAAATAGGTTGATGAATAGACGGATGAATGGATGGATGAATGGATGGATGGATGGATGGATGGATGGATGGATGGATGGATGATGGATGGATGGATGGATGGATGGATGGATGGATGGATGGATAGATAGATAGATAGATAGATAGATAGATAGATAGATAGATAGATAGACAGAAGGAATGATATGGCAAATGTAGCAAAATGTGAACAGTTGATGGATCCAAGTATCTGGGTGAGGGGTATGTTGGAGTTCTCTGTATGGGGTTCGCATTATTTTGCAATAGTTCTGTAAATTTGAAACTATTTCAGAGTAAAAAGTTTATGTAAAAAAATGGGTGCAGGGGTGGTGGGGGAATGGATGGAGAATGAAAGAGAAACCCATCATGTTTGGAGAAATTTCAGGCTATAAGGGTTTCCTCTCTGGAACATAAGGCAAAGAGATGCTGAATTTCTATAAGAAACCCACATTCAGCCTGGCATTGGGACAACGTGGAATTGGGTGGATCATTCATGCAAGGTGTAAATCTAGCATGGCATGGGGGAAAGCAGCAGAGAACCCCAAGCCCCCAAAGGGATATGCAGCAGGCTGCGAGGGGGCAGGGTGGGCTGGAAGATGATGACCGCTGGAAGATGCCAGCCCACTGTGCCCAGAGCCAGGGGTCAGCAACATCATAGCAAAAGCCAGACATTGATGATGGCCTGGTTAGGCTAGACACCTTTGCCCAAAGTCAGAATGAGCCCCCTTGGGAAGAAGATGAGAAGAGGGGAAAGAAAGAGGACCTGTCTAAATATTTGAGAAATATCTGTCCCAAAGAGCACAATTTGTACACCGGAAGTAACCAGCATACCTCAAAGTAACAAGATGAAATTCTCACCATCAACACAAATGGGGGTTGAGAAATAAAATTGAGTTGTCATGGTTACATTTCTGAAAATCAGAATTGCATAGTCATTTTAAATTGTGTACGTGACTGCAAAAATTCTGATAAAAAGCCCTTTCTGGGCACCTGCCTACCCACTGTAGACCCAAAATGCTAAGAGCTGACAGAGCTCCTGTCTGATGACAGTCTTCCCTGCTCCAGCTCAAGATGGCAGGGAGTAGGTGAGGAGATTGTGGCTCACTTCCTCCTGATCCCAGATTGGAGTATGGTTCCCACTGCCCCCTTGCCTCTGGGGACTCCATGTCATGCTTTGGGGGGAAGCTTAGAGTTCCAGGCTGCCTCACAAGCGCAGCAGAACTCCCCAGTTAGGATAAGTGGTGGTGGTCCAGCCTTCATGGTGTTCCTTCTTGGTGGTCCAGCATCTGTGGTTTTGGCATGCACCATGTTTGGTGATGGTGGGTTAGCCTTCGTGTTGTTAAGAGCTTAGACTTACACATGAAGCATGATGGCCACTGCTCGGCAGAAGGGTACTTTCCCATATGGGACACACACCAGTGCCCCTGGCTTAGCCGCTGTAAAGGTGCATATTCAGGCCCTTTATGGCTCTTTCTAGAGTTTCTTTATTTTGGCCTCACAAAATAACCTTCTAGAGTCACCAGCTCTAAGCTACGAAAACCACTTTGATGCAATATTGATCAAATGCAAAACATGGTTTTGGTTCGGGATGCTTCTGCCTGGATGCTTTAATTCAAACTCAGTCTTGGTTAAGACCCTTTGTCGTCCATTGTTAGTGCATCTCTCTGGATCAGAGCTGAGCTTCTCTTAAGCTTCTCTGACTCCAGTGGAGCCATGGTGGCAATTCTAGTTCCCACCCTTGGCTTAGGGCAAACAGCATTGCAAGTAAGGACACTGGGGCAATGACAATAACAGTTCCTCGGGCCCCTGTGGTCTGGGTTTACCTGAATGACGACATCATCCACAGTATCTTAGCTGCAACTTTGATTGAATTCTCTCCCCAGCAGACTGAGTGACTGCTCAGGGCAATGTGTCACTTTGAAAGGATGATGTACCCTAGAAAAACCATGTTTTAATCCTGACCCATCTCGTGGTGGCAGCCATTTCTTTTAACCCCTATTCAGCACTGTAGACCAGAAACTTGATTAGATTATTTCCACAGAGATGTGACTTGCCCAATTGTGGGTATTAACATTTGATTAGAGGGAGATGTGACTCCACCCATTGCAGGTAGGCCTTGATTATTAATTTACCGGAATCCTTTAAAAGAGGAAACATTTTGGAGAAATCTTGAGAGCCACGAGAACCACAAGAGCCCACACAGAGACCTTTGGAGGTGAAGAAGGAAAACACCCCTGGGGAGCATCATTAAACAAGAAGCCTGGAGAGAAAGCTAGCAGATGGCACCATGTTCGCCATGTGCCTTTCCAGTTGAAAGAGAAACCCTGAATTTTATCCTTCTTTCTTGAATGAAGGTAACCTCTTGTTGGTGCCTTAATTTTGACATTTTTATAGACTTGCTTTATTTGGGTCATTTTCATGGTCTTGGACCTGTAAATTTGCAACCCAATATATTTCCTTTTAAAAGTCATTCTGTTTCAGGCATGTTGCATTCTGGCAGCTAGCAAACTAGAACAGGCAGAGACCTTCACCCATGGCTCTGTGCTGTCAGCATCTGCCTGAGCTATCTACACCCCTGGGATGGACTCCCATGGCCGTTGTGCTCAACAGCTTGCCAAGCACTTCCACATCCATCACTCTGTGAACCTTACTCGCTTCATTTGGTCCTCATAATGAACCTTCACTGGGCATTTGCTATTGTGATTCCCATATTATACAAAAGAAAGTAGCCTTACAGAGAAAAGTGATTTTCCATGGCCCTGTGGTCTTTGAGAGGTGGGACCTGGATTAAAACTCAGGCGTCCTGGCTCTAAAGCCCAAGCTCTTACAACAATCATATGTTTCATGCCTTGAGGCTGAAAGACTCCCCTGTTTTTATATATCTCTCTCCACCAACTCCTCTCATTCAATTTATTCTTTGTGGACCAATTCTGCAACCTAAGATTTTGTAATACTGGATGTGACGAAAAAATGCTCTGGAAAATGGGAAGGGGCTTTTAGGAGAAAAGATGATCATTTTTCTCCTGCTAATAGGGATGAAATAAATTTATAGGGGAGGAATCCTCCCACAGATCCAAATCCTCAGGAAGGTTGAATTATACACAACATAATCAAGTTAGTTCATTGATGTAAGTCCATACTGGGGCTCCGTCTTACGTAGCATTATTCACCCAGCTGTGCCTGGGTCTCTTTGTGAATGCTACATTCTACATGTTCTGGGCAGTAAGTCTGAGTTCAGGCCTCCAAGGTCAGTGGATAGGAAGGGGCAGCAGATCCATCTTCTTCTTTAGCTTGAGCCGTTGCCATAGTTTATAGGATGCTGATCACCGTACTTGTCCACTACAGCCATCATGATAAATGCACATTGTCCAGGTGGTCATACTATGACTTTTTATATTTTGAACTAAGGAAACCATAGTAAGCAAAATGTAAATTGTGATATTGTTTGCCCTGGTCTTTCACAGCAGATTTCAGTAAAAAAATATATCTTAATTTGCTCCACATTTGAAGTTATCCAGTTATTGCCAGAATTTACACCTGGAATCATTTACTAGATCATAAACTCTGCACTATACTGAACCTCTTGAGAGCAGGGACTGAGCACAACAGATTCAAATCATTGTATTGCTGAAGTTTAGCACAGCGATTGGCAGAAGACCTATTTTCAATAAGCATTTGTTGAATTGAGTTAAACAGAGTAATGATGCTTTAAAACTGCTGACTGATTTGTAGGAAGTATCTGATTAAGAGCACACTTGTTGGGTGATTTGGGTCCCACTAAATGAATGCTATAACTTATGAGCTGGATGGCCACAGTTGGCCCCCTATTCAGTCAAGAAGGGATCTCACTACAGGCAAAATCTAGCCATCTTAGAAGTGGTTTAGTTTCTGAAGCAAGTTCCCAAGTAGTCAGGTCCAATCACTGATGGAGTATTTGCAGCGTTCTTGAGTTTTTATTTGGGATATGTTTATGGTGCATCAGAGAGCTTCTTTCAAGGTCTAATGCTCAACTGTACTTAATTTGATGGCAGTCTTTTAGAGAAACATTTCAGGGTTGATTTGGCTTTATTTTTAACAGGCTTATTTATGTAACTTCCTTAGTCTCCATGGTCAAAATAAGACTTACTCCCCATTGATCTGGCATGATCTAATAGCCCTTCTTTGAGAACAACATTTCTGTGAATGCCAGCAGTTTCTTAGGGCAGTGGACAAGTCCTAGGAGAGACGCTCTGGTTAACAAAGCCTACTTTGAGGTATGGCGACTAAAATTTCCTATGCAGTCCCCAAGTGATATCCCAGAGTAGTAATTTGTTCTCACTATACTTCCACTTGCACTCTAGAAAGAACATTTCCAAACAATAGAAGTCTCCCTTCTCATTGCAAATCAAGTGAGTATATACAACATGACAACTGGGCTTCTATTAAAAATGCAGATATAGTCAATTTGATCATGATTAGATGCACCTCATAAACACAATTTACCTAATCAATAAGCTCTATCTAACACTAACCTGATTTCAACCAAGAAGAGTGAAGCAATAGATTATGCAAGTCATCGCATGGCCACGCCATGCATATAGGTGGGGTTGAAAGCTTTCATCATCTCTCAGAAAGGCATGTCTGCAGACCCATTGTCCGTATTGATTAGTATCAATAAAACATGAGCAATAAGATGGGATGAGTGTGCCAAGTATTAATTATGCTCCTCCTGCTTTGGAAAAGCACAAAAGACCCGCAGCAATCGGTGAATGACTGGTATGAATAAAAGATGGAAATGAGCAGAGAAAAAAAATGTCAAGCATTTTAAAGCAAATATAAATCAAAAGAGGGTGGCTGCCATCTGTTCTTCTACACTCCTTCAATTCTTGCTTCCTGACATAGGCTGGAAATGATATTTTGACTGGGAGTTAAACTTAGTTATTGATGGGTAAGACTCTGGTTCCAGTGTCAATAGTCTAAAACACTGATTCTCAAAGTGTGGTCACTGGTCGCATCAGCATCAGCTGAAAACTTGCTAAAATTTTGGGTTCCACCCAGACCTACTGGATCAGAAGCTTGGGTGGGGCTGAATCTGAGCAATCTGTTTTCACAGGCCTTCCTGTGACTCTGAGAGAAGCTGGTTTGAGAATCACTGGGCAAAGAGGTTATCTTGTCATCATTTGAACCTTGGCTAACCAGAAAAGTCAAAACCCATCACTGGAGGAAGAAAACTTCATATGAATGTCTTCATAAGCTATGATAAAGTGAAACCATACAACTTGGCAACTGGACTTCTAATAAAAGTCCAAACACAGTCAATTCGATTTTTAATGGGTACAGCTTATTAACACAATTCACCTGATTGATAAGATCTGATTGAACCCAAACAGGCATTTCCTACAGAAGAACCTTGGAATTTTCTGCCAAAGATCCCTGATGTTGGTTACTGTGAGAATGACTTCTCAAATTTCTACCAAAATCTCATCCATCCTTCAAGACCCAGGTATTAGCCCATCTCTTTAAATGGCCCTCACTCTCCACTCCACCCATCATCATATCTCCAAATGTGGACACCAAGAAACCTTCTCATGACATATATTTTTTCCCAGAATGATAGCATGCTTCAAATTCTTTCTACTTAAACCCGTTATGCTGCCAACTGGACTAGTGGGCCTCAGAGTGAAAAGACAGTACCTGCTCTTATATATAATAAACAACCAATAACTGTTGAGTGAGTAAGCTGATAGAATGGATCCAATGTATCTAATTAACCAAGGAAAAGTCCCTCTTTCCTGTGATGGACTCCAGATCAGGTGAGGCCCGAGGAGCTGCCAAATTGTCACCCATTCCGGATTTCAGTCCTGGGCAACCACAGCCATGGATGAATATTAAGGCACTCCTGTTTATCTCTCAGCTCAATTTCAAGTGCAACTCAAGCCAGCAATTAGGACAAGGTGGGGTGAGTGGGAGTGAGGTCAGCTGGAAAGGAAAGAACTTACTGGAAGGAAAGGAGAACTCACTTGGACAAGCAGTGGCGGGTGCAGTAGACATCGCCCACTGGAGATAGTGTGAAGTTCTCACAGATGTAGAAGTGCTGGCAGCCAAGGAGCAGGACTCCTTCTGAGACCAGGTGTCCTTGCACGACCACCAGGGAGTACTTCAGTGTCACCTGGAAGGAGATGAGACAGAGACAAGGTCAGAATATGCCAAGTGAGTCATGTCCAAGGCAGGAGGGTAGTGCCTTGGACCACTCATTCTACTGTTGGAAGTTCTATCAATGCCTGGAAAGAATCCCGGCACTGCCTCCTGATGGCTGCACAGCTCTTTACAGCTTAGGTGGCATGTCTACATCCAGCAACTTGGTAGTCACTGAACCTGCCCACCTCCCAGCCCATCCATGTGTGTGTGGTTGAGTGTTGCCTGTTGCAATGAGCAGACTGATGTTCTTTGTGTCATTTGAAGCCCCTCCACAGCTGTACAGAGTATTCCACAGTGAACAGTGAGCAAAGTATACGAGATGAAAGTTTCTTCAGTTTTAGAGGCAAAGGGGCTCTTTCAGCCACCCTCGTAAGTGGATGAGCTGGGACTAGAACCTGTGGTCTGCCCAGAACCAAAAATGCAAGGCTGGCATGACTGTGTCTGCAAGGCTGAGGCTAGTACAAGGTGTTTCACAACTTGAGTGTTCCACTGGAAGGACATGGCAGCTTGGAACAGGGTGGCAGAGAGGGGAAAGTGACAGAGAAGCTGAACAAGAGGAGGTAGAAGTGACAGGACATCGGTGCATGGGTGGTTCAGTAGAAGAATACTCATCTGCCATGCAGGAGACCTGGGTTCCATTCCCAGACCATGCACCCAGAAAAAAAAAGTGATAGGAAATGTTACTGGACACACTTTGGAAAGCAAAAAAAAAACAACAACAGGAAAGGATTGAAGGTAAATAAAACAACAACAGGAAAGGATTGAAGGTAAATGCCTACTTTGGGGTTCAGGCAACTGAATGGAGCCTGTCCCCAGTAGTCTGTCTTAGAGGCAATTACCATTGCCAGTTTTATTGTATATTCTTCCAAAGAGAGTCTATGAATTCATAAGCATATTTTATACATATTCTTGTTTTACACAACTAGTACATTTATACAATTATTGATTTGTATCTAGTTTTTCTTTCCGAGGAGATCATTTCAAATCACTTCTTATAGAGTAGGCTCACTCCTGTTTAAAGTTGTAGAGTACTCTCAAACAAATATGCTACAACTTCTTTGACCCATCCTCTGCTGATTCAGGTGGTTTTCAAATGTTTTGACATCACAAGCAATGCTGCAATGACCACTCTTGGATAACGTCACTTCGAGCTTACAAGTAAATCTGTAGGATAGGTCCCTAGAAGCAAAGTTGCAGGTCACAAGGGATGGCTATTTTAAATTCTGATAGCAACTGCCTGATTGCCCTCCAGCAATATGGCACCAATTTATACTCCCATCAGTGCTGTGCATGGGCTTGTGCCAGGCTGTTTAAACTTTTTCTTCGTACAGATGAGACTCAGAGGGGTAAAGGGCTTTCCTCACTTCATGTGGTGGGACCCTCCAGCACTGGTCTATGAGGCCCCCAAACCTCCACGCTTTCTATGACGCCAACCCCTCCCCAACATCTGGGGTACCTACATCAGGATCTCCAAGTACAGTCATATCCTCTCCTCCACTTTACTTTGGGGAGACTTAAGTAACAACCAGAATAAACCAAACCACAAGAAGAATGTCTGGTGAGAGCTAGGTTAATAGCTTAAAATTGATTCTACTAGAAAAGAAATGGCACTTTAAAAACTGGAAAATGAACCCAAGTGAACTATTACCTGCTCTTCCATTTAAATGAGCCCTGGGAGGGCTCCATCCCCAAGTTTATTCATGATTAAGAAATCCCTCATGCCAGAAGTCTATCGATCACTTTTAAAAGAGTGGAACTTTGGTATCATAAAGTAGAATCCTTTAAGTTGGGCTAATTGGAATACTGCCCTTCCTGATGGGTGGATAACTACAGGTATGGCCACACCTGGCTCCATGTCTGATGGCAAACAGGTTGTTGGAAAACCGAAAAAGCCAGAGCTGAAGTTAGAGGAGCAAAACCCACTCAGACAACCCAGTCCATGGTAGCTCCCGCCAGCACATTTCTCTTACACCCAGCCTCAGAGTCTGCATCTGTGAGAGGGAAGTTTCCACTGGATGCTCTCTCACTTCCTTCCCAGCATTAGTGTCTGCAATTTGATGAAAGGTCCTCATTTTACAGGTGAGAAAACTGAGGTCCAGAGTGGTGATCTGATATACCTAGTATCAAGCTAATGGATATATATTCTCCTATTTTCGTGTGCAGAGGAGAGGGTGGGGGGCTAGGGCTAGAAGTGAATCTACTGCAGAGAGAGCTTTAGCCCTGCTCATGTTTATTCTGTGCCTCTTTTCTTATGTATTCTGTTTGCCCAGACCTTTCTGTACAATACATTCCCATTAGTCTTGGCATACGGGATATGTATTCTCTTTTTTTTTTTTAAAAAAGCACAAATTACTGGAAAAAAAAGTAAGTATTGAGAAGAGGATAGGCTATATGTAAATTACATTGATGTTGATTACCTACATCTGTGAGCTCTGGTATCTGCTTTTTCTACCTGGATCCCTTTTAGATGGAGTGTTCAGTCCCATAAGTAATCAAGTAAATGTAAATGAAACAATAAAGAGATACTATTTATATATGTTTATCAGTTTGATCAATTTGACCAATATAAAAAAGAAGATGGTGCCTTGGTCTCTTTCTTAGGTACATCTTTTTCGGGCTGAGACAAAGAGCAAGGATGCCCCCTGCCAGCCTGCAAGCACCACCTCCTCTAGGAGGCCTGCAGAGAGCTCTGCCTGTCTGCCTTCCTCTGCGGACTCAGAGGAGACCAAAGAGAAATGGCCATCTCATTGCTCTTGTTTGGTTGCACCAGGAACTTGAACAAAGCGTAAGTCCCGAAGACTGTCTGAAGAAGCACAGCTCAACAATGACGGGCTGTATTCCCTAAGGATTTGCTCGACACCCATTGATTGAAAGCGCAGCAAGTTTCCAGCCACGGGCAGCTCTAAATATTGCACAATCAGGTCTTGAGGATCAAGGGTATTTATTTGCAAATGTCTATATGCAGACAAAGCTTGTTAAAACTCCAGGTTCCCAGGCTACATCCCGAGAAGTTCAGAGTCAATGGCCCTGGAATCTGCATTTTGAGGAACAGCTCAGATGATTCTGAGGCAGAGGCTCTTTAGAGCAGACTTTGAGAAACTGAGCCGTGGGCCCCAGCTGGACCCTGAGAGGTCTGAAGTTCCATCTGATATGAGCATGTTGCTTCCGATTCATTCGTTCATGTGTACACTCTGTCAGTCATTAACAGGCATACACTGAATGCATAGTGGGTGCCCCACACTCCACCAGGGACAAAGGGAAATAAGACATTGTCTCACCTTCCAGATGCTCATAGACTAAGACAGAAGATGAGCTAGAAGACCACCACCAGCACGGGTGGTAGGGGTTTGCAGGGAAGCTGTAGAAGCACAGGGGAGGGGCCCAACCAGGCTGGGGTGGGAGAAGGGGTGGAGGGGCCTCAGAGCAGTGGATCCCACAGAAGTGTCCCCATGGTAGCATTAGGAGGTGAGAAGGTAAAGAAGAAAGAGAAAAGCATTCCAAGGGGCAAAGCCTTGAACCAGCGGGGCATCTTAGGGGATTATCAGTAGCTCTACAGCATCTGAGTAAAACGTGAACTCTGTGTGTGTGTGTGGGGGGGGGGGGGGGGGGGGGGGGGGGGGGGGTGGGGGGGGGGGGGCTCAGGAAAGGTCCTATGTGCCAAGTCTCAAAAGGAATCAAGTAGGGGCCACACGTGCAGCTCAGCATTTTAGACAATCACGGAGAGTCCTCCAGAAGGGAAGCTATTACCTGGAAAGATTAGCTACCTCCTTTCCTTTCTGCAAATGGCCTCAACTAAGAATTCTTAAGAAAAACTAGTGGGAGATCCTGGGCCCCTCTTCTCAGAGCAAAAATATCTCTTTGGGTTGGGTTGCTTTCACCAAGAGCAAAGTCGTGTTTCGCATTGAGTTTGTACTTAAAAATTGTGTATTTTGTTTTTCATGTATTCAAAGAGAATAGCAGTAGCAAAAACAAACCCTCACTTCAGTTCTGCCTTGCGGACAGGTTCTGAAATTCCATTTTGCACAGTGGAGCCTCCTTTCTGAGAGCAGCTGCCTGGCGTGAGCCAACCAGGAATGTAGGGGCTGCTGGTGGCTGCTCCACTGAAGCTTTGGAGAGCTGACACGAGCCCACCATCAACATATATTAAATAAATCATTCCTCACGTCAAATGGAGCTGTTTGCAGAGAAATGAGTTTGTGGTTCGAGGAATCATTAATCAACGACACAAAGGTGTTACCATATAATTGAATAATTATCCTGTCCCAGGTATGGCCAGAGGGGATCAGAACTAGAATGTTCTCACTAAGAAATGAGTAAAAGCATTGCCATCCTGGAGTCCCAGAGCTGCAGGTTTCCCCCAGGCCTGGGTCCATGGTCACAGAGGCCCCTGGCAGGAACCAGGTTACCCAGACACTGGGACAGGGGTTGGGCCTGGAGAGTCCCCTGGGCTACATCCAGCAAAGTTCATGAGATGGCAGCGGCAGAAGGAGGAGCAGAAACTTTTCACCAGGGGGCTGCCTGCACAGCTTACAGGACCTTCTCTAGAAGGTAGGCATACCCAGGTTTTCTGGGGGTGGGTGCCCACCCCACTGATCCCCTGCTTCATTCAAAGATTTAGGAAAGGCACACAGCCAAGAGCTTTCTGGAGAATCTGAATTAGGGGTGTTCCCAGTTTATAACCAATGCTTTCTAGGAAGCATCTGTACACAGGCTGCTGGAACCAATCCTGGAAATGCAGAGGATGCTCCATGCCCATCCCTACACTCACACACTTGTGTGAACAAACTTCTTCCACCTTTGCTTGACCATAGTTTTGGCTCCTCCCTTCCTCAGCCTCTAGGCTCTGCCCTGGGAAGCAGTCACATGTGGATGAAATGCTGGATTGTACGTCAGGGCCTGCTGGTGTGTACTTGGGGGGCTGCCCCAGGCTGAGACGTCCCGTGTGGGGACAAGCCTGGGAGCCACCCACCTGTACCAGTGTTGGGGATTGGCTCATGTTCCGCATAAAGGCATGTTTAAGTCCGAACCCTGGGCTCTGCGGGTGTGGACTCTCGGTGAGTAGGATCTACAAAGAACCTATTAATAAGAGGCCAAAGCAAATCAGGGAGGGCCTCAAGCCATAGGACTGGAGTCCCTACAAGGAGAGGAAACTTAGACAGGGCACAGACAGTGAGTGGGAGGACAAGAAGCCAAGGAAAAGACAGATCACCAGGCGATGGAGGCAGAGATGCATTTTCCAGTCAAAGGACCCCAAGAATGGTGACAAGTCTGCACTAGAACACTACAGACTCCTGGAGAGAGCGTGGCCTGGCCAGACCTTGGTGCTGAACTTGTAGCCTCCAAAACTGCAAACCAATACATTCATGCTAGTCAAGCTCCCCGGTGTGTGGTATCTGTTTGCTCTGGCTTTGAAGAGGAGGAAGGGCTTGCAAGCCCAGGGTAGGTGGCAGCCCTCAGAAGCTGAGAAGGACCCCCAGCTGACAGACAGCAAGGAAATGGACATTCCATCCTCCAGGGGCATGGGACTGAGTGAGCTCAGAAGTGACCCATCTCAGGAGCCTCTAGAAAAGAATAGAGAGCTGCCAACACCTTCATCTTGACTTTGAAAGATCCCAAGCAGAGAACGAGCTGAGCCACACTATGCTAGATTTCAGACCAGGGAAGCAGTGAAATCATCAATGGGTGTTGTCCTAAGCCGCTGAGTTGATGGTAAGCTGTTACAGCAGCAATAGAAAATTAATGCACAAGTGAAATCAAAGCATTGCCATCGCCTTCTCCTCTGCCAAACAAAGAAGAGAATCAATATGGAAGCACATAACCCCGTCTTTCCTTTTCCTACCCAAAAAAGTGGGAAAAATAGCCAGGTTTGGTTCCTTCATAGCAGGGTTGGTTGATCAACCTCCACACTACAGATATTTGGGGCTGGACAATTCTTTATTGTGTGGGATCTGTCATGCGTGCTGTGGGATGTTTAGCAGCATACCTGGCTTCTACCCACTAGATGTCAGCAGCCCCCCTTCCGGAGCTGTGACAACCCAAAATGCCTCACATGGGCAAATGTCCCCTGGGAAAGAGGTGAGCAAAATCACTTCCAGCTGAGAATTCCTGCTTTATGTAGCCCTTTAAGGAAATAAGGGAAAGAAAAGTTTTTAAAGAATGAAAACATTGATCTCTGTTTCTGACCTGAGCAGGCATTTACCAAATACCTATTTATCTATAGGAACATACTAATACATCCAAAATATTATGACTGTTATTTCTTAGCAGCTGGATATGATGAATATAATATATACAAATCATACATGTAGAAATAATCTCACCTATAATAAGCCTCTTTCCAAATAAGGTCACCTACTGAGGGACTAGAACTTCAACACCTCTTTTGGGGGGATACAATTCAATCCATAACACTTGCATTACTTCCATAATCAAAATAAAATGACAATGAATTTTTAAAAATCTGTCTCTGTTCATTCCCAGGTGTGTCTGAGTGTAGGTACTCTGGGGTACCTGCTTCCAGGCACATCAAGCAGGGAGAGGGGCAGGCAGGTAAGGTCCTGAAGGTTTTCTGCATGCCAGGAACAAAGGTAGGAGTTGACACCTGGTGCCTTCAAGACACTCGTAAGGGAGAGAGCAGCTCTCCAGGGCTAGGAGCCCAAAGAGGCCAAGAAAGGCTTCATAAAGGCGTGCATGGGAAGGTCAGGTGAGCAGGGCATTGTACCATCTTGCACAAAGTCATAGTAGCTGGGCGTGTTGGGGACTTAAACAAACACGCTATCTGTCTGGAAGTTTCAGGTCATGCAGGAGTAAGACAGATGACATTCTTAATGTTGCTGGATCTGTCACCCGGATCTGAAAGCAGCTAAACCACTTTCTTAAAGTGATGCAGCAGTCTGTTTGGCCAATGCATTCAAGCCAGGCCTCCTAGCCAATGCCTGGAAAGAGCGGATCCCAGCTTAACCACCCACCAGGAGCCTCTGCAAGAAACCTGCCTCTGGAATGGATGCACTTCAATCTCTGCCACCTGCTCATGCCCATACAGGCTCTCTGAGTTCACCAACTGCTCTTGGAAGCGTAGATTTCTCACTCCCAAAGAGCTGTGTTGACTGATGAGACTGTGAGTTTCACCCAGCCCTCAAACAACTCAACATTTGGAAGAGAATTAGTCTTTAATGGACACTTTACATGTGCTTAGCTCTGAGCAAGTCTCTTTACTTCTATTATCACATTAAAGGCTTCCAAGAAGTTTAGGGAGTGGTTGCTATAGGCTCTATAGAGAAAACTGCGGCTTCTATAGGTTAAGTAACATGCCATTAATTATATGGGTAAGTTGGGATTTGAACTCAAGTCCTTTTTACTCTAAGATGTGTGCTTTGTCTTCAGTACTATCCTTAGACTTAGGTGAGTGGGGGGGCTCCCTCTGACCCTCATTCAGTGATACTAAGGGGACATGCATGCCTGGAGCCTGCGGTCCCCCAACCCAGCTCTGGATGTCCAGGGCCCTGGATTTCCCTACTCAACTGGCCCCCATCACCCTCAGGTCCACCTTTTGAAAGTGGATGTGCCACAAGTGTGTATATCCTTAGGTGCAAGGAGGGGCCCAGGGCAGGATTGTTTTATGGTGAGGGGTAAGGGGATAGCTTGGACATATGAGTTACAGTGCCCAAACACATGCACTCAGGGCCCCTCAACTGTGGGATGGACCTCTCAAGGCAGTCAGGCTGTAGCCAGTTACATTTTAAACTGGATTCCCAGGTTATTATAAGGTCAAGGTAGGAAGTTAGAGCATAGTTCATTTAACGGTGTGTTAACCTGAGTTATGCCATTTGATATGTTGATATGGGTTGTGTGGGCTTCATTTGAACCCCTGCCTTGGGTTCCACAAATTTCAGAGCATGCCTTTTCCTCTTGCCCATGGATTATGTAGTTGGTAGTTTTATAGTGAATGGAGATATCGTCTCCTATGTGAATCAAGTAAGCTCTGTTCTCTCAAATCTGACAATCTTTAAAGAAAAATCTCAGTGGGATGTATTACCTTTTCTTGATCAATAAGTTCCTGTAAAACAACTTTTCTTTCCCTACACAGTTCCAAGAAATCTTCTGAGTGCTGGCTTTCGTGCAGGGCAGGGAAGAACGTCAGCTGAGTGCAGTCCACTGCCACCTCGTCAATCTCACTCTCATCTTCCTTTGGTGTCAGCTCAGCTGCAGCTGCATAAAGGAGAGATGGTTTTGACATGAGCTACCTGGAATCAGGAGAGAGAGCATGCAGTACATGTCTGAGTCATTGAGGGGTAACTACAAGGTTCCAGGGCAGATGTGAACAGTGTGACTCTTTGATTGTGTCCCCCCACTATTTCTGAAAATGGACAAGAAACCTCTGATACATCATGTCTTTGCTCGTCTTTGCTCACAATGGGGTGTGATCAACACACCTCCAGGTTGATTCCCACCAGAAAAGTCTGGTAGGCCCAGGCCTGGCTGCAATGTAGCTCTCAAGTTACCACAGGGAAAATTTCCAAAATTCACCCTCATTGAACAGTAAAGCAATTCTCCCAGAGGCTCATGCAGGATTTGGTTTTTCTGAACTTCATTTTGTTCACTTTTTTTAAAGATTTCTTTTCCAATTTATGGGAGCACCATCTTCTTATTGTAAGAATCTTGGATAATCTATGAAATGGTGAGAAATAAGACAAATACTATCCCTGCACTATCACCCAGGGATAGGACTAACAATCATAGTGCTTACTTAGGAAGCATTTTGTCTGCACTGGATACATTCAATGGCTTTTTTCCACCTATACCTACTTAGGTGGTAGATATGATTTCATCTTACTTCACAAATGGAAAAATTGAAAGAGGCTAATGAATCTGCCCAAGATCACATGGCTACCAAGAGCTAGAGCAGAGTCTGAACATCAGTCTCCCTGAGTCCAGAGTCTGGGGTCCTAATTTCTGTGCTATATGGCTTCATGATGTTCATAATTTGATGTAATTACTTCCAGTATCTTTTCTGTGCATGTATTTATGTACATATACATTAGATATATATTACTTTTGACATTATATGAATACCACTGCGATTATACTTTTCCTTTTCTAAGTTTTTTTTAAATTCATGATTACATCATGAGCGTTTCCTATTCCTTTAAAAGTTCTGTGAGAACAACTTAAATGGCTGTGTAATATTCTACTGTGACTATTTTGTAATCAACTAACCTGTCTCGTACTTTCTAGTGCTTCAGATGGTTCCTATTTCTGTGCTACCATGAGAATGGCAGCCCTTACACCATCATTTTGCACCCATCTCCACTTATTTCTTAAGGATGAAGGGGAGTGTCTGCTGCTCCCAGCAACAACCTTCATAGATTCCCCTCAATGCAGGAAGAATAGACCTGAAAATTCAGCTCTCTAGGGAGGCATGGTGGACCACGAGCCCTCTCCTCTCCACCGACGGAGCTCCCTACTCAGGGTCCATGCTGGAATGGAAACCAAGGTGCCCCCTGGTTTCTGGATACCAAAAGACTGTGTAAATGGGGGAAGAGTTGACTCAGTAACCCATGGCCTTAGTCCTCACAAAATTAGCACACTGGTTTCCACCACTGCCCCCGGCCAACCACCACCGCTGAGAGGTCCAGCCGGCAGAGCTGCACCCTTCTGATACTAGAGGTGTGGGGCATGGAGGTGGAGAGAAGAGAAGAAGCAGGTGTCATAATGTCATGCCAAATCCTGCAGCACACGGGGACCCCCAAGAGCCCAAGCTCCTCACTTCTGGAAGGGTAGCAACTCAACACAAAACCATTACTAAGGCAGCAAACGAGACGGGCTTGGTCACTAAGTAGCTGTCATCTGGTTGAAGAGAAGACACAAGACGCTACCTGGGGCACATATAACTCAGACGGTGAGTGTTCGAATCAAAAGGTAGAGTTTTGGATAGAAGCACCCAAAATTTGAAATAGTGCATGTGTAATTGTGTATGGATATATTTGAATGTGTTCACACCAAAATGACCTCCTATAATAAATACTAGATACCCTGGATTTTCAACAAATCAACTAAATCAAATTCCTTAATAAAAATTACACAAATAAAAGCTATGCATAGACGTCAAAGAACGATCCTTAAAGTAGTTTTTTTTTTAAATTTGGAAAATAACTATTTTATCTGCAATTTTCATAATCACAAAGTTTTGCATAAAAACTATCATTACTTTCCTCCTTTGTGTTTTCGGGTTACTTACTGAATAATCTGGATTATGTTACACTCTCCCTGATATAGAAAATTAATAAAACAGTCTTCCCCCACCTCAAAAAGAAAAACAGCTCTTTCTTTTGCCACCTTAATACAAAATTCGTCCCCTAATGGTTTGTCTAGGCCTGCATCAGGTTCCTCTTCATTCTGGGAAGCACAGCAATGGAAAGTCTGAACACTAACTACTCTAGACCAGCAACATTTTCTTCCTCCCAAATATTGAATCTCATAGCCTTCCTAAAATATTAAACAAAACCAATTATTTGCTTAATTATGAAATGAGAAGATCAGATAAACCAAATACCTTGGTTTTCAGCATTTGTTTGAGAAATATAATTTCGATCCCGGTGCTCCTGAAATAATAGAGAATGATAAGGGAAATAATAACAGAGAAATTAGCACCCTCACCCCCACCCCCGCTCTGCAGATTCACGGAACACTCGCAGGTGCAAATAACCCCTTCAAATTGCTCACCTACCCAAGACTCCACTGCAAGGGGAGAGAAAGGCTAAATCCTCAAGGAACACAATAAAATGAAAGTATTACTGTTCCTGAGTCAAAGGGGAAAAAACCCACAATCTTCCATTAAATAGGCCTTACAGTAATTAGCAAAGACAATGCCAGCAGGGATTGAATAGCTTCCTGCATGTCTGTGGCATGGGTCACACTGGGGAAGGGACCAGGAGAGGGTCAGGGGAGGGGTAAGCAGCCCCAAAGAGCAAACCCTGGTTTCATAGCCAACCTCTGGCTTTGTCACCAGCCCAGTGGGCAGGTTGCTTACCTCCATATCCTAAGAAATTTGTTGAGAAAAAAAAATACTACACACCACCAGACATTTATTGACAAAGCTTAAAAAAATATGAGTCTACCACTGAAGCAATGAAATACAATTTTTTTCAATAGCTTTTACCAAAGGTTTTTAGTGTGGATAAACGATTCTGGGGTTATAGGCTAGAGAACGAAAAAACCAACATTATAACTTGGGATGGATACAGAAGAAAATCTCCACTGTTTCAGGGTTTGGAAGGCTGCCTTTTAGAAGATCTTAAATTATAATTGTTCAAGGAGAACATGAAAAACCACTAACAGATTTGTCTGTGTTCACTACCAAATGAAAATGATGGGTCCACCATCCATTAAAAAGCAAAAGCGTGAATTTGACGACAAAGAGATCAAGCTTCATTACAGAAAACTCCAGGGGGCTGCACAGATTTCAACTGCTTGGGAATCAGAGTGTCAACATTATTTGGACTGAGTGGGCCACCAGCTTGAGCTAGCAGAAATAGGTGAGTTCAAGAGAAATTTGTTGTAAAACTTGTCACAGGATTTGTTTGTGTGATACCCCCACAGAAATGCTCGTTATCACTGTATTGATAAAGATTGCAAGCACACAGCAGCAAGCACCCAGCTCTTTCCAAACACTGGCATCCAGATTATTACACTGGAGCTTTGTGCAGGTCAGTGGGGTATTGAGTCAGTGACCTAGATACGAGCCACTCACTCATTCATTCACTCATTCATTCAGCATGTAGTTGTAGAGTCTCCTCTATGTACCTGGGAGGGTTAGTGTCTCTTCTCTTCTGTTTGAAAACATCATGAATAAGGCTCTCAAAAATTTACCTCCCTACATTTCCTCTCCCATGACACACAGTGCAGCATCCTGAACAAAACATAATGAGAGCAGAAACTAAGGAAGCACCTTCCTATGTATGTACTGCCTCAAGTATCAAAGTCAACTCTTTGCTTCCTCATTGCATCTACCTCTTACCTTGTGGCATGCCTGGCTTGGAGCGTCCAGCGGGGACAAGCGTCTGATTCGTCTCCTCATGCGTGAGGGTCCTTCTCGCCAGTCAAGCTCCCACCGGGGGCAGGGCACAGCTTCTGCCGCCTGGCCCCACAAGCCCAGCTCCCCAAAGAGCTGCTCCCTGATCCTGGCCCAGGCATTGGCTGCCTTGATGCAGCTACATCTCTGCCTCTGGGAAGAAAAGAGCTGCCATTACCAACACCTTTTGCTCAAAGGTCTGACCCCCAACCTCCTAGAGTGAGTACACCCTCCAGTCTCAGGTAATTATTTGAGAAAAATAACTCCCCATAGGTAGCCCTGAGCATTCCCAGGATGTGCAGTAAACTTCCTGGATCCAGGGCCAGCCTGGGAGAAGGAAAGCAGTTTCTTAGCTTGGGACCACTTAGGGTAGATAGAGGGAGGAGAAACTTTTTTGTCCTTTATTCTTCAGAGCCATATTACTGCTGGTGCTGGGCAGAGAGCAACGGGTCCTGAGGTCCAGAAGACAGATTTGGTTGGACAGTTCTTTTTAAATGGACAGGAAATTTCACCAAAGCCCCTACCTTTCAAAAACGATGCTAAAGAGACGTTTTCTACTTGTCTGGATTAGAAATGTCATGGGAATCCGAAGACCGATTTAAACAGCTTACTACCATCTCTGGACCTCAGATTCTCCAACTATTAAATGAGAACTTTGCCTAGATGATTTCTAAGTGGGTCTCCAATCCTACTATCATATTATGTTAGAATGTTCAAGGATTCTAGAGTGTTCACCTATGCTAAAACCTTTCATATTAGTGAAAATAATACCACCTCTAATATTTGTGAAATCATTACAGTGTAATATTTTTAATGTGCCATTGGATTTGGTTTGGTAGAATTCTGTTAAGGACCTTCACACCTATATTCAGAAAGGAAATTGGCCTATTATTTTCTTTCCTTGTGATGCCTTTACCAGACTTTGGTATCAGAATAATGCTGGCCTCAAAGGATGAATTAGGAAGTGTTCCCTCCTCTTGAACTCTTTGGAAGAGTTTGAGAAGGATTGTTATTAATTCTTCTTTCAATATTTGATAGAATTTACAATGAACTCATCTGATCCCGGACTTTTCTTTGGTGGAAAGTGTTTTACTATTGATTCAGTCACTGTACGGGTTATAGGTTTGTTGATGTTTGCTATTTCTTCTTGAGTCAATTTGGATGATTACGGCATTTCCAGGAATTTTTCTATTACTTCTAGATTATCTAGTTTTTAGCATACAGTTCTTTATAATATTCTGTTATAATCATTTTTATTTTTGTAAGATCTGTAGTGATATCACCATTGCCCTTTCTGATTTTAATTATTTACATCTGTACCCTTCATTTCCTTGTCAATCTAGCTAAAGGTTTGTTACTTTACTGATTTTCTCAAAGAATTCACTTTTTGTTTTGTTTATTCTCTTGGTTGTTTTCCTCATCTCTATGTCATTGATCTCTGCTCTAATTTAATTGTTTCCTTCTGTCTGCTAACTTTGAGTTTCCTTTGTTCTTGTTCTTCTAGCTCTTCAGGTTTTAAAATGAGGTTACTAATTTGAGATTTTTTTCTTTTTAAATATAAGAAATCTTATCTACGCCGTTGTTGTATCCCATAAGCTATGGTATGGTGTGTCTTTGTATCATTTTCTTTTCTTTTTTTGTATGCTGTATGGTGGAGTCACATTTTATTACTTTTCCATGTGAGTATCCTGTAATTGCAGTACCATTTGTTTAATTGTTTGTTTTGTTTGTTTCTTGGGAAGTTCATGGACCAGGAATCAATCCTGGGTCTTCTGCATGGTAGGTGAGAATCCTACCACTGAACTACCCTTGGACCCCCTTCTTGTGTCTTTGTTTTGATTTGCCACTAAGTATTTTCACATTTCCTTTATGATTTCATCTTTAATCCATTGGTTATTTAAGGGTATGCTGTTTAATTTCCACACTTTTCTTTTGGCATGGGCAGGAACTGGGAATCAAACCCAGGTCTCCAGCATGGCAGGCGAGAAATCTGCCACTGAACCACCATTGCCCATCCCAATTTCCACACACTTTTTAATTTGCTTGTTTTTCTTCTGTTAATGATTTTTGGCTTCACTCCATTTTGGTCAGAGAGGTTACTTTTTATGATTTCAATATTTTTATTTTATTTTGATTTCCCTTGTCTATCCTAGAGAATTATCCGTGTGCATTTGAAAGTAATATACATTCTGCCGGTGTTAGCTGAAGTTTTCCATGGCTTATAGTATTACTCAAGTTCTCTATTTCCTTAATGATCTTCTGTTCTACTCAGTATTGAAAGTGGTGTATTGATGTCTGCACCTATTATTGTGGAACTGTCCATTTCTCCCTTCAGTTCTATCAGTGTTTACTTCAGATATTTTTTGTCTCTCTGTTGTTAGGTACACATATAATTGTTGAAGTTTTTTATTGATCCTTTCATTGACATATAATATCTATCTTGTCTTTTCTAATAACTTTTGACTTGAAGTCTATTTTGTCTAATATTAATATAGCCACCCCAGCTCTTCTTTGACTATTATTTGCATGAAATATTTTTCCATTCTTTAACTTTCAATCTATTTGTATCTATGGATCTAAGATGGATTTCTTGTAAACAGCATATGGTTAGGTCATGTTCTTTATCCATTCTGCCAATTTCTGCCTTTTGACTGGAGAATTTAATCCATTCACATTTAGGGAAATTATTGATGAAACAAGCTTTATTCCTGCCACTTTGCTAATTGTGTTTTGTAAGTCTTATACCTTTCTGTACCCCCCTTTCTTCCACCACTGTCTTCTTTTTGTTGAGATGATCTTTTATAATGAGCCATTTTGAATCATTTATCTTTTCTTCCCTGGCAGAGGTAGCCCTTCAGGCACACAGTGTAATAATAAGACAGTGCCTCTGTGCAGATTAGAAAATGACTGCCCAAACTTTCATGAAGCCTGTCTCATGCCAGGATCCACAGCTTGGTGAGCAGAGGGTAGGTTCGTTTCAGACTCACTGACTGTCTCATCTCTAGCCTTCGTGCCTCAAACTCATTAGTAATCGCATACATATGTGAACATGTATGTGTGTGTGTGTGTGTGTGTGTGTGTGTGTGTGCATGTGAGTGTGTGTGTGCTGGGGGGGGCATGGTTCCTTAGAGCCAAAGCTTGACTGCCTGGGTCCAACTCTGCTTGAAGCCTTCTCTTCCTTCCCCTGGACTTTTCAGTAACAAATCAAAACATTACCTAAGTCAGTTTGAGCTGAGTTTCCGAAACTTGAATCTGACACATCTGGGATGGATTCTTCATGAACATTTAGGGACTGAGCAGAGTGGCCCTGCACACACTAAAAGCAAGGCCTGTTCTGGGGTGATGGACATCTTGCAAAGAGCTTCAACCACTGAAGACCAAATTTTCTACAGACAGAATGAGGCATCACTATGATGAATGATGAGGATTTGGATAGTTTGGGTCTAGAACAGAGCTGAGTAAGAGCAACTGGGCCACAGAGAAGAGAAGAAATATAATTTGGACAAGACAAGAAAACTGTTTTTGCCAGTATTTCTGGAGTGAGAAGATATTTCAAGAATTAAGAGAAAAAGCCATTTGCTGTTGATAATTTGTGGAATGCGATGATGCTTAAGTTAATTTCCGGGGCCCTGGGTAATGCTCTTTTCGTACTGTGGGTTCCTGCAACCTGCAATGGCCTCTTGGTTATGGGTAAGGTCTCAGGTTGGCTCATCGCTGACATGTCTGTGGGCCTTAAAACTCATTACAATCACCCTCTTTGATAGGACTACATTGGCTGTACCCAGTAAGACATACTTCTTGAGGAATGTGGCAGACTTTACAAGCCTAATCTCTGTCAGTGGAATGGGCCTGAGTAGGAAAATTACAGTGCCCCTTAAAAAATACGGGGTGAACGATCCAGACCCCATTACTTCCTGGCAGACAGCGATTATATCTGCATTCTTGAAAAGATCAAAACAACCTGTCTTAAATATTTAAACACTTGGAAAGTTTCCTTGTGGATTAGCCTCAAAATGCTGATTTTCTTGAAAATACCTCAATCAAAAGCAAAACTCTGTACAACTTTCCAAGTACTCTCCACCCTAGTCAGTCAGGCCATGCTGCTGAAAGTGAGCCAGGCCAAGGCTCCAGGAGACCTGGGCTCCTTCCTTCTGGGTTTGGTCCTTCTCTCCAGCCCTCCTACCACATGCACCTGAAGTCTCACATATTTCAATGGAAAATCACGAAGGTAGTACCAAGCATATCTCCTAGCCATAACAAAAATATCCAGGCTCTTCCAACCACAGAAACAGAACCGGTCACACTCTTCACTAGGAACTGATTTGGAAGTTTAGATAAATAACATCTTCTGCCTGGAAATGGTATAAGGGTGATGAAGATGCCCACAAATAAAGGATGCAATCTAAACAATGCATCCTATCCTCCCCATTCCATTAGTAGTTGAATTTATTAGCCATGTTACTGTTCTTGAATGAAATCAATGAATGCATATGGTAGGTCACTGATGCAAAGGGGAATTTCCAATGCACACAGGCAATCCCCACACAAGACAGCAAGGCACACTGCCTAGCTGTGCAACACAACCGGAAATGTTGACATTGCATAGATGCCCATGGGGGAATCCTTCTCCAAAATGAGTGTCTGAAAGATCAGTGTGTGCAGTTGGAGAAATCAGACATGCCCACCGATCTCTTTGACAGAGACCAAGAGTATGTCTTGGATAGTCCCCAAACCTTCTCTCCCACATCTGACCCTTCTGATGAGCACTGCAGCTCTTATTCCTCGCAGGGCAGCTGGGGAGGCTGTGTCGCTAGCCTGCGAGTTTCCGGGCAGCAGGCTGCACATTTCATGAATCCCTATTCCCAGGGGCACACTATGGGTTCTCAACTGAGCTTATGTGGCAAGAATGAGGCCACACTAATTGGTTTATGTTTATCATCGTCTATTTGTTGCTCTAGCAGCAGACACCACAGTTTCATATTCGTTGACCCTTGACACACCCCATAGTCCCTTACACACCACTTATAAGATCTTATAAGGTGTAAACTAATCTAGAACTTAAAGAAAAGGCCCTTCTGATTCCTTAGTTCAGGTTTAAGTTGGATTCTGGTCTACTGTGTTGAGAAAGGATAGGTTTTGCTTCTTACCTGCACGTGGTCTTTATACAAGGATGCATATAGCTCTTGTCCTTTTCTCCTATAGTTTTCTATACATGACACGAAATCCTAGAGAAAAGACAAAACAAATCACAGCTTAATGTTATTGTGCTTTTACATGAAATCCCTCTATTATCGATTTCCATCAGAAATAATGATTACAAAATTTGCTGGTCAAATCAATCACAACCACATGAATATAAACTTGACTACTGCTAAACTACTCTCACACTCAACATACATGTTAGTGAACTATTTCCAAGCCCAGCTGTGAGGCTCTAGATTGTAGATGGCCAAACTTCCTACCAAGAATAACTAAAAGAGCGAGATCGGAATAATCTGCTTTCAAACAGCAGAGGGCTACAGTGAGAGACAAGATTTTAGGAGCTAAATATACTGTGCCTTTTATTGTACCCTTGAAGTATTTGCAAATTTAAAAATAGCACAAAAGGCTGAGAAGCCAAACAGAAAGTGGTAGCCAAGAGCTTTGGGCTATCTCAGGTGGCTGGGAACATAAAAATTGGAGTTTAGGCCCATCAACATATCCAAGATACAAGGGACCAGGATATCAGAAATAGGACATTATAAAGAAGTAAGACCAGCCTTCTGCCTTAATATTCATGTTTAGGCAACTGATGATGCATAAGCAATGTGGGCTGAGAGCCTGAGAAGATATATATGGTGTTTTGGAGCTATGTGCCACAGGACAAACATGTTCTTAAAATCAATCCACTCCTGTGGGTGTGAGCCCATTATAAGTAGGGCCTCTTAATGAGGCACTTCAGTTAAGGTATGGCCCACCTCAATTAGGATGGGTCTTAATTCTCTTACTGGGGTCCTATATAAGCACAGTGAAATTCAACCAGACAGAGAGAAAGTCACAGGAAGCAAGAAACCGAACATCAGCGGGACCTGGCAAAGGAGGAAGGGACCAGGAGACACCACCATGTGCCTTGCCACGTGACAGAAAAGACCAGGGTCACTGGCTGCCAGCCCCAGAATGTAAGCCTCTGGGAAGAAAGCATCACACAGTAACAACTTGATTTGGACTTTTTCCCAAACTCAAACCATGAGCAAATAAACTCCTGTTGTTTAACCCAGCCCGTTTCATGGCACTTGCTTGAGTAACCTAGGAAGCTAAAACAATATGCAAATGTTCCAGCAGCCTTAGTTTGTAGAAGCCAAGAAGAGGAAGGCTCTCTGGTGGGTTCTCAGATTGACCTGACCAGAGGGTTAAAGGCAGACTGGAAATAAACCAGGCCTTCCAAAGCTGAAACCCAGCCCAGACTTAGCTCAATCTCTGAGTGCATTAAGGTGCTCTGTCCCTGCTACAACTCCATGCCAGGAGACAAAGAAATTCCTCTCAAGAGAAAGATAATACAATCTAGAACTTCTAGTCTAGAATCTTCACGCAAAATTGTTATCAGACAGAAATTACCAAACATGCCCCAAAACAGATGAATACAAAAGTAGACAACAAAAACATCCCCCCATGTTTCCAGATATTAGACATGGACCTGGGCTTGTTCTTGTAATGTTCAATCAAGTTAATTAATATGCATTTAGCATTTAACCACTGAAAAATAAGTTTTCATAAACATTATCACATTTTATATTTAGCCTCCTGGCACATCTATAGTGAATCTACCCCATTTTACAGAAGAGGTAATAGGTCAAATGGGGATGAGTGACTCAGCCAGGACAAGATGTGTCAGGCCTGGGACTCTGCAATGTGTGTATTTCTGCCATGTGCATTTCCACAATGCTATGCGAACACAACATAGCATTTCCCTTTGCGCTTTGAGTGCACATGGACTTGTAGTCCTCTCATGCCCTGGGGAGTTGTAAACCCTTAATATCTGAACATGAGAGGAAGCTGATTTAGGTCGGCTCAAGGTCAGAGGCCCATCTGTCTGGACAGCCATGAACAAGGCGAATCAATCGGGACAAATTCTGAGCAGAGCTTTGCAACCCTTATGGAGTTAAATAGCCTTTACTTAGTGACTGCTTGATATTTAAGAATTTGAGAAACTTTGGAGTCAAACAAAGGGCCTCCAAAGGCTATTTGGAGATTTGAGAGAGAAAGCAGATCTGGTCTCAAAAGGCCTGTGCCCTGTTCTACCAGCATCTCCTTAGAGAAGAGTTTGGCTTCAGGATATAGGTCAGACCTTGAGTGGGGGATGGGACGCAGCCTTAGGACTTGTGGGCATGTCTTACCTGGAGGGTCACCTTTGTTAGCTGACTGCAGCTTGGTGGCACCTGCCTTTCCAAGGGTCACCCCCAGAGCCTACCAGCTGCTGGTGATCCGCCTAGCCAAGCTCTCCCACAGGAAGCCCCTGCTACGCAATGGTGACCGTCATTACCCTTGTTTGCTTAAAGCATCATTAGTCCTATAATCACAGCTTCCAGGCCTCAGAAAAATGTGAAAAGCCAGCATTACAGCCAGCAACTCAAATCTGCTCAGAAGGATGGTGTAAGGATTAAAGCACAGGTCCTGGCCTCCCAAGTCAAGCACTGTGCAGGCAAGGTAGGGGGTGAACTTTATAGCAAGAAGTGCCACCTTTTCATCTTTAATACTTTCACTCACCATTCTCACTGTTACTAATTTATCCAAAGGAAATAATAAGATAGTCAATTCTCATTATCCTCAATTGTTATATTCTACAAAGTTGCTGCCAAATGATGAATTATCTGATACTGAACCATTGCACTTAAGGGAAATGCAGAGTTAGGTACCTGCAAGCCTGTGGTCACAATATTTTCATCCACTGTTCAATATATAAGTTTGCTTTATGTGCATTTCTGTTTCAAGACTCCTTATTTAATATACATTGTTGATTCATTAACATCGAACTTGTGGCCAACAGCACTACAACACATGCCTGCACAAAGCTTGTCAATCACACGTATTTTTCCTGTAAGGTGCATCACAGCCCTCTGGGTTTAGGAACTCTAGACAACACTTCAGCACTACACTTGAGGATTTGAAACAGCAAAGTTACCAACAGAAAGCACAAACTGTGGGAAATGTGTCACTACACAGACCTCAGAAAGGACACTTGTTTGCAGTATGAGAGCTCAAACAAGAAGGCAGAGTAATGCCTTGTCCAGGCAACTTGGATTTTTTTGCTGCTTGGTACACATTTATGAATGACTGCAAAAGTGTGGCAAATATTGATTTTGTGGATACAAATATATTTTAGTGAATAGACAAATTCACAAATACAGAGTATGTGGATAATGAGACTGACCAAATATGCCCAAATATTCAGTGGACAATACTTTTCACTATACTTTATAGTAGCAAAAAGACACAATTTAAATATCCGAACATGGAGGGATGGTGAAATAGCGATGACTCATGCCCATGATGGCTATGACGCAGTGGTCACAAATCATGCTCTCACAGAAGGCAGCCACTAGTCCTGACAGCATCTCCGTGTCTCCTTTGGGCAGACCCTGTCCTGGAAGGGATGGTGGACTTGAATAGCAGAGCAAAGGATTCCAGCCTCCTTCACCACCTTGGACTGATGTTCTTACACAGGCCACACCCTACACAGCCACTCACTGAAGCCCTGGTGTCAAGGATACTTAATCCTATGGGACCAGGTTCCTGATTTTAAAAGGAGGTTAGAAAACAGAATGCAAGCACTAGTGACAATAAAATCTGCTTGCATAGAAATGAAAAACTGAAAGAAAATAGTGTGCTAATCATTAGTGCTGCTCGCCAAATATTTCCTCTTCTCTCCTCCTCAAGGAGGTACTTGATGTGATTGTACTTCCTGCCCCTTAGCCAGGTGAGGCCAGAGAGGAGTGAGCTAAATCTGTAAGGGCCCATGAGTGATTTGCTGAGCTCTGTTTCTTAACCTCCGCCAGGGCAACATTGAACCTTCCAGATAGTGGCTGCTCCATCAGCCATTGGTGCTGAGTGAGGATGAGGCACAGCAGCGATCTTGCCTACCTCACAATGCACTTGCAGCATGAGTGGGAAAGAACCTTTGCTATTGTAGACTAATTATATTTGGGGATGTTTGTTACTATGGCAGAACCTCACTTTTCCTAATGCACACACCAAAAATGTTAGGACACGTTACAGTGGAATTGTATTAAAACACACAAAATTCATATGGACCAGCGATAAAGAGATCAAGAGATCTATAGTTAAAGCAAGCGTGAGATCAATTGAATCATACGGGCAAAAAGTTAGGACAATGTGAGCAACAAAATAAATAACTTAAAATTGGATTATAGTCTAAAGCATAAAATAAATAGGCATAAGTATCTTCTGATGTACATAAAAAGATTGAATAAACAAATAAGTGGGACAGAAGAGACAAATCTTCCATCTATAAGAAGTCCAAATAATATATAGAGAGATATTCCCCTCTTTAGAAGATCAAGCTATTGTTCACAGCGTTGAAGATGGGCTAGACTTAGTAACTTGCTTCCAAAGAATCAACCATGGACAGGGAAAAATAGTAATTTTCCAGGGGAAAAACCTGGCAAACACTAGTTTAACCAAGTGATAAAGTGTAAATAACACCGCAGATGTTGGATAAATGCACCTTCTGAGAATACATCACCTCTGTGTTTTTCTTTCCCAAAATCCGTAGCTCCAGGCTCATCATGAGATAAAGATCAAAGAAACCCAGGTTGAGGCTGAGGAACATGCTGCCAGGTGCCTGCCTAGCACTGCTCAATGTCAAGGTCATGGAAAACAAGAGAAGATTGAGAAACTACCCCAGACCAGAGGAGACTAAGGAGACAAGACAATTAAATGTAATGTGGGATCCTGGCCTAGACCCTGGAACAGAAAAACTATACTCATAGGTAAACTGGTGCAATCATAATAAAATCTGGAGTTCAGTGAAGAGTTCAGTACCGATGTTGATTTCTTAGTTGTGACAAATGTGCCTTGATAATATAAGAAGTGAACAGTAAGATAAACTGTGCAAAGCATATAAGGGAACTCTCTGCACTATCTTTGAAACTTTTAGTAAATCTAAAATTATTCCAAAATAAAAGTTTATTTAAAAATGTAATGGGAATTTCCTCAACAATTCAACTTAAGGCAGGTTTGTGGATCAGAGATGGAGGTGAGTCCGTTCTCTCAGTGGACCCAGTCCCACATTTCTCTCAGGTGTAAATAACTCATTGTACCAAGTGTAACTCTGTGTGTGAAGCCAAATTTTTTGTTAAGTCCTGTTCTTTAAAATTGCACAAACCAACCACTTCATCTGATACTAAACAAAGAAATGGCAAATGGTGGAAAAGTGCCTAATGGGGTTTAAGGAAGGATGGTATAATATCCACAGAATCATGGATGGCATTTTTCTTTCCAGGAATAGTTTCGGGACGTTGTAAGAGCACCGTGGATTTTGATTTTATGACTACATTTTAAAACTTGACTTTACATAATACGTGGCTCCTCTGTAAGCAATCTTCTTTATAATTTTAGGAAGTTTTGAAATATTCACTAATAAACAATCCCACCCAGGAAGAGCAATAATCATGCTGTTTGATTTAAGTGACAAATCTAGAATCCTTTAGCACCCAACTTTCTCTAGCCAAAGAAGCATGAGACAGGTTCAAGGTTCAAGTGGCCTCCCACTTGGGAGCAGCCAGTGTCTATAGGGAAGACACTTCCAATTCCACAGATCCCACATTCTCTTTGGTCACGCTGCACTTTTCCACGGGTGTGGCTGAGAGGCCTGAGGGATTTGATAAATAATGCCACTGGAGTCAGAGAGGAGAGAGGACAGGGAAATAGCATCTCTACCAGCACTTTGTAATTATCATGCCAAACACTAATTATTAATAATATTTTCTTTCTCAGTGCTCTCCCTTGGAGCTCCCACCGTGGGGTTCCACCCCTGCCAAGCCAGCATTCTGTATTAGGGGCCCTGGGCTGACCACATCTCCTCACTATTACGCATTCCTAGAGGGATTTGTCTATTCTTCTGTCCCCACCACCCGGCAAGTGGAGGCAAAAGATCAAACTCTACACAGTGAGGATTAAAGAAACCCAAATAATGCCAACCAGCTACACCTCTGGACCTACAAAGGACCAGATTCAGAAGCCGGGAAGTTTCAGTTTCCTTTCCATGGCCATGTTTAAGCCCGTCTCAAATGCAGTATTTTTCTGGTTACAAAACATTCAATAAACAGATTGCCAAAACCGTTTTCCTGTTGTGCATTTTCCACCTAAGGCCGACATATCTCCCTTTAAACCTAAGTCCTAAGTGGAGACTTGGGTTTTAGTGAAATGATAGGAGCAATTCATGAGAAAGTAATGAAATAGGATGCTTTCCCCGTTTGCTGGTAAATTCCGTGTCTTATCTTTACGGGCGCCCGTAAGATGTTAGGGGGTCCTTAGGAAGAAGGTATTTTGTGTGCCAAGTGACAAGACCCTGGGACAAGTGTCACAGTCAAGGTGGACAGGGCTTTAGGGATATCTACTCGAGTGACCCAGGCCAGGAAATGTTCTTTCCTCGGTGTCCAGATAATTATACTTTTCTCTGCTGTGGAGACACAGCCCCTGGATTCTTAATAAATGTCAAGCAATACCAGAGTAATAATCATATTTCCAGCAGTAATGACAAACAACTGGCGCTCCAAGCGGGTGCAGAGGGACCGCTTCAGCGCATCACAATTCATCGTTCGTTAAATTCACTCACATATTAATTTCTGAGTTGAACGATTGTTTCTAATTTGCCTTTCTTTCTTTCTCTTTTTTTTTTTTTTGAACTGTGATGTTTTTATTAAATTCAATCACCATGAGTACATGGGAAATGACTATTTAGAAAAAGAAACCAAAGCAAACCACTCTGCTGTAGCAAAGGATGAAAGCTTTAACATTGCAGGTGCCAGGATTTCTCTAGGAAGCCATCCCAACCTCTTCTTTCACCTTCCTTCTGGGGCTACAGAGGGATTCAGGACTCACGCAGGCTTTACCTGAACTTACGTCACCCTCCCCCTGTTTCTGCCAGTCTCATCCTCAGAAGAAACACCCACTAAGACTCACACCTCCTCAGGAACAGACAGAAAATAAGCACTTCAGATGGGACCCTGGAGGACAGGTGAAGGCACAGCAGACCTACCTCGGGGATGCAACCCATGAAAACCCCTTTCCCTGAACTTGCACTGAGATGAGGTTCTTTCATTCCAAATAATGCCTAGAATCAAGGTCGCTTGGATTCTGTAACTGACATTTCAAGGACCTGGTAATAGTGGAGACTGGAATGCATGGTCAGGATTTTTTCTTTAGGTTTTAAGGAGAGAGACAGGGTCTCCTTGTCCAGGATCACCTGGCCACGGCCAGCCTTGGCACTCAGGACAGTGCGACTTATAATCTGAGTTCACCACAGGAGTTCCTGGGGACCACCCTGACCACACCCTGCCCTCCTGCCTGCTGCACGTGCCGCCCCACTCAGGCCCACTGGTTTGGGGTCCATGTTGGGATTTTTCAGGGAGGTGCCCCACTGCTGGGTTGCCTGTGGGCCACAGACGGCCTGACATCTGGTGGTTGCCAGGGGCAGGGGACTGTGGGGGGTGACCGCTTAATGGGTGTGGGGTCTCCTTTGGGTATGATGAAAATGTTCTGGGGCTACAGGTGATGGTTACACAACATTGTGAATGTCCTAAAGGCCACATTTAAAAGTAGTTAATTTTATGCTATGTGGATTTCGTTTCAATTGAAAACATAAATAGATAGGCTTGCTTTCTTCTTTGTAGTTTTCTTTTCAGCCAATGATTCCCAGCACCTGTGGTAGTCTCTGTCCTGTGCCAACCCTGGGGCCTTAAGGATGAACAATGCATCCGTGGCACGAAAGTCAAGTGTGGGAGATAAATAAGAGTATCACCAACTGGGGCCAGGGATGCTTTGTGGCCACAAAGAGTCATGGCCAGGGTAGGGAGAGCTTGGCTTTCAGAAGGGGAAGTGTTCATGAAGTCCAGGAGGAGGGGGCTGGGCTGATGGAAGGGGGAAGGAAGATCTTCCAAGCAGAGAAGACCACATTTGCCCAAGTAAGGAAACGGGATGTAACAGGGTACATGATTGCAAAATTTGGAAGTGGACTTGAATAAATCAAGGACGTTGTTTTAGTTTCCTTGGCTGTCAAGCAAATACCATGCAATGGGAATTTATTGGCTCATGGTTTGGAGGCTAGGAGGAATTCAAAATAAATGCATCATCATGGTGATGCTTTCTTCCTAAAGACTGCGACATTTTGGGGCTGACTGCTGGCTATTCTTGGTCCTTGACTCCTCTGTCATATGACGATGCACTCAATGGCCTCCCCTTTGCATCACTCATGTCCTTTTCCTACAGCTCTTATCACTCAGATGTTAGGTGGCTACTCTTTCATCTTGGCTTCATTCTCACTTCTTTGGAGAAGCATTCTTTGACTTCAATCACCAGCCGGTTTCCATAAACTCATGTCTTTCCTTCAGCTTATTTAATGCTACCTAATATTTCTTGATATGTTCACTTCTGCTTGCAAGCTGTGTCCCCATAGAAAGCAGACACCCTATTTGTTTCATTCAGCTGTCTCCCCAGCCCATCCCAGCATAGAAGTCTTGGACTCGGGGAACTTTTGCGAGAGTCAACATTATATGTCCTTGGCATTGTTGGAGTCCATTTTTCTCATTATCCAAAGCCCAAGCTACTGCCATGGTTGGTTCCTCTTATACCAGTAGATCAATTATTATCCAAGGACCCTTGTGTCCAAATCCCAGGTGCCCCAGGTCTGGATTTGGATGCTTTTTTCTACTTCTCTTTCTCTCCTCTACCCATTCATTCTCTCCTCCTTTCTTTGCCAGGCCAAAGAGCCAACTTTTCACCCACCCCGATCAACAAAGGCAAAGAGAAGAAAATCTCAGAACTTCCCGTTCTGAGACTTTGAGAGACTTTTTTAATTAACCAAAATGGTGTCTCATAATAGATGGGTCCCAGGGCGAGAGAGCGGCTGTAACTCACGTGGCAGGCGCCTCCACCGGTGAGCTGCTAGCTAGGGGCCCAGCGGCTGTGAACGGCAGCTACACCTCCGGAGGGGCCCTGGGCAGATTCTCTGCTCCAGGACCATCTGCCATTTTATAATTTATGGAGTTTGGGACACTTCTGTCTTTTGAACCACAAAGCATGTTTGCATTGATGAACATGCTTAAGTTTTCAACGTTTGAATTTAGAGAAACAAGTGAACAAAAATGCATCTTTCCCATAAGTCATAATTTTTAAAAATTGGAAGCATTTCTTGGGATGATGGTACCTTCCTCCCATCAGGGCTTTTGTTTTCAGAATGCAGCTATGAAATTCTATATGCAAAATCCTCAACCTCAAAATAGATTCTTGGGCATAATTATCTTTTAAAGGACTGTCTTGGGTTTCCAAAAAGATTCAACCCAGATTTCCTCTAAATTGCCAGGTTCCTAAAGTAACTTCAGATCTGTCTTAATTTATAAAATCTTGTTCCATATACATTTTTTTCAGAAACCCATCAACTGGGAATCTTCTTAGATGCCATCTAACCAGGGAGATAAATAATCAGACTACAAAGACTCCTTCAACACAGGGGCCATGAGTCATTCATCTCTGTGTTCTTAGCAAGAATACTATCTACTCAGGAAACCCATGTGCTGTTGAATTGCATAAGATGGAGTATTTCGTACTTTAAAATTTTGTAAGTCAGGCTGCTATCTTGGACCTTTAAACATGGCAGCAATCATGTATGGTCCACACAGATGATTAACTTGAATTTATTTGAGTAATCAATAACTCAAGTTAATCATCTGTGTGGACCACATATAATGGCTGCCATGTTTAAACTGAGTAATCAAATAAACTCCCTTAGAAGAGAAAGGAAAGAAAATTAATCACTACCAGCAAGAGATGAGCTCTGGTTAACCTTTTCAGATTCCATGTTTCTTCTGGGGTAGAAATCTTTGGAGAAGGAACTCAGAGACTGCTCCTAGGGACCCTTCAAAGCAGGATCATGGATATGGTGTGCCTTTCACTGGACAGTGGTCACAACGTGAGTTGGGGATGTCCCACTGATTTGTGGATCATTAGCTCCATGCTCCTTTCCATTCCACGCTCAGTGCATGCTCACTTGGAGACTTCCAAACCATCACCTTGCAGTCAAAAGCAAACCAACATAAACCGCATTTCTTGTGAAGCCACATGACTGAAAGAATGCTCAGATCAGTAGTTTGAACCATGTACCAGTGGCGGGGCCCATGGCCACAAGGTGTCCTTGTGGGACACTGTGAAAGAGCCACCAATTTAGTGCCAGTAGCAGATGGGGATGTGTCACCAGTTGGAGATGGGAAAACAAGCAACCATAGAAGGCTTGCGTGAATGCTGGGGCACCAGCCATTCATGACTTTTCCTTGTAAATTATGATGTAGTCAACCAACCACATTGTAAGAGTATTAAGAATAGATATTACAAGAGGAAAATATTGGCAGAGAAAATTCTCTCGGCTGGCTGAGACAGGTATTCCCTGCACATCAGGAGAATCACCATCTGGTTTTAGCAGATGGCCAGTCCAGGGCTCTGTTAGCCCAGCTACTATCCTTTGCATGAACAAGAAAATGGAGACACCTTTCGCCCCCTGCATGGACACATGAGAACAAGGCGACCTTCTTCGGGATGGATGCAGACCCACAGCACAGCTCAGGAGGACTCAGGGCCCTCCGACAAACTGCCCATCTCCTTGGGGAGCCCTGGACCTGGGCATGGGTCAGCAGGGTGGGTGACACAGCACAGCACACACCCATATACCCCAGGGCAGATACCTTTCTCTGCTCCAACTGTGTGGCACTGTGTCTGCACCCCAGACCCTCCTCACAGCCACGCCTGACACTTTAAAGAGGACCAATGAGGTCTCTCTTAGGTCACCGCATTCCCTGGGCATTTATCTAAAACCTTGTTCATGCAGAACTGAGGGACTGGACCCCTGCATCCCCACAATCTGTCCCCAGCAGAACATCCAAATGGCGGATGAAGATGTTCATTCATGGTCACCCGCAGACCCTTTCCCTACTTGTACGGATCAGGTAACATCAGCTCAAGGTGTGACCACGGGTTTCCTCGTGTCTGAAATGGGGATTCATGTGCCCTAACCCTTCATGATAAGCCGTGCGCTTTGATAAAAGACGGGCCTTTCAGGCTTCAAGCGGGATCTTTGAAAGAATGAAAACTTGTGGTATTTCGGGCATGGGGGCTTCTCTCTGGCTGAACTTCTTTTCCCGTGTACACCTGGGGCATCCACGACGTTCCGGGGAGGTCCCAATGGGATGGAGTTACTGCAGCCAGCACGACAGGGCATCATATTTCATTAGAAACCAGGGGCTGCCCTCACAAGCAAAAACCGCAAGCCTGCAACCAAGGGAGGATGGGTGGCAATTTCGTCGTGTGCAGGTTCCCTCTTTCCACTGTACCCAGGGGCACCTGCGGAATTTGCTCTCAGCAAGTCAGAATTACATCTTTCAAACCTCACCCGACAGAAAGGATACATTAGAAGGTTTGCCCTAAAAAGCCTTTAAAGGGCAGGTGCAGCCAGAGAATTGAAGATGGGATCTACAGAACAATTTTCAGAATAAAAAATATCAGCCGTGATTTTTTAAAATAAAAAGGACCCCAGGGCAGGCCATGGTGGCTCAGCAGGCAAAATTCCCACCTGCCATGCCGGAGACCCAGGTTTGATTCCCAGTGCCTGCCGATGCAAAGAAAAAAAGGGCCCCAAACACAAACAAACCTGCCAAATAAAATGATCAAGTGAGAAAATATAAGAAGCACAAAACATAGTGACAAATATATTCAGCAAACGCTGTCACTTAGTCCTGGAACCTATGATCCAAGTGTTGAATCAAAGGTCAGAAACCTTAACTATATATCATTAATAGCCTAGGTCTGCTTTTATTGAAGAAAAAAGACCAAACTCTGTTGCTCTAAGCAGTTTTGAAATGAATATCTGATTCAGAACTTCCCCTGTGCATATCATGGCATGCTAATTTACATTTTAATTACTTCCTAAGAAATCAAAAGCATTTGTTGACAGTAGAACATAATGTCAACTTCTCAGTGCTCTGTTGGTGGATGCTTAATGAACTTAATTAGATAATTAGTGATGTTAATTATCCTTCTATTATGAAGATAAAGATGTCTTACAAACGATGCACTTGGTAAAGAAAGATTATTAAAAGTATCCATGTTTGCTTTGTTCATTTACTTCTATTTTTCAAGCTCCTGTAACAGGCACTGATAGACTGGTGACATTAAACCTGCTTTCAGACGGAAAGAGAAAGGCCTGTCCTTCCATCAGCCTGTTAGTGACTGTCCTTTCCACGTGGTCTGGGTACTGATGCTATGTTCAGGACAGGGCTTGTTTTTAAAAAGTCTGAGTTTTTTGTTCAAATGAGCTCCATCCACTCACTTCTCAGCGATGTGATGAGTGGGTCCTACCAGCATTTTTTTGGAGAACGGGGTGCAAGTGTGTGTGTGTGTGTGTGTGTGTGCGTGTGTGTGTGTGAGAGAGAGAGAGAGAGAGAGAGAAGGGAAGAGAAGACATGAAAGAGAGTACCCTGGTTGGGTACCCAGACCTCCTCTGGGAAGGAAATCTAAAGGTCCACTTCCTCTCCTGCCCTCTGCCCCCCAGCTGGTGGCCTGTGCATCCTTCCCGCGAGCCCGCAGTGGTGCCTCCTGCCCCGGTACGCCATGCCACCGTGGGCAGGTCACCCTCGTGCCTTCTAGCGTGGCTCTCGAGCACAGCTGTCTGCAGGACCCATGACTGTGACATTTGTGACAAGACTTACTGTTAGCGGAAGTGAGAAACGAAGCTTTTCTGAAGTTCAAAATGTCAAATAGCTGATGGGATTATTTCCCCCTTTCTTTCTTTCCCCTGAGCCCACCGCAACCAGTAGCAAGAAGTCCTTTCTGGAAATAGCCCTTGCCCGGACAGTACCGTTAAGAGCTCTGAGCCAAGGCCGGGAAGAGCGACCTTATTTTTAAGGTCACATCCCTCAGGAAAAGCATCAGGAGAAAAATCAGACCCTGGCAGCCCTGCTCCTGCAATTAAGAAACCTGAGATCCCATTTGATAGAAAGTGTTAGAACCAGCTCTCATGTCAGGAAAGCAATTTATACTTACAGTGTTTTCTTTTATCGTATTTTCATTTGTTTCCAAGAGATACTATTCCTCTAACAGTTAGTCCTACTTAATTATGAGCTCATAAGACTTTTTCCTAGTACTTAATGGAATGGGGTTTTCCAAAAATACAAAATCTGTGATTTCTCAGGAAGTTGGGGGTCTCAAAAGTCTACGTTTTTATGTTTGCTGTGCCACCCTCCTCTTTTTTTCTGGTTTGTTTACACAGCTTTAGCCTTCTGCCATCCAGAGAGAAGGGGACACCAAGGCCACCAATCTTGATACATCTCTCTTTCCCTTCCATTTCAGAAGTCTTCAAGGGATTTTAAGTTCCCCGCCAAATCTAGGTTGCCTGCTTCCAAACCATTTTCCCCGTCATATGCACATCCTAGGAAAGTCCTTTCTTTCTTGCCCAGAAACATTATGTTGAATTCACCAAAGTTGAAGTGAAAATGCTCCATGTGATATCCTTTCTGAATTTCAGAGTTTCAAAGTTTTGCCCAATGTCTTAAGAATCTTTGACTTGAGCTTATTTACGATAGAACTTCTCGGAGGATTCTAACTTCTATTGATACAATCACATGTTAGTTTCCTCAGCTCTCACCCTCTTCCATACACCACTTTCTTACCCCATCATCTCAAAGCCAATTCCTTTTTATTTTCAAACATCTCTTCTCACCCCAGACCTTCTTTTCTCAGGAGGCTTTCATGCAGGTGAGTGGAATTGGAGACTCAACCCTGCCCCCGAGGGCCACATTGCTCAATCCCCTGAACAGAAAATGCCAAACAGTTAAACTAGAAAGATTTGTTCCGTTGTCAGTCCCTCCACTCCTTCTTCCTGAGACAGAGGCATGAGGTTCTCTGAGGCTAACAAGCCTTCAGCCTTAGCAGGACCTTCCCTCCTTAGCAGTAGCCAAATACAGACATGCAATAAAGAGACGCCAGAGGGCACTTCACCCCTCCAACTGCAATGCCAAGAGTGGGCTACACTGGCTTTCTTTCCTGCATTTTTAATTTGTGTTCCAGGATTTCCTTAAAGAGAAAGTAAGTATCCTGAAGCATTTAATGCTATGAAGTTTGGGATGGTGCTTCAGAATGATTTTAGCACAGAGCAGGGAGGTAGGTAGCACTAGAGACGAGATGAGATTGGCCATGGGTTGAATATTGGTGGCGTTGAGTGATGGATGGACACATGGGAGTAATTATACTGTTTTCTCCACTTCTGTACGTCTTGAGAAATTGATTTTTTAAAAGAGATAATAAGTAAAGTTCTCAGGATGCTTAAAGATGCCATTGACGTCTGCCCCAATTTACTGGTCCCAGCCAGTGTCTCAGCCCCCCACCTCGGCTTGTAGTGGAGACAGTGGGCCTGGGCCAAGCTTCTCTGGCCACACAAGTGCCTGCCTCTGGGATCTGAAGTGTCCTCAAAGCCCAGGCCTGGCTGGTCTCATGTGGGTGTGTTGGGTAGACAGGAGACAGAGCAGCTTTAGTGGAACCCACCAGGCAAACACTAAACACATCCTTGCCAGAACAGACAGCAGAATTTCTGCAAAAAAAAAAAAAACCTTGCTTTTGTGACTTCTGTCACCCTCTGGCCCCTGGACACTTCCTGTTCCTTTCTGAAATCCTCAGATGGCCTTGGTGGAGCATTTCAGCTTTCTAACACATGGCTTTGGAGATTGCAACTGGACATCTGCTCGGCTCTCTCCAAAAACGTGGAAACCTGGTGGATGTTCCATGGGGAAACACGCCCCTGTATAAGCTCGTCTGGGAGACTGAATCACGCACCCCAATGAAAGACATGTTCTCAATCTTAATCGGAGTTCCTGTGGGTGTGAATCCATTTGTAAACAGGACCCTTCAAAGATGCATTATTGGTCAAGGTGGGGACTCATTTGTGAATAGGATCTCCCAAAAATCTAGTTAGGTGGGGCCAATGAATGAGGGAGTACCTTGATCTGTTACTGGAGGCCTGAAGTCAGAGAAAACCACAGGAGGAGATCCAGGACATTGCCATGTGCTGCAGGCAGAGATGCAAGCCAAAGGGCCCCAAGGATTGTGGCAAGCCAGCCTCAGAATGCCACAGACTTCAGGGAGATGGCACAGCCTTGCTGACACCTTCGTTTGGAACTCGTAACCTCCCAAGCCATGAGCCTATAAATTCCAGTCTTTCAGCCAATCCCTTGTGTCATTTGTCATAGGAGCCTGTTACGCCAGCTCCCAAAGCTCGGCTCTGGGTGGCTGTATGGGTCTCCCTGTCCTGGTGGGGTTCCTTCCACATGGCCGCTTCTGGAAGGGTGGAACTTAGCTCCTGCTCTGCAGAACAAGACTCCTGAGTCCAGCTGGAACCGGTCCTGCACCCTCAACCCCCTTCTCTGGTGTGCTCCACTGGCTTCGCCCAGAACTGTCCCATTCCTGCCGAGTATCCAGGGCTCTCCAGATCACTTGCCCTCTCCCCTCTCCAACTTGCCAGTCTTTCTCTCCTCCCAGCCTCACTGAAAAAAACCCGGAGGCAGGAACTTTACCCTTGGAGGCCCTCTTTCTATACTCATCCTAGCCTTGGTTGCACAGAAGACTCTTACGCAGTCTTCGTTACCCATGACTTCTGGTCACAGCCTCTGCAGACCCCACGACCTCCCGCCTGGACTCAGCTGCCATCCCTCAGCCAAGAAGCTTCCCATTGGGCCCCTGGCCTCTAATCCAACCTCCAGAAACAGAGACCAGCCACGATCCTGCTAAACAACCCCCTCAACGCTGGTAAATGTGCACCGCGCTCCCTGACCTGGCCTTTGTTCACGCCCAGCATTCTCCTGTCCTCTGCAGTGGCAGTGCTTTCCTCCGTCCCTGGATCAGCCAGCACACCTTTCACACTCAGCTCTAGGCTTCCCCTCCTCCAGGGCCTTGCCCACCTCCACCTCCCACCCCCAGCTTCCATGTGCCCACTTCTTGTTTGTTATGCCTTAAAAAGAAAAGGATGATCATAAACCTCCTATTCTGGAATAATTCTAGATTTAAAAAAAAGTGGCAAACATAGAGCATTCCCATCCACCCCGCCCCTTGCTTCCCCTGAGGCTAACAGTTACATTGCCCCGGTTTATCTGTCAAAACCAAGACCCAACATTGGTATTTAATATTTGTAAAAACTTCAACAACAACAACAGCAAAAAAAAAAAAAAAAAAAAACAAGAAAAGTCTGAGATTGAGCAGGAGAGCTAAGTCATGCCCATGGCTGGGAAGAGGGACAGCTCCAAAATCTCAGCCCTGGATTTCTCCAAGGTGGGTGAACATGATGATGCAGCGTCCAGAACAACTTCAGTTGACCTCTGGTGGCCTCAAGGAAGCCCAAGGTCTCTGACACTCATTGCCTTCAACCTACTGACTTCTCAATGTGATCCCAGAACAGACAGTGTAGGAGGAAGGAGGTTAAGGAAGAGGTGAAGGAAGAGGAGAAGGAGGAGGAGGAGGAGGAGAAGGAGAAGGACAAATAATAATATCTATTGTGCCTCAAAGTCCAGCTCACTTGCCAAGGGGAGAAAAGACATTTCCTACTGAAAACAAAGGTAGGTAAGAGGAACTGTGATTCGTCCATCGTCGGTCTCACTTCAAGGAACAATTTATCAGTGCTATAGAGCTGTCAGCTGCTGACATGATAAGGAATAACACCAAATGAATAATGTTTCCTCCAATACCAACTCCTTTAATTACCAGCCTCTTCTTTCCAGAAGAGAGACAGAAGATGTAGAAACAGCAATTTCATGCACTTGTGCCTGAATAATGTCTCCATGCTGCTTTTTCCAGATGGCAACCTTCTCACTGGAGGAACTAATGATGTGGGCATATTTAGGGAAAAACCAATAACGGAGTCTTTAACCTTCAACAACAAAAAGCGTGCTGTATACAATGTTCCTTGGGATACATTAGAAAATATCAATTACATTGCTCACTGAGGTGTAATCAGCTGTAATAATCAAAATTAATTTTTAAAAATAATTAAACAGACCCCAGGGCAAATAGTTGATGTTCTGCTCCTGTGACATCACAGCACACATATGTACCTGAGAAGTTGTGCTTCTTTAGCAGCAAAGAATGCTCGGGAAGATGAGTGATGGACAAATGGTCGGAAGGCTACTGAGCTTCTGCTCAGCCAAAGGAGGGCAGGCATTTCATTGCCTGACTCCATGCACTTCAATACACTTTCTTTAAGAACCTACTATGTACCTTGCTCCCTGCCCAGCCCCAACTGAAGGACCGATATAGGACGCTCACTGCTCAGCCAAGACGCAGTCAGTTTTTTAAATGAAAACAGTCTGCATTACTTCAAAAATACTTTGGCTAAAAAGACCCATGATATATTAGAAACCATAAATAAATCATGTTAGAGATGAGTCGGAAGTCAAAGTGGGAAGGATGAAGCCAGAGGGAAGTTGTATGTGTGTGTGTGTGTGTGTGTGTGTGTGTGTGTGTTGCAGAAACTTATCCTGCTGGGTTGACTGCAGTTACCAGAGCTGGGCCATGCTTATCTCTCTGAGTTCCCTAGTGCCCAGATCAAAGAGGAAAACATGATCAGTTACAGGATCCCTGCTGTTTCTACGAGTTGTTGTGGAAAAGGCCAGTTTTTCCAGGCACTGGCAATTTTGAAGGGAGACTTCCCGTGGCTGTCCAGAAAGCTGAGGGTGGGCTCTGCCCCAGCACTTCTCTAAACTTCAATGCAGCCCCACGGGCTTCTAGGAACACCCCAGCACATGCCCCCTACAATGCCTTTGCTCATTCTCACTGCCTGAACACTCTTTCAGAGAGTAACATGGCTCATACTCTCCCTTAATTCTCCATTCTGCCCCAGTATCTCCTGCTAGAGCAGACTTGCCTGACCATCTTCCCTCCCCTTTCTCTGTTCCATTTTTCTCCATTGCAATCATCACCCAACACTTAACAGACTGATTTATCAGTTTATAGTCTACTTTCATCCTCTAAATGCACTCCCCAGGAAAGCAGGGAGTAGGTCAGCTTTGCTCTCTAGCACCCTTGGTGCTTAGAGCAAAGAGTAAGCACTAGATAAATACTTCTTGAGTGAATGGATGAATGAATGTATGAGATCTCAACTGATGTAGAAGATGGCGCCTGTAGCTGCCTGCCTTCACCAAAGACAGAGCCAATCTCAAAAAACTATTTCTTCTAGATCAATCACTGTGTAGAAGCCAATTGGTAAATCTGGGTGGCTGCAAACATTGGTGTCTACTCAGTTTTCAGATGAGCTGCTTCTCCACCACTTCCCAGGATGTGGAGGCAGCTGAACTGCACTGAACTGCAATGATGAAAGCGACCTGGGCAATGTGGGCAGCTCTCAGGAAAGAGAAAGTGTCAACAGGCCACAGGGGCTCCACACAATGAATGTCCATTCCCAGCCCCCTGGCTGTCTCTCCCCTCACCCCCCACCCAGGCTGACCTGACCTCTTGGGAACTGTGCTGAGCTGGAAAAGGGTGAAGCCCTGGGCTCCAAGAAGAGAAGAGGGGCTGGACCTCTCCTGCCACAAATGGCATTGGTGAGGATCAAGTCCTTGGGGCATATGTGGACACGCTCCAATTTCTGGGGACTCAGCTACAGCCATGGATGGTGCTGTGCGATGGTCATTGAAATACTGTTCCGTACATTTGTTGACTGACTGAGTGACTGAACGAATGAATGAATAAATAACTGACTGACTTACTAGATGAATGAATGAATGTTTTCTCCTCGGCAGAGAAGAGGGATGAGAGATTGGAATTTTCTAAACGGTTTTCTATTTCTAAAGCAGTTTCCCCAAGTGCTTCCATGTATGTTGGTGTAGACAGAACACCTTCCCAATTGCAAGTTCAAGAAACAGAGACTCTGACAGACCATGTAACTTGTAACTGGACTAAGTTCACTCTTAGCAGCCTAGAGAGGGGAGGTCTGCTACTGCCTACCAGCTGCAAAAGCCCCCAGTTACTTTTTAGACTCAGTTTCCACATCTATAAAACAGGCTTAATAACACTGTCTGGGGAGGGCCACTGTGGCTCAGCAGGCAAGAACGCTCGCCTGCCATGCCAGAGGACCCAGGTTCGCTTCCCGGTGCCTGCCCATGTTAAGAAAAATAGTAATAATAACATTGTCTGGCACAGCTGTTATAAAATCTATTCATTCTTTCATTCAGTTATTCATTCATTCATTCAATCAATCAGTAAGTCAACAAACTTATAGAACAGTATTTCAATGAGCCAGATGCTATATTCAGCACTGGGGATACCGGTGTGAATATGACACATATGTTTCCCCTGTTCAAAACATCCAAAGGCCAGACAAGCCCAAATAAACTCATCTCTTCTCTTCCCTTCTGTGTTTGGACACTGTCTTTCCCTGCCCTAAAGCTTATTTTACTGAAGCTTAGAAAGAGCATTTCCTTCCCCGGTTGCCTGGCACTTATGGGGGCCATCATTTGCTCCTCCATCCTCCCCAAAACCGGTGAGCCTGCTCCTCCAGTCAGCCCAGATGACCACGGCAACACATAACACCTTCACAGGGAAGACAGCAGGCCCTGGGGTCAGCAAGGCCCAGGTTCTGAGCAAGTGGGATTTAGGTCAACCTGACCCTTCAAAGTTACACGAGCGCTTGAATGATGTCACGTATCTTTCGGTGGTCTACTCCACCTCCCTGGGAAGTCTTCCCACAGGCACCCAGTTATTTGTCTCTTCATGGTGCTAAGGAGACAAAGACTCAAGGAAGTCAAATAGTCAAATAAACCATTCAAGGTCTTCTGACCCTAAAGCCAATGTCTGTGCAACCATCAGAGCCTGCCTCTGAATATGTCAACCATTCTGCATTAGAATGTTTAAGAGAGTGTGTTAAGAGAAGTAGCTGCAGTAATATTACTGGTCTCACATGCTCTTCCAGAAACCTTCCACTCCCTACCCCACTGGGAGTTAGAGTCTATTTCCTCTTCCCTTGACCCTGGCAGAACTTTGTGCATGTCTTGATAAGTGGGATGTGACCATAGTGACACAGAATGAATTCAAAGGCAGGTCATAAAGTCTATGCAGCTTCCATCTGGCTTCCGATCACTTTCAGGACACTGGCCCTTGAAACCCAGCTACCATGTTGTAATGAGTCCAGGCCACAGGGAGAGGCCCTGTGCGAAGATTCCAGCCAACAGCTCCAGCTATGCTCTCAGACTATAAGTAGCATCAACTGCCAGACATGTGAGCAGATGAGCCTTCTGATGACTCCAGCCCCAGCTGCTGTCTTCCAGCAGAAGCCCAGATACTGTGGCACAGAGACAAATCATTCCTGCTGTTGCCCCAAATGCCTGACCACAGAGACTTGGTCCAAGTTATTGTTTGTGCCACTGAGTCGCAGGATGATTTGTTAAGCAGCTTTAGAGAAATGGAGGAGAAAACCCAAACAGCTTGGCCCCACACAGTCAAAGACCTATCTGCTATGTCTCCCCAACATGGCGCCACTTCTTCAGTCTGCCTGTCCTGAGCTCCCAAACCCAGGTTCTGGTGAGCAGTAGGTGGTACCCTCTGAATCCACCTGACTCAAAGGCAGGAAGGGATCTAGGATTCTCTTTCTAATACCATAAAGAACACCTGCTCCTGGCACTAAAGAGGAACTGATAATCACTTCAAGATGAAGTTCACATAAGGTGGCTTCCCTAGATGCAGCTCAACTGGGAAGCCACATGTATACCATTAAATGCTTATAAGCACGTGGAATTAGATCATATCCTGCAAAAACAGAGAACAAACACAACCTGGGAGGTCCGAAGCAAATGCGCTGATGTATCTCAAAGGAAAAGGAGTCTGGGCTCACCTCAGGCTTGTATTCAGTATCCTTAGCTGGCCGCCCGGGGATCAGTCTCATGGCTGAAGACAGGCTCCCACTCCACGAAGTGACTTTGCTGTGGGATGCCGCATTGGAGCGACTGCCCAGTGTCTTCTTTTCAGATGCTAGGGTCAGGGGAAGCAAAGAAGTTCAGGAGGAGAGAGGTGAGTTCATGCTATTTGTGTATAGCAGACTTGGTTTCAAAGGGCCAGCCAGGGGCATGATTCAGTATGCCTACCTCCAAAAAGAGAAACCACCCAGCCCACAAGACCATACTGTCAGATTTGGAATGATTCTTGGCAAATAAATGTAATGTGGTCTTTGGAAGCACCCAGAACTTGCTTTAACTTAGCTGTAGGGTTCATTTATTAACACTGAGAAATTGAACAAGTTAGGTCAAATTCCTGAGCTTCTTATTCTGTAAACTGGGGGTAACAGTATCTGACCTCACAGGGGTGCCATGAAGATCGAATAAGATGATGTATTTAAATGGTAGGACTTGGGATACAGAATGTGTTTCCCGTATAGTTGCTGACAAAAAGAGAACCTTCTGTGAGCCTTCATGTTCATTTTACATTTATATTCTACTATATGTGCATGGGTATAGATGTTCTATTGTATTACACTCTTTCCTGAAATGGTATCTGAAATTTTAACTTCAAATTGAACCTATAGGTATGAAGTATGTAAATACATACAGATTTTCCAGGGCAAATTTGGAATATCAAATAAGCTTCCATATTGTTGCACAGCGTGAGAATCTACTTGGAGATAACTCTCAAATCACTGTGAAGTATGTGATGCTAAAAGATTTCAAGCAAGTATAAGAGCCATAATTGGGAGACCAATGACCTCCTAAAAATAAAATTTAACCTAATTTGCTGCAGCTGAATTGGCTAACAGAATGGGAACATTGAGTCACTTATAGAATGCAAGGGCAGCCATGTCTTCGGGGTCAAGACTTGCACTTGAGAAAAGAGGAAACTGAGGCTCAAGGTTCCCGCAAGTTTTCAAAGTTGATCACTGGACAACAGGGGGTAGCTGGGACTCCAAGCTCCAAAGCCTAGGCCAAGAGGTTTCTGAATCCTGCTTATTTGGTCAGCACCTTTGACTGTCCTTTCCTCCCAGAAGCAAACAAGCACTTATTTTTTGTGAGGAAAGGCACAGGTGGTTTCAGTGATACAGATCCCACCCACATAAAGGAAGATACAGAGGGTCTGGGTGGAGAAAGGCTCTGGGCCCCTAGTGTTGCCTTGGAGAACTGTGGCTCTGTGAGACCCAGAAGCCCCTTGTCTCTGACACCAAGTTGGACAGAGACCTAAGTAATGCTGCCAGGCTTTGAGTATTGTCTCCTCCCAGAGTGGGGTGATCTCTCCAATCTTCACTTCGCTCTCTCCAGGCTTCACTGAGAGATCGATCTTGAGGGCATCCTCCAGAGTCTGCCGCCTCTGTGCCACGAGCTGCTGCCAGAGCGTCCGCACTGCCTTCTGGATGTTGCACTGGACTAGCAGAGAGAATATGTTGTGCAGTCAGGATGGCCTCAGGTCTTCCCCCAGAGGCAGCCAGGAGATGGGCAGATCACAACTGCTTCTAGTCTCCATCCTTCTCACTTAATTTCTTGAATGTCACCTCAGTTTGCAAGCTCCAGCAAACTGGAGTGACATTCCAGTATATGAGCCATAGGACTGACAGAGCTACAGCACCACTGGAAACTGACCTTTGCCTCTGCATTGAACAGCCTACCCTCAAACCCTGATGTGCCTTCCATCTCCAGATCCATTTGATGGGCTCTGGGAGCCCCTCTCAACCCCTACCCCCAATTCTATTGGATACCAAATAGATGGATACCTTGTCTGAGCTCCACATTACCAAATAGTTCCCCCCAAACAGCTTCTCCCAACCTGGCCTCTCATGAGAATGGACATCAAACCCAAACCTATGCCTAGGGTCCCAGGGCCAAGTTGTCCTCTTTTCTTGCCCCAGACCATGTTTCTCACCACTCACCCATCTTGGTGGCCTGGATGTGCCCAGATATGGACAGATCTACCAAGTCAACCCTGCCTGACTCATCCCACACCTATCGTCCCCTAAGACATGCCTAAGTTTCATCTGCTCTTAGAAACTGAACCTCTTCTCTGGCTTCTAGAGTCCGTTTTTCTCACCCAAGGGAGACAGACATTGTTCAGTCCAGCTCTGCCTTCCGAGTCCTAAAGTGTGTGTTCATGTTGTAGTTTACCCCCAATAAACATCTACATCAAAGTCATACTCTCTTTTTTTTTTTGCATGGGCAGACACTGGGAACCATACCCGGGTCTCTGGTATGGCAGGAGAGAACTCTGTCACTGATCCACTGTTGCCCCACCCCAAAGTCACACTATTTTTTAACATTGGTTTTGGGTATCTCTATGGCCAGAATGCAGAACACCTTGTGCCTACTACCTGTACCTGATATTAAAAGGTAAGTGGGACTGTTTGCAAGACAGAATAGTGGAAGGTCTATAGAGCTCCCTGAGAAATCTCTCAGACACCAAGACCTGCCAATCCTATTAGTCTAATTTGAGGTTAAGCCTAAGAATAAACACCATTAAGCCAAAAATCTTAAAGTAAGTAATGAGTTTATTTACTCCATTTCCATTTTCTAGGGAAAAAAGCTAAGAGGTAGCCAGCTAATGTCTTAAAATAGGTGAAATAGCTTGCCAGTGTCCAAAGGTACTGGCTCAAAGGGAAATTCAAGAGACCACCTGATCAATGTACAGTCCTCTCTAATCCCAAAAGTATACCAAGTCCTTGGTCTAACAAAGTCCTGCAGAACTTTCTCTTCACTTACCCCTGTTTTCCCTTTCCCTCCCTCCCTTACCCCCTTCCATCCATCCATCTATCCATCCATCCATCCATCCATTCACTTGTTCCATTTCTCATATACAAAGATCATTCCAGTTTCTTCCTCTACCTGGTTACCTTGCTATACTTCTATATTATTTTGCTGTTTACAAGGGCCTCCCAGGCCTTTGAAAACCTCCTTAGTAGTATCTGCTTTCTTATCTTGGGAAGAAAAACTGAAGAATGTAAGACTAGCAGTTACCACTAACCATCCTACCCCCTCCCCCCAAAATAAACAATATGTAAAATGTACCATCATTCAAACTTGGGAAGTCTTCCTCTCTTTTTTCTCTTGCTTCTTCATTTAGGGAAAGGAAGACTTGGTGATAAGGAGTCATTCTAGGTTTCCGTTCCAATCCAAATCCCTCTGGACAACTGGTGGAAAGAGATTTTTCACCATAAGCACAGGTACTTTAGGGATATTCTATAGCTCTTTAATGTTAATACACATCTTCCAAACTCAGTAGATGTCAGTATGGAAAATCTTGTCTAATCAAGTTAAAACAAACACCTATGACAACGTCTGCTGTAGAAATGATACAGTGGCATTTTGGAAAATAAGAGAAACACCTTTTTATTCTCATCTTACACAATCCTTTCCACGCTCCGTGCAGGCTGCTGAATCCTCTCCTGGTTTCCCCACCACCAGAACTGGTCATTCCTGTTTGTACTGTCACTTAGCTCTGAATCATGCCTTTAGGAAGCCTTGAATGGCCCAGAGCTGGCTTCATAGGTATTTGGCTGGGAAGGACCCACACTTGGTTGAATGCTCTGCTCTCGTTATCTTGAAATTCTTGGTAATTGTTTAACAAGGCCCCCACATTTTCATTTTCCCAGGTCCCACATGGAATGTAGCTGGTTCTAAATGGGGCACAGTGGTTTATATACTCAGTTTCCCAGGGACCACTGCTCCAGGAATCCGAGCCAGGTAAATGTCCACGTGCCTACCTCCCCTGGCCTCCCTCAGCTTCACAAGAAAAGGGGGCAGTCAGCCAAAAATGACAAATGTGGAAATGAAAAACATCCAGATACGAGAACGTTCGTTCCTGACACTTCTGGAATACAGCAGTAACATACACACACGGTCTGGATTGTGGAGGTCACACTGCTAAACACAGGCATCCAAAGAGAATGTAACCTCAAGTATGCAGATTAATTAGCCTCCCACTCATCTCATCTATGCTTTCAGTTTGGACAGCACACAATTTTTTAGATACAGAAAAGAAAAAAAAAGACCTTCGCAAATTTAATCCATATACTGGAAATGGATTATTTTATTTAAAAATTGGTTTAAAAAATTAGTGCCTACTCTGGGCCAGGAGTGTTTCCCAAGGTTTCCCAGAGAGCTTTAAGTCATGTCTACTTGAATGCCTGGTAATGGTCAGTGGTCAGCTCTACAAGATTTTTGAGATGTTGGGAATGTTTGTTTTGTAAGTGACCAAACCGTGCACTCATCACTCACGAGTATGACTAAGAAAAAAGGACAAGAGCAAAATAAAATACCCTGTCATCCTCTCATCTTCTACATGCAACATGGTTCTTTTAATAAATGACAGGCTCTGGGTCTGAGGTGCGTGGTACAATGTGATACTGGACATGAAGAAAAGGATTTAAATAAGTTTAATTTGATAATTTTTAATTATACTTTTCTAGGAAAAGTGTGTTTATGGATGTCTTTTTATATCATATTGTATGTAGGTAGATAAATAAAGATGATATAGATAGGTAGATAGATAATCAATAGCTATAGATAGAGGTAGAGCTAGAGACGAATGGATAATAGATGGATAGATATAGTAGATAAAAATAAATATGGAGTCATAATATTTCTTCTAACAGCAAAAGTGTTATTCCTGGTTCGCATGATAAAATGTAATTTTATGTATTTTTCCATTCTAAGATTATACTTATCAAATGTTAATTTACCTGAAACCTTGAAGCATTTATAAAATCAATGTATACATTTAATATTGGGATTGTCTGTCTCAAAAATCAAATCAATAAAATAACTTACCGCCAGTCTTGTCTTAGAACTGGAGAAATAGGATAAATTATTCTTTCATGATGATTCTGCCACAGGTTTGGGGATGTCTTACCATGTCATCAAACATTGCAAATGATTCAGATGACCAGATAGACAAAATGACTATATATTTTATATCAGCCCGAATCAATCGTCTCTTTAGACCTTTCTCTGGGTATTTACTGTTGGCGAACAAGGAAACCAGCAGGCAGCTCTCACCTCTGGGCATTGAGCAGCAAAAGGCAATGCATGAGGCACAGGAGGAAGCTGACGTTGGAATTGTAGGTGGCGAACACAATGTCCCAGTGTTCCTGCAGAAAGTTCAGGACACTGAGAAGGCTGAGGCATTCGGTCAGGGACTGCCAGGGCTTGGAGAGGCAGTAGAGAATGACTTTATTTAAACTGCTATACAAGGCGCTGATGATGGCTTCCTTTTGAGACGAGGCATACTCGATGACCTAGGTCAGAAAAATAAAAAGCACCCACTCAACTTAGACTCATAAAGGTTTTGCAATTCTAGATACGACCCAATTAATGGTAAAAGTGATGCAACCCAAAAGGGACAATTTCCAAAATTCAAATATGACTAGTCTCCTCGGTGTCCGAGCTTCTGTTTAAGTGAATGATCAAGAAAAGCAATTGAGGATTTTCGATTTATCAAAACTTGTGTAAAAACAAAAGCTGAACATTCGTCGAGGTCATTATTATGAGCATAGACGAGAGATCTCTGAAAGACTCGTAATGTGGCTGATGTTCAGCGTATGAGAACGTTTTAGTAATTGTGACTAATTAAAAAAAAAACAGCAGGCAGGAGAGAGGGTGGGGCTGCTGGCAGGACTGAGAGCACCCAGGGCCTGGCATGGCCCCCAAAGGCTGAGACAGATCCCACGGGCACCCACTATTCAGCATGGTCTCAGTTCGACTGCTTGGATCCACTGAAGAGAAGAGCAGAGATTTTTCTCTTGGAACACAACCTGTGAACCATCTGACTATACTTCCCTTTCAGCGCGTACAAGAGATATCTCCCCCTTTGTGCGGTTATTCTGGAAGATGTCTTCTGAATTCGTTTCTGCAGGCTCACCTGGACCTGCCAAATGGACTACTGTCCCAGGAACTGTGTGGCGGCTCAGCCCTGGGGTCTGCAGATGACTTCCTACATGGCAGCTAGGAGGGCTCAGCAGAAAGGGCAGGGGATGCTGAGTTCATACATCCCTGGCAGGGCTCTAGAGCGGTCCCTGCACCCACAGATAGTGTTATATGCCCACAGGGCTCAGAGAAGAGGAAGGAAATGGTCCTCCTAGGTTCTGCTTCAAGGGACAAGCCAGGGCTGGGGCAAAAGCTGCTGAAGGCAGATGTCAGATTGGGCGGAGAATGTATTTTCTAACAGTCGTGGCTGCTCCATGGGGTGGGACTGCACTGTAGCATACGGAGCTACCCATCATGAGGAGGAATCAAGCAAAGGGAGGACAGTCATTTGTCAGGAAAGGTTTCCAGCCTTCAATGGCAAGATGAGGCTTTATCAAAGTGCCTTTTCTAATCTAATATCTTGAGAGTGTATCATTCTATATGTGCTCACACAAACACACACACACACACACACACACACACACACACACCCTCTACAGTGCACCTATGAGCACATATTTGCAAATATGGGTATATATAAAAATCCATAGAGTGTACAGTAAGAATAATAAGTCTAGGTAAAAATAGACTCTTGCCATGATTTCAAGAAGCCATAATGATGACAGATGGAGGCAAATATCAAGGAAGAAAATGAAAGAGGTTTTTAGGAGATACAAATAAAGGTTTTTGTTGTGGGTTTTTTGGGTTTTTTTTTTTTGCCTTTTCCCTGTTCATATTTCTTTGTTGGTAAGGAACAGCAATAATTAAGTTTAAACCAATAAAAATGATAAAAGCCCAAATGAGTAAAGCAGAGTCAGGAAGCACAAGCTCAGAGGCTGAGACTCCAAATCACAGAAGCCGAGCTCAGGTGGAGCCCCTGAGGTTTCATGGGGTCACACTGCAGCTGCCAGGTGTCACCTGGGCCATCAGCTCTTCCTCCTTCCTCCATCCATTCTCAGATTCAACTACTGGGGAGGCAGCCAGGCCCAGCCGGCCCGCTGGACAGTGGTCGGTCAGCCAACAGGAAAGCAGAGCCGGCGGCCCTGGTGCCTCTTACCATCATGATGTGCTCTGTGATGAAGAGCAGGATGTGTCCGGGGTCTGCTGTGAACATGCCCCTGTAAAGCTTCTCCACCAGCTTCTGGGTGAAGCTGGAGACGTTGATGAGTGAAGGAGCAGTGGCAGCTTCAGAAGGCAGCTGAGGCTCGTTCCCACCTGGGGTAGGGAAAGGAGACAGTGTGGGAAACCAGCAGAGCAACTTTCTCTCCACAGTAGTCTCTGAACCCCTCTTGGTAAGTGACTGCTGTATACCTCCTTACTCCAGATTACAGAGGCTCGTACACAATAGACACCCAATGAATGCACATGTATTTAGGCTAAATTTATCTTGACTAATCTGACCAGTGAGGAGAGATCAAGTAAGGGGAAGTATTTCTCTCAGGGGCCACTTTTGGAATGAGTGATTTTACGGGCTGAGGCAAATGCTAGAGACCCAGCATCCTGCGCCCCTGTTGGGAAGAGGATGAAGCTGTAATGGTGACCATTCTCTCAGCACTTACTGACACGACACAGAAGGGGCTCTCCTTGGAAGCCAGGCCATTTCCCCAGCTAGCCCTCTCAACAATCCATGAGTCAGACACGGCCAGAGACATACTCTCCAGGTTCAAGGGCTCATCCAGAGCCACCCACCTCTCTCCAGTGAGAGCCCAGACCAGAGCTCAGAGCTGGGGACCGCTCAGCCCACATGCCACGCCACCCACCACACTTCAGGAAGGACCAGAGTTTGAGTTGCCACCTTCTGGGGCCGGGAGCCCAGAATCATGTCGCTAAGGTCTCCGTGGGTTCAAAATGACAGACAAGGCCTCTGGTCAAGAAGGCCCAGCTGCCCTGGAACTGAGTCTCCCAAGTGAAACCTCAATCTTTAATTTTTAGGGGCAGCACCCTTGTCATCTGGATTCATTCGTTTAAGAAGCATCTGCTGAGCACCTGTTCTGTGCTGCGGCAGGAGATGCTGAGAAGGCACTGACCAGTAAAATGCCTGTTCTATTGTTCAGTCAAGCTGGCACCTTGTCTTCCCTTTTGGGAAGAAGTCACAATTCTACTGGGACCAGGGGAGAACCGCTTTTAGCTCAGAAGACAGAAGAACGTTTTCAAAGTGGCCCAGCAATGGAACACGTGGTGTGGGGAGTAGCAGATGTCCCTTTCCTGAGTCCCCCAGGTTGGGGTTAAATGAGCCGCAGGTGGAAGGGCTGCACTGGATGGCTCCTTGAGACCCTGCCATGCTGCCACCCAATCGTCCCTGGGGCTTGGGGCTAGCGGCCGCCAGGGCATACCTGCTGGCACAGCTGCCAGCAGCCATGTGACAGCCACTTACCGCTGGGCATCGGCATGCTGCCGTCATGCCTAAAGTGAAATATTTCCATGGTGGTGAGCAGCACCTCCGACTGGAAGTCTCGCCTCTGTTGGCTGGTGGTACAGTCAGGTGGCGCCTGGAAGCACAGCACGGGCGTCCGACGGCGGCACAGCCACCGTGTCCATCGGGCCCTGCAGTGGGACGCTGCCAGCGACCACTGCCCCCTTGCCCGCTGCAAACTGAGCTGCCTCACCCAGGACATGAGGTCCAATTTCCAGGATGGGAGGGCAGCAGATGCACCCACAGGCAATGAGCACCCCAATGGGGGGGGGGCCAGTCTGGAATGCACTCCCCCAGGGAACAGGCTGCAGCCGGCCTCCAGGTGAGCCGACCTCCTGGCAAGTTCTTCCTCTGCAATATCGCTCTCCCCAAGATTTCACTGCCACAATATCCCCACCTCAGGCTCTGCTTCCAGGGCACCTGGTTAAGACCTGCCCTCAACTGTCCACTGCAGAGGCCACACCACTGCATGTTAGGAATGCTCTCCCACCACCCACCTACCGGCATCCATAGTCTGGATGAGCTCGCCTGAGAATCCAGCCCTCGGTCTTGCTGTGCCCCCATGCCCCCACGCATTCCCCCCAGGGCCACCCAGGCCAAGCCCACGCGCATTGCTTCCCCACCCACCTCCAGCAGCACGTCCAGTGGCTGCCACTGCTTGGGTGCGGGGGCCACCACCAGGAGCTCCCTCAGGAGCTGCTGCAAGAACCTCCTCAGCTGCTTCGGGGTGGGGTGCACGTCGGCGGGAGCCCGGGGCCCCTCGGCACTGCCGTCGCCTTCAGCAGCGGGGTCCCGGGTGGACTCAGCTGTGGACGCCTCAAAGGAAATAGAACCCTGACATGCACGGCCCACCCTGCCTCCCGGTCCTTCGCCTCCATCCCTCTGCCCACTGAACAGGCAGGAAAATCGAGGTTCGGAGGAGACAAGCCATGTGCCCAGGGCCCCACTGCTGCCCACCGTGGTATCAGAAGCGGAGACCCTCAGAGCCTGTGCTCCACGGAGTGGGACGACAAGGATGATCTTGCAAAGGACTCGTGAGGAGGAAAGAAGAGATCAAGGCATGTGGCAATGTCTGGCAGCTGAGACACTGGTTCTTGTCCCCACATGGGGACCTCCCCTTAGCTTCCTGCTCAAGTCCTGCTGATATCGACAGGAGGACCCCGGGGAGACAGACAGTCTTTCATCAAATCCCTGAAGCACCCCAGCCTTCGCTTTTCTCACTGCATATTTCTAAAATGGTCGGGAGCTAAATGAGTCAGCAACCATTGCCTCAGTTGCATCCAGGAGGGAACAGGGAGGCTGGGAGGCTAAATGACACACCCAAGGACACTCAGCCCAGGAGCCTGACTCCCAGTCTGGGGGCTTCTCCTGTGAGTTCATTTGTCGGCACCTCCCTTTGCTCATTCATAAAATTAATGCGGCCGTACTTAATTAAGCCATAAAATGAGTTTAATGGCACCTAGGGAGGTGGCGGTTGCCTTAATTAGCTCCGTGCAGCCTGGGTTGGAAAGATGCCACATCTACCCAAAGCGAATCGAGGCCTTTTGGCCAGCCAGTGGTGTGAACCAGGTCTGCCGCATTTTCTGTCCAACAAAAGCTTTGCTGAGCAAACTTGGAGCTTGTGTCAGGGCAAGGAGGGGTAAGGAGAGGAGCCTTAGACATGGAATCAGGAGATCAGGATGGGCCCTGGCTCCACCACGGTTGGCTGGGCAGGTGACTTTGGGCTGGCCATTCCCGCGGGGCAGACACTGTTGACTGTGGGGAGGAAGAGCCCAGGGTCAGAGTGTACACCACAGCTGCTGGCGGGGGAAATCAGCGGGAACACCAACTCAGCAAATGGCCAGCTTTGGCCCATGGGTGTTTGGGGCCAAGATGGGAATTTGGGGCTGAGAATGTCAGTCCGGACTTCAGAGTCTTGGTATCTGCTCAGCACTGCTTTGGGTGCTGGGAGGGGTGGGAGAGGAAGAGCTATGGGACTCTCCTGCCTCCCCTCCTGGTCCTAATGGCTCCCTGTGCCTGCAATACCATCTTTTGCTCTTATTGCATCTTTTTTATTTTTTGCTTTCATTTCTCTAGCATGCTACTTTAGTTGGTATTAATCCATTAAACCACTTTAAAACCATTTTATCTTTTTGCAAATCCTCCAGCCCTTCCATTCACTTTTTTCAGTAAAATGAATCCTTCTTCAATTTCATTTGGCCACTTAATTTTATTTTAAACTGACTCTTAACGGGAAAGGGCACTGGCTTTGGGGAGAGCGAGTTAGATTTAAATCTTGGCTTTCTCATTTGAGAATCATACAAAATGTGGCATATTTCCTGGCCATTTTGGGAGATGTCTCGTCACCCCCCTTAACCTGGAGGAAAGTGGTCTGTGCCACTGACTCTCTCTGAATTTCAGTTCCTTCTTAATAACACCCATTTCACAGGGTGCATGTCAGGAGAAAGTTAGCTCAGGACTGACCTGTCCCGGGAGTTCAGTAAACAGAAGTTGTCGCTATGATCACACGGCTGGTGAAAGAAGAGCTAGGAGACATATTCATTCATTCATTTATCATTTAACAAAACTATGGAGCAACCGTTGCACTCCTGGAGCTCTCTTGGTACAAATCATCAACTCTCTACTTACCATGTCTGCCTTTCTGATACGATCCTTTAGCTACCATTGTCGTTTTGCTGACAGCTCCCACTAGCTCCCTGTCCCTTTCTGGGTCTCCGCTTTCCAGTCCACAAGGGGTAGGTGGACAAGTGGACTCTGCCTTTCTGACTATACCTGACCTCCTCTGGCTGAACCTTCCCTGGAGAGGCGTGCATGCGTGACAGGGTCTCGGCCTCAGCAAACCCCTCTAAGGGAAAGGACACAAGGAATCCTGGGCCCCTGGGCCTGGAAGCAGGAGTGTCCTCAAAAGAAGACGCAAACCTGGGAACCCTCCCTGTACCCCCTCTCAGCTCTCTGCTGAGAGGCAGTGGGGGCTTCCCGGCATGGAATCTGCTCTTTCTCACTGCTCGCGAATGGGTATCCTATGTAGAACTGGACTTGATCTACCATTAAATTTCTCATTACTGCAATTCCTAACAGCTCAAAATAGCATTAAACCCCAGAGCTGAAAAGGACCTCAAGCTGCATCTCAGCCAAAAAGAGGAAAATCACTCAAGTTGTTTACTTAATGCTCCAGTCAAGGTGCCTTAAAACTGACTTTGATTGGAAGGGGGTTGGGGCAGCGGGCGGGAGGGTGGGGGGTGGGGGGTGGCGTTTTACCCTGGGGGCTGAAGAAGCGTGCAGCAGCTCCCGCTGGGGCAGGGTGGCAGCGGGCCCTACCTTTGAGGCTCCCAGAGGGAAGGTGACAACAACCAAGGTCTGGAGAAACTCGGGGGCTCGCCACACTGGGTCCTGGGGGTAGGTGCGGTGCACGAGGCCGAGGAACTGCAGCAGGCTGGCCGGAAATGTCCGTTCCCAAGCGCCGTCCTCAGCACCTGCCCAGGGCTGAGCGCACACTTTGTGAGAGACCGACCTCCGGGAGCAAGGTCAGAGCGACCGGGATTGAGAGAGAAGAGCTCTGCGGTAGACTGAGTCGTGCACCCCAACACAACCCATCTCCTTAACCGCAGTCAGCATTCCTGGGGGCATGGGCCCATTTGTAAAGAGGACCGCGTGGAGATCTGGCGGCCGTGAAGGGTGGCCCGTATTCCCTGCGACTGGAGTCCTTCATCAGCAGAAGAAACGCAGACGCAGTCAGCGGAAAGAGCCAGAAGTCACTGGAACCCGGAAGAGCAGACGCAAGGAGGGCGAGATCGCGCTGTGACTGGAGGCAGAGATGCGAGTCAAGGAAGCCCACAGATCACGGCTAATCGGCATCAGCGCGCTGCAGACTCCGAGAGAAAGTATGGCCTTGCTTGGGAACCTCTGGCCTCTAAAAGGCTGAGACAGAAGATTCCCATTGTGTAAGCCCACCCATTCTATGGCATTTATCATAAAGCCTGGCAGACTAAGACAACCTCTGTTCTGAGACTTTCAGCAAGACTGCCAAGACTCTGGGTCAGCACGGGGTACTGTCCGCCAATTGGGCAGGGGCTTAATATGTGTGGGCGCTGTTCTGAGGGCTTCCTGCCCATTCCTCTTCTCACCTTCGCAAAAATTCTCTGAGATAGGTTCTATATTTACCCCTATTTTACGGAGGAGAAAATAGAGGCACAGAGAGGTTAAGTGATTTACCAAAGGTCACACAGCAGGTGAAGGGGCAGAGCCAGGAAATGGACCGAGGAAGCCTGGCTGCAATGTCTGACTGTCTTTCCCCTATGACCTCTGTGTGCCTAGACGTGCCCCCACATGTTCAAGGGACTTGCCAGTCAAGGTCAACGCTGCCTTCCCCTCCCCAACATGAGTGCTCCCCCCATAGGCTCTGATCTGGCTGGTACCTGGGCAAAACCCCTCTCCACGGCTGGCAGGGCTTGTTGAGTACCATTTCCAAGAGCCAGAGACCTGAATGAATGGTGTTGCACCCGGATCACACAAAGAATGGAGAGGAGTCTTGGCCTGTTTGCCCCCACCATCACCTCTCTCCCACCTAGCCTCAGTCACACGGCCGAGCCTGTGCCCCGAATCCCTAACTGTCTACTAGTGCCCTACTGGAGCCCAGCTGCTGGGCTGCCCAACTCTTCTAAAGACGGAGCTGCCCCAAGCATCCAGCTGTTGTCTAGCATCTCTTCTGACCTGAAGGGACAGCCTGGAACTTGAAAACTGACATCCTTGCCAGCAGGGTCACTCCTTGCCGAGCAATGCCAATACCTACAGTGAACAGCACCCAGCCCACTCTGACGGACTCTGAGGGTGGGCCCCGGGTCCCTGTCTCCCGGAGGCCAGCTGCTCAACCCCAGGCCCTCCCACTGTGGTTTCCTCATTTCCCTTCCCCCCACCCACCTGCAGCTTAGTCCTTGCCCATCTGCTAGGGTTAGAGGGTCTTGTGCATCAAGTAGATACCGAGTGCTTAGACCGCATCTCACACTGGGAAGCTAAGATCTAACTGTAGGATGCAAGGCACTGCACCTGCGACGATCAGAGAGCACTTTACAATTGCAGGTGCTGCCTAACATGGGCCAAAGAAGGGAGGCACTTTTTCTGAGGTCATCCGGGTTTAGATTCTAATATTGACTCTGCCATGTTCTTCCAGCAGCGAGTTAGGGTCCAGACAGATGGCGTTAGGAAAGTTTTTCATGGAGTTAGTCTGCCTGGATGGAATCGCACCTCTGCCACTTGCTGACAGTGTAGCCTTGGGCCAGTGGTCCAATCCCTCCAAGCCTCAGCTTCCCACTCTATAAAATAAGAATCGTGACGTTGACCTATTTCAAAGAGTGGTTGCAAGGATTGAGTGAGACCGTGCAGTGATGCGTGGTTATTCTCCTAGTGACTGGCACAGAGCAAATGCAGCGGAAGCTGGGAAATGCAGTCAGAGGGGGAGGAGGGAGCTAGATAGAGAGGGCTCAGGCTTTCGGAAGAGGACCTGAGGCACTAAGGGACAGGACTCCCTGCGGTCTTTGGGCAGGTACCTGGGTGGAATGCTAGTTCTGAACACAGGACCCATCCCTGCCTTCTCCCCATGACCTTGCTCTAAGGAGTTGACCCCCAAAGCTTCCTAGTATAGTGCCTAGTATAGAGGGATAATGCCATCTACTTCTAAGGGTGGTTGCACATTGCAGAACAGCTAAAATAAAAAAGACGGATGACAGGTAAGGTGCCACTGGCGAGGATAGGGAAGGACTGGCACCCTTCCAGAATTGGGACAGGTTTTGGCAATCAGACTCAAAACTAATTACGACCCACAATTTCACTTCTGGGTGTATGCCCAATAGGAGTACATATGTCCACCAAAAGATATGTACAGGAATGCTTGTAGCAGCTTTATTCGGAATATCTCCAAACTGGAAAGCATTCAGAGTGAATAAACAAACTTGGTCTATTACCATAATAGGACGCTACACAGCAATGAAATGGAATGGGCTACTTAAACACACAGCACCAGTTATTCTACCAACGGAATGACAAGTGTTAGAAGCCAGGTGTGAAAGAATCCCTACGGTACAATTCTGTTTGTATAAAGTTCAAGAACAGGCAACACTAATCAGTGGCGGTGAAAATCATAACTGTGTTTCCACTGGGGTATGCCATCGAACAAGGTGAAGTTGAAAGCAAAAAAATCAAATAAAACAACTGTTTTAGTGAGAGAGGTTCGAGTTACTCTCTACAATTGCATTTCTGACCTTTTTCTCCTGCTTTCTAGTTGTTTTTGGCCATTCGTGTTCTGATGTATTTGGCACATGATTGCTTTCATGAGAGATATCTTCGTTGGACCAAATCATTAGAGATTTTCACCCTATATTTTCATCAGTTATTGATTTTTGCTGTATTTGCCTGTTCTTTCCCTCTCAATCTAAGTCACTCTCTTTTTGTTTTATATATGTTAAGTCTCAGGAAGTTGGGTCTTGTTTTTCACTCAGTCTGAATGTCACATTTTCACTATACAAGTTTATCCTTTTTTTGTTACAATATAAAGGTTTGCTTTTAATTTTTTACAGCTTTCCACATATTGTCTACTTTATTTTAAATGCTTTCTTCTTATTCCTCTTCTTTGCTTCATTTTTAATAACAGTAACTTCTTAGATGGATAACAAACTCTTTATGTTACGAATAGAAAATATGCATTCTTTCAGGCAACTTGAAAATTGATGCCATATTATACCTACTGGAGAGCCAAAAATGACTTTCCCAAAGAAGAAAAATGTATAGATCACATGCTCTGACCATGACAAAGCAATATGGCATAAATAATAAAAATAAAAACAGAATGTCCGACCATAGGTACATTGAAAATATATAAGTCAAAGAGGTCTTTAAAATTGCAGTCACAGAAGCTCTAGAAAATAACAGAAAATGAAAATGTCAAATACCAAAAATCTTAGACGAGGCCAGAAAAATCCTAGGAGAATGATAAATATAGCCAAGAGCTTCTTCTCTAAATCTGTCCACAGCCTTTAGCTCCTTAATTAACAGGATGAGTCAGACAGAAAGACTGCATGACACACAAATCAGGAATAAGAAGGGAGAACTAATAGCCCAGAAACTTAAATGAATTAAAAGAGACTATTTGTGCAAACTGAATAAATGGGAATTTAAAAAAAAATAGCAATTACCTAAGCTGGGTCAAGAAGACATTTAAAAACCCAAACAAGCCAGTAATCAAGAAAGAAACCCAGGCTTGGGCAGTTTGATAGAAACAATTAAAGCTGCATAAGAATCATGGCTCTTCCTGAGTATAACAAGTAGGAGAGTAGTCTTTATATACATCAAACTAACAAACCTGACAAAGATAAAACAAAATGGTTACTATCATGCCTAAATACACATACAAAATCATGAATAATATTTACAAACAGAATAAGTAACTATGCTAAAAGAATAAGAACACAGTGACCAGGTGAGAGCCTTCACAAGAGTGCAAGGAGACGTAATTCATCATAGGTAACTGGTTAAAAGAAAAAAGCATATGGATCTAAAAATATGCTAAAGGAGTGTTCAATAATAATTAAAATTAAAATACATTCCTGTTTTTAAAAAAGGGCAAAAAGTATAAATCTGTATTTCTTTAGCATAATCACATAGTCCAACATATACACACCCCAAAAATAAATAAATAATTGGCAAAAGACATAAAGAGGCAATTCACAAGAAAATGAAGATGGTCAATAAGCATAGGGAAGTGACCTCAACTTCACAAACATAAAACAAATAAACATCGAAACCATTTACAGCTTGGCTGAGTTGTTGAGACCAACAACTCAGGACTGGGTGCTCTCATGCAAGGTGGTGGAATGTGGTCCTGAGAAATTCATCCCAGAGAAAATGCATGAAACCTGCTAAGACCTGGCTGTCCCATACCACAGAATTTACACTAAGAGGCCATCCATCTAGAGAAGACATCTGCTTAAGAAAGACCATTGCAGACTTTTTATGACATTGAAAACTCAGAAAAACAAAATAAATTTCCATCTAAAGTGCAGAAGATTCCCATCTATGTTTATTGGTCTGTAAGTACGTCCACAATATTATCATTGAGGGGCAAAAAGCAAAAGGAGCCCACAAGGCTTTCATTGTACTCCTAGAGAAGAGTCCAGAAGGGTATGCACTAAAGTTTATAATGCTTATTTCTGGTGGGTGCATTTCAGGTGGTTTTTACTTTCTATTTTTCTCTTCTGCTGAAATTGCAAAGGTGACTGTCATGGTCAGGTTCATGTGTCAACTTGGCCAAGTGGTGGTACCTGTTTGTCTGGCTGGGCAAGTGCTGGCCTGTCTGTTGCTATAAGGACATTTCATAGAATTAAATCATGATCACGTCAGCTGCATCCACAGCTGATTCCATTTGTAATCAGCCAAGAGGCATGTCTTCTGCAATGAGTGATGCTCAATCTAATCACTGGAAGGAAGCCTTTTAAGGAGGATTCAGAAGAGACAGGCTCTCTTCCTGTTTCGGCCAGTGAGCCTCTCCTGTGGAGTTCATTCTGACCCTCCATGGGAATTGTCAGCTTCACAGCCTCCCTACGGATTTTGGACTCTATGATCCTATGGTTACATGAGACACTTTTATAAATTTTATATCTACAGATATTTTCTGTTTCTCTAAAGAACCCTAACTAATACAGTAACCATGCATCATTTACTAAAAATGATAGTTTCCCACATGCAATCAGCCTCCCATAGCCCTCGGTGCCTGCAGATGAAAGCAGAATTTTTCAACCTCTCATTCAATTTCGTGCTGATCCAGCTCATGGGCCCCCTGGCTGCGACTGCCACCCCCCAACATAGACACTCCTTGTCTAAAATAACCCCTACGGCCCACCCCTAATGATGCTTCAAGGCCTAAATCAATGCTACCCACTCCGGGATCCTCTCTGTTATGTCTGTGGTTGGCAGCAACCTCTCCCCCAAAGCATGTTTCCCTCTCTACTTTACAGATGACTCAGATGGGAGGCTCACCCGTCTTGGTGGAGGTGAACTTCCTGAGGGCAGAGCTCCCTCCGCCTCCTCCCCCAGGCTCCCCTGCCTTGTCTGACCTAGAGCACATGCCCAGAAATACTCCCTTTGCCAGAAGGCATTAACTCTCCAGTGATGAAAGTCAAATGTTTAAACAGGTGGGTGTAGATGTCTCCCAGGAGGAGAGCATGACGTCACAAAGACATTTGTGTCTTCCTGGCCACCCACGTGATTGCCAGGAACCTGCCTTTCTTATGGCTTGTTCTAAAGAGCCCTGCATCCCCGGCATTGCCCAGAGGCTGCTGGGAAAAGCCACGGTGACCCTTCTGGCTTCTTCTTCCCAGCACAGCTTCTTCAGGGGTTTACGTGCAGAGAATGAGTCCTACCTGGCTCATGGTGGCCTTCAGCATTTCGAGGAGAAGCAGGGCTCCTTCCAGGCAGAGCCCATTCCTGAGTACTTCTTCCTCATGGTGCTTCTGCAGGAGCCACTGAAGCATGGCATCAAGGCTGTCCTGGAAAAGCAGGGAGGGGCCAGGAAGAGGACCCGTGGTTACACACCATGAGAGCCCCCATTCCCAGGCACACAGCAAAGGCCTGTGGGAGCAGCCCATCCAAATGGAGCATGCCGGGCCAAGCAATGGTACATAAGGGAAAATTATACCTCTAAGAAGGTGCTGGGAACCCTCTAGCAATGTGCATGGAGTGCAATTCTTTTGCTCTGACTTTACAAATACTTGATGTCCTACTCAACTGTAATCAATCTTTATAAGTGAGATTACACAAGACATAGGAAGAATCAGAGGTGTCTTGGGAAAATGGAGAGTGGAAGTGGGATTTAGGATCAAGATGGCCTGACTTTGATGCTTTAATAGTGCGGTTTAGGCAAAAATCTGCACGCCTCTTGGCAGTTCAATTTCCTTTCCTGGGAAACAAAAATTACATTATCTGCCCCCATGCGGTTGTTATAAATATCAAGTGAAATAAAATATGTAAAACATCTGCCCTGGATCTTGACCCTCAGCAAATGTTTGTTTCCTACTATACTTTCTGGGAGAAATAAAAACACAGGGTTTCAATGAATTCAATATAATATATTAACAATTTTATTTTGAAGTGTGATATATAAGATTTTTTTTTTTTTGGCATGGGCAGGCACCAGGAATCGAACCCAGGTCTCCAGCATGACAGGCAAGAATTCTGCCACTGAGCCAAGGTCACACCCTCCATGAAGTGTGATATATAAGGTTTTTAACACATACATCAAGATTTGTATCTGTCAGATATAAGGACATGCAAGAGAGGTGATTTTTTACCCTTTTGTTGGCAAAGCCATGACCCTCCCTGTTTTGGTTCACTATGTAAGACCCAGGAAATTATTTCTGACTCGCTACTTGTCAGATGCCAAGGAAGCTGAGCAAACGGGCCTTCGGCATCTGAGGAGGGAGGTGGACATGTAAATGTGTCAATGGCCTGTAAGGCTAAAGGTGCGTTGAGGTACAAAGGAGGAAGTGGCCCCTCCTCTGGGAAGTCTAAGCCGGGAGATGGCAGCCAAGCTGAGTGCTGGGGGAAGAGATGCCCACCAGGTAGGCAGAAGTAGGAGACAAGGGTCTCCCCAGCAGAGACATCAGCATAGGTCCAGGGCGGGCGAGCACCTGGGAAAATAACTCAGGAGAGACATAACCCAAAGGGTAGATGTGCCATGAAGGTTTGCTGGAGAGACCAGGCAGGGACCCAGTCAGGAAGGGCGCTGACCGCCAGCTAGGAAGTCTGAACCCAACCCTGCAGGAATGGGGAGCCAATGCAGGTGGGACTTGCTCTGTGAGTGAGTGAGTAAGTGGGTGGGGAGAAGGTGTGTGCAGCTGGCGTAGATGCTTTGTTGCAGAAACTTGGCCAAGGAAGGGCGTGAGGCGGACAAAGCACCCAGCGATGAAGAATGTGAGTCCAGGGCAAAGCTTCAGGTTTTAGGTGGGACATGGCTGGACACATTCATGGTCCTTGAAGAAAGAGTCAGTGGAAAAGGAGAGAGTGAAAATCCACGAGACAGAGGGGCTGGAGATGCAGTGAGACTGCTGAGGAAAGGGGCCAAAGGAATCAGGACACCAGGTGAGAAGCAGCCCTGCAAAGCAGCCCTTTTCCAGGTGCACTGGGGTGGGGGGCATGAAGAGGCATCACAGCTGGTAGTCACAGATGACTACCACTGAGAGGTCAGGGCAGCATGGAACAAGACTCAAAGCAGTGTGGGACCAGGAAAAGGGGCATCTTTGTCTATGAAGGCTCAAACTGAGACTAGAGGCTCTACCCAGTGCTGGCGGCAAGCCCCTCCCCACGCCCCTCCACCCATCATCAGGTCATTTCTCTAGCACTTCCTGGGGATGGGGGAGCAGGATCAGTGGGACTAACTCAAGTCAGAGACCCACTGGGAGGGTTGATGGAAGGGAGGTGCAGAGGAAGCCAAGGTGCTAATTTGAGGAGGTCAGGTTGCTTTGGGAAGGAATGAGGCCAGGACAGTCTGAGTCTGAAGAAGCAGAGGAGAACAGGGTGGAGAGTCCAAAGAAACTGCCTTTGATCCTCTGAAACCAGACAACCAGGTCTCACACCCCAGCCCCAGGAAGCGCCCAGAACTTACTCGGGGCTCGTCCCTCAGCTCCGTGAGTGGGGTCTGCAGGAAGAAGGTGGACACGATGAGGTAGACCTGGGGAACACGGACGTGGTGGACCAGAAATTCGCTCAACACGCGGAACCCGAGGAGCAGGCAGGGGCTCTGTTCGGGCGCAGGAGGGTGGCTCTTCAGGTTGTCTATTGATTGGGGGTGGGGGACACAAAATCTGAGAATAATGGCTGTTGCTCCTGGTCAAAGTGGGGACTGGTACACGAGGGGCTTCCCTGCCACCCACCACTCTGGAGAAGTGCCAGGAGGAAGTATTATTGGACACTGATGAGCACTAAATGGCACTCGCCAATACTTCCTTCCTGGGTTCCTGTTGTGTGCATTCATTCACTCGTTCATTCAAGAGCAGATACTTATTATTCATTCAAGAACAGATACTCAGTGCCTACTGAGTACCAGTCAATGACCAACATTGTATCAGGCAAAAAGGACACAGCATCGTGACAAAATATACCCAAGCCAAGTAGCCATGATGCTCAGAGGGCAGTGGGAGGGGCGGAATGTAAGTAACTAAATATCCAAATGAACATATCCATATAGAATTGTGATAAGCACCCTAAAGAGAAATAACAAGGGTCAAGAGCATGGGACTAACACATCTTAGTTTAGGAGGGAGCCCTTCTCTCTTGGAAGAAGAACATGTGAAACAAGACAAGAAGAAGAGGCTGCTGGTTTGCAGGTTTGGGGAAAACCTTCCAGGCAGAGGATGGTGCCTAACACCCCCAGGAGAAAAGAGCTAAGGGGCTGTCGAGGCAAGAAGCGAAGCCTCCAGGGGCTGAAGTGCCCTGAGGCAGTGGGGTTTCCTGGAAAGGAAGTGAGAAGTCTTGGGGTCAGGGATCAGATGGGATCTAGGTCCCCAGCCAGGAGGGAGCTGACGGTCCTCATACCCCAGAGGCAGTGGTGTGCAGCTTCTTTGAGATTGCTGTGCACTCACCCATCAGAAGGTCGACACCTGCGGTGCTGTTTTCTACCCAAGACCCGGCAGGCAGGCCATCTCTAAAGCGCCTTCGCAGGGAGGGGGCTGACAAAAAATGCAGCAGCAGCTTCAGTCCCAACACGGTGGTGCTCGGATGCAGGTGGCCCTGAATGAGCAGCAGGAACCAGTCTGGCCCCAGATGTAGAAACACCTCCTCCTTCAACCTGGCATGGAGGTGCAACAAGTTATCTCACTCTATGGGCAAATAGCGTGAAAACGTGAATACGATTAATAACGCAGCTAATGTTTGATGTCACCTAGGAAAGGCAAGTTCACGTTAATATTTGGATAGCACTTGGCAAAGTCCATCTTGCACATTAAAAGGATGATGAAATCAAATGCTGGCATGACTGCTGTGAAATCGAAGCATTCGTCTACTGAAGGCTGTGGAATAAGCTGATCAAAGCTTTTCAAAGCACCTGGAAACCATATAGACAAGGAGGTGAAAATGTGCAAGTCCCTTGCAGCCTACTTCACTGGTATTCACACGTAACACAGCATGTGAAGCTGTATTTAATTATCTAATTAAATTTAATTATCACCAATATAATCATACAAAACCCAGATGATTACTTAACTCCCTTTTGAAAAGACACTGATCAAAACTCATCTAAATGGATGTTTTGGGTTGGTTTGCATCCCCCAATAAGATACGTTCAAGTACTAATCTCTGATCCCACTAATGTGACCTTATTTAGAAACAGGGTGCTTGAAGATTAGAACCCAATCTGACTGGTATCCCTGTAAGAAGAGGAAAATTTGGACACAGGGTCTGTGACAGTTTGGAACTGTTGTGAATCCCAGAAAAGCCATGTTCTTTAAGTCTGTTTCAATATTGCTGGATGGGATTTTTTTTTTAATTAAGTTGTTTCCATGGAGATGTGACCCAACCAATTGTGGGTGGGACCTGTTGATTAGGTGGTTTCCATGGAGATGTGTCTCCACACCTTCAAGGTGGGGCTGCTTACTGGAGTCCTTTAAGGGGGAACCATTTTGGAAAAAGCTTCAGAGCCCACACAGCCAGAGACCTTTGGAAATGAAGGGAAAAAACACCCCTGGAGAAGTCTTTTGAAATGAGAGGCCTGGAGAGAAAACTAGTAGACATTGCCAAGTGCCTTCCCACCTGACGCAGGTGTTGCAGACCCATTGGCCTTTCTTGAGTCAAGGTATCTGGATGCCTCAGTTTGGACATTTTTATAGCCTTAGAACTGTAAACTTGCAACTTAATAAATTCCCTTTTTAAACATCATTCTATGATTACATTTTAGGAGCTTTTGCAAATCAATACAGGGTCAGACAGAGAGAGACAAGGAGAAAAGGCCACATGATGCCAGGAGAAGAAATGGAGATGCTGCAGTTGCAAGCCAATGAAAGCCTGATAAGGCCAGCAACTCCAGAGGCTAGAGGAGGCCAGGAAGTCCCCTACAGACCTCCCTACAGATGTCAGAGGACGCATGACCATGTTGATACCTGGATATCAGACTTCTCGTCTCCAGAATTGTGAGGCAATCACAATTGTTTAAGCCACCCAGTTTGTGGCACTTTGTTACCAGCAGCCCTAGGAAGTAAGGTCAATGGAACAGTCCACTATTTATACAACTTTATCAATTTAGGCCAAAGAATAAAAACCATGATTAAACAGTCACTTTAAAAAATAATAATTCGCTGTCATGCTGGAGACCCAGGTTTGATTCCTGGTGCCTGCCCATGTGGAAAAAAAAAGAAAAGAAAAGAAAAGAAAAAAGCACAAAAAATGATGAGTTTGGAAATTACAGAAAGAAGGAACTGGAGGGATAGGAGCTGGACTACCAAACCTCAGGGATCACGGCAGCCGACCCAGCCTCCTGGGAGCCAGGGACAGGACAGGTATCTATGCTCTCGGCAATGTTCTCAGCAGGCGCCAACTGCCAAACTAGGTGTGACGAGGGCGTGGCTGGTGTCCAGGGAGGCCATGAGGAGTTGAGGAAGGAACACTGGACTTAGAGTCAAGAGACAGTTTTTATTCTAGCCCTGCCTCTGATGTCTACCCCCTGGACAGCTTTGGGAGGCCCCTTGATGGGATTTTGTTCATGACGGTGGGGATGATAATGATGGTGATGAAGAAGAAGACAATGACGGTGGTGGCTAGATGAGAGTATCTACAGTATCCCGGGCACCATTCTCAGCGCTAGCCAGTCACATACGCTCACAATAACCATCTCAGGCAGGTACAATTTTTATCTCTATGCAGAGGAGTGGAAGAGATGCATTGAAGGCTTAAGCAAGGTCCCCAGGGGCACCAGGGGCAGAACTGGGGTTTGAAAGCAGGGGGTCTAGGCACCAGGGTCCAGGTACCTAACAGCTATGGGACATTCTCTTTTTAAAGAAAAGGACACATAAAAGGAAGGGGTATGAGTATGTCTTCCAGGACTATTATGTTTTGATTCCAGGGATGGAAAGACTTGTAGGCTGGTAAATTTTTAAAGACTATTTGCAAGGCTGCCTTACTGAGGGCTGACTCCTCCAGCACACACACAACTTGTCAACTCAACGAGACAAGGGTCTGGGGCGCCTTGCTCAGCACTGCATCCCAGGAGAGGGGAGCAGTGAATGGCATAAGTAGAGGCTCAACAAACCATTGCTGAATAAATGACTCTAGGGGTGGAGGTGAAGGAGGCAGTCAGTGGGAGAGAGTCAATGGATGCATCCTTATGACTTCACATTATTTTGAAAGTTAATTGAAGGCAGATACTTCTTTTTCTATCTTGGAGACATAACTGAATAACTAACAGTAAAGAGCTGTAGAATTTGGCAAACCTCTTCCTTGAAAGCTGCTATGTAGGCTAACCATTTCTCCGTTCTCTTGCCTGCCAACTACAGGACATCAAACTCAGTAATTGTCACAACCGCCCAAACAATAATCATTACACAATTGCAATGGTGACAATAGGAGTTTGTTGTAATTATACCAAATCTGTTTCTAGTTACTCATGCCCATTTAACATTCATATCAGAATATCTTAGGGCAAGGTCTGGTTTATTGGGTGGAGAGAATATAATTTTCTTTCCGACTTTCCAATGTGTGCAGGAAACAGATTCGGAGTCACTAAACTTTTCATTAGGGGGACGTTTTTAACGCCACACCCCAAGTGAGGTAACCCTGTGCCAAATCACTCTTCCTGGAGCTACTTACTCAGAGGACAGATGAAGTTGGGGGTAAGATATTACACTCAGCAACATCTCCAGCAACTGATTCCTGAGCCAGATTGTCTTTCCAGATGTTTGGCTTCCAGCTACAAGAGAAAATTCAGATTTGAGAGAAAGCGGATGCAAAGAGGCAATATTTGCTGCAGTGAGCAATGGTATTCACCAAATGCTCAGTTCACCTGGGAATTGGAGCATGGATGGGCTTTGAAATGTTGTCATCCGATTCTAGACTTTAATGCAATGCTTAACAAGAATTTCAGGAAATGTTCCTAAAATTTCCTTGCATTAGAGATGTCTTCAGAGATCTCCTCTTCCCTCCAAAACATGCTTAAAATGTTAAGGTCAACTCTATCTCCCAGGAGAAAAAAATTTTTTTTTGATTATCACAAGCTGCAACATGGATTGAGTACCTGCCGTGTGTGAGGTATTGTGTGAGACATTGGGAGCAAAATGGTGAAGACAATGGTTCTGTTCTTTTGTTGCCTGCTCTCAGTTTGCTTCCAGGATAACAACTTTTGCTTAGTTCTGATACTGAAACATGCTAGCACCAGCCCATCTATATCTGCACTAAAAAATATAACCTGAATCATAACAAGGAGTATGGAGCCATGAAGGACACTTTAAGAGTGTTTTGACATAAGATGCTTAGTTAGATAAAAGTTTCAGAGTCGAGTCTATATAAGAGGAAGGTAGACTCAATAAGCTTCCTATTGACCCCCTATTCACTCATTCATTCTCTGGATTGACCAGTCACTTTACAACCAGCTCAGGGTATACACCCAAAGGTGGACATAGGACCACAAAGAACTGGAGTCAAATTTCCCTCTGTCTGGTTTCTGGCTCCATCTCTTATTTAGGTCTTAATCTCTCTGAGCCTCAATTTCCTCATCTGCAAAATGGGAATGGTTCCTACTTTTCCAGCTAGTCCTAAGGCTAACAGACACAGAATATAATGTATCTGGGTGGGGTTTTGCTGTCTAAGAGTAGACTCTTCTGGAGTGATAGAAATGTTCTTTATCTGCCCTGTCCACGGTGGGAGCCACAAGCCACGTGTGAAATGAGGCCATGAGACTGAGGAACTGCAGTGGTGCTTGTATTTTGTTTCAATTAATTAAAATGTATATTTGAGTGGTGGCATGTAGCTAGTGGCTCCATCGTGGGCAGGGCAGATTTAGAGGGCCTAGAACAAGTGGTGAGTCATTGCCCCTTTCCAAGCTTCCCTGGGCAGTGAAAATGCTGAATGAGACATAGCTGCCTTTCACAGCTTGTTGGAGAGAATGATGCACAGACACACACCACAACTTGTACGTTAAGGTAAGCACCAGGAGCTTTAGGAGCACAGAGGTGGTTGTGAAATCTGGCCTGGGGGGACCTGGGAGGAAATGATGCTGAGTCTGGTCCCTGGGGTGAGGATAACAGGCAGGTGTGGATGCTGAGAGAGGCACGGAGTAGGGCAGACCACGCCACACGGGGACCTGCAGGTGGCTCAGAGTGGCTGAAGTGGGGGGATCATGACGGGATGTGGGATATTAAACCAGAAAGATAAGCCGAGGTCAGAGCACCAAGGATCCCCTTGCTGGTCTGCAGAGAAGGAGTAGAGGCGTCAGAAGCCATTGAAGGTCTAAAGCAGGAATACAGAATTCATTTTGATGTGGGACCCTAATCATAAAACTATAACATCTCCAGCCACTACTTGGTAAGCAAATTCTCAGCTGTGGGTGCCTCCTCTTCCTTGGCACCGGAGAGAGCTAACGGATGTCTCCCTGGGGTGCTGCGAGGTTCACCCTAATGCCTTCAAATAGACACCTGGGAAAGGTCTGCTCACCGGGCATGGAGGGGTCCAGGGCTCCTTCCATGCTGATCTGCCCCTCATTCACTGACGCAGGCTTGAGCGTGTACATGACAAACAGCCCGATCCTTTGTGCAACAAGACAGAGAGACATGGTCAGAGGTGACACAGCTTGTGTCTTCCGTGCATTTCTTGGAGTTTTCTGTGCACATTCACCCCAGCGCGGCTTCAAGTGAGGGTTTAATGGGAATCACGTTACACCACGAGGTATATGGTATTTCCAGAAACTTCTATAAGCTGTCAGAATTCACCGAAGAAGTTGGCACTGGCTCTGCCCAATCTGCACAACAGGCAATGATGAGGAAAGAAAAGGCTAACTGTATTGCCAGATAGAAATGGTCTTTAGAAAGTCTGGCAGAGAGCAAAGGTGCTGGGTCATCAGCCCTGGTGAGAATGGTTATGTTCCTGGAAGTTCTTGAATTCCTGGATAAATTAGGCATGGACACAAAGCGCTGATGGGGAAACTAGCCCATCCCTCCTGAGCTAGAGCCCACCCTTTTTCTCGATGCCCAGGCCGGCACAGAAACCCAGAGAATCTTACAAGGAAACAGAGCCTGCCTCTGCATTGAGGGGCAATGAAGCTGGGCTGAGTGTTTTCAGGAAAGAGCTGGGCCTGTGCCCCTTGCAGAACCGTCCTGAGGTCCTGTCCTACTCGTGGAGGCTGGGTACCATACCTGAGCAAGTCCTGGATACTGAAGTGGCCTTTCAGCTGGTGGCCCAGGATGGCAATGATGGTGGGGACCTTGGAAGGGCTGAGGCTCGGCTCGCTGAAGAGAAAGACGAGCTTGGGGATGAGCTGCGCCTGGTGGGCCACTTCCGCATTCCTGGGTCCTTCCCTGGTGAGCCCAGAAGACAGGCAGTAAGAGAGTTTACTGGAACAAACCGAGTTTGCTGTGTTTCTGCTAAAAAGGTTTTCCAGGGTCTGCTTGTTCCGGGGCCCTCTGACTCCAATGAGCCCTTGGCGACTTGTCAAAACGCCGTCAGACACCCACTGAGTATGTGCCTTCCCAGGGCCCGGCTGGGTTCAGGGATAAACCTCCCAGTTGGCTTCCACCTGCCGGAAACTGCCTTCAAAGACAACCCTTCAATTACTGACATTTCAACCCCAAGCTCAGGGAAAGCCAATGCCAGTCGCCGAAAACTCAGAATAAACACACCGGATGCGCACATGACCTCAGAGTGCATCCCTGCAGCCAGGCCCTTGGCAGCCCGTCTGGCCTGTGTGTCCTTCCTGCCGTCCCCAAACCGCAAAGTGGAGAACATGCCACCACCGAGGGCCAAAGGGGGGACAGTCAGTATTCAAGTGTCCACAACCCCCTTTCCAGGCTCATCACAAATCCGATTTCCAACAAAGCCTGCTTCCCCAAAGTAAACAGCCCGGGGGTAAAAGTCAGCCCCAGAAAGAAGGAAATAAAAAGCACAGGTGGTTTAAAAGCGTGGAAAGTGCAAAAAGAGGTGCAGACGGGTGGACGTGGCTGGCTGGCTTCTCTCGAGGTGCCATTCCAGTACTGACCCCTGAAATCTGCCGAGGTGGAAGGAGGCAGAGGTGGAAGGAGGCAGACGCTTCTCGGTTCTGTCTGTGGTTTTAGAGTCCCAAGATCCATCGGGAACGACTGCCTCCCCCAGCCTGGAAACTCCTGCTGAATTTTGTACCTTTTCCGATCCCAGCTCGAAGCAGCGTGCCTTTCTGTACTCTTTCCACCAACGGCCTCTTACTCCTCTAAATCTCCCACCCTGAACACTGGGTGTGGACTATAAGGTGATAATAACTGGAGGGCTTATGATAGATGCTTGGTAACAGGTGGCAGAATGAAAGCTGTTCATAAATACATTCAAAAGACACTGCAGGTGCAAACGTCACTAGAACATTTGTTCTGAGGAGGGAGGTGGGCGTGGGTGTGGAGAGAAGATGTGAGGGGTGTCTTCTTCCTCCTTTCTCCCTGAGTCTGCTGCCAGCCCCTGGTTTTCTCTGGGGGTCACCTGTTCCTAAGCCCTCTCTGAAGGTGCACTCCTGCTCCAGTGATGACCTTCAGCATTTCCCAGGGTTCAGGACCCAAGTTGGACCATCGAGCTTCCATCTTCTTTCTGGGTCTATCCGTAAAACAGTCCCTTTATCATGGATTGAACTGTGTCCTCCAGAAAGGCGTATTCAAGTCCTAACACCAGTCCTGTGGATGTGAACCTATTTGAAAATAGGGCCTTTGAAGATGTGATTAGTTAACACAAGGCCACCTGGGACAGGATGGGCCTTCATCCAGCATGACTGGTGTCCTTATGGACGCTGGGACGGACAGGCAGACACCCAATGCACAGAGAGGGAGGGCCACGGGTCAGAGGTAGAATTGTGATAAGCACCCTAAAGAGAAATAACAAGGGTCAAGAGCATGGGACTAACACAGCCTAGTTTAGGAGGGAGCCCTTCTCTCTCAGAAGAAGAACATGTGAAATAAGAAAAGAAGGAGAAGAGGGCGCTGGTTTGCAGGTTTGGGGAAAACCTTCCAGGCAGAGGAGATGGTGCCTAATGCCCAACTGGGGTTGTGACTTGTTGGCTGCCCCAAACCCCACAGATGTCAGGGGAAGAGTGGCCTGCTGGCACCCTGTTTTGGACTTCTCGCCACCAGAAATGGGAGTAACTGATTCCTGTTGCTTGAACCCACCCATCTGGTATGTGTCACAAAGGCCCTGGCACATTGAGATGCTGTCTTTCTACTGAAAGGGATGACCTTAGGGCATGGTGCCATGGGAGCAGACCTGCTGAAGAGAAGCCAGCCTGGAGGAGAGCATGGGAGAGAGAGGCGCATGGAGATGACCATGTGTGAGAATCGACCTGGTTCCATCGTTTGAGCAATGAATTTGATCAATCCAGTCTCCCCTCCTTCCTTTTCCCCTATCCCTCCCTCAGTGCTTCCTTCTCTCCCTCTTTCTTCCATCTTTCCTGGACATGCAATCCAAAAAGCCCTGAGTGATACAAACAGCGCCTTGAAGAAGTCAGGTAGAGGGAGGGAGGTGGGGAATCAGGGGTGTGTGGGTCTTTGGTGGCCCCGTTTGCAGAACCCCTTCTGTGGTGCTTATCCTGGGGATAAGAGAGGCCCACAAGCTCCAACCCTTGTTTACTGAGGCCCAAGACCACCAGAGAGACAGACCAGCCTCACGCACATGAGTCCTGGAGAGGGAGCCTCGGAAACCTGAGAGCTGAGCCCTGTGGCCCTCCCAGCCCCATACTGTCCCTGAAGCCTTTAGTTCGAAGGTGGGGGCAGCCGAGGTCCAGCCTACCTGGGTGATCGGAAGATTTCGGCAAGATGGGAGAAGAGGGTGAGGTCCAGGTTGTCAGCAGTGCTCATCCAGAGCTGGGAGATAGAACATACAAGTTCTGAGACCAAGCTGTGGCCAAAGAAGGTTCTGGGCCCATGTGGCTGTAGTTTGGGGACTGGATGGCAGTGATCGCCGTGTCCCAGGTCACAGCAAGGACTTGATCACAGCTCAGTAAATGCTGCTTCATGAAGGGATTGATCAGCCCAAAGAAGCTCTGGGAAACAGCCCTCGCTGAGTCTCAAGGGGGTCCTTCCGTGTTCCTCAGTCAGCTTTGGAAACAGCAAAGCCCCAGCCAAAGGAATTGGGGTAATCAAAAAACCAAATTTTCTCCCGTGTATATGCTGCACTGCTGTTTGAAGGTCCTTTCCCAGACCCTACCTGGCTTAAACCCCATGTAGGGAAGGGTGATTTGCCTTCAGTTCACATATGGCGAGTCAGAAGACTTGCCCAGACCACACAACCCCATAAATCAAGACTCCAGTGTCTTTGCGGCTTTCCCTTAAAGGGAAGAAAAGGTTTGAAAATCTATTGCCATGACCATCAAGGAAGTTGAACTGCTGCATTTAAAAGATGCTCTAGAATATTTTACATGTGCAGAGGGCTAAGGGCCCATTTCCAGTGTACCTCGAAATTGCAGAGGATGTGCTGGAAGATCCCCACGTTGGTGATGGCGGAGGAGCCAAAGCCCAGTTCTGCGGTGCCGATGATTGAGAGAAGCAGCTGGAAGATTCTATGGTTTAGGAGTGAGGTCTTCTTCCTCAGGAGAAATGCCATTATCTGAAAAGGTGAAAATGCCAAGTGGTTTCCTCACAGATGCATCTCCCGGGTTCTTTCTCCTTTTCCAGCTGCCTGTTGCCACCAGCTCATTTGGTCAGTCATTTCTGAAAACCCTCTGCTTTCCTCTAAAGGGAGAAGGCTGGGAAACTACAGGGTCATAGAGAAAGTGCTAGTTCTCAGCATATTTTGTGATGTCTGAAAAAAATGATTTCTGTACTTGTCTTATTTTATCTTTCTGGATACACCCTTGAGAGCAGAAACTGTTTTGTCCCTTTTTAGAAATGCTCACAATAGTTGTTATAAATCCTACCCACAGCAGATAATCCATGAGCTGGAAGAAACCACATTACTACTCAAAGAAAACTTTCGTGTACAAAAAGGCCCAATTCTTGAGTTTTAGTATAAACCCAGACACACGCATTCACATATTCCCCAATATTTCCTGGGTATCTACTTGGCGTCAGTAGTGGCCTGGCAGCAGAGAAGAAACAGCCCAGGTCTTTCGAATATGACAGTCCAGCAACGGCATATGGACTGATAACTGGGATGCAGTGAGGGCATTAGAGTTGGGGTGTTGGGGTGTGCACAGCGGCAAAGGGTGCCAGGAGACAGACATATACTCAGCTCCGGGGTGGGGAGGAGGAGGCACATGGGGAGGGCACCACCCTTACCACCGAGCTTAACCTGGAAAGATAGTAGGGCATTTATGGGGTGGGCGGAGAGGTGTCCTTCCAGCCAAGAGCTCCCAAGCTCCCAAGTGCACAATATGCTTAGCCAGCCACAACGATGCAGAACTTGGAAGATAGGGTGGGGGTTGGGAAACGTGGGGCTGGAAGGACAGGTTGGCAGCCAGTTCTAAAAGGCCTTAAAAGCCAGTCTAGGTCGGGTCACCGTGGCTCAGCAGGCAGAGTTCTCGCCTGCCATGCCAGAGACCCGGGTTCAATTCCTGGTGCCTGCCCATGCAAAGAAAAAACTAAACCAAACAAAAGCCAGTCTAGGGAGTATGGGATATTGTACCAGTAGTCAGAGGTCTTTGAGGGTTGGGCTTGTTGACCTCTAGCTGGCATCCACATTGAGAAGGGGCTGCGAGGGGCAGGCAGGAGGGTGTGGGCTCTGCAGCTGTGGCTTTAGTCCAGGAGACAGGGACTGTGCCGGCAATGCCGCCATGCCGGTGGCTTCTGCTCAGAGCCTGAGGCTTGGGCTTACAAGCAGGTCAGCTTTCTCTACAGGTCCCTGCCTGCTTCCAGGAGGAACCAGCAGATGCTGTGGGGCCCCACTGACTTTTTCCAGCCTTCCATCCTCGTCCCACCCGTTGTGGTGACTTAGCTGTCTCACAGCCCTGCAGTAAGTTGCTTGAGGGCCATAGCCATGTCTCATCTGACTTTATGAGTAGTAAATGACAATCAGTCATAAAACACAAAGATTGCAGCTGCTCTGTGCAGACACATGCCTGACCCTCAGCATGCAGTAACTCAATCATATAACAGCCCTATGAAACAGGAGTTGTTATTCTTGTTTTAGAAATAAGGGAACTGAGGCACAGAGAGCTTACGGGTGAAGAATGGCTAGCATCTACTGAGCATCTATTCTGGGCTCAGCACCACTCTAAACCCCTTTTCATATTAAATCATCAAATGCCTATGATAAAGGAGCTATGATTGTCCCTATCATGCAGGTGAGAAAAACCAAGGCACAGAGAGGGAAAGGAATGTATCCAAAGTTAAACAGCAAATTAGAGCAAGATTCAAAACCAGATAGCCTGGTTCTGGAGCCTGGAGCCTGGGTTCTTAGCCCTCAAGCTAGACACAAAGTGAGTGGGCCACTGACGATTCTTGAGCCCATCAGCGAATGGTACCAGTGACCAGGTGGCAAACACCCTATTCTCAGCAAACCTCTCTCTGGTTGACTGTCCTTTCGGCCCTCCCCTGCTGGGAAGCTGCTGTCCTAGACCTCTTCCAGCAGCCACTGCGGTAGGCTGAATCAAGTCCCTGGGTCCTAGGGGTGTGAACTCATTTGTAAAGGGATCTTTGAAAATACTATTAAAATAAGGTCAGACTGTGTCTTGGCCTTTAAGCCAAGATGACTGGAGTCCACATAAGCAGATGATGCTGGATATGGAAGCCAGAGGAAAAGACAGAAAGAGACATAGCATCAAATGACAGATGCAGAGATGGAGCCCCCCCACCCCCCCCACCCAGAGGGCTACAACCCCGGGGAGAGAGCAGGGCCCCACCCACACCTTGAGGCTGGAGGTAGAACCTCCACAACCCAGAGCCAATTCATTCCTGTTGTCTTAGCCGACAGCCCTGGCAAAGGGACACAGTCCCCCAGGAGGGTGCATCCTCCTAGGGCTAGCGCAGCAACCCCCCCCCCCCCACACTGCCCATCGGGGATGGTGGCGGCTCCCTGGGGGCCCCGGAGACCCGCCTGAGAGAGGGTGGTACCTGGTACCCAGAGAGATGCCGCATCAGGCGGTCGCACATGGCATTGCTGGTCAGGACTGAGTGCAGAACTTTCACAGCCGCGTACATGGTGGGCTCGTCCGCGGCCAGGGAGGTCAGGCCCAGCAGGAGGGCGGGGCCTCCGATGAAGTCCAGGCTGCTGGCCGCAGGGCTGCAGTGGAACACCCTCACCCCTGGGCAGGACAGACGGGCATTCCTTCAGTCGCCATGGCTTCACGGCCACGGGAAACCCCTGAGCAGCTTAAGGAGGCAAGCGAGTGGCCATGCCATAGTCTGCTCATAGCCTGTGGGGCCTGAGCACGTGGGATGGGTGGGGAAGGGGACAGGGGCTTTTGAAAGTCTTAGGTCACTGAGAGCTACTGTGGCAAGTCCTTTCTGGGTCATCAGAAACAGCCCAGAAGGTGTCACTTCGACTCCCAAAAATGCGGCACGTGTAGCCCTGATGACAGGGTTGAGTGGGAGAGGCCTCTGAGCTTTGGCTTCCCCCTGCTTAGTCACCAAATAGGGGGTGGCAGGCTTGGTAGAGGGATTCAGGGGTGGCCTTACTGCCGCCTCTCTGAGCCCAGGGTGCTGGATGAGCAAGCCTCCCTCTGAGCCTCAGTTTCCCCATTGTTCCGATGGCCTCTAGCTCTTGCCTGCTCTCTTAACTTGCTGGGCTGGACCCTTGCAGCAAGCTGCTGCTCTGCTCCTGCCAGGCTGCACGGCAGCTGCCCGTCACCGGCTGCTGTCCTCACACACTGCATGCAGCATCTCTGCACTAAGGTCAGCAGGCCCTGTGTGCCTGCTGGTCAGGCTCCCCTTGCACCCAGACACCATCTGGGCAGCAGCTAAGCTGGCTACCAGTTGTCAGACGTAGTGACATGAACTGATCTCGCCACGAGGCCAACTCTCCACTGGGTTAACACCCAACTCTGAACCCCATCATCCTGCCCTTGCTCCCCCAACATGCACTTTCCTGCCTGCTGCTGCAGAATTCCCAGCCTGCAAAAGAGAGGGCCGCGATGGGCCCTTCTTGCCGAGAAGTGGCAGAGGCAGACAGCTTTACGTACCTAGTTGGCCCACAGCAACTGCCCCGAGGGTTCGCAGAGAACCTGAGAGGTGGCCCGCACAGTTTCTCAGCAAGAACACGGGCATGGCACTGTCCCGGGATGAGATGTTCATCTAGAGAAATTGAGCACAATAGGTTCTAGCCGTCCTGGAAAGGAAAAGGTCCTGTCCCCGAGCCCCCAGGCTGTGGCGTGGTTATTAGGGAGCAGCTTCGATGATGCAGTCGGTGCCCTGCTATCTCACTGCTTACGGTCAGGAGCTAATCAGAGCGAGAAGGGCCCGGGGAGACCCCAACGTAGGAAAGGGCTATTAAGGCAAGTGTGCTGCCATGTCTCTGCCTAGAGCTGCCCAGCTCTGCAAGCACCAGCCTCTACTGGTTTCAGAAGGGAGGAGAGATGGGGATCCCGGGATCCCCCTCAGAACATATGTTGCTGACAAGGTACAGCATTGTCATTCAAATGGACTTCGTCTCTGTCCCCCAACCTCAATTGAAAAAAAAACAAAACTTTGCCTTTAAAAAAAAAAACCATAGTAACTGCAAGGGTCTTTTGCAGCGTTGGTGGGTCAGCAGCTTCCAGACAAAGGGTATCTTGACAATGTCCTCACTATCATAAAGATTTATAAAATATTCCATTTGTTCTTTCTCTAGCATGAAGAGCCCCTGCTTTCTCCCCCACCCCATCCCCAAGTAATTAGATGCAAAATATTTTCTCTTGGTGGATGCTAACAGGTGGGAGGCAAAAGGGTATTATCACAAACAAACTGGGACGCAAGCGTGCATGGATCTGCCGACACGTGTGCAAACGCGAATGAGCGATTGTTTAAGCACTGGCTCAAAAGGTGGCGGCGAGTGCAGTTAGGACGTGTACCTCTTTGGCTATCAGGCGGCTGTCCACCTCGTTGTAAGCATTCCTTATGTCTACGATTGTGGTGATGCATGAACTGGCCACGTTGAGTCCGAAGGAAACCCCCTCCTCGGCAACAAGGGGCGTGGCTTCACTCCCGGAGTCCTCTCCTAAAACAACGCGTCTTTAATCATTGCTGTTCTCATTTTACAGAGAAGGAAATTGATCCTCAGAAGAGTAAATACACACTGCTTCATGGCAAATCAATAATCGGGAGAGAATGTCGATATGTTTGTATTTTATATGCTTTATCCTTACTGTGCTTCTCGGAGGCTTCTGGGCGTGGAACTGCCTAAAACATATTTCAAGGACATCAAAGGGCAGAAGACGTGACCTCTGCAAAACCAGATGCCAAGTGTGATGGTTCAAAGCTGTGTGGCCCCCAGTGAAGATTACGTTCTTTTGACCCCTTCCTGTGAGGGTGGGACCTTTTGATTAGGTTATTTCAGTTGAGGAGGGTCCCACGGTGGGTCTCAATCCTCTTATTAGAGTCCTTTATAAGAGGGTAAAAGTCAGAAAGCCCCAGGGAAACTGAATGAGGAAGCCACAGAAGCCAGAATCTGAAGCAGTGAAAGCAGGGAGAGAAGGACCACCAGACACTACCGTGTGTCTTCTCATGTGACAGATGTGCTCCAGATGCCGGCAGCCTGTTTTCAGGAAGAAGGTATCATCCTGCCAAAGCCTTGAGTTGGACATTTTTGTGGCTGAAGAACTGTAAATTTGTGAGTTAATACATCCCTATTGTAAAAGCCAACCCCAAACTAGGGCCTATGGTTAACGGTCACATTGTAATGTTCTTTCACTAATTGTAACAAAGCTAAATGTCAATAAGAGAGTGATACAAGGGAGAGGTATGGGTTTTTTTTTTCTTTTATTCTTTCTTTTCATAAGAAATGGAAATATTGTCATATAGATTGTGGTGGTGAATGTCTAACTGTGTGATTATACCAGAAGCCATTGATCATCATTAGGATGGACTGTATGATATATGAATAAAACTGCTAAAGCAATTTTTTTTAAATAAAAAGTTTACCTTAAGGGGAAAAAAAAGAGCCAACCCATTGCTGGTGTATTGCATTTCATGAGCTTTAGTACACTAAAACACCAAGTGACCAGGAAGCTGCGTTATACAAGAGTTATACAGAAGGAAATGCTCTGCGGGTCTCTGGGGAGGCGCAGCACGTGGGAAATTAGCACCCTGGTCAGCAGGAACCATGCCTGCCCCTGGGGAAGTCTGACCTGAAAGTAGAGTTACTAAAACTTTGCCTCCAGACCAAACCTCGTCACATCCAGTGTCTTAATATGTGGCTCTAGCTGGTGCCATTTGACACAGGAAATGCAGCTCCAAAGAAGACACGGGGCCAGGAGTCAGAAACCCTCAAAAATGCTCAGCCGCCCTTCACCATGCCTAAGGCTTCTGTGCACAGACTCAATCCTCCTCCTTCCCGGGTGGGGACTGACCCCTTGACTTGACGGGTTACAGTGAGCTGTGCTCTCTGCTTGAACAGCCAGCAATCAATAAAGAAAATGTGCACGTTTTGTCTGCCTGTTTAATAATTGAAGACACCAGTATCCTTTAGTTAAAAAGCTTCTTCATTAAAAGGAGTGTAACTTATTTATCTCATTCTCGGCTCTCTTTCTTTGTGCACGGTATTACTCACCCACCCATATCCATTAGGTGCTCTGGAGGTGAACTCCAAAGAATATTGTCATTTCCTTTTCTGCAAATTTTTGTGGCAGTTGTAAATATATAATGACCCAATTATAGAGGTCTTCCCTAATGACTGGCCTGAGTTGAGTTTATTCTTTATAAATATGCCATAAATAACTGGGTATCCATTTAAAAAAAAAAAAAAAAGGAAAGAAACTCCAGTAAGCACATTATAAATCAAAACGATACCTTGGGCCTGCACAGCTTGGAAGTTACCACAGTATCTTGGGCCAAGTTTGTTGATAATTTCCAGCGTTTCCATTGAGATGGCTTCTTCAAAGAGGTATGTAGGCCCAAGACGCCAGGTTAATGCTGATTTTTGCTTCCAAACTCGAGGGGTAGCAATATATCCATAAACATCAACAAAAGAAGATGGTTCCATAGAAAGGAAAGGTCCTGGTAAGGCCTGAATGTACAACATCTGTTAAATTAAGAAAGATAGGAGAGGGTAGATGTTTAAGCTCAGTATTAATCAAATAGCTACAGATCAAATAACTATTAATCAAAGACTAATACACCATAAGTTACCTCATTCTCCTGTCAGAGCAAAATCTGATTTTATTAAATAAAAAACCAAAAGATCATTCTCAATGCCAAGAGATAGGCACAAAATAGCTTACAACCCATCAACAAATGAGTGGATACACAAGATGGAGTACATACACACAATGGAATAAAATTCAGTCCTAGGAAGGAATGAAGCTCTGATACAGGCTGCAACATGAATGTACCTTGAAAACCCCACGCTGTATGAAATAGGCCAAGTACATAAGGACAAATATTGTGAGTTGTCACTTGTATGAGATAACTAGAAGAGCAAATTTGCAGAGACAAAAAGTAGAAGTTACCAAGGCGTGGGGGAATTAGAAGAATTTACTTGATGAGTACAGAGTGTTCATAAATAGAAAACAATAATAAAAGATTTTAAAATGGCTTACAAAATGCTGGAGACAGTAAAATATTGATACTCTATCTTTAGTTAGAAATTTCATTATAAATATTGTGTCATGAATGTCTTCATACTTTTTGTCCCAGACATCCCATAAGAACCTAAATGTCGAGTATTGGCACATGAATGAAATTTTAGGTATTAAAAATAGTTACAGATATGCAGATGGGAAATAAATAATAAAACTGTCTATTTTTGCAGATGGCATGATTGCCTACATAGAAAGTCCAAAAGACACATACACACATGCACACGAACTCACAAAGCTAATAAGTGAGTTCGTCAAGATTACAGGATATAGGAAGAATGCACATAATTCAAACACATTTCTATATACTAACAATGAAAATGATGAAACAGAAATTAAAAGCAATACAATTTATGATCACTGCAAAGAAAATTAAGTACTTAATAAAATATGTACAAGATCTGTATCCTGAAAATAGCAGAATACTGATGAAAGACATCAAAAAAATTTAAATAAATGGAAAGAGAGACTATATTCATAGATTGGAAGACTCAACATAGTAAAGATGTCAATTCTCCCTAAAACTGATTTGCATTTCCTACCAAATTCCCAACAAAGTTTTTTGTAGACATTAAAAAGCTAGTTCTAAAATTATAAGGAAATAGCTAAAATGACTTTGAAAAATAAGAATTAAACAGAAGAATCACTCTATCCAATAAAGAGGGTTACTATATAGCTACAATAATCAATTTAATGTGGTATTGGTGGATGGATAGACAAATTGGTCAATGGAACAGGGAAGAGAAATAAGAAATAGATCCATACTAATCTTCTGATTTTTAACAAAGGTGCAAAAGCAATTCATTGGAAGAAAGATAGCCCTCCCAACAAATGATGCTGGAGCAAGTGTAACATAAATAAATAACAACAACAAAAACTGACCCTCAACCTAAGCCTCATATCTCATACTCAAAATGGACCATGGACTTAAGTGTAAAACATAAACCTATAAAACATTTAGAAAACAACATAAAAGAAACAATCTGAATTTTTGGAATCTGAGGCTAGGCAAAGATTTCTTAGACTTGACACCCAAAGCACAATCTATAAAAGGAAAAATGTGGTAACTGAATCTAAGTGAGATTAAAAACCTTTGCTCTGCTCTGCAGAAGCCCAAGTGTAGAGAATAAAAAACAAGCTAGAGAATCAAATAAAATGTCTGCAAACCACATATCCAGCAAAGTACTGTTGTCTAGAATATACGAAGAATTCTCAACACTAAACAGTAAAATAAAATCCAAACTGTGGAAAAGCAAGCAGGTGAAAAGATATTCAACACGATTAGCCATCAGGGAAACGCAAATTGAAGTCACAAGGAAGTATCACTATGCACTTATCAGAATGGCCAAAAATAAACAAATAAATAAATCATGACAACACCAAATAGTAGTAAGAAGGATGCAGAGAAACTGGGTCACCTATGCTTCGCTGGTGGGTATGGGAAATATTTTCCAGCCACCCTGGAAAACAGTTTGGCAATTTCTTACAAAATTAAACATGGGACCTCCATGTGTCCCTGCAATTACACTCCTGGGCAATTATCCCAGAGAAATGAAAGCTTCAGTTAACCCAGAAGCCTGTACAAGAACGTTCATAGCCAAAAAATCAGAAACAATCCAGATATTCTTCAATAGGCTAATGGTTTAAGAAGCTACTCAGCAGCAATTTAAAGAAACAGACTGTTGATCCACATAGCAACCTGGACAAATCTTCAGGGAATTATGCTGAGTGGAGAAAATAGCCAATCCCAAAAGGCGGCATACTGCCTGCTTCCATTAATACAACATTCTTGAAATGCCAGAAGTTTAGCAATGGTGGACAGATTCATGGTTGCCAGATTTACATACAGGCATAGGAGAGAGGGACTGTGGACAGGATGCAGGCTTGGCTACCAAAGGGCAACACGAGGTACTCTTGTGGAGACAGAATGTTCTGGATCTTGAATACAAATCTACACAGGTGATGAAATGGTTTACAACTAAATATACACATGCACAAATAAGTACAAGTAAAACTGGTAAATCTTATTAAGATTGGCAGATTGTGTCACTGTCAATATTCTGGTTATGATCTCGTGCTGTAGTTTTGTAAGATGTTACTGTGCTGGTTTCAAAATATTGTGTACCCCAGAAAAGCCAAGTCCTTTAGTCCTGATTCAAATATTTTAGGGTGGAAACCTTGATTAGATTATTTTCATGGTCATTGGCCATCTGGATTGTGGGCATGAGCTTTTGATTCGATTACTCCATGGAGATGTGACTCGCCCAATTGTGGGTGTGGCCTTTAGGTTAGATGGAGATGTGATTCCATCCATTTAGGCTGTGTCTTGGTTAGTTTACTAGAGTCCCTTAAAAGGGGCAACATTTTGGAGGAAATTCAGACACTTGGAGAGCATTTGCTTGAGAGCTGACAGAGACCCAGACATGAGGAGATGCTTGGAGTGCTGACCAAGAGGGCAGACACATAGACACGGACATTTGGAAATGCAGAGATCAGCAGACATCACCACGTGCCTTCTCACGAGATGCTAAGCAAGCCAGGACCCAGAGTTGTGTCCCAGAGGAGCTAACTGAAGGTCCACAGATGCTTAGAGAGGAAACCACTGGTATCAGAGGCTGGAAGGAACAGAACTGGAAACAAGGACCAGTGCCTTCCCATGTGACAGACATTGGCTTTTCTTGAGTTAAGGTATCCTTCTCTGGATGCCTTAATTTGGGCATTTTTTATGGCCTTAGAACTGTAAATTTGTAACTTAATAAGTTTCCTTTTTAAAAGCTGTTCCATTTCTGGTATATTGCATTCGGTAGCTTTAACAAACCAAAACAGTTACCTTTGGGGAAAACTGGGTGAAGGCTATGCATTGTGTCTCTATATTATTTCTTATAGCTACATGGCGACATGCAATGATCTCATTAAAAATTTCAAGAAATAAAAGAAAAAATTGATCACAGATTTTTAAAAATAACAATTTCAAAGCTCATGTGGCTAAAAAAAATTTTTTAATAATATTATGTTCAGTGAACTAATCAGGATATAAGATTTTCTGTAGGGTGAGGCCACAACTCTTTTAAAAAGGGGAAGGGGAAACTGAAAGGAACTCTAGACTATGGTGAGATGGAAGAAATATGGGTAATCCTTCTTATTGTCTCTATTTTCAGTTATTTCAAAATGTGGCTTTGCTATTTTTTTACTGACTATAAAATCACTTTCTTTATGTATATAAATGCAGATTTTGACAAAGCAGCTTTAAACCATTCCAGATATATTCTTTTTACCCTACCGATTAAATGAGATTCTCAAATAAAAGCAAACCAATTTTTTGGCCCCCAAGTCCTGCCTAGAGTGAGACTACCCGTCTCCTCCGCACTGAAGTTCTCCCTACCACCCCCAATCTTCCTTGCTACTGTCTTCACCAAATTCCTACATTTCCATTCAGTTCCATTCATGTGACTTATAAACATGGTGTCTCAAGTTGTTCCCAAATCCTTTTTTTTTTTTCCCCATTCAGGCCATTAAAATAACCCCTGCTTGTCCAAGTTCAACTCTCCTTCCCCTGGAAATACAAACAAAGGCTCTAACATTTTGAGAACAGGTCATCTCCAAACTGAGCTGAACCTCTCCCATCTTAAACTGGCCCAATGGACTTCTGCATCTAAATGCAGCTCTTCTGTCTGATCTTGATAAATTCTGCTTGCTGGTCCGGGTCCAAATGGGCAGAGCTCATCATGGAAGGTTGACTCTGCTAAATATGAGCCATGACATTCTCTATGGACGCTGCCTCATGCCGCTCCCACCTGCCGCTGGTTGGCATGGCCTTGGCTGGTCCTGTAGGATTGGGAGCTCATCTGTGAACCAGTCCACCCACTTCTACTGCCAGCCAGTCGGTGCTGCTCCTGTGGCTGTGAACTGCATTCACGAAGTGTTTATGAACTGCATACTGCGTGCTGGCCCGTGGGCTGGGTGGGTGCAAGAAAGGAACAGACATCAACAGGATATGCCCCTTACCCTCAACCTCAGCACCCACAATTTCTCAGAATAGCAGCATACTCTGTGAAACAATGAAGAATCCCAACACAGTCTGGGAAAGAAAACAAAAGCAAGCCCCCTCTTTAGTCAGGGCTGTACAGAATAAAAGCAAAACCTCAGAGAGACTGCAAAAGTAACCAACATTCCCAAATTCCTGACCCAGCACTCATGGATGACACCTCTTGCTTCTCCAACGGCCATTCCAGGCCTCTTACTCCTAAATACAAGTTACTAAGATAGTCAACAAATCCCTTCTCTTTCTGACAGCTCCCAGTTCTCAATAGACTTCCACATCTTGCTAAAGTCTTCCTCCAGGCCTCCCTGCAATCATCTAAAATAAGCCCAAATCCTATATTAATTCACTCTTAGCTCCCAAGGACTACATGGAATGAGAACTACCTTTCTTGGCAACACTAGCCTTTTATTTTCTTACTCCATACATGTTCCTGGGGGCCCTTGGCATATGAGTGTGAATAATTCCTGGCACTGAAAACTCTGCCTGGCACATAGTAGGTGGTCAAGAAATACTAAAGAAACAATGAGAGAGAGAGAGTGAGGAAGTTGGAGAAAAAGAAACCACTAGTTGATAACAATTGCAGAAAAAGGTTGACTTGACATTTTGGAGGATTTGTGTTTCTTATGCTCCTACAAAATCATCTGGTCACCACTGCTTTTGTTTGATAATTTTACCAGATGAAAGCATCAAAGTCATATGCAGATGTTATACAGAATTTAGGTTATTCTAACCCAGTGGTTTAAACCAGGGGCAATTCTGGCCCCCAGGGGACACTTGATAATGTCTGGAGACATCTCTGGCTGTCATCTAGGGAGTAGAGGCCAGGGGTGGTGTCGACATCCTAACATGCACAGGATGCCTCTCCCCACTCCCCACGACAAAGCCTCAACTAATCCAAAATGTCAGTTGTGCTGAGTTTGAGAAACCCTGTAAATCTAACCAAGCTTTCAATTTTGGCTGCATATTAGAATCACCTGGGAAATTTTGAAAAATTACCAAAAGACCCCACCCCTAGGGATTATGATATAATTGATCTGGGGTGAGACTGAATGGAATTTTGAAAGCGCTTCCCTGTTGATTCTAATCAAACTTTTCCCAAACCTGGGTGGAAATGGGGGAGCACATGTTCTCTGTGGTTTACTAGGTTCCCCTCTCCGGCTCCCTCAGGCATCTCTGCCAAGAGCAGCAGAGCCGACCAGCCAGCTTTTTAGCTCCCAGCTTTCTCTCTCACTTACACAGCAGGCATCTCTACATGAGAGTGATGCTAAACTTGCTCCAGCTATGAGTTAACACGCTGTTACCTTCTCTAAGCAGAGCGCCCACTCTTTCGTCATGCATGCTCTCAATCTGGCAAGATTTGTTGAGCGTCTCTGCAAGCTTTCACGACCTGCTTCTAAGTGTGGTCTGATATTAGCTGCATTGGCATGTCTGGGAGCTGCTTAGAAAAGTAAAGTGGGATCTTAGGCTCTAACCAGACACCCCCAGGGAATTTGCACTTTAATATATAGGAAACGTTCCTTTGGTTCATTCTGGAGATTAATATCTCCTTATGATCATTCTTGCAGGTTTATGACGATTTCTGCCTTTTTCCCTGGCTGTGTAGCCCTCGTTTCATTTTCTAGAGATGTTCCCTTTCTATCTGAGCTCAGCCAAGTGTCCTGACCAGCAAGGTAGGGTTGGGGATGGAATCATATTACCTGTAGATACATATTCAAGTCTCAACCCTCATTCCCGTGGGTGAGATTTGTGAATAGGACCTCTAAAGATGTTATTAGTTAAGGTTGGGACTCACTTGTGAATAAGATCTCCAAGGTGGTATTATTAGTGAAGGGGGAGGCTCTTGCATGAATGGAATCTTCACAGACCCTATTGAAATGAGGCCAGATTGAATGAGTCTGGCCTTCATCCATATGACTGAAGTCCTTACAAGAAGAGGAAATCTAGACAGAGATACAGACTACTGAGAAGAAGCCAGAAGGGAAACCATGGACAAAGGCAGCAAGGCAAGCCAAGGGACCCCAAGGATTGTGGCAAGCCAGTGCCAGGAGAAAGCATGGCCTGTTGAAACCTTGATGTATACCACCATAAGTGCTTGTTGTTTAAGCCAACCCATTGTGTGGTATTTGATAGAGCAGCCCTGGAAAGCTAGGACTGAGGGGTTTCATTAGATAACAACCCTGGCACTTAAAGAGAACAGAGAGCTGAACTGAGACCCTTCCAGGGTGGTATGGCTGGGAAGCACAGCCAGGTAAGGCCCCTCAGGTCAGGGCAACCATCTCACCTTGGCTGAGCCAATGAGCTGCCCATCCAGGTAGGTGGAGACGGTACAATTCCTTTTCACCTCCTTGGTGACAACTACGACCAGGTGATACCACTGTCCACAGGCCAGCAGCTGGCCACACCTGATCTGAAGCTGACGTCCTGCAGAAGGCTCAGCATCATCTTCAGGCTCCATGACATCTATCAAAAGCATGCAAACATGTTAAGTCATGTGTGGTTGTGGCTCTAGAGAGACAGAAGAACAGGGGCGGGGTGGGGGTGGGGGACCATTGGACCTCTCACCTAGCCTTGCCTTTCTAAAATAATGATGACAGCAACACCCGTCATGCATTGAGCTCTTACTTTGAGCAGGGCATTATTTTATGATGCTACCAATATGAACCCATTTAATTTCTTCAGCAACCCCAGCAGGAGGCAATGTCAGGTTCCACAACTGTAATCACAGCACAGTTAGATAATTTGTCCAAGGTCATGGAGCCAGGAATCCAACCCAGAAATCAGCTCTGGGATCTACACCTGAGCCCCCAGACCAGACTGCCCCCTGTGATGACATATGTTGGCAGGCAAAGTCCTAGGAAGGGGTTGGAAGCCAGGCAGTTGAGCTGTGGACCAGGCTAATCATCTGGGGCTTCCAGGCGAGCACTCATGAAGAAGCTGTGTGCTGTCCCAGAACACAAAGAAGGAAAGGTATGGAGCGTCACACCGGGACTGCTCCTGAGCTCTGGAAGATGCCAGGCCGTCTCGGGAAGATAAGCTTAGAGAGCAAGGCTGAACCCCAAAGGGCATCACCTCTACTTAAAGAGGGTCAGTGCTGCCAGGCCAATGCTAGGTCCTCGTTGCCTGAGGGTTTGGGCATGTGGCCTAGAACTCTCAGCTCAGGCTAAGCTGCGTGAATTCTGCATACACCATCCTCAAGAGGGAGGCAGACTGAGTCTCAGGGAAGCAATTCCCCACATCTCCTTGCCCACACTTTACCAGGTCAGAGGTGTGGGATCTGGAAGGCTGCGGAGCACAACCTCTGAAGACCTGCTGAGGGCTGGGACCTTGCCAGCCCAGGGACCACAGTAGGCACATCAGGAATATGTATTTTATTTTGCATGGGCAGGCACCGGAAATCGAACTCGGGTCTCCAGCACGGCAGGTGAGAACCCTGTCACTGAGCCACTGTTGCAACACCCACATCACGAATATCTGTTTATACGTTTTACCAATATGGAACTTCAAGGGTGCAATTCCAAAAGACTGGGAGAAACAGGAGGTCACCAGGCTTCTCACCACGTGTGTACCAGAAGCTTCCATCTTGGCCTTGTTTCCCCCAAGGGTCAGCAAAACCGGCTTTGGACGCCGACACCTTACCCAGGGGCTGGAGCTCCTTCTCTTCTGTAGACACGACCAGGGAAAGGGAGTCGGGGCAGAAGCTGACAGAAAAGCAGACGAAGGCCTGGTCGGTCCTGGACAGGTGGCGCACCAGGGTCAGGAAGCGCAGTGGGTGGCCCTTGGAGACAGCTCCGGGCCTGCTCAGCAGGAACCAGCAGGAGAAGGTCAGGCCACCGGGTGGAGGGAACATCCTGGGAGCACCTGGGCCAGAAAGCAGACGTGCGGTCAGGCTGTGCGCTGACACGGGTGAATGCAGCTTCACACTTGGCATTGCTCTGGTTCAGCTCATGTCATGGTGCCCACAAGGGGCCAGCAATGGGCCTTGCCTAGCTCCCTGGCACTTCAGATCAATTCACATGGCAGGGGTGCCATTACCTCATCATTCCTCTTAGGAGAAGGAGGCTCAGGGAAAATCATATTCCCTGGTCAATGGTCCAAGAGCCAGGTGAGGTAGGTTGAACTATGTAACCCAACAAATACATGTTCTTATCTTAATGTGGGTCCCATGGATGTGAACCCATTGGAAGAGGATGGGTCTTCATATGAGCTACTGGAGGTCCTACAAGAAGAACCCAGAAGTCATAGAAGCCAGAAAGGAGAGGCCATCACCATGTGGCAGGAAGAAGAGATGCAAGCTGAGGAGCCCCGAGGACTGGTGGCAGCCAGACTCAAAATGTGCAGACTCTTGATTTTGGACTTCGACTAGCCGCAACATCATGAGCCAGTAAGTTCCTGTTGTTTAAGCCAAAACCCACTGCCTGATATTTGTCACAGCAGCTCTGGCAAACTAAGACATTGGACAGAAGGACACTAGCCTAGCTCAGCTGAACTAGGGACAGGAGAGGATTCCCCATACTAACACACCCCATTTGCGGTGGCTTCTCAGCACCCATCCAGCCAGGGAAAGCAGGGGCCCTATTCTCATAACACAGGGTGCCTGGTTCAGGGAAACCCAGCACTTGCACAGTCCTTGACCGGCAAGTTTCTGATAGAGCACAGTCTCGGGCAAAGCAAACCAAGGGCCCAGTCCATCCCCAACTGGGCTACTTGCCCAGGACAAGCCTATTCCTGGATGGTCATCATCACGTAACTCAAAGCTCTCCCTAACGTGGTACATGCATGCATTTCAGCCTTTGAAGCTACTGACAAAATGGATCAGAAGCCAGGTCAGCGGCTCAGTCACCCACTCAGCCTCTAGATGCTGAGTATGCCCCCCACCCCCCCGTATGTGAAGCAGTGTGCCAGGCCCGGTGCACTGTGGAAAAGATACCTTGCCCTAGAAGAGTCACAAGATAGCCTAAGCCTGGAAAGACAGCTCACCCACAGAGAGAGCCAAAGAGAAGGTTCATGCCTACTTGAAATTCTCAGGGGACAGCTGAACTGCAAGGCTCCCCAAGGACTTACGCTCGGGGTGGGTGGGAGAGATCAGAAGGTCAAACCATGCAGGAAACACCCACCTGTTCCAATCCCTCCAGAGACAGAGTACTCGGCGCTGGCTCCCATCACCGTTGACAAGGTGGGAATAAACAGACAGCTGGAAAACAGGAACGCGTCTTCAAGTCATCATGCCGCAACCTCCCCTTCCTCCAGCAGGGGCCTCATGCCCCTTAGACCCTGAGACCCAAAGGCATAAAGAGGCTGGGGCTGGTAGGAAGGCGTCCACGTTGGAAGCATTCCAGAAGGTGTCCACACAGGGGGAGGGTCTGGGACCTGGAAAGCCCCTGGGTAGACAAGGCCACTGTGACCTGGGGATATTCTGCTGAGTGGTGACACCCTGATGGGACCTACAACCTTGCAATCAATGCTATAAGCCGTTGTGGAATAAGGAGAGCAGATTCCAAATAGACCAAAGCCTGTGGTACCCGTAGCCATCCATGGTCATCTCAAACTCCACGAACGACGGGGCCAGGGCGGCCCTCTGAGGCTGCAGGTTGCGCGGGGAGGTCATGGAGACGAGACTCAGGGCTGTGTGCAGGGCAGGCGTGGCTTCTCGGGGCGCCCCTGGGGACCCAGGGGGGGGGTCCAGGGTGGGACTCTCGGTGGCACCCGGTACTGCGACCTCTGTCCCTAGAGGGCAAGTGAGGACACGTGTCTGACCTCCTTTTCTGACAATAGGCCCCCCCATCTCTGCCAAAGCCTCCTAGCCTCTCCCACCTGCCCATCCCCTCCCACCTGGGCCCTCAGCTGCTTTGATAAAAGGGAACCACATGACAACCTGCTCCTTCTAGAACCTTCTTCCCCCCTCATTCCTCAACTTTCCAAAGCCTCCTTTTTTTCCCTGTGGCCACTGGCGACTTGCTCTGAGTTGTAGCTACTGCGGGGCTCTGCAGTAGCTGGTCTTGATGAGCTCTTGGAAAGCCCTCGCTTCTCACCTCCGGCTGCCACCCCAGCATGACTCCGTGTCCCTATTTCACAACTGGGCCTCCTTGCCTTCATGACCAATGTGACCTCACGTTCAATGTATCTGTGACTTTCTTCTCCCCAGGCTGGTGTCCCGGTAGCCACACTCGTTAAGCCTCCCAACACCCTAACACCCCTGGACTGTGATTTGCCCAGAAAGCCTTGGTTCACGGCACACCTTTGTGACACGGGTGGGGGACAGGGGGAGTGCTGCTGCAACTGTGCCAGGTGCTCCGGCACTCAGTGTCTCCTGCAGGATCCACCCTCACTGTTTCCATTATCTGGGGCCCAAAGGGGTGCATAAGGGCTCCTTCCATAAGGATTCAGGGACTCAGCCTTCTCCTCCCAGGTCTGATGCCATCTCTGTGCTTTAACTCACTCGCCTCCTTGGGCAGCGCACAGAACTGTCTTCTAAGTCTGTCTGCTCTTCCACCTGCTGTTTACTTGTACCCGTCCTTTCCTCTCCCCTCACCTGGGTGTCCCGAACCACCTCCAGGCCGACCGGATGAACTGAGGATTTTTGTTGCAGTGGATAGAGGCAGGGAAATTCCAAGGGCTAGAAACTGTCTGAATGTCATGGCATAGAAGGGGAGCAAATGAAGACATGTTACGGGCATTAGTTTGCTGCAGCTTCCTCCTGACCCCTTTCTCAGGCCCCCAGTGCCCCCTGCCCCCTGTCTCAGCCTCTGCTCTCTCCATCGGGATATTGTTTCCTGGAAGGGCATGCCTGGCCCGGCCCCCAGACCACACGGCCACTGAGTTTAGGTGATTTTGGTTGAAATGCTGACCGGCCAGGGGCCCCAGCGTCAACCTTGTGACGATAAAAGAATTTGTTGGGTAATAACTTTATCCATTGTACATTGCTCGGAAGTTTCTAATGGGATTTACTGAACAGCTCAGTTGAGTGCAGTGGCTTGGTCTGCAGGCCAGCGATCCCAGGGGCTAGAGGAGGCCGGGTCCCCTGGCTGTTGGCCAACAGGGATGCCTTCCGTGCCCTCCACCTTGCTCCTGGGGGCAAGCAGGGGCCTGGCCGGCGTGTGACTCCTCGATGCCATCCACCTCATCCCGGACCCTGAGAGATTCCTGACCTTGCTCCTGCAGCCTCTCTTTCCTCAGCCTTTTTGTCTCCAACATCTGTGTCTTCCCTCCCCACCGTGGCTCTCCAGGAAACATGCAGCTTCATGGAAGGGCTGCCAGCAGGAAGGCCTTACCAGGAAGCCATGGGGCTGTCCCAGGGCCCTCTTTCTGCCAGGGTCCCCATGCTGCCACTGCAGCGCCTTCCTGCCCACCCATCTCCCCTGCCCCTCACCCGAGCTGTTGCCCACCATTCCCTCCCCTCTGTGCCTAACGGACTCCTATGTGGGCCTCAAGGCCCAGCCCCCAGTGCCTGCCCTTTCTAGAGCAAGTCTCCCCACTGTGGCCTTCCTAGCTCTGGTCGCTCCATGCACCCTCGGAGGTGCTCCCCTTCCATAATCGTATGCCTGATCTTCCGATTGGTGATTGTCTCTCTCCCAGCCCACCCCAGGCAGTCAGCCCCTTGAGGGGGTCACCGTGTCTGCTTTGCCCCTCTTTGCTGGGCAGCTTGGTCCCAGCCCCCTGCCTGACAATGCCACTCCGTGGACACAGAGGTGACGGCACAGGGCCGTGGCCCGCGGAGGGGTGGGGTGGGGACCACAGGACACCCTCCCCCACCGCCCATTAATCCTTCCCATCGTCTGGCCACATCTCCCTTTTGACAAAGAGAACAGCACCTTAACACGTCCGGTTCGATGGCTTGGGAGGCGAGCTTTTCGAAAATCCGAATGAGGCCCAAATGCAAGGGGTGGTTGTTGCTGGCCAGGACCTGGTGGCAGGAGGACATGAGGGTCCTCAGTAGCCCTGCCTCACACATGAGCTGGCGGTTCTTCTCTGACTTCACCAGGGACTGGATGTGGCTGGCCACGGAGCACTGGATCTCCCTGGTAAGCTGGGAGGCAAAAATAAATAAAAAAGTGTGAAGTGACCTGACACCTTGGAGGCAGGATATTTTATGGGTGACCATGAGGGGCAAAGTGGTGAGGTCCACTAAGGTCATTCTCCCCTCTTCCTCCCATCTCTCTCTGCGGGGATGCTGAGCCACAGCCTCCACCCGCAGGTCTGAGCTGCCTCCCCAGAGAAGAGGCGCTGCTAGGACCAGCTACCGGAGAGGTAGGTGGCTTCAAACGGAGGTCAGAGGCTGAGTTTGCACCTTAGATGTGTTTTATTTGACCCACATAATGTTCAAACAGCTACTGAATCTATTGCTAACGTTTGAAAATCTGAAGATTTCACATACGAATTCACACATGCAGTTTCTTTCCAAAGGTGGGAAACTTTTTTTTTTTTGCAGTCCCTGGGTCAAACCTCGGTTTGGGGAGTGACATGCCCCCAGGACTGTTCCCTGCAGCCCCAGCACTTGGCTTCACTCTTTCCCAGCCCCGCCTTTCTTCCCATGGGCATTTGAGTTTGCACGCCTTGGCCTAAAGGTAGATTTCATCTGGGAGCACAAGGTTAAAGTGCAATGATGGCTGAATTCCTCACCGCCTTTACAAAACAAGCCAAACTCAAAGCTTGCAGACCAGTTTCCTTTGAGGAGGCTTTGTTGATAATGCCTTCTCACTTCATGGCCCCTCATGCCACCTCTCTTTCTCTCCCACCTCTCACCATCCTTTTGTATGTCTCTCCAGTCTGTGTGCTCGTATCCTAAACCCCTTCTCCATTTCAAGCACCTTCCTTATCTTTGTCTTTGAAGCCCACAGAACAGATTGCATAGAGTTCGTTCAATAAATAGTTTAATCAAATACAATACACCATTTTTTACAAACTTCCTTTTTTTTTTTTTTAAGAGATAAAGCTCTGGAATTCTCTGCCCCCCATGGGTAGAGAAATGGTTTGGGAGAGAAGGAATTTCCTTTACAAAAACTCACAGTGCCCTGTCCCGCAGAGTCCTGCCCTAACAGATAATTGATTGACAGGGTCTCTGGGGGTGGGAAGAGGAGGTCCCCAAAACCCTTCATGCATTTCCCAGAGCTCTGTTTGGTTAGAAGGGAGCCCTGGGCCTGAGACAGACAAGTTTTATCTTGTGATGAGACCATTCTCTGCATCTTTGGTTTGGGCCAGGCCCAGGTCTGAATATTTTGAAATGTATTATTGGTCATGCCAACCCTGTAAGGAGCCCTATGAGGGAGGTACTGTTATTATCCCCATTTTACAGATGAGAAAACTGAGGCCAGAGAGGTTCATTTAATTATCCAGGGCCATATCATTAAACAGCATGCTCAGAACCCCCTCACCCCAGAGTACAGCCCAGAAACCCAGAGTGCATTAATTACAAAGGGACAGAAATCAAATGAGTTAGACTTCCTCAAAAAACAGCCAACACAGTTTTATAGCATCTATGTTTCAAGGAGGAAAAATACTTACACTGTTACTGTCAGTTTCGGATTTTTGAAAAAGGAGAATCGGTAACTCAGCCCACATTTTGGTTCCCTCCTGCCTGCCTTCGCAATGCAGGATGCCTAGACTTCCTGCCTCAAAAGGGCTGGCATAGCATCAACATTCTTATCTTTAAAATATCTTCAGAGCATCTCCAATTTAAAAATTGGTGTAGGGGGAGGAAACTACATTATATCTTTTTGTCAGTGGGGTATAGGACTTCGCCATTCTGGGATGTCACCATTTTGTGAGCATTACCGTTAGTCTAACCACAAACGCCAAGGAGAAGTCTCATCACATTGAAAGGAAACAGTCTTTCCCGCAAATGCTGTACGTGCACAGCCAGCCTGAGTTGGGAAATGGACATGTATACTCCATCTAGAGGACTCAGAAACCAAAGGTAGAAATTCCAAAATGAATTTGCACTAAACAACTCTATCACTTTTCCTTTGAGGGGCCCTTCTCCATTGGAAATCCATCCTACCTCCTTGATTTCCTCCACTCCTCCCGCCCCAGACTATCTTGGGAAAGTTTTAAACATCTTTTCCTGCATTCCACCAGACCCTGTTTCTACCTTCTTTCTTCTTCACTTTTCTCAAAGCAAAGAATGCTCAGCATCTTGCCTCAAAATTTTCCTCTCGCAGAACTTTGATTATTTTATTGGACAACTGCACGCTTTTAATCTGGGATGAGCGTCGGGGAGACAGTCTGTATGAAGATGCAAAAATAAAGCCACGATGTATTATTAACGAGAATTCAAACGAAATTTCTACAATCTCCAGTTTTTATTACCAGCACTTCACTTATTGCTTTTGGGATTTCTGGTTTTGGTTTTGCCCTCACCGGATCACGAACATTTAAAATCTAAATTTAAAAGAAGAAAGAAAGGAAGTTTTCAAAAAAAGGAGAAATGCTGATCTGGTCTAATAATGCCACCGTTTATTCCAAAACCTGCTCATTGTCCCATAATGGAGGACGAGAAATTGATTGTCCTCATTATCACAGCGAGTCTGTCGATACCAATATTGCCTTGTTTTGAATAAAATGTGTTGTTTTTTTTTCGATGTTGGTTCCAGTAAAATGGGGTTTTAGTGAAAATATGAGCAGTAGCAGGAAACCAGTCTGGATTGATTTTTCCTAACACATATTACTCCCAACGCAGGAAAGGGGGTGGCGGTTCGATTAGGACGCAGTGGTGAGCACACGGGGTCAGCAGGCTGGCCAGCAGACGGGACCCGCGAGGCAAATTAGCACTGAGCCATTGGTGGGGTGGCTGTAGGGAAATTCTTGCTTTCCCCACTTCCCACGTGAGTCCTCGAGACTTTCCTTGTCCAGCTGGGTGTGCTTATTTTTCCCTTCTGGTCCAGATTAAAATGGTGTCCAGAGCCCTGTGAGGGTCTGGGTCCCCATGGGATGGGTTTCCCAACAGGGAGGAGGCTTGGGGCTCACGAGTTCCCAGGTGTGTCTCATGAACACTGACCAGGTGGCCTTGACATGGTCAAAATGATCAGAAGGTCAGATGTTCTGAAAGTACTAGGCACTTCCATGAGCTCCCCAAACTTGGGTTAGTCATTTGTTCCAATTTGGTTGAAGTGTTCTTTATTGGGTGATTTCAGAAGACAAATGACAGAATGCAAGTGACCTCGGATCTTTAAGTTAACATCAAAGTCCATAAATGACATCAAAGTCCACTGGCGACCTTGTTTGGACAACTTCTTGCCTTTACTCTTGTTTACCAAAATTAGTTCTCTAATTTCACACTACTTGCCAGATTCACTGTCATGGTACCTCCTGGCTCCGTGGTACTCCCTGGCAGGCACGGAAGTTTGCAATGTTGTTTTAGGTGTGAGAAAGAGTCCAGCTTTCCATCAGAACATCCATTCAACATCCGTCATCCAACATCCGTTGAAGCAGTAAAATCCATTTCTAAAGGATGCACACTTTTCTGAGGTACTTTGTATACATTTGTAACTAAGACCAAGATTCACATAGTCTGCCTGCTTCAAATCTACTTCTTTTATGAATTACAAGTTTATGACGTCAATGCTTCCTGGTAAGAGAAGCTAAGGGCCTTATGTTTATAAAGTATTTTTTCTCTTTCCAGCTTTATTTCCTGTCCTCCCTTTTTGTTCACCCTGAATTCCAGCTGTGATGATATTTTCATCCTTTGCTGAATATGCTGTGACCTTTCCAACTGACACACCAAGTCAGGAATGTCTTTTCCAATCCTATTGTTTGCTGAGCTCCTACTTATTATTCAGAGCCAATTTGCATGTTCCCGTATCTAAGAAAGGTCTTCTGACTTCCCCAACCAGCACAGTGTCCATATGTCAATCGTTGGAAAGACCGCACTGACTGCTGAACTTGCTCTCTTACTCCCTCTCTCTCTCCCTATTTCTCATTCTCTCTCTCAATCTCTTTCTCTCCCCCTCTCAACCTCTCTCTTCCTCTATTCAGTCTCTTAATCTCTCCTCTCCTTCCCTCTCTCTCTCACACACACACACACACCACTCCCAATGCTTGGTCTTTGAGCTGTTGCCTGTGGCAATGACTCTTGGCCTTCAGTTCCCGACTGCCCACCTTCAGGCATCAAACACAACAGCTCCTTAGCACGTGCTCTGACCTAGGCAAGCACAGGGCATCCCAGACACAGGACGTGCCCTAACCCAGAGACTGAGAGCATGCTCAAAAAGAGTGATGTGTCTGCTACATTTTGTTGGCAATGAAGAGAGAGCTAGGCAGGCTGGGAAATGGTCTTTCTCAGACAGGAGCAGCAGGTATGACAGCTGTGAGCCGACAGTGAGCACTGGCTTTCAGGGAGGAGTGGGGCAGGGTGGGAGTGGGGGGCCGCAGGGGCCCGTCCTGCCCTTTCCAGCTCATGGACCCAGCCCAGAGTGTACAAAGAGCAATGAATATCAGGTCGCTGGACTTGGAAGGCTGGAAAACCTTAGTGCTGATGTAGATCTCAAGAGCTGCCTGGAGACGCCCCATCTTCTATCCCAGGTGCACTTGATCTGAAGGCCTCCCTGGGTCTCTAAAACAGCATCTACCAGAGGTTTCAGATCACAGCACGACCAATTCCACGCTCCACACCTGGGCCCAGCCTGGCCCAAATCACTGTCCCAACACCACTCCAGGCCCTGGACTCCGCCTCTGAACCTCAGCTTGGGAGTTAGAGCCCTGTTTCCCCAGTAGGTCCTCTGTGGATGACTTCCTGTTTGGCTTCTTCATCACCAGGTCCCAAATTCCTGGCAGTCCAGTGAGTAGTGTGCCTGGGTTATGAGCAGAACCTGAGCATCCAGCTGGGTGGGGGCCCCTAAGTGCTCCAATCACCCTTTTGAAATGAGACTTGCGGTCAGCCTTGAGATGGACCTGCAAAGCCAGCATGTAGACCTCTGCTTTATAAACCCCTCCCAAGAAGAACATCCCCATGGTTTGAGACCTACACTGTCTCTTAAAAATTCCCATCATCTTGGACACATCCTCGCTCCACCCTACCTGGATGGGTGAGCCGGCAGCCCAAAGTGGGCTCCGTGAGAGCCAACATGAGCACTGGCTGGACCTCTGCCCACCTCTGGCTGGGGCTTTTCCAGGGAGCCCAGGGAGGAGTCACTTTATTTGCTTTGGTCAAGGTGAATTGCTGATCCCTTTCTGGTAAGATTCCCAACCTCAACTGTCTGGATCGCATTTCCCGGGATACAGCACAGTCACTTGAAGGGCTATTTCACAGAGATGAGAGATCCATTCATAAGCAAACTGAGACCCCAGCACTGGGAGGGATACTTTCAAGCTTCCCAATAGACCTTCACTCTTCCTTCATCATTTAGGTTTAAGGCCTCTGCATATCTACCCAGAAGTATGTTCCCACGCTGATCTGATGCTAACCAATGAGTGAACTGGGGCTGGTTAGTGACTCTCTCTGAGCCTCAGTTTTCTTAGGACAACAGCAATAATTTCTTCACTGGTATACTCTCTGTAGGAGTCAAAAGAAGCAGCTTCTTTAAAAACATTTTTTTTAATACGCTACAAGCGTATTCAGGATATCAACCCCACTTGGCTGCAGCCTTCTTTTCTCACCTTATAGCAATATCTCTTCAACTGAGAAGCCGGTTTGCAGGGCCACTGTGCATTGTCCCAGCCAGTGTATGAGCAGAAGCCTCATCGTTAATGAGTGTAGCTGATGCCACCGCGCGCTCAGTCTTGGTAGACAATAGTCATGCAGCTCATCTAAGTCTCAGACCAACCCATGAGCTACATGCTATCATTACCCCCACTTTTCAGGTGCAGAAACCAAGGCCCAGAGGGATTAAATGGTTTGCTGGGGTTGCACAGTAAGTAGAGGGACAGGAATTCAAACCAGGGGGTCTGCTCCAGGGGCCACTGTCAATGATCGTTGCCTCTTGGGCCTTGGGGTGCTGAAGTTTGCAGAGCACCAGTCTGTTCCAGGGTTTCCAGGGCTGTCTTTGAGCTTGTAGGTTCTGCGAGCTCCAGCACTGGGCCTGGTTTCGTGGGAACCAGATCGGCTCCAAGCTGAGCCCAAGTCCACTGGATTAGGCAGTGGAGACACATCCCATCCTGTCTTAGGCCAACCCCTCAAAAATGATAGAAAAAGCTACGTGTTCACCCCTCTGTCCCACACAGGTATCTATAATTTTAGAAACTGACACACCTAAATGGGTGTGGCTGCGTCTGCCATCTTGAGTCCTGGATTCTCTCCATCACTAATGAACAACCTAATGAGTATAGAGGAGCTCACTCCATCCAGAGGCTGCCCATCCATTTTTGGCAAGTATATTAAGGCCAGATCTTTGGTTATTTAACTAATGGTTCTTGTCTGCCTTCTACTGTTCAACTGTCAGTCAACCCACGGCCTGTGCCCAGCCCTCATTCTCCCAGCTTCCCTTTCCTCTAAGCTACCCACCCTGCATACATTTCTCCCATCACTGAGGTTTTCAGGATCATCATCCTGGCTCCTCACCTCTGGGAAAATTCTGGTATGGATATTACTGGGTCAGGGGGACCATCATCTCCCTTTGGAGGTGCACCATCATTCTGTAAATACAGCCTAAGGTACAGTTCACCTCACCCCACTGTGACTCTATCTGACCTTTCACTAAAGCCCCTAGACACGTTCACCCCAGCTTTTCCATCCCATTGTACGGGTCACAAACCTGTGAATTATCTCCGCTGAACTGTGGCTTGATGGGGTCTGACTCATCAATAAAGCTGGTGGAGACTCTTGGCTGCCCTGCTCTGTCACCTCCCAGCTCACTGCCCTCTACCATTGGAGCTTCACCTGAGTCACTGATAAAATCCAGAACGGGCATGAGACGGCCCCATCTTTTGACCTACCCCTAAGTAATAACACGCAGTTCAATACCAATTCTCTGTTATTCATTTAGTGCTAATAATAACGCCAGTTGTCAATATGTCTAAAACGTATTACCTTCTATCCACAGTTTCCAACATTTTATGTACCACAACTCAGACTCGTAAGTACAGAGAGAGAGAGAGGGATGGTGGAGCATCTGATGAGCACGTATTATGCCGGGTACTGTGCTAAGTACTTTACAATTATAATCTCCACTAATCTTCTCAACAGGAAGAGATTATCATGCCCATTTGGCAAAGGAGACCACTATATTATGACGTAAAGAGGTTGCATCAATTTCCTAGGTTTGCACAGCTAACTAGAGGCAGAATGGGCAGCCTATCCCAGGGCTCACCCCAAGTTTTAACATACGGAAGTGACTTTCCATACGTGCCACATGAGACTCCTTAACTGAACTGAACTATGTTCGGCTTCCTTTGATTTCCCCCTAGTTAGACGTGAGTACTTTTAGGCAGGAGGAGACAAGGGTCTCCATTTGCCCATTTGGCCACAGGCCCCACCACTCCCCATTGGATGGATTTACACGTGCACATGACCTCCCCTGGTTCCTGCAGGCATTGACATTGCAACCTCTGCATTCGAGGCCAAATTTGAGGAGTCAAAATTGAGCCTCAAGGAGGTCATATACATAATGGTGACAGAAATGGGCCTCAAAGCAAGGCCACCGGATTCTTGGGCTGGACTCATCCTATCCAACTTGAACTCCCACCCTATCGCCTCCTAAGTCACTGTGACCCTCTTCATCTCTGTGTAGGATCATGCCCATTTTATCTGTTTAGTCCATTTGACTACGCTGTGCAGTCACCTAGATACTGACCAGCATTTGTGATATTTTCATCAGGAATAATAGAAGTATTCAGGGGCATGGGTGGAGTTTAGAAGGAAAGAGCAGAGGAAACATGGAAATCCAACATATTCGGAATTTCTAATGAGTTATCAATTAACAATGCAAAGAATTCCATTTTACCAATTTCCTCAGTGGAGGACAGAGCTCTCTTTTCAGATAGCCTTACCCTTAGAAAATGCTAGTCAGCGCTATTACGGCTGTCAATAGTTTAGTTATTTGAAACCCATATGATTAGTTCAATGGGCTTGAAATTCAGGGTAATTCCAGAAAATGGCACCCTTTTCCAAACTTAGAAACAAAGGAATTGATACACTCACATGGCTTCTGAACCTGACCCTCCCTTTGAGCTGTGCAGGAGGTTTCTGGGGCAGCAAAACTCTTTATAGCAGCCATTTAGGGCTCTGGACCACACCCCAACAATGACTCTGAAGGGCAGATTGAAAAACTCAGCGGTCTCTCAAAAGCCCAGGTCCGATCTGTGGTCACTTTCCAACAAGCTCCAACTGGCTGCAGCCTCCTTACAGCAAAGCCTATTTGGCTCGGTGGCAGGTGACCAATAAGGGAGCCTTGCACCAGGCAGATGATGCCAACTCTGTTACTTCGTGATTACACATTTCACACCCTCATCTGCAAAGTGGGAATACTGACATCCACTTTGCAGGGCTAATATACGGATTAAATGAGAAAATGTTCATAGAGCTTCTGGCAACCAAGAATAGCAGCTACACCATTTATTAAGTGTGCCCCTCGCTGCTGAATATGTTCTGCTTGCCAGGCTAAGCACTACATTTTGCTTCACTTCATCCTCATGATCATGCCATGAGAGAGAGAACATTTTGACCCCCCCACGCACAAAGCAAAGGAAGTTAAGGACAAAGAGGCTCAATAAGTGTCCCCTGGCTCTGGGAACTCTTAAAAGGCAGAGCTGAGATCTGGCCCAGGTCTGCTGTCTTCAGAGCCTGAACGCTGGCCTTGCAAAGTGCACGTTCACGATGGTGGTGATGGTGATGACGAAGGCAACCCAACAAAGCTCAACTTTCCTAGTGAGGAATTCAAGACCCTTCAGACAGAGCTTCAACACCCCACTCACAGGCATTCCACCCACATGTCTATCCCAGCCCAGCTAATCTGCAGGAAGCTCCCCAAGTAGGCATTGTCACCTGCGCTCCTCTCTGTGTCTTTTTGCCTCTCCTCTACCTGATCTAGCATGGACATGCCTTTGCTTTAAAGCCCAGCTCCAGGGTCCCCACCTCTCTGAGGCTTTCCTGTCTCTGTGCCCCAAGGCTCTGTGGGCAGATCCCTGTTAACGGCCATCAGCATGCCATCTGCCTACCCCCGCCCCCAAGCCCAGGCTGTGAATTCCTGTGATGTTCCCCTCTGAATCCCCAGTGGCTAATAGTAGGTGTTCATAATGATTCACGGACGCATTTATCGTTGCTCCAACATAGGTCGAGTTGCAGCTCTGTGGACAGGATCTGGCTTTCCCCACTCCGAGTTATGGTCCTCAAGTACACAAGCAAATATGATCACTCTTAAGAGCTGATTAGAGGCCACAGCTTTAGTAGAAATCGAGCAATGCCAGGGACGGGAAGGTTTGCTGCCATTGGTCAGGGCTCCAGCCCACGTGCCGTGTCCCTGTGGCAAGAGCTTTGGAGCTGCTGAGCATGCTGGAAAGAAAAACGAGTCTTTCTTCCCAATTAGCCATTTCTTTCCCAGGCCAGTTCAGCTCAAAGAAGACTCAGCTGGACTCCATTCTTGCCTTGTGCTTAAGCCAGCAACATCACAGTAAAATTCCCACAGCCTGATTTTTAATACCGGTGATGATGCAAAAGGTGGGTTATCAGATTCCAAGGTTATCAGGGCTAGCATGTTGGTGGGGGGGGCTTGGGGGGAGAGTGGGGAATGCACTTGAGTTGCAAACAGAACAAATTTGACATGAATGTGCTTGGAAAGAAATCAGAGCAAAGCACCCATACAGCTATTCTAGGCGTCACTTCTAAAATGACATGTGTAGCTTGGAAAGCCATTGACTCCTCACCCAGGGTGTAAGAAGGGCATCTGAGAAATGTAAAGTGGGTGAAAGTGTGGAGGTGCTAATGACCTTAAGGAAAACTTACAGAAACACAAGCAGGAACTCACCTTCCATCCACTTAGTAACACTGCCATCTACTGAAATTTTCAGTTCCCTTTTCTGTACCCAAATCTGCACAGTTCTATAGACAGTTTCATCACCGTATTTTCTTATATGTTCTCATTTCTCATTCGATTTACTACTCCATTTGTTGTCAGGAGGTTTTACCCCCTCCCCTTTCAAAAATTAATTACCATAATTATCCAACTTTTAATAGCTGCTGATTTGGCATCTGCAGAAAATATTAGAGAAAATGCATTGCTCCACTTCATTTGCATATTTGAGAGACAGCAAAGAAGAATCCGACTTCACCTAAATTACTTATTGTGACCCAAATAGAGTAAAAGTTTCCTTACTAAGTGGAATTCTCATTTGCATATTTAATTTATCCAATTATCATCACAGGCTTAGCAAAGGACCAAAGTTCTTCTCCATGCTCTGGTGAGGGGACAGCTCATCAGTTTATCTGAAACTGAGGCTCTGCTGTGGAATTTCCTTGCCTGCAGGAAACAGCAAGACATGTGGCCATCCACTCTGAGTCACTTCATCAGGTGTCTTAGCAGCAGACTTTTGTAGAATACGTCTCCCCATCGGGTCTCATTTGGACTGTTCAGACCACCCGGATCTCTGGCAATGCTCTCATTTCAAGTATGCCGCATGGGTGTCAATACCACTTAGGAAGCCGGGTGTCCTCAGATGAGTTCTGCATGAGCTGCAAAGACACGCGATCCATTCCTCCAATCCACACTGAGCTCTGGGCCTGCGGGCCAATTTCAAATCTCCCCCTGCCAGCCCCACAGCCTTAGGGGAGAGTCACATGGACTTTAAAGAGCTACTGTGAAGATTAAAATGAAACAATATTCCTAGCAGAAAGGAAACCTTCAATGCCAGTATCATTTCCACCACACTCCAGCATGCCCTTGTGTTTGAATGCCATGGTGAAGGAGGTCCCAGGCTTTAGGCAATCCACTGGCCGAAAGACATTTGACTTGGGGTCAAATATGTTTATCCATCCATTGGATGCTTATGGCAATTATGGGGGCTCATCTTTAAAGATGTCCCCTTCCCCAAACGATGCCCTGCACACCAGTAAAGGAAGCTTATTTCCCCTCCTTTAGACTAAGATTGTGCCTTGTTTTAAGCAACAAAATGCTGTAAAAATAATGCAAGCTTAAGCCTTGGGAAGGCCTGGTGGTTTCTGCAGTCCATCCTTGGGATCCTAGAATTGCTATGGCCCCTGCCAGAGGGTCCACATGGTGATACCAAAGGAAGAGATCACAAGAGGAGAGCTCCACAGCAGAGAACCCCAAATCTGAACGGCCAGCTGCAACCAAGTCCCCAGATGCATGACCCCAGCCCAGCTGGCCCCACCAGCCCCCTCACCATTGAGCCAGCTTGTGCAAGCGAAGATGCCATCTTAGATGGTCCAGACCAACAGACATCATGAGGACCAGCGATGACCCATCCCTTCTGAGCCCTGTCCAAACTCCTGACCCGTAGAATCACGAGTGGTGATTAATTGGTGATTGTTCCTTTGGGAAGCACTTTGTTACACAGCAGTATAGATACATGAAAGAGTAATCAAAACCCATGCTGTCCTGGCCCACTCATTTGTTTTCCACAAATGTTTAAAAATGTAAAGTGCCCTTCATTTGGCTATGAAATCTCTCCTTAGCCATGGAGTTCTTAGTCATGTCATCAGCACTCTTCTAGTAGAGGAAATGGAACCAGAACAACAAGTCTGGTTACTAAAGAGACAAGTAGCATAAACTCTGGTTAGTTCTTTCAGTAATCCTGTTCCAAACAGTACAAGATTTCCCTCATAAAAACAGTCCTCTATCCTCTACTCCACTCACCAAGGATCTTTGCTCCTCTACTCATTTCTTTCACTCCAGGTCTCTCACTTATTTCTTCGAGGTGGCAATATTTTTACCAATTGCCGACATTTTCATACTGTCGTTGATAAATCCAATAAGTTGTCATTTCTTCCTAAATATGCTGGCCCCAGATTCACTCCTAGCCAGAGCAAAACTGGGAGCCCTGCTTCTATCCAGAGGGGCCAATGTTCTTCCTATGGGGTGGAAAGACCACCCTGGGACCAGAATTAATACCAGGTAAGTTTTTTGAGTTACCTTTGGCTCCTCAAGCAAATATCAATGCAATGACTCGGCTTAAACACTGAGAATTTATTATTAGCTCATGGTTTTGAGGCTAAAAGAAAGTTCAAACCAAGGCACCATCAAGGTGATGATTTCTCCCCAAAGGCTGTGGCATTCTGTTGCTAGCTGTCGGTAATCCTGGGTCCTTGGCTTGTACATGTCAAGGCACATGGTGGTGTCTCCTCATCTCTCTCTTCTCTGCCAGACTCCGTTTCAGCGTCTTGCTTCCTATGGCTTTCTCCCTCTCTGTCTGAATTTCATTCTCTTATAAAGGAGTCCAATAATAGGATTAAGACCCATCCTGACTGAGACAGGTCAGATCTTAATTAAAGTAACCTCATCAGAAGGTCCTACTTACAATGAGTTCATACCCACAGGAATGGATTCAATTTAAGAATATGTTTTTCTGGGGTAGTTACATCTTCAAACCACCACACAAGTTCATCAATAGTGAATCCTTAAAAATCATGTGAATTATCTGAGCCTCTGCCCCCTCATTAGTTAAAATGGAGACAAAAATGCCTTTCCACAAAACTGCCATGAGGATTAAGTAAACGATGCCTGCCAAAAGTCCTAGCCTCTTCCCGGCCATAGTAGCTGCTCAACTAAATTCATTTCATCTTCTGCTAATAAATCAAACATGGTGTATTTTTCATTTCCATCCCCCTATTCCATATTATCAACAGTTGCTTCCAGCATAAAAAAGTTAGAATGGGCCTAGCCCAAATACCCCTATAGAGTTAGAGAAAGATTAAAGGTGATGGTGGAGCTATACAGAGAAAACTGGGTTTAATGAATGAGTATGAGTGCTGAATCAGTATATTGATATTTCTTTTAGTCTCCAGTATCTTACAGCAGCTAGAAATAAAAACTTAAAATTGTGGAACTGTAACCCATAACCAAACTCTGAAGTCTGTTCTACAACTAATTGTTGCAATGTACTTCGAAATTTATTGCTTTTTTGTGTATAGGTTTTTTGCATAAAAAAAAGAAAAAAGAGAGAAGGAAGAGTATAACAGAGAAGAAAGGATTTAACAAATGAATATGACTACTGAATCATATATTGATATTTCTTTTGGTCTCCAGTGTCTTGGAGCAGCTAGAAGTAAAAATGAAAAATCATGGAACTGTAACCCATACCAAACTTTAAAATCTGTTGTATACTACTTGTTAAATGTACTTGGAAATGCATTGCTTTTTTTATGTATGTGTTATTTTTCACAATACAAAAAACGTTAAAAAAAAAAAGGTACATTTTTCAGGTGTTTCTCAACTTTTACAGTTTTTTTTTCAGAACTTCTAAAATATTTATCCCTTGAATCCCAGTTTTACCCTGCTATGATATTTCATGCTTTCATCCATGCATGCTTGCTTCCTTGTAAGGAGGCTGTTGGCTCTGCCAGGACAGAAACTTGAGCATACCTTTGCCTCCTCCCATCTCCCACTCCTTGTCTCCAGTTCAACTTGGGGGCCTGGGATTCTCTCTTTGTGTACTTTTCTAGACTCCTTTCTCTTGACACCCTCCTACAGAGGTCACCCTAACCTGAATTACCATCTTATCTCATCTGGTTTCCCCCTTACCTGTTTTGCACAAACCCCCTTTCCCATCCATTTTCCATCCAACAGCTAATGTGATCTTTTCAATACAAAAAAAAAAAAAATGACATTCTTGGCTTCCAGTTTTGTGAGTGGCTTCTTGAGCCCCTTGGAATAAAACACTGGGAAGTCCCCCATCTCTCCCCCTCTAAGGTTCACGCACTTCCTGCCCTCCCAGGCTGCTCTGGCCCCAGCCTCGGCAGCAAGCTCCTTCCCTCTGGTTAATTGCTACTCTTCTTTCAAAACCCTACTTAAATGTCACCATGTAAGTGCTGGGTTCCCTGACCTCCACCTCTCCATCTAAATTAGATTCAATTTGGTCTGCCCCCCGCTTCCACTCCCATTATCTTCTCTCAGCACCCTGTTTCCTCCTTAATAGCAATTGCCACAACTTGTAATCACATATTCATTTGTGAGCTTACTTATTTAAAGTCAGTCGGCACTAGCGCCAGCTTCCTGACCACAAACCCCAACATGGATGTAGGCTCTGTGCAGACACTGTCTGTCTGTCTGGTCAGCCCTGCACACCCCCACACAGCACAGGCCCAGCCAGAAGTACCACAGGGCACTGGGGCACACACACCTCCAGGGCCCAGCGCTGTTCTTGGAAGCTGGGACTCAACCTACAGAGGCCAATGAAATTACATCCACTTGTTCTTGTTCAGCTGCTGTTTTTAGAAGGTCACTTCGCCAGAAATGACCTGCTTTGAATGGCCTTGGAGGGGTGGACTTAACTCAGTCTAGGGTCGTAGACTCAGTGACACTTCCCTGCAGGGACTGGTTCCCAAGTGTGGCTTTGCCAGTGTAGGGAGTACTGGGGCCAAAGTAAAAAAAAAGGGAAAATGGGATGTCAGGCCTGAAGGAGCTCAAAAGCTCAGCCACATGAAAAGGACAAAACATGAGCAAACATCGACAGTTACCTGTGGGTGATCTTGGTGGTACAGTAGCGGCAGTAGCTGCACCACAATGCACACCATCCCAGGATGCATGATTGCAACGTCGCCGTCCTCTGTCCTGCAGAGAGAGAGAAAGTGGCACATCAGACAGCAGCACTTTTAGACTCTTCCCCTTTGCCTAGAGTTTTCTATATCTTTCTTTCTGGGAGAGACCATGAGGTACATCTTTACTCTAGCACTTCTGACCGCAATGGCTTTGAACTAATTAAGCAAAGTCTTATTTTTCCAGCTATAAAATAGAACTAACATTACCATATTTACCTCATAGAGACTTGTAGAATAACACTTTTGGGCTCTAAGGCCCAGAACCTGGCACAAAGCTGAGGCTCAACAGAAGTTAGTTCCCATCCATTTTCTCCAGTTATGCGTGTGACGGAGAAAAAGAGGGGGCTTAGGTCTGGTCAAGACTGAGTTAGCGCACTCAATGTTTCTCCCACTGAATGCACCTAAAATCCTGGATAGAATACAGGGAGGAGCTCTCTGAGGACTCTGCAAAGAGGGTCACAGGGAAGGAAAACAGAAGTCAAAGTACAATGGAACTGGCAGGACGTTCCTGGGTTTTTTTTCCCTCCAGTATCTCCTGGTATGGACTCACCGTAGCTTGAAACCTGAACCTGAGTGTCAAGTGTGGATAGGACAGAACGCATTCTAAGATACGGCTTCTATTTCCAATCTGAGGAACAAGAAAGGAGGCTCCTCCAGATCAGAGAGAGTAATTGTTCCTTGGGATTTTTTCTTTGAAGCCTCCATTGTTTCCCATCAACCTCCAGGCAGCCCTACAGTACGGTGGCAGCAGTTCTGATGACATGTAAAACTCTCAGGAAGGAGGGCACTTCTCTCTAACCAACAGTGAGGGAGGAATCCCCATGGCTTTGTGCTCTCTATCCTGTCACCACTGGGCCCCAAAGAAAGATCTAGTAATCCAGGATCTGGACATGCATGGCAAAGCAGGGCACTAAAGCACTTGCTTTCTAGACAGAGAAGAAAGAAAGGGGGCTTTGGGAGTCAGAAATTGTTAGGAAGACAATGAAGAAGAGGAGGCTTAAGAAAGAGAGACCATTATATAGTGTATTAGTCTCTGGGATGGTTTCTGAGCTGTGCCAGCATGGATGCGATCCTAAACATGGGATCTAAGAACTGAACTGCAGTGTAGACCCACCACTCAAGACTGGAGAAACGGGGAGGTGGGGGGGGAGGAATCCAAACAGTACTTTAAAGGCTTTGAAAACCAAACAAATATTGTGACCCTGGTCCACATGCAGTGGGTATCAACTTGCAGCCTGAACCTGAACAGGAAACTTGTCTGCTAAAGCAAAAATAAGCAAACTTTTCTACAACATGTAAACAAGAGACAGAAATCATAAGATGATGAATTAAAAATTTGTTTCTTTGATAACATTTTTAAGAATTGGAAAACTTTCCGGTGCCTCCCCCACGACACACACACACACACACACAAATATATTGGAAAACCATTAACAAGACTTGTAAAGGAAAAAGGGAGAAGTCATATTATCAATATCAAGAATGACAGAGGAGATATTATCACAGACCATCCAATGCCTAATAATAAGGATAATAAGAAGGAACTACAGGCGACTCTGGGAACATGACTTCATCAACTTAGATGGAATGAAATGGACTCATTCCTTCAAAGCCACAAACTAAATTTTTTAAGCAAAGAGAAATAACCTGAATAATATTATATTACAACTATTATAAAAACTAAACATGTAGCTTAAAACTTTCCCATGAAGAAAATTCCAGGCTCATATGCTTTCACTGGTGAACTCCATCACCATCCATTTAAAAGAGAAATAACACCAGTTCTGCACAACTTCTTACAAAAAAAAAATGAAAAAGGAAGGAACAGCTCCCAATTCATTTTACGAGGTCGGAATTACTCTGATACCAAAACCAGACAAAGACAGTACAAGAAAAGAAAACTAGACCAACATCCCTCTGGACTTGAAGCGTCCAATCTATGTGCCCTGGAAAAGCAGTGGTGGCCAAGGATTTCTTCAAGGGATCCCTGGATATCCCTGAGCACCAGATACAGCTGCATGCTTGATCCATCAGTGCATCAATAGGCTTCTATTTTAGGTATGAATACAAATACTCTGTAATTTATAAAATATAAATTCATTTAAAAGAGATACTGAATCTGGGGGGGGGGGGGGTATTAGATTTATTTTCAATGACCACATACCAAAATAAGAATAATTAAAATAATAATAACAGGGTGCATGGGTGGTTCAGTGGTAGAATGCTCGTCTTCCATGTAGGAAACCGGGTTCAATTCCTGGACCATGCACTCCCCCCCAAAATAAAATAGCAATAATAATAACAGTTGTATTAATAATAGTGCCAACTACTCAGTGCCAAGGTTTACTGCATATCCCTAATTATTTCTCAAAACGACACTATGAGGTGAATGTGGTTTGCATTATGCCCATGTTTCAGATGCAGGAAGTTTACAGAAGATAAGCAGATGTCAGGGTTTTCTGGTTAGTTAGCAGCCCTGCCCATGTTAAAGCCAAGCTCTGAGTTGATGAGCTGAACTCTCAATCATTGGCTGCTACAGGAGGCCCCATGGCTGTGCACTGCTAGAGTAGGGGTGGGCCCTTTAAGACAAAGAGACAGCAATGGAGCAGGTGTGCGGTCCACGGCCCACAGACCTGAAAAGGAGATGTGGAAAAGCACATGTGCCCTGGAAAAGCAGTGGTGGCCAAGGATTTCTTCAAGGGATCCCTGGAAATCCCTGAGCACCAGATACAGCTGCAGGCTTGATCCATCAGTGCATCCACAGGCTTCTATTTTAGGTATGAATACAAATACTCTGTAATTTATACAATATAAATTCATTTAAAAGAGATACTGAATCTTAAAAGCATTCTCTTAAAAGAGATACTGTATGTGCTCCAACTGCTTCAGGGCTCAGATCACTCCAGTTGAGCACCTTTCTAGGACTGCTAGTCTGACAAGCTCCAGCGGCTCCACAGCCCTGACCTGCCTGGAGCAGGGTGGTGAGTCTTCAAAGTAGCCAGTGGGGCGCTTCAGTGAGATGACTTTATGAAGGGTGTGGAGCAGAAGTAACATGCCTTGGGAATCAGCCACAAGGAGCTGAGGACCCCCTGAGGACAAGCCTCTCTTTTTCATTGAGATGGGGAAAGGCCACACTGCCAAAGAAATAACCGATTTTTTGGTACCAGGACAATGGGCTGTTCTTGATTTCAAATACCACCAAGGCGGAAATGGCTTTGGAATTGGGGGATGGGTAAAGGCTGGAAGGATTGGGAGGTGCTTGGAAAACCCTAGGCTGCTTTGAAGAGACTGTTGGGAGAAATGTGGACACTAAATATCATCTCACTCTCAGTCTCTCTACAGGAAAATTGCCTCTCAACCCTATGAATGGCGGAGTGGTGCCCCTGAACCACATGGGGGGGCCTCTTTCATAGAAATGCAGGCTGCCTCTGAGCCCTTGGCACCCACTGCCCTTAGCAGCGCTGACAAACAGTCCATTGTCTTGGAAAGGTGCCTTGCATGTTGACGGTTCAAAAGGAAAACATGCCCAGTACTAGGGCAGATGTTCTCAAGCTTCCATCCCCTTAAAAATAACAAGAGGAGCCTATTTTCAAAAGCAGACCCCTGTACCCCAATCCCAGAGTTTGTGCTCAGGCTGTCCTACAGAATCATACTTCAGCACAGCTCAGCCACTGATTCTGACACAGGGGGTCTTTCCACCACACTTGGAGAAGCATGGCTCTACAGAAGGGATCTAAAGGGCAGGCATGGGTACAGGACTTCTGAGCCCACCCCACCCACCCACCCACCCACCCAGAGGGTGCGGGGACATGCCCCCTCCTGGCCCAGTGTCCCTCTGGATGGCTTCTATCTTGAGAGAGACCCGTAGGTATAATCCAAAGTCACAATCCCAAACTACACAATTATCTGTCTCCTTGTGGGCCCACTGGAGGTGGGCTGGGGGCATGCTTGACCACATTTTGCAAAGTGACAGCAGTTTCATTTCATTTGAAGAATGCTGGAAGCTGAGCAGACTTGGGACCGGGTGAGGAATGCATGTGGCTCCAGCCACGTCCACCCACAGTGGCAGTCGTGGTAGACACGGCTGCTCGAATCCCAGTATTCTTCCTGCTTAGATTCGGAAGTCAGACCATCGCCTCTCTGGACTGTATCCAAATGCAGAGGACAGAATGAATATACTCTACCTCCTCTTAATAAGACCTGTGGATTCTTGAGTGACCGATCAGAAAATGAAAAATGGTACCATCTCATGTGGGCTGTCCATGGGTTACCACCTACAGCCACTTCTTTTTCCAAAATCAGATTTTCTTTGAATGCTTCTCATCTCAGACTGGTGCCAGAATCTACCTCTCCCTTTCTAATTCAAGGCGTTACCAAGGTCCGAAACTTCATCTCCTAAAGAGTTCTCAAAATGTTTTCCTCCTACCAACAGCCCCTCTTAGCTTGAGCCAGTGGTTGCTGGAAGGAGGGGATATGGCAGCCTCTCCGCTCTCTCCCTGCCCCATTCTGGTCTCAGGCCATCTACTCCCTTGCCCTCCAGAGGGGTCTCTCAAAAATGCCTCCCTACTCCCTAGCCTGTTCTCTGTGGAGTGAAACTACCCACCTGGGCCAGCCCTGGAACATTCACCTCCAGACCCAGTTCTCCCCATTAGCTTCCTAGTCTGCAACTCAGCAATCCCCCTGCCCCTTGCATTCCTTGCTCAGCATGGTTCACTTTCTGATCTCTTTTCCGTGAGTTGGAATGCCCTCCTGACCCACCTCTGTCCAAATAACTCTTCCTCCACTTTTTCTCTGTATCCAGAATGCCCTTGCTGACTCCCCTCCCAGATGGGGTCAAATGTTCTTATATGTTCTTCTTTGATTTCTGGGGTTCCTCTAATACATCATTCGCTACACAGTATAATGATTGGTTGGCTCATGGGGTTCCGCCCACCCCCAGGTCTCTGTAGAGCAGGGGCAGGGGTCTTTGGCCACTTCCTCCCTAGTAATAATAGCACTAGAAATAATACTGGCATTCCAAAAATGCTTACTGAATAATCCCAGCCTTGAGTTCCCGGGAGGCAGATGGTTCTGCCAGCAACAAGACAAGGATGGGGCAGGCGGGACCGCTGCCCACTGGTGTCTGCAGCAATGGGGAGCCAGCTCTGCAGTGAGCTGCATGCAATCAAAACTGAGCTGCTCCAGTCCCAGAAGCCCTAAGGAGGATGTTGCCATCTAAGAGAAAGGGCGCTGAAAGGCCAGCTTCCAAGGAGCATTCAGGTTCCCAAAAGGTGCTTCCTGCTCATCTCAGCAGCTTTCATCCCTGAGATGTACATGCAATGCACACATACAAGCATGCATGCATGCACACACATGTGCACATACCCTTGCATCCAATCCATGACCAAGGAGAGAAGCCTGGGAAACCAAGCCCAGCAAAAGGGCGGATGCAGTGGCTTCCCAGGAGGTGACTGCTCAGTGCAGTGTGGCCTCCTCACCAAGAGGGAGTCAGGCCACCCTCCAAGGACACCTATGGTCAAGATCCAGTTCTTAGAGAATTGGGTGTTGATGTCAAGAAGAACTGAGTGGAGGCCCAGCACCAGAGCACCCCCTCCTATATGCCTTTATTCAGGGGCCCCCAGGCCTCAGAGGGAGCAGCCAGTCCTTGATTAGTACAAAAAAATCAGACACAAATGCCGCCAGGATTTCCGATGCTTCTGATTCCAGCAAACCCCAGACTGCCCTAGAAGCATAAACATAAGCATGGGGCAACATCTGAGCCTCATATCTATTGCAAAAAAAACAAAAAGCAAAACATTCATCACACACTACTGTTTACCAGATATCTTCCAGGGCTCTTTTCACATGGCAGCATGTTCTGTACTGAATCCACAGAGTTGAACCCTGTTGGTTGTGGAAGCAGTGAAATTTACTGAGCAATGGTTAAATGGCTACATCCTATTTGAGATGCTTTGCAGTCATAAGTCCCTTAAGAAACACTGAGAGGTAGAAACTGCTTTCCCCATTTTACAGATGACAAACTGAGGCTCAGAGAGGGGCAGCGAGGCGCTGAATATCTTTCAAAGTCCGGGAAGTCGCCAGACTGGGAGAGCCCGGTTGGCTCCCTGTACCTGCTGTCTCCACTTTACACTCCAAGGCACAGTGCTGTCAGTGCCCACGGGAAGAGACGGGGACTATCCCTAAACCCTGTTCTACAGAGGGCACAGGCCGATATCTGGCTGGGCACACCCAAGCAGAGGACATTTGCCACATGGCTTGCTCTCATGGCCCTGTCTCTCCTCTCCCCATAGCCAAGCGTGGGTCATCAGCACCTATGCAGGAGAACCCATTGGGCCCGTGGCCCCTGTCTATCCTATGTTGTCTGACCTGCCATCTACCATCTACCCACCGGACCCCTCGTCCATCCATTCCATTCTTTGCATTAATTCAACAGGCATTACTGGGGAAGGGGTTCTGTGGTGTGTAAGGTCCGGGGATGTGGATTGGAGAACAAGGCAGATCCTCTCCCATTTCAGGTGAAGCTGAGCATTCTAGCATGGGAGAGAGAAATCCAGTCTGGACATACCTCTGGTCTCAGAGATGCAGAAATGTGAAAAGATGCACAAAGGAAATGGGACACTACGGTCAGGTGAGAGATGCTAAAGGCATTGGTCAGGTGAGAGATGCTGAAGGCATTGTCCACAATAGCGAAAATGCCAAGGAGAATAAATAGAAGCTAATGTTTATAAAGCACTCTGTGTTGGGAAATGTTCTATGTGACACACAAATGCACACTTTTTAAAACTAGTTGAGGAAACAAACTGGACTCTGAGAAATAAATTCAGAGAAACTACTAAATTCTAGACTGTTTGGATGCAGGGTATAAAGGAGAAGCTATTGGGCAAGAATGGTTCCAATTCCTTGCTTGTGCAGGTTAGTGGATAGTGGTGTGACATGTTTGAGGTGCCAGGGAGTTGGCTGAGTGGAGATTTTCCCAGAGGCAGCTGGGGCTCACAGGTGAGGTTGGAGCAGAAGGCTTGAGTTTGGGAGTTGCTAGCATGGATATTAGTTGAAGCTCTGGGGGACTTCCCAGGGGAGAAGGTGACAGAGTGGAAAAGAGGGCCTCAGAGTGGGCACCAAGGACCACTGGGCCAAGAGACCCATTGAGGCTGGTGCCTACAGATCTAGGGGCTTTCTCTGTGCTCTTGTGTGGCCCTTCCATGGCAGCCACCAGCTGCCCGGTACAGGCATGGGGGAGGCAGGATTAGGAGGCAGTCAAGACTGAGGTTTTGGCAAACTGGTTTCTACTTTAGGACAAAGGGAGGACAGCATAGGGTCTTCACAAGAAGGTGACAAATGTGGTTGGCTATGGGGTCTCAGCTGTACTGGGAAGAAAATGGTAGCGGGAGAGGCAGAGGGACGGAAAATGTACAGTAGTAATAAACCAGACAGCAGTGCTCTAGCATTTGACCCTTGGCTCTAGGCCTTCCATGAGTCACCGTGTTCTCTTGTTATTGGGAGTCTTAATTCCTTACCATCTCCCATGCCAACCAAACGAGGTTGAAAATGGCAGCAGACAATTCCAGTTATTCCCTGCATCCTGAAGTCCCCCTATGCCCCACTCCCACCACTACCCACCCCCTGCTCCGTGTTCTTGGTTGCCAGAAATGCGTGTATTACTTAACAAGAGCTCTAACCTTGGGTTTCTTTTCCTTAGTGGTGTCCTGGGGACCTGAGGCTGATTAGGACAGCTCTGCAGCTGAGAAAGAGGAAGGGTTGTTAAGGACCTTAATATACAGAGTAACCTCTGAATTCTTAGTGTTGCCTGCTGTATACCACATTCCTATTGAAACAATGCACCTTGAGGAGTATGAATAATAAGTGGCCTCTGGCTTCAGTTACAGGTAGTTGGGGTGGTTACTCCTGCTGACATCATGAATAACAGGCAGCTTACAAGGCCCTGCAGGGGCTAGGAGAGGTCAGAGGCTAAGGCAGGGCCCAAACCCACTGGCAGCCAAGAAGGAGCTGGGATGCCCCAGCTGTGGAAGAGTTCCTCTCTGAGCTGTGCAAGGACCCAGTTGTAGAAGATCGTCCTTCTAAGCTGCAAGCCTGTTATGCCACAACTGCTCAAAGAACTCCATGGCTCCCCACTGGCCATAGGATGAAGCCATAATGGCCCAGTGTGGTGAGCAGGCAAGGGTGCCAGGGCTTGACCCCACCTCTATCTCCACATGTACTGTGGACTGGCCAGCTGGAAAGTACATCATCCAAGTAACAGGAGTCTAATAAATACCCAGAGAGCTTAGCTAATTATGGCAAATGAAGCTGCCACTTACTGAGCCTCATTACATGATATTTGCATGCAAGCGTGCACATGAAACAGAACAAGCATACGTGTGTAAGTGTGCACATGAAGCATAGCACAAGTATATGTGTGTATCTGTGTGTGTGCACATGAGACAGAACAAGTATGTGTGTATATGGGTGTGTGTGCACGAGACAGAAACAAGTATATGTATGTATCTGTGTGTGCACACGATAGATACTGCAAGTATATGTATGCATATATGTGTGCATGAGACGTAGAACAAGTATATGCACATATATGGGTGTGTGTGCATGAGACAGCACAAGTATATGTGCATACATGTGTGTATGTATGTGTGTGCGCATGAGATATAGAACAAGTATATATGTGCATGTGTGTGCATAAGATAGCACACATATATGTGTGCATATGCAGATGCATGTGTATGTGAGACAGTGCAAGTATATGTGAGACAGCGCAAGTATATGTGCTTGTGTTTGTTTCATGGAGATTACATATCATATGTTTTAAAATTTCCATTTTGTGAAAAATGTTACTAAAATTGGAATTGTCTTTTTGATCAAATGTAGTCATCCTCGCAAGGGGCTGAGCAGTGCCTGGCACAGGAGCATTCAGTAATTGCAGCTGGGGTCAGGGTGACCACTGACATTATCCTCTACATGACAGTCTCAGAACCTGTGATTCTCCCTGCATGCAAATGAGGTTGAAGCCCAGAAAGGTGGAGCAACACACCCAAGGAACACAGGCACTGAGGTGCAGAGTGGACCTGTCTGACCTGCAGGCTACAGTTTCTTCCCCTCCATCTTGGGACAAGGATCCCCTTTGCAGAAGACAGAGCTCAGGAAAGTCACTGCCCAGGTACCAGAGGTGGCCAGAAAGGAGCATGCTGTGTCCAAGTCCAAGCACTACCCTTTACCCCACAGTCTCTCTTGAGAGTCAAGGGTTTCATTTCCTATTCTCTAACCATTAGGGAAGGTCAACGGTGATGTATTTGTTTTAATGAAGACAAATGACTTGATTTATGCAATCTGACTCTTACAAATTTGAAAATTAGATACTCAGTGTGAAACCAGCATGACATTTGAAAGAGGAGTTATCTGTAAAGAAGCAGGGCTGATGAACACATAGGTGAGGGCTCTAACTTTCAATTGCAGGCTCTCATATCAGAACATCTAGCAAATCATCACCGTTATAATAGGAGCACCAAGAAAAAGTAGGAAGAACACACATAGATATATGCACATAGAGACACACATACACAGACATGAGAAACACATCTAGGCACACTCACATACATACACCCCACACAGAGATGCAAAGACACACATTTACACACAGACGTACACACATATGCACACATAGATACAGACATATACCCAGACACACAAAGTGACACACTCATATACACACATACACACATGTACACACACAGACATACACACAAACATACACATAGACACACAGACACACATGGATATACACCCAGAGACATAAAGGTACACATTCACATATACACACACACAGACATATACACACAGAGTCACAAAGACACACACAGACACACATACAGGCTTTGGACATAGAGCTAGGTTCAAATTCTGGATCCTTACCAAATGTGTGACTTTTGATGTGTTATACAAGCTTTCTAAGCCTTGATTTCCTTACTGGTAACATCCCACAATTTGGGAAGAATTAAATGAAAATAAATGATTAGTGCACATCCCCCAAAGATATTCAATAAGTATCAATTACTTTTCATCACCCACTACCACTTACTAAATGACTTATGGAGCTGACAAATGTCCCTCTGCCCTCTGAGAGCTGGTGGAGTAAGTGGAATAAGCTTCCCATGCTGAGAACCCACATTATCCTGCATGTTGTCAGAGATGTTGGTGCAGAGGCCTCCTGAGTGAGCTCCCCTGGAATCTAGAGACATGGTGTGCTGGTTTGAAGCTATTATCTATCCCCAGAAGAGCCTATGTTCTCTTAATCCATTCTTGTGGTGCAGACCTATTATGGGTAGGACCTTTTGATTAGGTTGTTTCAATTGAAATTTGACCCAAAAAAGACAGATGAAACTCAGAGAGCTCAGAGAAGCTAAGAGAAGAAATCCAAGTTTTCCCTGGAGAAACTAAGAGGGAACAGAAGCTGGAAGATAAGCTAAGAGAAAAATGCCCAGAGACATTTGGAGACAGCTACTGAAACCAGAGCCAGAAGAGAAGGACCAGCAGACATCACCTTGTGCCTTACATGTGACAGAGGAAGCCTGGATGCCAGCAGCCTTTCCCTAGAGAAGGTATCCCTCTGGTTGATGGTTTAATTTGGACATTTTCACAGCCTTAGAATTATAACCTGTAATGTGATAAATCCTAATTGTTAAAAGCTAACACATTCCTGGTATGTTGTATTCTGGTAGCTTTAGCAAACCAAAACACCTGGGCAACACACCCAGAAAGGGCAATTTTCCTGAGACAAAATAAGAAAATCAGGGCCTGGGGACCTAGTCAAGCTGTGCTTGCAGAGTGCAGCTGCAACCTCACTATGGTGCTTCCATGGCTGAAGAAGGCAGGGCAGTCAGAATGATGATAGTCTGTGAGAAGCCCAATCGAAATCGTAAACCAAAATAAAAAGTCCCAAGTTACAATCAAAATCATAAACCACAATCAAAATCATAAGCCATACAAAGAAACAAGACAGCTTCAATGACAGTTGCAGACACAACAGATTGTAGAATCAGACTTTCAAAATACAGAAGAAAAAATAATTGTGACTCATATGTTTGAAGAAATAAAAGAGACCCATGCAAACTTTACCAAGAAAAAGAATGATAGAACAATCTAGATTATTTGAAAAAGAAGCAAACATTTCTCTAGCAATATAAAATATGATAACTGAAATTTTAAGGCATAAAACCTAAATGGGTGAACTAAACTTTAAAACAGACAGAGCTAAAAGGAGATTTAATAAATTAGAAGAGAGATCAGAGAAAATGTGTAGAATGTCATTATAGAGACAAGAGAATGGTAAATGTGAGACATTAAAAGATACAGAGAACAGAAGAAAAAAGGAAAACACACATCTAATTGGAGTTCCAGAAGGACATAGTAGAAAAAAATATGGTGAAGGGGTAGTAACCAAAGAGAATTTCCAGAAATGATGAAAGCCAGCTATTATCAGGTTCCAGAATCCCAGTGAATCTTAAATAGAATGAAATTTTAAAATAATCCATCCATTTCAAGCCACATCATCATAAAACTACAGAAGAAGAATGATGAAAAGATCTGAAAAAAGAGAAGTAAACAGATTACCTCTGAAGGAGAACAATAAGGATACAGCTCAAGAGAGTAAGAACAGGAAGCTTCTCAACAAGCACCAGTGGAAGTCCAAAGCTGAGCGATATTACTGCAAGAAAATAGATACCCAGAAAAACGATCTTCCAGCAATTATGAATAAAATATAAACACTGTTAGACAACGAAAACCAACAGAGTTTACCACAAACAAAACTTCACTATAGAAAATTCTAACGTATGTACAGAAATGGACAAATCCACCATCATAGGGGGAGATTTTTAACACATCTTTCTCAGTAACTGATACATAAAGCAGATTGTAAAAAAGCATAACAATATGGGAATTTGAACAAATCTGGCAAATATATTCCAGTGGACACAAATAGAACACTGAACCTAACAATTGGATACGATGCATTATTTGAAGCATACACAAATATCTATGAACATTTACTCCATTAGGGACTAAAATGTTAACCTTAACTGATTTCAAAGGAACACCTTTATTCATGATGATAAAGTTAAAAAATATATAAAATTCTGTAATGTTGGAAATTGATAATCTAAAGAATGCTCAATGGTCAAACTATAAATTGTAAGAGAAATTAGAAAATATTTAGAACTAAATAATATTGAAAATGCAATATAATAAAACTTGTGGAATTCAGCTAATGCAGTACAGAGAAATTCATATTTTAAAAAGAATGGAAATTAAACTCCTAAACAACAAAATTAGGAAAAGAGTGTCAAAATCCCAGAATAAACCAAAAGAGAGAGAGAGAAAGAAAGAAAGAAGAAAAAATGAAATAGAAAATTTACATGTGAGAGATAGTAAAAGCCAAAAGTTGGTTCATTGGGTCATTGGAGATGTAATTATATAAACCCTCCTCCAAGAATGCTGAGGAGAAAAAAGAGAGAGAAACAAATAAATAATGTTAGGAATGAGAGAAGGGGCCGGCAATACAGATGCTATGGAAATCAAAAAGTTAAGATGATATTGTGAGCAACCTTATATCAATAAACTGAAAGCTTAGGTGAAATGGGAAAATAAACTTGAAAAATAAACTTAGCAAAGATGATTCAAGGGCAAGCCATGGTGGCTCAGCAGGCAGAGTTCTTGCCTGCCATGCTGGAGACCCGGGTTTGGTTCCCGGTGCCTGCCAATGAAAAAAAAAAAAAAAGATTCAAGAATAAATAGAAGTATATTCTTACAAGAACAAGTCTTCTCACAATGAAACATCAGACTCTTAAGGCTTTACTGACAAGTTCTGTCAACTACCTAAAGACTACAAAGACCAGTCTTGACCTAAGTTCGTTCAAAGACTAGAAGAGGAGGAGACATTATGAGGCTAGCATAAAGATGAGAGCAGAAGTAGCCAATTAAGGAATATCATAAGCCAAACTCTCATGAACATAGATGCACAAATCTTTTTTTTAATTGGGAAATCAAATTGAGCAATAACAATATTGTGAACAAGTTGTTTTGTCAGGAATGCAAGATTAGAAAACTACTAATTTATCAGATGAACCAATGAACCAAGAAAAATCATATGGTTATCTCAGGAATTGGAGGGTTGACATCAGTCCTTTCCTGTCCCCTCCCCACTGACACACGTCTCACACATCAACCTCCAGCACTGAAGTCTGGCAAATGGGGGTTCTCTTTGGATACAAATGTGCAGTGTCTTGTAGGAAGGAGCCCTGTCATATTTAAAAGCCTGATGGCATGGCGAGCAGATGTACAGGAAAATTCATTGCAGCATTAAGTTGTGCTTTGTCATCATTGCGTTTGAGGAATGAAAAAAGATACACTAATACAGTTTTGTTCTACTTTTCCCACCCACCCCAAGGAGAGGGGTGGTTCATTGTGCTCCCTTGTTTTACTGGAATTCTGTGTTCTGGAATTGAAAAAAAAAAGTTGTTTTAAAAAGTCTGAACTCATTGAGGATTTCAACTTCTGGAAGAGAAGAGGAATGACTGTCTTCGTTAGGGGACGTAGAAGCAACAAGGAAGAGCAGGAAAAGTCCCAGTGGTTGGGAAGCAGGCTACTTTCACTCCCTAGGGAGGAGAATATGACCTCAGAAGGCAAAGGCTGCCTGGAACCCCCAAAGAGACCAGTCCAGGCACCAGAACTCCTAGCACCAGCAAAGATACCAAAGCAGGAACTGAACATCTCAGCATCTCTTCGTCTCCAGGCCCGGGGAAACCTCCCTCATTCTTATGTAACCCATCAGGGTTCCTCCAACCCAAGATAGACTCAATTGAATTTTCTGCCAGCTCCCAGGATGTGGGACTTTGGTATTAGGCTTAATGTCAAGAAAATAAAGTCAGGTGACATTTCTGTCCACCCCTAGTTTATGGGATGAGCTTCAAGTATGTGGAACGGGCTTCATGCCCACTGCATAAGCACAGGGTGTTTGGTTAAGAAATAGGAGCACACACTGATGACTTCTGATATAGAAAAAGGAAGCAAAGCTGTACCTTTCTTCCAGGTCTGGCCACTGCTTGAAGTTGCATTTGGGGTTCCTGTCGACTTCTTCCTTCTGGTCACCCTTTATGGGCTCCTCCCTGCCTCTCAGGGACTCTTCCAGGTCCCTCTGCAAGTGGAGACTGCCTCTGGCCATGCTGTCCAGAAAACTGAGGATCTGAAGGCAGCTCCGTACCTGTGCTGGGAATGGGCTGCTGGAGGAAAAGGCGGTGCTCAGCAGATCAGAAAATGGCCTGGGCTTCACGTGGGCCCTGCAGTGCAGAGAGGCTGCCTCTTCCTCGGGGGCCCCAAAACAGCCCAGCAGGCAGATGTCCTCAGCCAGCTTCTCAAAAAGCCCTTTCCTCCTGAAGAAGTCACTGTTGATGGGATCGAGGTAGAGGGCTGCAGACATGGCACAAAGGGTGTGGAAGGTGAGGTCCAGGGCGTGACTGGGGGAGATCGCCCCACACATCCGAGGAGGGGGCTCCTGGAGAGACCCTTCCAGGTCGGAAAGCAGTGACAGGAGTCCATTGAATCCACTGGAGACTCGGAAGGCAGCCCGGCCCTTTGGAGTCTCAAGGATCCGAAGGAGAGACTGAAACACCAAAGAAATCTAAGTGAGTGAAATCCAGGAGGCTGACCTTGCCTGATGAGCTCACACATGGTCCTGGCGGGGCATACCAGTGCCGTAGGAAAGAGTCTACATAAAGCACAAAGCTTTCCCTCTGAATTTTAACATCTGGTTGTCCATAGGTACCTTCTTTCCAAATATCCACCTTTAAAGGCTATGCTAATCTACACAGTTGATTTACTGTCCTGTATCTTGGCTTCAATGCAACTCCATCTAAACTAATCCTGTCACCCCCCCCCATCAAAACTCTCATCACATTCTATTGCAATTACTTAGAAATTATCTCACTCTCCACTAGAAGGAATGCTCCAGGAGATAATAACCACATCTGGCTTACCCACTGCTGTGGAATACAGCACACACTTAATAAACAGTCACCAAACAAATGAATAGGAATCGCATCTTGTAAAGGAGGAATTTTTCCAATTACACTCACAGCAACTTGTTATTTAAGTCCCTCCTTATGTAAGCATGGGTACATCTATGACAAAATAAAAATCAATCTACTTAAAATTTTCTGTGAAAAGATGATAGTGTCTTGGTAGAGAAAAGAAACCTTTATTGGAAAGAAATACATAGATAGAACATATAGAATAGGCCATGTACGGAGAACGCACTTAGGCTACTCATAGGACAGGTAGAATCTACCATCCTATTGACCACTGGAATGTTACTGGTCAGCTAAACTTAAACACCCTTCTAAGACAAACATTTATTGAACACTTACAATGAGCCATTCATTGAGTCAGCTGTATGGCCTATACTATGTGCTCAGTAAATGCTTTTGGAAAGAAAGAACCCAACCTTCCCATGAATCCAAAAGTCTCTTATGCGTTCTGAGCAGCCAGGCTCTGTCTCCCCACCCCATCCCTTTTCTAGGAGAGAGGGAAGGTGGTATCTAAGGCCTCACTGTTGAGGGCTCATCCTCTTGCCTACCCCAAGCATGCACACGCATGTGCACACGCGCGCACACACACACACACACACACACACACGTGTGTGTGTGCTGATGTCCAGTAGCCCTTGAGTCTGACTGCTGGGGGAGAATCTAGCCTTGGGAGATTTGGGGTCGGACCCGGGCACTGTACCTATCCCATCTGGTAGAGACAGGACCCTTGGGCATTGTCTACTTATACCCTCTCCTCCCCTTGTAAGATGCAGCCTGAGCAGAGGGCTGATGAAGAACTCCATTCCCTGGGCTCCTGAGCTAAGACAGCTACCAGCTCAGCAGTCAGGCTCAAAGCATTGTCATCAGGACCAAGGAGGAAGGGAAAATAGAGCTGTCTCTTCCCAATGAAGGACACTGGGGACCTCTCCTCTGCCCCTTGAATCCACACCTCCAGACCCTGTGGGCATCATGTGGCTGTCCCTAGCAGCTGGCAAGCAGCTTCCCTAGACCCAGGACTGATGGGCAGGGAGAATGCACCTCACCCCAGGGAGGCCTCCTGAGAGGACCTGAGGTCAGCCAGACCACGACTTCCAGTGATGGGCTAGAAGAATCTGAAATTATTTCCTCTTGATATTCTCTCTCTGTAGGATTAATCCAACACCTGCTGATTAAAAACGTATATTTACGCTTGTATTACAACTGCCAATGATAAAAAAAAACTCAGTAAATATACTGTAAACCTATAAAATTTAATAGTACTCCTTAAAATATTTTTTTGTGTGTTTGTTTGTTTTGGGCATCTTAATAAACACCATGCAGGGAAAAGGGTGTTCTAAAATACTGGAGGATGTAAATTTCCTGATTCTGAGTTTGGCTCAAGGACAGGGAAAGCCTGATATTCACAAGCTCACTCGTAAATGGAAATGTATATGTTATTAGTGTTAATTCATCCAAAATGATGATGTGGCTCCCAAATTCCAAAAAGCAGTTGTGTAATAAAAATTCTATTTCTGATCCTGCTATAGTCACCTTGATCCCAATAAGGTTTCCTGCATGAAATAATTAGGTACTTAATGTAATTCTGTTAAGTATGTGACCATACACACATGACCAATGCCTGCTATTGGTGTCAGAAGCAGGAGTAGAGACCGCCCCCACCATGTCCACAGATGAATTTGGAAAGCATTAATGGGGAGCTGAAGAAGAGAAGTATTGGGTGTGAGTTATGTCATCAATGGAATTCATCCACTTTTTCCCTAACTCCGGCTAACTGAGCCTAAAGAATAATTTGTTGGCTGCCTTAAATAGAGCTCATCAGTACCCAAAGGAACTAGTAAGAATAATGGAAAGGGGGCCTCCAAATCCACAGGCCCTGCCATAATAGGCACTGGTGGCTTTGTAGGCAAAAAGAGGACAGGTGTTGAGGTGTTTAATGGCAGAGCATATGATGCTAGGCTGAGAGATGTTTTAAGTCTTCCAAAGATGAGGGAAAGAAAAGCAAATCCAAGAGAAAAAAAAAAGGCACAAATTATGTTTTATTGTGGGTAGATCTGTTTTAATATATGTGTGTTAATCTCTAATACTATATTACCCTGCAAGAAACCAGAGCTGCTTGTTGGATCGCCAGTCCTGGCTTTGGGGTAGGACAACACAGGTAAATGTGAACTGTCCTGATACAATCAGACAAGGGTCTTTCAAAGATGAAGAGAAATGGTGATAAAGGAGCTGCTTAATGGGCTCCCACTGCCCCATCTGTGAATATCTGAGCAATTTAAAACAACAACGACTGGCAACTGGGAGAATCCATGAAGGATCCAAAATCCATGATTACATTCAAATGGACAAATAGTACAAAGTGAGATAGGAAAATGCATCCTTACCAATAAGGGTCAATTCCGTTTTCCCCACTTATAGAAGAAGAAAATGTGTGACTTATGGTGGTTAGATCAATGATTAACCACCACAGATCAGGAGAAGATGGTTGGGCAATTGAATTGTCACTTTGCTCTTTGAAAAGAAAAACATCAGAGTCACCCACTAAAGCAGTATTAAATCAGAGGCATGGGATAAACCTCAGGGAAATGGGCTTTCTAGAATGGTAGAAAGATAGAGGCAAAAATAAATTATTAAGGACACTGAGGCAATGAAAGTGCTTTCTCCTCCTGGGAGATGATACTGCCCAATTAATTCTGAATTTGGCTTACAAACCAGGAAAGACTGATATCTATAGACATTTCCTTAGAGAGAAGCATGTAGTTTGTTAAGAGTAGTTTCTTCCAGAATGATGATGCCCAGTAAATGTGAAAGCTCATGGCTCAGCTACAACTGAGCTTCCCACATTGGCAAGCCCTTTGTCTGTGTCCCCAGCATTACCAGCTCCTGTGTCTTCCCACCCTGTGCCCTCTCCACCTAAAAGACAGATACAACGCCTCTGCATCTGCCTTCTGTGAAGAACTCACTCCCAACAAGTTATTAGCTCTTCCACTGGTTGGGAACTTACTCTAAGCTTGGGGTGTACACAGCACTGGTAGTCAGTCCTACCAGCTGATAGTTCACTTGAAAAGCTACATCCTGGTATGCAGTAAAGCACCCATTCCTGGCCACATAAGTCAAGTCATAAAAAGCAAATAAGTTACTAAGACAGTGGGAAATCCTAAGCCATGTTTTCTTGAGAAGAGGACATTAAACCATCTAAACATATGCATGCTTTCAATGTCTCCAAAGACAACGAGGAGATTCTTTTAGACAAACCGAATGAATGAAGCTCTTCTCTTTATCACATGACATCTAGTAAAACAAATAGCAAGAAGGGAGATTGATGAAAAAATAAAACTATGCAGATCAAAGGCAATTGTGGGAGCACTGAGTGACCACTGGAATCTCCTCCTTCCCTCAAGATACTGCCTTCCAATCATCCGGCTGGACCTCAGATCTTATTCAAAATAATGTCATTAGGCGAGCCACAGTGGCTCAGCAGGCAGAGTTCTTGCCTGCCATGCTGGGGACTCGAGTTCGATTCCCGGTGCCTACCCATGCCAGGAAAAAAAAAAAAAAAGATCGTGGCCGTTTCTGGGTACCTACAAGCCTCAAACCAGCACAGATGTCAATATCTCTCAGGGTGGGCCACGGTGGCTCAGTGGCAGAGTTCTTGCCTGCCATGCTCGGGACCTGGGTTCGATTCCCGGTGCGTGTCCGTGGGGAAAAAAAGAATGTCCTCACTCTAAGAGGGTTGCAAGCAGATACTTTCACAAGAGAAACAAACCAAATAATAATTCTCATTATGCTCTGTGTCTCTCAGAGAGTCTGTCCCCCATGATTTCTAGATGGTGTGTTTTCTTCTCTTGGGAGAGGGGAGGAGCAAAATGCGATTGTCCTTAATTGCAGCTTTGCTTGATTTATTAAATTCCGAGTCATTATCGAAAATGGGGTTAATTTCATTAGAACTTAGACTGCTCTATTATTTCTTGGGATGGGGTTAATTTCATATTTGCAGAGTCATAAACTAAAGAGTTCAAAATCCAATTACAAAGGCTTAATTTCATCACAACCAAAGAGGAACATTTCTATCATAAAGGCAAATAAATACCTCGCTACTTCGGGAAACGATTTGTCTGGAACTGGGGGGCTAGAAATAGGGTCTCTATTACTGTCACTCAACTTTGCATGATCATGCATCACGAAGGGTTGCAGGACCAGGGAAGGGAGTAAATTTAATCAGTCGAAGTCAAAGTAATCAGGCGCCGGTTGACACATTTCAAGAAAGGTCAGCGTTAAGCACATTTCCTCATTCTTAACTCAGTTACCATGTCATCGTCTCTGAGTTAGCATTCCTCCAGCTTGAATCTATAAAATGGATGTCTGCTGCAAAGCGCTAACAACATTAGAACTAACAGGATTTATTTCACATTCTATTATTTGTTATTCCTCATAATTTTCCGTGTGTCATGCTGGAAGGCTGGTGAGGTAATGCGATTAAGCTCAGAGTTGAACAGCTAAATGTATATTAGCAAATCAATCTGAATTTGGGCATAACCCAATCACAGTCCCACAGGCTGCAGAGAGGAAATTCATTTGCTTATATTATGCCTTAACTCAGTTATCATTTGCCAGAATTAGGTAGGGGCGTTACATGTGTTTCTTTATTGGTATGGAAGTGCCCCTGAATTTTGGAAAAAACTCCCCTAAGCTGGGTGCTTGCAGCGGGCTTTTCTTCTGCCGATTCCGTTTTAGGGAAGAGAATTAAGGGAGAGGAGCTGCTGTGAATGCAATTCAGAAAGGCAGGCAGCCCCAGTCCCTTGCCCTCACCCCCAGCCCTTACCCTTCATGTTACATCTGACTCTCTTTGTAGGCTGAGTCGGGCGGAATCAACTCTCAACTTCTGAAAAGTGAGATCCAGCCGGAAAGCTAATTTTACATCTTTGTTTCTAAAGTTCCAAGGACTTTCCAAGATAACGTAGGAAAGAAAGAAAAGTAGATTCCACATCAGATCGCAGAAAGCCTTTGCTGGCTGCTCCCATGGCTCAGCGAAGGGTGCTCCTGGCACACATCCTGGGACCCAGCACTCCTACCGTCCCCCTGGCACAGAGATGTGCCAACCAGCCTGGTCCTCAGAGAGTTTGGTGGCTCCTGGGGACCCTCGTGACTGCCCAGCAGCGACTGCTAAGTCCTGCCCAGGGAGAAGACCACACGTGGAGCTGGGCATATGACTGTTAAATAAGCTTGCACAGTGTTTATAGCTTATGTGCTCTCTTGATAGTGTGATGCTGAAATGATATTGAATCTGTAAAACACCATAATGGCTTTGCATTGCTAATTCTAGAAATTCAGTCCTATTACCCAAGGGCTGGAACTCCAATAAGGTACCTCTGGGCAACAGAGTAATCAGGATGGTCTTTCCATGAGCCCAGCAAAGCACTCTTTTCTATATCAGGCACACACAAAAAAATGCTTTTACTCTCCAAACAAAGTAAAACTAGCAAAACACCCCACCCCATCCCCTGCGGATCCATTTGCTTTTGTCAGAAGTAGATGGGGATTCCAAGTATTGACTTGGTGGAAAACCCAAGTCCTGGGTGTCTTAGCTGTGGCTTGCCCATCCTTTACAGAACAAGGCTCATGAGAATCAAGTTGAGCATGGACTAATGAGAAGCAAATGCCACAAACAATGTGGTGAAATGGGAAGGTACCCAGAGACCAGGCTTTAAATCATGAGTCTTAGACTCAAACTCAACTTCACCACTCAGCGGTGTTATGTTCGTTTAATCAACAAAGCGCTGGGGATATCTCTCTCCGCCTGTCAAATTAGGAGTCTGGACCACACGAATCTAAGGTCTTCCCACATCTAAACTTGGATTGAGTCTTGAAATTCCCTTTCATCCCTGCTTCACGTGACCTCCTTATTGTCCTCACTTCACATAACCAGGGGACTCAAGTGTCTTTCAAAAGACATTTTATTTCTGTTTTATGTGCATTGCCCTGATTAATTTGGGGGAGCCCTGTAATGATGACACCACTTGGTTCTTGTCATCTTGGCGACACAATGACAGCTATGGTCACGCATGTCACCTGAGGGTGGACCTGTCATGGTACCCTGGCCATGCCAAGCTCTGCAGGCTGAGCCCACACAATGATGGGGAGGGCCCTTCACATTAACGCTTGACATTAGCTCTGTGGAGAAGGGACACAGGAAAAAATAAGCCAAGCACCATTCTCTAGAGGTTAAAAGGTGTTTTTTTACCAAGGCATTCATGGCTAAGTAAGGTCGAAGGGTCAACTAATTTCTGAAAGTCAGAGAAAATTTGCAGTTTCAAAATTCGAAATTCATCTCTCACCATGTGCAGCAGGTTAGTGACCCATGGGCATGTGTTTTACACGGCGTTGTGTTACATAGATGCATGAAAAGTCACAAAGTCAAATCCCTAAGGATATCTGTGCTTTCTGCTCATCACACTCAAACCACATAAAATGAAGGAAAGGGATGTGTTTTAAAAGGCAGAAGCCCACAGAAGTGAAAGAAATGGAAAATAAGCACCAGAAACAAAATTGTGAAAGCTATGAGGCAGGAGGGATGGTGGTGATGGCAGTTATTGTGTGCTTCTAACTACTTTAAGATAATTTGATGTTTACTAACAATATTTCAGAAGCAAAAATATATACTTCTCTGTTACCCAAATGTGACCTCCATTCTCACTTTTCCTTCCATACCCATCATTTCTGCGACTCTGGCTGCCTTCTGTTTCCCTTTTACCACCCAGACATGCTCTCCTCTGGAGCCTTCCTCAACATGCAAGGCAGTGCTGATCCCTCCGATATATTCTGCACCTCATATCGACCAGGACATTTGCCATCTTGCACAGTAATATTGCTCATACAGCCCTCTATGAGCTCCCAAAGGGCTGCATCCCATCCAACTCCGGGCCCACATGCTCTGCACCTGGCCTGGGAATCTGCAAGCACTAAGCAGATGCTGCTGGCGGATATGAATCGCTCGTTGGCTACCAATGATTTGGGCTCCAATTTCACAGTGTACCGTGTTCCTGGGAAATCAGCTGCCCAGTACCGCTTACATCCAGGAGAGTCCATGTGCCTGAGTTCTGCCCAAAGAAAACTGGACGGAAGCTAACATGTGCCAGTTCTTGGCCTGAACAAGAAAATGCCTGTGCTATCCTCCCTGATTCCTCTCCCCTTGTCTGCTGGCTGGATTTGATGCCCAGGTGACTGCTGTCCCTAAAGGGCACCCTGCACCTGGTAATTGATTGGACGGTACTTAAGCTAGCACTGCCTTAAGATGGTGAACAGCTGAATGAATGAATGCCTGAGAACCTGCTGAATATCAGCGAGAAGGCCAAGCAAGGAGTCACCTTTAGAAGATCCAGTTTCAGCGGCAGCTCCCCTTGCGTGGAGGAGCACAAAGCCCCCACAATGATGCTCATGTACTCTTCCGCGTTGATGACCGAGAGCTGTTCCAAAATGCTGAGCGAAGCACCACGGTAGCACGCGTCATCCAGGAAGATCTTGATGAAGGGCACCATGCCGTGGTCTTTTAGGACAACTGGGGACAAGACAGACAATGTTGCCTACAGCCTTGGCATCTTCATTTCCATCATGAGGAAAGCGTTTTCTTACAATTTCCAAAGATTGCTTTGCTACATTTTTATGTCTCTCTCCTGCCTCTTAGCAGCTTTTTTGTATTCAATACCCGACTGTTAAATTGAGATAAGGAAAAGAGAAATTGTGGGGCTAAGAATTAAAAAGAAAAAGGGCTTTTTCTCCTCCAGTGAGAGTTCTATTTCTGGAAAAAAAAAATCGTCTTTCTTTTTTTTTAAGAAATCTAAGTAATATGAACTTTAACTAGATACACCTTGGCCCTTTAATTCCCTGAAAGTCCCTAATCCAAGGCCAATGGCAAATCTCTCGCTTCTCTCTGCCAACATTCTTTGGGAAAGCAAACCAGCATGAAAAGTAAAGACCATATTGAAGTCCAGGAGAGTCGGGAGAAAAACTAAGAAATTTGGCTGGTGATTTATTGTTGTTTAAAAGTCATCCTAAGAATTTTGTTCCCAGGATTAATATTTGGGGTGATTGCATGTAGAATAAGGATGAGGCACGATTGTGGATTTGAGAGGGTCAACTCCACAAGGCAGGAATTCTGTGAGCATAGACCAAGCGCCACTTCTATGGAGGCCACATGTTTAAGAGACGTGTTTAAAAGCACATTCCTAGGGCGGGCCACGGTGGCTCAGCAGGCAGAGTTCTCGCCTGCCACGCCAGAGACCCAGGTTCGATTCCGGTACCTGCCCATGCAAAAAAACAAACAAAAAAAAACACACATTCCCGAGCTCCACCTTGACCTGCTATTACTTACATCGCCTGGAATAAGGCCTAGGAATGTGCGTCTTACCCAATGTCCCCAGGAAATCTTGTGCAGCCTCATGTTGGAGGCACTCAGCTATAAGGAAAAAATAGTTTTTCACATTTGGTATAGTGGATCCATAAGGACCCAGGGGAAAAGTGTTCCAAATTATCAACTCGCTGACGTGATTTTCTTTTTTTAATATAATATATAAATTATTTTTTCATGTAATATAAATATATTTATGTTTATATATGCACATCTTTTCATATAATATAAATATATTTGTATATATATTTTCATATAATATAAATACATTTATATTTATGTATGCACACATATATTTTATGCCTTTAAAAAATCCTGGAAGCAAACAGAGTCGAGAGGTTATCCTGGAGGTTATTCTTACGCATTAAGTAGATATCACCTTGTTATCCAAGATGTAATGGAGAGGCTGGAGGGAACTGCCTGAAAATGTAGAGCTGTGTTCCAGTAGCCATGTTTCTTGAAGATGATTGTATAATGATACAGCTTTCACAATGTGACTGTGTGATTGTGAAAACCTTATGTCTGATGCTCCTTTTATCTACCTTGTCAACAGATGAGGAGAACATATGGAATAAAAATGGATAATGGGGGAACAAATATTAAAATAAATTTAGTTTGAAATGCGGGTGATCGGTGGGGGGGAGGGGTAAGGGGTGTGGTATGTATACATTTTTTTTCTGTTTTCATTTTATTTCTTTTTCTGAATAGATGCAGATGTTCCAAGAAATGATCATGATGATGAGTATGCAACTATGTGATGATATTGTGAATTACTGATTATATTTGTAGAACAGAATGATCAAAACAGGAATGTTTGCTTTTATTTGGTGCTTTTTTGTATTTAAATAAATAAATAAATAAATAAAAGTGGGGAAAAAAATCCTGGAAGCCACATAATCTAAGAAGCTAAAGTAATTTGGGGGGTGGATAGGGTGAACTTCTAAGTTTATCCTAGGAGAGCATGAAGATTATGACACTTAAAAATGACTCCTTTTTTTGTTTTCTTTGGTATTTTACTCTTTGGATCTGAAATAAAAAGCACCTGTAGGCAGTGTAGCAGGATATTAATAGATTTTGAGGCCTCTGTGGTCTCATATGTTTAGGAACTTCATCCCAAGTAAACTCTTGCTTTGGGAATGAAGGCATCAGTCAACCTTACTTAGCAGCCTTGCAAGTAAAACGGTCCATGTAGAATGGTATGATTTCTAAATGTTGGGTTAATTTCTTTTTTTCCGTTAATTAATCAAAAAAAAAAAAAAACGGTCCAGCAAGGTGTCCACCCACTGACTGATGATGACCGAATTTCCCCAGCAAATGTACATGAACCACGGCATTGGCATCGCTTTTTCCTCAGACATAACCTTTGAATGCTGATATAAATAACTGGGAAATAGTTCACGTTCCGAACAAAGCCTTACCTGCATTCCGAACCGAACGTTGCAAAAGTGTGGCCACGGTTTTCAGCATCACACAGGTCAGCTCTCTTTCCAGATCCTGACCATCCACAGCAGCCTCCTTATTCCCTGCCATATTCAAGAAGCGATAAAAAGCAGTTTTTAACAGGTGTGTGTGTGGTGTGTCCCCAAATCTCTGACCTCATTAGCTTTTCACCCTCTCGGGGAAGCACGTATATAATGTTTCCATCCAAAGGGAGCCTGAGTCCCAGGTCACAGGATGTCACCTTACTGCCCACTACAACAGTGCTTCTCCAACCTGAGCTCATTGGAACTACTTGAAGGACTTGTTGTTAAAACCCAGATTCCTGAACAGAGTTTCTAATTTAGTAGCACTGGGGTGGGGCCTGAGAACCTGCATTTCTAACAAGCTCCTAAGTGAGGCTGCTGCTGCTGGTTGGGGCTGCACTATGAGAACCACTGACGACATGATGCCCTAAGCTCTGCCTCCTTGGCTTTCTTTTCGCATCTTTAATAGTTTGCCACCAGTGCCTGGAAGTGTGCACTGTCCAAACCTGAGCCATGCAGATGCGTGAGAGACTTGAGAGTAAACAGGTGCTTCCACTAGATCCAGGAGGGTAACATGATACCTCCTATGTTCACCATTGGATCCCCAGTGCGGAGAATGCCTAACACCAATTGGAAGCTCAATTCATCTTTGGGGAATGAAGGACTGAATAAATGGATGAATGAATTAATAGTAGAATTTGTTAACCAGGAGACAAAATATTTAAGAAACTTTCAACCACAGAAAATACAAAATGAAACTTAAGACATCAACCCTCCACCACCCCAAAGGAAAAGAAGTTTAGATTCTTCAATAATGGCCATCAGTCTGGAACTGAATCTAACAGCAAACTCAGCAGTAGTCTGCTTAAAAATGATGAACAGCTAGGATACACAGAAACGTTAAACAAAAAGGCCATTAAGAACCAAGACTTCTCAGTTAAATGCCAAGGAAAACAGAGGAGGCAATGTAATAGCTTCGTTCATGATGGGCTCTCAGGCAAGAGGTTACTAAGCAATAGAAAAGAGCATATAACAAAATACTTGCCAGGGCTTGTATTAGAAATGCAAAGCCTTCTAGTAGCTCCCTCATTCTAGATCCTTTCTGCAACACTCCTAGGGAGTGCAGAGGTCATTCCCGGCCTCCACAAGGTAACTGAGCTCCAACTTGAGTGTCCACCTCAGTCTTCTACACAGTGACTCAGGACTGATAGCCATGAGAGCACACGTGTGTGCTGAGTACCTAGGAGGTGCCAAGCATGCCAATGGGAGCTTTTTACAAACTTCCCCATTTAGTTTCCATCACCCCCATTTTATGGAGACAGGAACAGGCTAAGAGAGGTCAAGTAGCTTGCTTAGTATCACTCAGCTCCTAAGCAGCGTACTCAGGGCTATCAGACCCCAATTTCCATGCTTTCTCTTTCCATCAGTGTCTTCCCTGTCAGAGAGGCTCCAGGAGCCTGTTAGACTCATGAGTTTGACTTAAATCTTAAGTAAAATTCTAAAACAGCCAATGGTGGTTAGAGAGCCACTGACCCCTCTCAGCCAATGCAGGGGGAAAGGAAAAGACACAGGAAGTTAGGGTGGGGTATGTGGTCCTATACTTGTGTCCTGGAGTCTGTCTTCTCAGAAAGAAGGGATAAGCAGGTAAAGGGAAAGCTAGAGGAAATGGAAAAGGGTCTTTGCACCAGCTTCGCATCTGAAATTCAATAGATTTGGCATGGTCAGACAGTGAAATAGTGCACACCAGCAACCTGAGTCACTCTGCCCTCCCATGTGGACAGAAGGAACCCTGAGAATCCCAAGGGAAAGCTGAGGTTGCTGGAGTGGAGAGCTGAGAGTGGAGAGGCTGAGGTAGGGGTGAGGGGCCCTTGCCAAGGAGTGTACAGCCCAGTGGGGCACTCAAAGATCAGGCCAAGACTCAGAAATGCACATAGGGCCACAGACACTGGTGATTTCCACTTAGCATGGGAGACCAGGGATCACCAACCAACCAAGTGAACAAGGCAGCCACATCCAAGAGACCCCAAGAGCCTCTCCCAGCTCCCTTCCCTCTTTGCATGAACAAGGATAGTTTGATCTCCCTGCTGTCTCCCAGCCATTTCCTCTGCTATACACCCGGATGAGATCTGGAGCAGCAGATACCTGAAAGCTGAGAACTCCCCATGGGACTTCTCAGTCACACTCATCCCCCCCACCTCTACATGAGGAATATCAGGTCAATTATCAGAAGCCATGTGTCCGCCCCCAGAGCTACCTGCTTTGACCCTAAGAGTGCAGGTTGCATAGGAAAGATAGTTTTTTCTGCCTGTTGGGTCTGCACTCAGACTTAGGTCTGGTCAAAGCTGACCCTAAGCCCCTTCACCGTGACCCCTACTCCCAGCGCCCCTTGGCAGCACCTGACTTCCGCAGGATCTTGGCCTGCCTCCGCAGCTGGGCCAGCAGCAGGCCCAGGAACCCCGAGTCACGGAAGATGTCGGCGAAGAGTGGGTCCCCGCCTGCAATCCTATGGATGCTCTGCAGGGCCGTGAGGGTGCAGAGTGGTTCGGGACTCTCCTTGATCAGGCGCTGCACCTTCCGCAGGATTTCGTGGGGCACGTAACTCAGCTCGAACACCAGGACCTCCAGCAGCTGGAAGAACTGGGCCTGCACCGGGGCTGGCTTCAGGTGCACAATCTCCACAAACTGTGAGAGGGGCTGCAGGGTCCACTCCAGCAGGAAGAAGTTACGAGCATTCCAGGTCCACGTGGTTCTGATGGCTGACAAGACTTGAGTACAGAGGAGGGGGTCGCTGGCTTTGTGGAAAACATTCTGCAGGACTTGGAAGGCCTGAAGATTCTTGATGGTCACCCCTGGGGATGAAAAAAATAGTAATCCACAAATCACTTTTCCTACCTAGGTCTAGAAATTCATTTTTGCCTTAAAATTGAGACATTCCATTGACTTATTCTATTTTCTAGCTCCTGGGGGGGTCAATGTCTATTGGAAGGCCAGAAGAGCCGAGTGAAAGGTTGGAGGTGAGCAGGGCTAGAGCCGCACTGTCCAACATGTGGGGGTCAAAGGAGCCCTTGAAAGCTAATCTGAATTGAGATGTACCATGAGTGTAAAGTGCACACTCATTAAGAAACATGTATAGCTGCCCCCGGCCCCGTCCCTGGCCCTCCCCCGGTGGCATGGAGGGGCCGGACTCCTGACCGCCGCGCCGCCGTCTCCCGGCCCCGTCTCCCGGCCCCGCCCCCGCTTGCACGTCTGCGCCGCCCTAGCCGAGGATGCTGAGGATGAAGCTGCCCCTGAAGCCGAAGCACCCTGCGGAGCCGCCGCTGGAGGCGGAGGGGCCCGAGGCGGACGCACGGCCCGGCGCAAAGACACCGCCGCGCCGCCGCCGGAACTGCCGCGCTGCGCCGGGGGCTCGGGCCGCCTGCTGCTGGCGGCGTGGCGGCGCTGCGCGAGCAGGAACGGGTGTGCGAGTGGTTGGGCGGCCTAGTGCTGGAGTCCACGTGCGGGCTGCTGGACCTGTGCAACCCGCTGGAGCTGCGCTTCCTCGGCTCGTGCCTCGAGGTCCTGGCACGCAAGGACTACCACTACCTGCGCGACTCGGAGGCCAAGGCCGACGGCCTCCCGGCCCCGGGGCCGCTGGCCGTCTTCCGAGAGCCCGCCGTGCGCTCGCGCCTCATCGTCTACCTGGCGCTGCTGGGCTCGGAGACCCGTGAGGCCGCCGGCCGCCTGCACCGCCTCCTGCCCCAGGAGGACTCGGTGCTCAAGAGCCTTCGCGCGGCGCGGGCCGACGGCTCGCCGGGCGGCGCCGAGGACGAGCGCGGCGAGGACGACGCCGAGAAAGACCGGGCCGGGCCGGAAGGCAGCGGCGCCGAGCCCGGGGCAGGCGGCGGGCTCAGCTTCAGGGCCCAGGAGGAGCGGCTGCTGCTCTTCACCCTGGCTTCGCTGCACCAGGCGTTCTCCTTCCACCAGCGGGCCACCCCGAGGGAGCACCTGGAGAGACTCCGCACCGGGGGCTGGGAAGACGCGGAGGTGGGGGTGGGGCCGGGCAACTTTGCGTGTCCCCGGGCCTAGAATGACGCTGCTCGTGGTGATTACATGCAAAGTAATGAGACCAGCTTAATAGAACAAGCCCCAGTACCCCAGGATGGACCTACTGTGACACCTCACAGAGCTCAGCGAGAAACTGTACACATTGAGAAGATAATGCTGAAAGGAGCTCAGAGAAAAAGGACTGACAAATATTGGGAATACACCTTCAAAGTAAATTGGTCTGATCTTTCAGTAACAACAGTAACAAAAACCCACCAAGAACTATAGGAATTTCTGCTGAAGCTTCCAAAAGAATTGTCTTCAGAGACTTTTGACAAGACCATCTTAAGAGCCCTGAATCAGGGTTCTTTGGAAAGGGAAGGAGGGCGCATCCTGATCTGGAGCCCATCCTAAGGCAGGTATTTTCAACTTCATCACAAGCTTTTCTACAGAGTCAGAAAGTACACAGCTTTTTGCAGTCCATATCATCAGAATCTTTACACAGTCTCAGTCATTTACAGTCTTCTCTGAAGACCTCTAAGATATTAGAACACTTGAGAGAAGACAGCTCAGAAGCTTCAAGTCAGGAAGAAGATGTATTACAGCATACCATAATCCACAAGAAACATACTGGGAAAAGTACCATCATGAACACTATTGGTATGAGTTGTTCTCCATTGGGATGGGCTGTCCTTGCAATATTCTGAACAGAATGGAATTGTGGATTGGAGGAAGCAAGGCTGCACCACCATACGGCACCCAGAGCACTGTGTGACCTTAACTGACCAGCGTTTAGCTGAAAAATGGAGCTTATCTTCAATAAATAAGAAGAAAGGAAAACCACAAATAGAAAAGGAGAAAATTAAGAAAACTGACAACAGATTGAATAGTAGAATAAACGGCATTCGGCTCTCTTGAGCTCAGCATGCCCGTGGTGGTGCTGTGAAAGATGTGAATTTGGACATTGGATCTGGACATGACACATGCGGAGAAACATCTTCAGAGAGTTACAGTTCTTCATCTAGCCCACGACATGATGGAAGAGAAAGCTTTGAAAGTGAAGAAGAAAAAGATAGAGATACAGACAGCAATTCTGAGGACTCTGGGAATCCATCTACAACCATGTTTACAGGTTATGGTTCTGTCAATCAGACTGTCACTGTCAAGCCACCTGTTCAGATTGCTTCATTAGGAAATGAGAACGGAAGCCTTTTAGAAGATCCTTTAAACTCCCCCAAGTATCAACATATTTCTTTTATGCCAACTTTACACTGTGTCATGCACAATGGTACCCAGAAGTCTGAAGTTGTTGTTCCTCCACCCAAATCTGATGGCAAAACAATAGGGATGCTCGTTCCTAGTCCTGTTGCACTCTCTGCAATAAGGGAATCCACAAATTCAACCCCTGTTGGAATACTAGTGCCAGCAGCTTCTACTGGTGAATCTGAAAAGCACCTTGAATTACTGGCTTCCGCTTTACCGATTCTGTCAACTTTCCTCCCCCATAGTGGCACCCCTGCTTTGCATCTAACAATTCAGAGGCTGAAGTTAGCACTACCACAAGGATCTTCCGAGAGTTGCACAGTTAATGTCCCCCAGCAACCAATTGGGAGTCTGAACATTGGATCACCAAACACTGCCTTTATTCCTGTCCACAACCCAGGTAGTTTTCCAGGATCTCCCGCTGCTACCACGGACCCCATCACAAAATCTGCATCCCAAGTGGTAGGACTAAATCAAATGGTGCCTGAAATGGAGGGAAACACAGGGACAATCCCTCCGCCTACCAATGTGAAGGTAGTTCTTCCAGCAGCTGGCCTCTCAGCTGCACAGTCACCAGGTTCCTACACTTTACCAGGCTCTCCTCTTGCTGCCAGTGCATTACCCAACCAGAATTCCAACGTGCTAAACACAGTGGCCACTTCCACTCAGTCAGCGAGTGCAGGCATCAGTCAGGTCCAGGCTACCATTCCTCCTGCAGTTCCTACCCACACCCCGGCCCTGCCCCCTGCCCCAGCACAGAGTGACAGCACATCTTACATCAGTGCTGTGGGAAATACAAACGCTAATGGGACAATATTGCCACCCCAGCAGATGGGCTCAGGTCTGTGTGGTTCTTGTGAGCGAAGGTGCAGCTGTAGGACCAATGGAAACCTTCAGCTAAACAGTTACTGTTACCCTAATCCAATGCTCGGACCAGTGTCCCGAGTCCCATCATTCTTTACTCCAAACTATCAAACGGAAAATGTTGATGTGCGTGTGTGTGTGTGTGTGTGTTTTGGTTACACTGAATACTTGCTGTGTGCAATGTTTACTGAATCTTTAAAACTGTGTATTTGACCTTTTTTTTAACAACACTGGTGATGGTCATATGGATTTAAAAAAAAGAAACTTTGCTTCTTCCCCAGCTTTTCTCACTTTCACCCCACAGTACCACATTTCTCCCCGCTCCCCCCCTCATTTTCCTCACTGGCCTGTGGAGTAACTGACAGTGTCCTTGTCCATACATTGTAAACTGCTCTGCATATAAACTAAGGATAGAATGTTTTCACCTTAATCTTAAGGGAGAAATCAGATTCCCCAAATAGTGTGTATATATGTAATAAACAGCATCATATAAATACATATATGCAGCGCTTGTTGTCCAAATAGAAATTAAAATAAGTGGAAGAGAGAGGAAGAAGTAAAACCATATGAAACTGAGAAAACTGTATGTATGAAATGGACAAAAAGCTTTTTCTTAAACACAAACCAAACTTTTTACTTCCATCAGACCTTTTTAGCCTGTTGCTTCAGAGAGACACAAAGTGAACAAACTGGTGTGACTGTTTTTCTCCTGTGTGTTTGTGCTTGTAATGAAAGTCGACGGCCAATTTTACTTCTTGTGGTCTACTGCTGTGTCACAGTGAAAGGGACACTACTCGAGTAAAGATTTTTCTTCTCCTGTATCAACTGTTACAGTGTTATGTTGTGTTTAAAATGTTTATGGTTTATTTCAATCAGAACAAAAGCTTTGGGTTCCTACAAAAAGTCGGGTATTTGTTCCCTAACCTGTGTCTCGTAGCAAAGTCACTTTTATAACAGTTTACCACTAGGCTTGATTATAATGTGAAAAACTGAATTGAGTGGGTTCAGATGGTATTAATCATGTCAGTGTCATGTCACTAAGTTTAATGCTGCTGGTAAAAAAGTTTTTTGAAGCAGTCTATATACTAAATTGCTTCCAGGTGATTTTTAATTTCCTAAAGCGCACTGAAGTTATCTGGAAGATTGAGTGTATTTTTTGGTGACTGCTGCACTCAACTGCAGTGAACAACTACCACTGTACGGTGATAGGTTTAAGGGTTCCTGCAGGGGGTGGGAGGAGGTATCTTTGCTTTCCCATTCCTCAGTACAAAGCAGAAATGAAAGGTTTTTGTTTGGTGGAGTAGTGCTGGTATGCAGCAGAGGCACTTAATTATCTGGTCTTGGTCAGAAGCCTGACAGATTGCTAGACCAAAAGGAGAAAAACTTGAAGAAAAAAGCTTAATTTAATGCTTCATAGGTAGCATTTATATTTATAGCACCAGTGTACATTTTGAAACTTTCTTTTAGAGGTGGGAGGTATGGGGAAGGGAAAAGAGGGGTAGGTGTGAAGGGGTAGGTGAAAGCTTTAATTAAAAAAAAGTTTGAGTAAAAGAAATTATTTGATTATGTATATTTTATTTGATCTGGGTATTTTTGGACCACATTAAATTAATTGCTAAGCTGCAGTTGAGTTGTTCAAGTGAGAGTTTTGATAAGCCATGTATGGATGCATTGTGAATCACTTGCCAGTTGTACTTTATAGAGCTTATTTTATGATTTAAAATACTGTACTGTACGTAGGAGGTATGTTACCTCCTCCTTATTTGTATGTTTACCATATACTTTGATATTTGAAATGTTATGTACTGGAAAGGCCACTTATATTTCTAGAACAGATTGGATTTTATGCAACCTTTTTGCCTTGAATTAGCAGCAATAAAAAAAATGAAAAACAAACAAAAAAAAAAGAAACATGTATATGACCACATGTTAAAATGGGGATATTTTGGCTACATTGGCTTAGATAAAATATATTCTCAAAATTAATGCAACTTGGGCAGTGCAACAGTGCCTCAGTGGCAAAATTCTCACCTGCCATGCCAGAGATTCAGGTTCAATTCCTGGTGCCTGCCCACACACAAAAAAATAATAATGCAACTTGTTTCTTTTTATTTTTTTAGTGTGGCTACTAGAGCATTAAAAATTACATATGTGGTTCACATGTTTCCATAGCAGATTGGTTTCCATCAATTAAGATCCAATGATGTTAGCAATTACTAGCCTAAGTCAGTTTCATTTCTAGAAGAGCTGTAAAACGAACACATCATTTTACTCCAACCTCCTTCTTTTCTCTTGAGCTCCAAGGTTTAACCCTCTTTCCTTCTCTCCTTGGAGATGCTGCATTGATAAACATCTGTCTTCAACCTTCCCCATCTTGACACCAAAGAGATGTTTCTAAAACTTACTTCTGCTACAGCCTCTCCTTCCACCTTTTCTATGCCCTTGGATCTGCCAGGATCCACTGCAACACCTTCTTACCCAGGCCCGTCCCACGTTCTGGTCCACAACAGGTGTCCTTGCATATTTCCCCAAACTCCTAAGGTATCCAGGCCATCATTTACTTTCCCAGGCTGTATTATCTGCCTAACTTCATCCCCTTTGTTTCTATCTGGACAACATACTCAGCCTCACTCACTTCAAGTGGACCTTGGGTGATAGATGACCTCACTAAGGCAAGCAGAGCTGACCCTCCCACCTGGAATCACCACCTGCCTATGGGTTGGTTGAGTTAAGTGTATATTTTTTATGTCTCATCAGAAAATTTATTGAGAGCAGATATCTGGCCTGTTCATACTGGCACCCAGTGCCTAGAGGAACTCCCAGTGCACAGAACACAAAGCATGTTGGTTGGCTTTGTCAATCAATTAGTCAATCAATATCTTGAAATATTGAGAAGCCACTGACTCGGGGTCTGAATAGCAGTTTCAGGGTCATGTGTCCCATCATGTAAACAAATACTACAGAGGAAGTCACTAGTGTTAGTGGAGGCACCAGGTAGGGTGGAGACACTGAGTGGGGTGGGGTGGGGCGGGGTGGAGACAAGAGGCCTCCCATGTCATTTGAGAAAGTATCTTTGTGAAGAAAATGTTTCCTCTAAGTCCCACCCAAGACCAACTTTTTCATTGTGCAAAGCTGAGGGTGGACATCTCGAAAAGCTTATAAAGGAGAAATTTTAAATCTATAAGTAATTGCCCTGCAGGTCATGAGTGGGTCAAGAATTAGACCCTATGACCGAATCAGACCCTTGAATACCAACAAGTGCAAAGTATGTGTGTGTGTGTGTGTGTGTGTGTGTTTGTGTGTGTGTTCTGCACAAGTATTCAGAGAAAGACCTGGGTTCCCTTGCCAGGGCATAACATTAATGGCTGCTGGTTCATTGAGAAACAGGAGGACCTACCAGCAGCCTCATGATGGAACTTGAAGCCTTCCAATTGGGGGTAAATGATGCTGTCAAACACCTTCAGCTCCGACGTCCCACAGGTCGTCAGCCACATCACCTGTCCAAGGAGCTCCTCCAGATGGGGGTCCACTTCATTTTGGGTCAGCCCATCGTACCTGTGGGGACAGGTGAGGCCAGCCCTCTGGGCATCTTGGACGGAGCAGCCACATTTGCCCATGGTGCGCCTCACAGGGGAAAGATCTATCTACTGATTCTACCTTTCTATCTCTACATCTATCTCTATATCTATCTCGCTATTTCTATCTCTGTTTCTGTCTATCTACATCTATCTATATGCATTTCTATTCATAATTATCTATCCATCTATCTCTATGTCTATTGATCTATATTTATCTGTTTATATTTATTTAATCTATCTGCCTACCTATGCCTATTTATTATTTATCTACCATCTGTATATCTCTATTTTATCTCTTTTCTAAAGATAATCAGTGCTGAATAAAACAGCAACACTTTGGATAAGGTGGAGCTCCAGCCAAGGCATCCTAAAATTTTGGAAGATACCAATCAACCCACAGGTGCCAAATTCAAACACACCAATCCAGGCATACTGACCCACAGATGCCAAAGGCAATAGAAAATCCCAAGTGGACCCTGCTTACAGGTCTATAGCATGAAGATACCCTCACATGTTTTGAGACACCAGAGACCCAATGAATCAATGGAGAGATGAGTCAAGGTAAAGTAAAAGTTCGGAAAAGATGAAGTTTTCTTTGTCTGGGGACAAAAAAAAAAAAAAAAAAAAAACACAAAGGGGTTGATAGGTAGTAAGACTACGGGAAGATGAAGCTGCTAAGAGAGGCAGGAGCACATCCATCTCCTTGGGCCTGGGGTTGGCCACTTGTCTGTCCTGGCCCTGAAAGGAATGATGTAGGAAGTCTTGCAGAGCTACCTGGAGCTTGTGAAGGTTCTAAATCTATGATTTACATTTACATCCTCAGCTCTATCTCCTCCCCTGTGGATCAGCCCTCCCCTGCCCCTAAATTAACCCTAACTGGTCAAGATACTGGCAGTAGCTGAGAATGTCCTTATCTGCTTGTTCTAAATATGCTTTTGTACAGCCATCAAGGCAGATCCCAGGCAAAGATTTCTAAGTCTAAGAAGAGAAACTGTCCTACAAAAAGTGAGATACTAAATTTTTAGCTTCTGTTGGAAACCCCACTGTTAGCCGTTTTGTAACCATGAAAACATTTACTCTGAGTGCCCTTTGCCAGAATGGCCTCAGTGTGTTGTCATTTAATCACATGCTTTGGAAGACTCTGGACTGAGGAACTTCAAACCCCCATCAAACCACTGCCTCTAGACTCTAGAGTCAGACTCTAAGCCTGACTCTATATTGAAGTCAGTGCAACACAGGGGCTGGTTGTCTCTTCTAGAGGAGTAGGTTGCACATATTCATAGGGCAAAGCCCGTGGGAACATATTTGACCTTGCCTTTAAACAGCTTTCCCAAGGTCAGTGGAAGAGTTTAGACATGTAAGGAGTTTCTTTGATGTCCGTCCTTTGGAACTAGCCATCCCTAGGATCCAGACTGAAGACAGTATAACAAATCAGAGCAGATGAAATGATTCAGAGGCTAAACCCACTGAAGAGCATTTTCATTTAGGTCTTTCATGGGTCAAGAATTTATGAGCCTGTGGGAGTGAGACTTGATCCCAGAAAATTCCAGTAGGGAAGAACCAATGTGATAAGGGAAGCATTATCAAGCAGGTACTTAATCCTTCTGGGGAGCTCCAAAAGGCAATGTAGAGCCATCCCACCCAAAGGACAAGGGGTCTGGATATTTATCCATCATCTCCTGTCAGTCACTGGGTTAAGGACTACTCTTGGTGTTGCTGGTTCCCAAGCACATAGGCCAGCAGACACAGAGCTGGACATGCCAAGGGTATCTGGGCAGGAACCAAATGAACTATCTGTGGATCTATGGACTACCATTGCCCATCTTGCAGCATCGATGTCTAATAGAATGGCTCTCAAACCCAACTGCACATTAAATTTGCAATAAGTCTCCCTGGCCATGCCCTGAGGAGGTCATACTTCAGAGGACATGCTGAGAAGCCTGAAAATCTGTCTTTTTCCAAAGAACCCCAAAATGTTCTGTTAATATAGGCTTAGGGCAGTCCTTTTTTCTGCCCCCCGCCCCACCATCCCCAATCAAGCACAGCTACTTACCGAAGTAATACTTTAAGCAGCAAAGGGTAGCCATCCCCATTCTCAAACTCTAGGAACAAAGCTGAAGAGATAGGGTAGGAATCCCTCACGAAGTCCAAGAGGAGGCTCACAGCCTCGCTCACCTCGGGAGCCGGGAGCGTGTCAGCAAGTCTGGAGAGGTTCTGGAGGGAAATCTTGAGGCAGTCCATGTCTGCAGGAGGGAAACATACCCCTGTTTAGCTCAGAAGCACAGTTATTCTGCCCCAGAGTCATTCTCCTCACTCCCTTTTAAGTTGCTTAAGTTCATAAGAATGAAGCCAAAACACTTTTCTGCTGGTTCTTTGAACAAAGAAGCACGTTCCCTTGTGGGAAGTGCCCTTCTGAGGGCCTCAATTGGCTGGCCCAATGGAGCGCAGGTGGAACAGGCGATGGAAGGAGCCTTTTAGGCTTGGCTCAGTGGCCGGCATGGCAGAAAGTCCAGGTTCATCAGGAAATCAGACGCGAGACAGAAGACCTGAGCATCGTGCAAGAATTTTTGAGGAAGCAACGTTGGGGCTGAGCTTGGAGAGATGAGCAGAAATTAGCTGAATGGAAAGTACAGTGAAGGATACGTGAAGATGTGAGAAGTTTAAGGCAAGAAGACGGAATGTCTCAAGCATGAAAGAAGCCAGGTGATTGGAGCCCAGGAGGTTGGCTGAAGGGCTTGACTGGGGAATGGGAAAGAGGCAGGGATGGCTACTGTGAAATTTCATGGTAGAACCTGCTGATAACACCACAGAGCCAGGGAAAAGTGAGTCAGAAGAGTGATATGATCTGATTTGCATTTTGATGGACCACTGTTTTTTAAGATCTTTCACTGGGTGAAGCCCCTTCTAAGTGCTGGGAAAGCTACACCAGTGCATAAGAAAGAGCCTGAGACCTTGAGATGAGACACCCTCAGTTTTTCTTCTGAGATTCTGTGGCTCTCAGTAATTCCTAAGGTTCTGGGGAGGCAGCTGATGTAAGGCCCCGGGGACCACTCACAGACTGAACAAGGCTTCCATCAGTGACTCTCCTCTGATCAAACCTGTGATCCTGCTGCAGTGCAATACCTGTGTGGCATTTATTGTGGGCCAGGTGTGATCTAAGCACTTCAAAGATGTTAACTGCTTGAATTCTCACAGTGGTCCAATGAGATCAGCATGATAATTGCCCCATTTTACAGATGCATGAATAGGGGTACCAAGGGGGTAAAGCATTGAGGTGTGCGGGGCAGAGCTGGGATCCAGCCCCAGGTGTCTGTTCCCAGAGTCCATGGCCTTCGCATGTCACAGGCTGTCCCAAGCAGAACCAAAGGCGCCTGAGTCAGGCTTCTGCAGATTTGAAACTGGATTCTCTTTCTCATCATCTTGGGAGCCATGGCAAATTACTCCACCTCCCTTAGTCTGTTTGCTATGTTGCAAATGACATGAATATCTACCTCAAAGAAACAGATATAGAGATGCACATGACTGGTAAATGAGTTCTCCTTTCCCTCCCTCCTCTAAGGAAGCATCCATGTGAATGATGAAGATATTTTTATGAATGGAGTAACACAGTGTAGGGTCATCTGCTGGGCAGAGCTGGGCCTCTGTGTTCAGGTTCTCTGTGGTCCCACAGAATCTACACTGACTCTGCAAAACCATCCCATAATGTTGTAGAAGATGGGCCCTCTGCCTCTGTTCTGAGAGCTTGAGGAAGGCTGGCCTGTGGCCCGCAGCTCCCACCTGGTCTCCTGGAGACATACCCTGCAGGTATTGGATGACACTGAGGCTCTGGGCCTTGGAGATGGCCCTGAGCACGCAGAAGGTGGGCTCTTTCCAGAGGCAGCAGCTGTGCTCCCAAAGACAGGTCGTGGCAATCAGCAGAGCCTGGAGCTCGGATCCTGAGAGAAGCCCCTCCAGGCCCTGAGAGTCGCTGCAAATGTTGAGCAACATCTGCAGAAGGGAAAACCAAGGAGACTCTGGTTAGGAAGCCGCACGCTCCCGACTTTCCTGGAGCGCGATGGCTGTGCCTCAGCAGGGAAGATGGGGTTGTACATAGTGCCCCCCAAACCTGGAAAGGGTAATGGGGCCTGGGGCTCACCCCTGAACTCATCAACTCATCATCCTACACATGCACTTATCCAGTTCAATCAGCATAACAAGAAAGTGCTCGACCTAGAGAGGTGTCTTTTTATGTAGAAATGCAGAAAAATCTTGTCGACAATTAAGGTATATTGTTAACAAGACATCACGCTATTTAGAAAGAGACGTGTTTCTGAATCCCTCACTGGCGCTCAAACTCTACTTCTCCATGAGATCATACGTATTATCCTGTGACATCCTAACTGGGCTCCTTATCTCCAATCTTATGTCCCTCTGGCTACAGAGAGGCTGCCCATTCCATTCAGGACAAAATCCAAATGTGCTCGCCTGGCTTGCTGACTCTGGCATGGATTGGCCTTCCCTCCTGTCTCACTTTCTTTCTTGCAGCTATCCCTTTGGGCCTCAATACTCTACCACTCTGACCTTCTCCCAGCTTGGCAAACGTGGTGTGCTCTTTCCCTTGGAATTAGCCCCTTCTAATTGGGCAGCCAAGGAGTTGGGCTCAGCATCTCACTTCCCAGCCTGCCTTGCAGGTAGGGGTGGCCAGGAGGCCAGTGCTTACCTTGTGCTCACCTAGCCATTGGCCTGGACACCATTTCCCTGCTTCTTCCCTCTCCCCTTCTCTGGTCCCCTTCTCCACCTCTCTGGGGCCAGGCTATCTTCTCTGCTTTCTGGTCAACCTTCAGCTCTCTGGTTAATTGCCATATCCTCAGAACAACCCCAATTACTCCCTAATAGAAATCAGGCCCCCCACATCCTAATGTCCCAGCATACCTCTGACCCTTCCATCAGAATGCTTAAAAAAATTGGCCAAGGCACAGTTATTCGTGGGACTGTCTTTTCTCTGTTTATCTCCCCCACCTGACTGTCACCTCTTGGAGTGAGAGCACAATACCTGCTGCTGTGACCCTCCCATCTAAGACAAACAAGGGGCTTGTGGAAGATTGAGTTATGTACACCCCAAAAACATGGTCTTCACGTTAACACACTTTCCTTCTGAGGTGAACTCACTATAAAAAGGATCACTTGAAGATGTTATCTTTAGCTACAGTATGGCCAACCAAATCAAGACGGCTCCTAATCTGTCACTAGAGACCTTTAGAGAGAAAGCCAGGAGGGGAAGCTAGAGGCCGGAAGACAACAGAATCTAAAAGGAGAGGATATCCCCATATGATAGGAACGTCAAGAACCCAAGGATTGCTGGCCAGCCAGTACCAAAATACTAACTACAGTCTAAGAGAGAAAGCAAGCTCTCCAGACGCCAAAGCAGTGAGCCAGTTAAGTTCCATTAAGTCAACCTGCTCAGCATGGTACTTGTCAGAGCAGCTGACACACACATCCCTGGCAACGTGGGATGGAACTCCCGGGATGAGACAGGAAATGGCATCAAGGGATTGAGAAAACCTTCTTGACCAAAAGGGGGAAGAGAGAAATGAGACAAAATCAAATGTCAGTGGCTGAGAGATTTCCAACGAAGTTAAAAAGTTATCCTGGAGGTTACCCTCATGCATTATATAGATATCCCCTTTTTAGTTTATGGTGTATTGAAGTGGCTGGAGGGAAGTATCTGAAACTGTTGAGCTGCATTCCAGTAGCCTAGATTCCTGAAGATGATTGTATGAAGATATAACATTTACAATGTGGCTGTGTAATTGTGAGAACCTTATGTCTGATGCTCCTTTCATCCAGGGTATGGACAGAGGAGTAAAAAATATGGATAAAAATAAATAAATAAATAATGGGGGGGACAAAGGGTAAAATAAATTGGGCAAATGGAAATACTAGCAGTCAATGAGAGGGAGGGGTAAGGAGTATGTATGGGTTTTTTTTCTTTTTATTTCTTTTTCTGGAGTGATGCAAGTGTTCTAAAAAATGATCACGGTGAGGAATACACAACTATGTGATGACATTGTGAGCCACTGATTGTGCACTATGTAAAGAAAGTATGTGTATGAAGATTTCTCAAATTTTTTTTAAAAAAGAGGAGTTATAATAGAGAAGATAGGGTTCAAAACACCACTCCACACCTCTTTGGGCCTTGAGGCTACTCCCCTACCTTGATTATTTTTACGCCCACGGAACCAAGCTGACAGTGTTATGCATCTCCTGAACTGGAGAGAGGGCTGGTGGGGCAATGTAAGTGGGACACAGGCACTGGACTGGACACGGAGAGAGTCCTTAGAACATGCTGGCTGCCTTTGTGTCACAAGTCGGACTTGAGCACGTTTGTCATCCCAGGGCAAGGGAATAGAGCAGAGTGGCGATTCACTGATATGAGGTGGAGGGGAAAGAAGAAAATTCACTTTCTTAACCACAAAGGATTCCCAGGTAGAGGCAGGAACTCTGGCACTAAGGCTGAGAAAGGCCCTTTGAGGACTCTGAGCAGCCAAGAACTGCCAAGGGAAGGTAAGCAGCTCAGAGAAGCCTCAGCCTTGGGCCAGGCTGAGTGGAGCTCTGCTGCCCATCCACTCACCTGCACAAACATCCTCTGAACTTGAAGGTCACTCTCAAAAAGTTCATCCTTCTCCACGGGAAAGACGAAAAAGAGGTAAAGACACTGGAGCAGCAGGGCTGGGAGCCCAGAGTCGACCACACTGCCCAGTGTCTCCTGGAAGGGAAGAGAGGTGTGACCAAGGCTGCAGGGTGTAGGCATAGCTCAGATCAGCTGGACAGCGAGGGGGCTACCTTCAGGTAGGAGGGGGAAGAGGGAAGGAAGGGGGAGGGAGGGAGGGAGACGGGTGCAGAGCAGACAAGGGCTTCCCTGCAAGCATTCTGCTGGTGGGTAAATGGTTTTCTGATTAGGGAAGCAAAAGCTCAGCCAGAGGGGGCAATTGATGACAAAGGCATGAATAGCCGAATTAATGGTGTGGCCAGGTCCCTGCCCATCCCTTCCTCCATACCTAAGCCTTCGCCCAGACCAGATGGCTTTCTGGGTGAGGATCCATAACCCAGGCAGCCTCAGCTCCATGAAACCGTCCAGGCGCCCTCAGACAGGGGTTGAGCAGACCCAAGCAGGTGGCCCTAGCGGTAGCTGAGCGGGGAGCTCCTTGGGCCCCTCCTTTCCCCACCTCTGCCTGCAGCCCCACCGAGATCACAGCGCTGCAAACTGTGTGTGCGTCCACACACATAAGCCCACGCGCGACCGATCCGTGTTCCACTGTCCACTCAAACAGAAATCGTCAGTGCCACAGGTTGACTAACCGGGCAGTCGTTGTGGGTGAATTGGAGAAAGAAGAGAAAAGGGAGTCCAGGCCAGAGTAGTGAATGTATGGCTGGTAGCATGTCCTAATCTCTCTGTCCTGAAAGCTTCCATCCTAGGGTGATGTTCTCCCTTTACCTGATGCCTGACTCTGCCCATGACCAGTCCCGTCCCGGCCAGAAGGTCCCCCCTTAACATCAGCTGCTTAGCCTGCTACTGCTTCTGGACTGCTCGCCAATGGACAACCAGCCCCCGCATTAACTGGTCACCCCAAGTCTGTGGACAGCCCTTTCTCGGGGCAGAGGAGGCCTTGCTGAGTTCCAGGTCATCGTCCCCGGCCGGGGGGTTCCCAGCACTGCAGGGAAATGCGGCCGTCATTTGGCTAACTTCACACATCGGCTTCCAACCTGGCAGCCCACCTGCTGCGGCCAGGACACACCTCCACGCCCTGTCCAGAGGTCCCTCTGACCGTGGGCGCTCGCGGCAGCCCGAGGATGGCCCCCTACCTGCCTGCCTGCCTCCCTGCCGCCTCCCCGGCTCAGTGCAGGGGGAGCTCCAGAGCCACTTGCCAGAAGGGCTGGGTCCCTGGGCTGCCCTGCTGCAGGGCCTGCTGGGGAAGACAAGGGCACCCGCAGACTATCTGGGAGCACTCGGTTTCCCAGGGTCATGTGGAAGGACGTGACCGTGACCAAGGCCAGGACGGGGTGGGGAGGGGAAGGGAAGAAGGAGGCGGCAGCCCCACCTGAGCAGGCCCAGCAGGGTGTGCGGGCGGGCTCCTTCCCGCTGAGATTAGCAGGCAGCTGTAAGGGACAAGTGGCTCAGAGCCCGGTCTCTGATTTCCAAGACTTTCAGTTAGAAACATTTCTGAAAGAAACCTTTCCGAACCTTGTTTTCTCACCCCAAAAGCGGCACTGTCCTAATTCCTACTCAAGTAATTCTTGGGAGGACTGACTGATATGGTATGTGGGACCCACTCAGCGTTGCCCCAGCTCATAGTAAATAAACACTCACTGTTATGAATCCTTGCAGTGACCTGCAGAAAGCGGCACGTCATTCCCAGTTCTAAAGGAGGCAATGCAAGTGAGCCGCAGACACGTGAAATAACGCACCCAGTGGCACACACAGCTGGTGAGCCCAAAAGTAGAATGCCAACCTGAATTTCAGATTCTGAGACCCGCGTTCTTTATCCACAAGGGAAGAGGGAGGAGAGGAGGAATTGGTTTCAGGGAGAGGCAGCCCCCCTGGGCCGGGGTGTGCCCCGCACGCTGATGAGCGGGGTTCCGGCAGATGCCTGGGAGCTGGAACTTACCGAGTCTGTGCCCGTGAGCACGTACACCGACTTCAGGAGCAGGTAGCCAGCCTGGTCCACGTCCCCTTTCCACCACAGCAACTGCTGGGCCGCCACCCGCGCTTGCTCTGGCCACGGCACAGGACGAGAGGAAAGTGTGACCAGCAGGGCAGTGCACCGGGACCTCCCCACCCAAACATCCCTCCACCTAGAGGTTCCTCTCCCCCCCATGGAGATGGGCTTCGGCAGCGGCAGCTCTCAGAACTTCCTCCTGCCGACTGCCCCCCAACCCCATCTGAATCTCCAGCAAGCATGTCACACTCTGCAGATGAACCTCCCAAAAGGGCGCCGACTGCCCCCCAACCCCATCTGAATCTCCAGCAAACATGTCACACTCTGCAGATGAACCTCCCAAAAGGGCGCTCTTTGTCATGCCACTCTTCCTGTTCAAGAACCATCAATGGGTCCCTATTACCATATGAATGAGAACAAGCTTCTTGGCAATCAGTCTCTCCACATTCCGGAATCTTCTGCTCAAAAGCTATTCCTTCTCCTGGGATTCCGTCTTCCCCCTTGGCTCTGTGCCCATCTTAAAATTCTACCCAGCCTCAGGGCCCAACTCAAAGGAGTTGGAAAAAAACAAGGTGGAAGAAAACAAGGTGGGAGACCCCACAGCAGATAACATACTCTGGCCTCTGTGTCCTTTCTGGGACATGCCCTGTGTTAAACACTAAGGCAGAACTTTTTATCCCAGCACTGCTTCCCAGATGACCTTGGTCGGGGCAGAACTGGGCCTGCTTGCTCTTTGGAAACCCTGGGACTCTGCTAGAAAATAGAGCTGGGCTTAGCTGGAGGCCCAGGAGAGGCTGTCATAGCTGGCCAGGGCATGTCTTTGCTCTCCAAAAAATGTTCTCCGGCACCTCTGTCCTCTTACCTGCAGGCTTTCCAGCAAGGGCCCCCTGTATTTCTTGGGCAAGCTGATTAGAGACATCTTCTGCCAGTCTTTGGAGGCTGGGAAAACAGATGATCCCCACAGAGTGTTCCCAGGCCTGCAGCATAACAGACAGGGAGCTGCTGTTTGCTTTTGATGTCATAAAGTAAGGCACAAGAATCACCTTGCTTCCCTCCATGCAACATGCCCAATGACTCAACTTCCCCAGGAGCAGCACAAAGGACTCCAAACTCATGCACCCTCCCTGCTGCAACATATGCCTCCACCAAGGCCTCTAGGCTCCTTATCTTCTGCTGAGCTCCAGACCTGCACATTCAACCCAGCTGGCCCCTGGATGAGACCCCATGAGCAAATTCCCCCAAAACCTGCTGCACTGCCCAATGCGCTTCGTGTCCTTAACAGGTCCTAGCATGTGTCCACTTGCCCTGACCGGAAGCCCTATGTCTCACTGATTCTCCGCTGATGCCTTTTGTTTCAGTCATTCAACTATTTCCTTAAGATAAGCTCCAAAAAGTGGAATTGCCATTTCAGAGTGTACATTTATTTTAGAGCTTTTGATGCATATTACAAACTTGGTCTCCAGAAAAAGAGTTTATCAGGTCACACCCTTGCGAGCTCTAAGTGTGAAAGTGGGCACTCCATGTCCACAGAGAGCGCTGTCTTCCCTTTCCATCTGGACCAAACTGACCAAAGAAAACACATCTCATCTCAATTGGCAGTCTTTTGATTACTAGAGTGAATGAACACTTTTCATGCTGCTTGAATTTCCTCTTTTTATTCCTAAATGATTATTCTATTGGTATTTTCATATTGATTTTTAAAAAAAACACGTATATTATATATTACATATATATTATATATATATTGCTAATATCACATTATATAAGTATTAATAATACTATGTTATAATAATATATATATTATTAACCCGTGGTCCATAATACCAGTGTATCATTTTGCCTTTTGACTTTATTATTGCTTGGTTTTCCCATCCAGAAATCTGAAATGTTGTATGAAATTGAATTTCTCAATCTGTTGCTTTATATTTTCTGACGTCGGTTCCAGGGTCAGGAAATTCTTTCCCCACCCAATTTGTTTTGTTTCTTTTTAATCCATCATTTGGTATTTAAGGTCCTTGAAATGCTTTCTTATAGCTCCTTTCACTATTTCTGTCCTATCTGGGCATCGTTTTCCTCTGATTTTTCCCCTTATTGGTTAGGAGACTATGGCACAGAAGCCTTGGTTTACAGTTCTGCTTGAGATAGCAGATCATTTCCAGAATTTCCTCTTGGTTTCTGGACCAATCCTGCTCCTAGGTATTTCATTGAATTTTGGGGGCAGATGTCACTTTTTCTTTGTTCTACCAGGTGATCCTAGGCTGAGTTTGCTGGTCTGGAATGAGGACCCTGCTTCCAGACCAACGACCACAGGGGCCCTGGCCCTAGGTGGGCATTCTGGACTTTCTCGTCTCCACTTCCCACCAGGAAAGAAGGCTGCTGTGCACATTCCTGGTATCCAGTGACACTCGGGAAATGCAATTTTGCAGGACTGACATACACACACACACACACACACACACACACACACACACACACACACACACCTAGATCCATATGAAATTATATCCCTGCCCAGAAACTCCACTGGATTTTTTTTTTTAAGCTGAGTTCTAATACAAGTGAGATTCAGAATATCAGAAGGAAATCATTTTCAATGTTTTGTTTTTTTTTTGCTATGGATACTATATTTGTTTAAAAATAAAAATAAAAACTTTCTCTATATGAAAAGAGACTATAAGCACAGTGAAGAGATGTGCCACAGACTGGGAGAAAGTATTCATGATACATAAAACTCACGAAGGATTAGTATCCCAGTTCCTACAAATCAATAAGGAAAGGCTGCAACCTGATAGAGAAAGAAATTGGTGAAAGACACAGACGATTTCTATATGATGAAATAAATAATAAATCACTAATAACTGGAAAGATGAAAAACTAAAACCATAATGAGATATTTTATATACTTAAAATTGGCAAAAATTGAAAGCCTGACATATTAAATATAAGGGAAGGGGTGAGACCGCAGGAAGTTCAAAGCTCTGCTGGTAGAGTGCCATTGGGAGAGCCGCTTTTAAGAAGTATTTATCACAATCCAATAAAGGGAAAAGGGTCTATACTCTGTAGCCCAGCAATTCCACCCCCTCAGCATATTCCTGGCACATGTGCACAAGGAGAAGTGTCCAAGAAATATTTATGCAGCCTTAACTGTGACTGTGAAACATTGGAGAAAAACTTAATATTCATCAGCAGGGTAATGGGTAAATAATCTGTGTAATATTTATATAATGAAATATATAGAACTACACTCATCAACATGGATAAACGCCAGAAATAGCATTGAGTGGAAAAAGCAATTTGTAAAAGTATACTATAGTATGATTCTACAAAACGCTGTGAAGCTATATTGTATATTACCAATGGATATGTATGTGTCTATTAGGGCGTGATGTACCCCAAATTCAAACAAGTGGTTACCATTGGAAGGGAATGGGAACAGAATGTTCTAGAATGTGTACACAGGTGGCTTTAGTTTATCTGAAATGCTTTTCTTTCTTCCGTGCTGGGTGGGAGGACTTAGGCGTTCATTATACTTTGACCAAAACTTTCTCTGTGTCTGAAATCTTTTAATTTTCTGCCCTACAAATGTACACAGTTGTCCTTTACGTCTGTGAATTTGCTACAAACAACCAAAACGTTAGATCGCTGTTTGACACTATCACATACAGGAGACCTTCAAAGAAAATTTTCTAAGTCAACAAATGACCACGACACCTACAATATGTAATAGTGACACCAGATGCATTGAATGTTGTTTTCATGTCAAATACTAGGAAAAGGATAGATGCATTATTTCCATCAATCCTCACAAAAAAAACTCTATGAGGTAGGAACTCTTACAGAAACCGTCTTAGCCAGAGGTTCAGCACAAGGAATCAGTTAAGCCACCAGAGGCAGGCACTGAGTCATTTCTTATACCACATATGAACACCCAGCTCACATGTACGGGTCTCAGAAACATCTGGCTACCACCTGGAAAACAACTCTCACCTAAGACTTTAATCCCTGGAAAGAGAAGGTTGGTCCTTTGGGCTTGGAATTTCTGTGTTAAGATGATTCCCTTTGCCAAGACTAAAAACTTAGCTGTGATGTTTTTCTAGTGAATTCCTGGGGCCCCTCCCTACCCTGGCAAACCCCCCAAAGACCAATTTGCAAGCAGTTGACTCAGAAGCATCCATATCGTCTTGCGAGCAGTGGGACTCCAGGAGGCACTCTACAATAAAGCAAATTGGGCTACTGTGAGTTGAACAGTAATTGTATATGGAGCCAGCTTCTCCCAGTACTCAGACTCCTTCCGGGGACCGCAGCGGGCAACTTCTGGCGGCCACGTTAACTCTTTCTGGCTGTCCGGTGCCGTTAGATGCACAGAGGTAATCATTTACCAGATGGTACCGCAGAGACCCCCAAAGATTTAAGGCAGCTTCCAAAAGTACCTAATTTTTTGCCCCAAAGTGGGAGTTGCATGCTGAGAGAATATTGCTCAATATTTTTAAATGACTTTTGTTTACTAACATTATCTAAGCTGCACCATGATGCCTCACGGTTGTCCCTTACATGGAAGAAAGAGAAAGAAAATGATGCTTCTGGTCTCCAAAGGAATGACAAACCCTCTTGAGGAGATGGGGAGAGAAATCCAGCTTTTGAATAACAAAGAACCTGGTTGATTTTCAACTATTCCTTCAATGTCCCTGCTACTCCATTACTGCCGCATCTGGGGATTTTGTCTTTAAGTGAGTTCAAAATATTGTGGAGACTTGACGTGCGTTTTCCCTGCTCATGTGACATGGTTGGCTTTTTCCTTTGTAAATACAAAAAGTGATGCATCAAACTTTGCTTAAGTAACAGGAATGTTGTTTCCAGGAAGTAGGAAAAATCCATGTTGCAGGCCCCAATCGCAGGTGGGGTAGGCCAGAGGTAGTCAGGGAGTGGTATTTGCCCTTCCTGTCCTCTCCAGACATTGAACTTGAAAACAACTATTGGTTGTCCTTATTATTTTATTTAATATTACTTACCATTATCCAGTTATCAGGTGGGTCCACATTGGTTTATACAAGAATGAAGGACCACAGGAAAAAGCAGGAACTCTGCACCGTTGATTAGGCAGTTAGCCCAAGAGTACACACCTATGTATATGCATGCATGCACATATGTACACACAGGAACAAACACACTCACTTTGTTTTTTTACATGGGCAGGCACTGGGAATCGAACCCGGGTCCTCTGGCATGGCAGGCAAGCATTCTTGCCTGCTAAGCCACCGTGGCCCACCCCAAACACACTCACTTTTAAGCACAACCCATTTACTGCTCATTTCAATCCTCCTGCAATGGGAAATGAATGGACTCCTTACTATGTTACCCACTGTTCCAGATTCCTATTGCTGCATAACAAACCACCCCAAAATCCCATGCCTTAGAGTAACAGCAGTCATTTATATTTCTTGTGGATCTTCAATTTGGGCAGAGCTTGGCAGAGATGGCTTTTATCTCCTCCACTCAGCTCAGCTAGGGCAGCTCCTCTGGGCTTAGGGGATCTACTTCCAAGATAACTCCTGACTTGTTCTCAGCAGCTGCTAGGTCAGGGGCCTCGCTTCTTCTCCACATGAGCCTCTCCAAGGGGCTTCCTTGCTGCATGGCAGCTAGATTCTGAGAGTGAGTGTTCCAAGTGGCAGGGAGAGGAAGCTGCAAGTTTCTTGAGGCCTGAGTGCAGAAACTGACAAGACATCACTTCTTCCCAATTCCATTAATCAAGATATCACAAATCAATCCATATTCAAGGGAAGGGGGCACAGGTCTCACATCTCAAAACGAGGAGTGTGAGCGAATCTCCAGCATCTCTGACCTATCATATCCATATCCACAGATCTTTTTTTCTCATGCTGAACCCCCGCAAGTTGTATATGCCAACTTGTTGTAGAAGATTGTTTATTTCACTGTCTGCTTTCTATAAATTGTCTTCAACAACTATTTCCATAGTTCTAGCTTCCCCTGTGTTTATTATTATGGGATATGTCTGTGCAACTTGAAGACTGGAGGTGGTTCCCATTCCTCCAAAGCCAACTCCATTGAAGGCTACAGTACTTGCTATGGTTGCTAGAAGAATGTTTTCTTACTTGGTGTGAGACCTATGATGGAAAGGATTCTAGAAATAAAACACCAAAGCAAAAACTCTTGGCAGGAAAAGAACAGTCAATTGAGTCCTTTCTGAAAACATTGCTTTCCCCACTGCAGAAGTCATTGGCTCAGTGTCACTTTCTGAATGACCCAATAAATCATCCTCAAATCTAAAGAACCAGGCATTTGAACATTGTATGCAGGAGGTAGTGCTCTCCTAGTACCCAAAGAGAAAGTAAGGTCCTAGCCAGGTAAAGCCATGGGTAGGAAAAGACCTCCTTTCATCCCCCCACCACTACCCATGGGGCACAGGGATTCACAACAGAGTCCTGCCTCTGACTGCTCAGATCAAATTCTGCTCCCCCACTGACAACTGGATGACCTGGCCAAGTTACAGCACATCCCTAACTCTCTCTTTCTTAATTTATAAAACTGAGATTAAATAGCACTTATTTCCTAGGGTTATTGTGAGGATTAAACAAAATACCTGGTTAGTTACTTAGAACTCAGTGACTATTACCTAGCTATTACCAGTGCAAGCAACCACTCTCACCTGGGCATCAGGGCACCTAGTTTTAAGTCTCAGTTCTGACCCTGGTTAAGTGTTTGAACCTAGCAAGTCATTTCACGTCTCTCAGCCTCATTTCTAATATAGAATTTGGGTAGCATAGGTCAGAGGCAGACTAGGGTGATTAAAGAGAAAGCTGGTAGAATGGAAGAGAGAGGGAGGGATGAAAGAAAGAAAAGAAAGAGAAAGGGAGGGAGGGAGAAGGGGGAAGGAAGAAAAAGAAAGAAAAGAAGGAAGGAAGGAAGGAAGGAGGGAGGGAGAAGGGAAGGAGGGAGGGAGGGAGGGAGGGAGGGAGGGAGGGAGGGAGGGAGGGAGGGAGGGAGGGAGGGAAGGAAGGAAGGAAGGAAGGAAGGAAGGAAGGAAGGAAGGAAGGAAGGAAGGAAGGAAGGAAGGAAGGAAGGAAGGGATGGAAAAAAAAGAAAAGAAAAAGGCAGAGGGAATTGGACGAAAATAGCATCAAGGTACTGCTTCACTTGCCCTGGTTAAGAACTCCTCTTCCACCTAGGAAGGGGAACAAGTCATAAGGAGAGTCTATGATGCTGCATGATGCCCTTAGGTGGCTTCCCGTTGGGTTCCAATTCCCTGGGATTTCACTGGATGCCTCCTTGTCCCCAAGGCAATAAACAAATTGCACCAAGACTTTGACCATCGTGTTGAGTAGGTTCCCTCCTTAATACCCTGAAGGTGTTCTTTAACCTGGGGGTGGGGAGGGATTATCTGCTGTAGAACTAAACCAAACCCATCTTCGAACTTCTCTAAACTTTAATGTAAATTTATGTATAACAGATAGAAGAGTGTCTTAGTTTTCCAGGCTGCTATGACAAGTACCATGCAGTGGGTTGGCTTAAGCAATGAGAATTTATTGGCTCACAGTTTGGAATGCTTGAAGTCCACAATAATAGTTGTTGCCAAGGCTATGTTTCCTCCCTAACGTCTGTAGTGGTCTGGGGCTGACTTGCTTGTAATCCTTATGGTTCCTTGATTTGCATCCCATCACATGGCCATCTCTCTCTCTCTTTGTGCCTGCTCTTCCAATGTCCACTGACTTCCAGCTTCCGGTTCCTCCCTGTGACATTCTGACTTCATGTTTTATGGCTTCTGGTTTCTTCTCATTGGAGGGCGTCCAGTCATTTGGATTAGACCCACCCTCATTCACTTGGCCATACCTTAACTAACAATAACATCTTCAAAATGTCCTGTTTGTAATGGGTTCAAGCCTTCAGGAATGTGTTCTAAGATAAGACCACATCTAAAAAAAAAAAAAAAAAGAGCATGCATTTTGGGGGGGGGGGGGGGACACAATTCAATCTACCATATGGGATAAGGGGAAAGCGTGTCCCCTTTTGGGGGTTGGAAGAGGACAGGTATGGAGAAAATCTGAAAGAGAGGAATTTTAAAGCATCCTAAAGGGAAGTTCTTTGGGAAGAAGATGCCAAAGAAGCAGATATGCAGGAGCCTGCTCACAAGTCACTGCCTATTGTCCAAATTCATGGCTGGCTAGGTCAAGGGGGGGAGGCAGACACGGCCGTCCACCTGCCCCAGCCCTGACCACACATAGACCATCCTCCCACACTCAGTCTGACTGACTAACAGAGACCAGACCCTGCTACCCAAGGACACAATCCTCTCCAAGCATGGGTGTCAACTCAAAAATCTCATGTGCGTTGTCTTAGCACAAAGAATATTCCAGATCTTCTTGATTTACCTATGGACCCAAAATGAAAATAATCAGGTATAGAAAACAAGCTCCTCTCAAAGTGTTCCAGGTGGCTTTTATGTACACTCGGAAGTCAGAGCCCAGGAGGGACACAGTTTCCCCTGACAGCGAAGATGTGTGTAAGGTTTTAGGTAAATGACCATATTCCAGGAGAGATATATAACTTTCTAAATTCTGAAAACTCCCAGCTGGGGGTTCTTAATAGGTAACCTTGAAGACTGCATTACCAAATTCAGAGCACAGCGGTTACAAGCTTGAATTCTTATATTCCGGGGATGTTCCCAGTCTCCGTCTATAGCTCAGATCTTACCTGCATTATACCTGATCAAACAACATCCCCTCTTCCCCAAGTTCCTTTCCACCACCGACTCTTAATTAAAAAGCTTGAAGTCTCTGGCTTCTGACAGGGTTTCATTAGTCAGAACTTAACAAAAACAACAAGGCTTCTAGACTCGTAGGACTTAATAAATAGCATCTGGGTTTTAAGAAAATGATGAGAAGGCTGTAATGTTCTGCTTCTACAAGGATCAGCAGAGGTGGGTGCCAGGGATCCAAAGAGTAGCAGGTTATGTCAGCAGCATGGGGAACATGGTAACTGGATCTCAAATGGCCAGGTGCAGACATGTAATTTGGATCCCGGAGACTGGTTGAAGGGTAGTAGGGACCGTGCTGGTTTTCTGCATGCTGTAGACTCCGCAATCGTCATCTCATTGCTCAATCATCATCTCCCAGCAAAATGTAACTGATCCCATTTACAGGTAAGGAAACTGAGGCTTAGCAATAGTTAGTAAATTGCTCAAGGACATGCTGAGATGAGCTATGTTTGTCACAAAAGCCCATGGATTTAATGGCGATGCAGATGAATTCTGTATCCCAACACAGGCTTCCTAACCTTAATCTGTGTCCCTGTGGGTGTGAACCCAATGTCAATAGGAGCTCTTGAAGGTGTTGTTTTAAATTAAGGTGTGACCCCAATGAATGAGGGTAGGTCTTAATCCAGATTGCTGGAGGCCTTTCAGAGAGAATCTGGACATCACAGAAGCAAGAAAGAGAGAACATTGCCATAGGATGGGAGGCAGAGGGGCAAGCGAAGGAGCCTCAAGGACTGCCAGCAGCCAGCACCAGGACATTACAACCTTCTGGAGAAAAGCAAACCTTGCTGGTGTCTTGATTTTGGTCTTCAAGACTCAAAACCATGAACCAGTAAATCTCTGTTGGTAAGTCAAAACCAGTCTCTAGTATTTGTGATAGCAGCTCTGGCAGACTAAGGCAACCATTTCACTTGCAACTGTAGGACAGAGGTTTGGGAAGATTGACCAAAATCAAGGTGCAGTTGCAATAGGAATCCCTGTATATGGGGTGGCAAGTCCAAATGCTAGAGGGTGAACTAACTGAAAGGAGTGAAGGGGGTTAGGGGAAAGATATTTGGGGTGGGCAACTGTGGTAGCCTGGACAGACCAAGACTATCTTTGGCCTAAAAAGAGGGCCTCTGGCCATCTCCACCCAAGTGTGTTCAGAGCTGGCATTACTACTTCTCCCCAGATTTTCAGTTTTGGAAAAAATGACTACTAATTAAATCTTAAGCCTCGTCAACCATAGTAAACACATTCCAAGTGCTATTTGGTATCCTCTACCCTAGACCGTAGGCTCTTCGAGGGTAGCACCTCCAGTTGCCTGATTCACTGTATTATCTCCAAGCCCTCGGACAGAGTATGGGAGCTCAAAAAATATTTGTTGAACAAATGAATGGATTCCCAAGTCAACAAGGGCAGCCCCAGTGGGAACAGCACAATCTGAGACCAACAGGTCATCAACAGCTGCAGCAGGCCCACTGGTGCCTTGAGCTAGGAGTCCAGCAGACTGCTCATGTTTTTCTTTCCAAAAGGTAAAGTTAATGTGGGATGAGACTGAGCCACTCCCAGAAGCTGTGACTGAGGCACCTTCAAGACAGGTGGAGCGAGGAAGAAGAAAGCTCAACCATCTTTCCTCACTCGGCTCTTCTGTTGCAGTCCATTCCCTATGATCTAATCTTCAAAACCGCACGTATAAGAGTACAAGTCCAAAACATTGAGGAAAATTGTGAGTGAGTGTTACTTAACAATTTCTTACAGAAAGATATGCCTATTAAGCCATACATTCTGTACACACAATCCTGAGAAGATTCAGAGTCATCTTTGCAAGTCCTTAAATATTTCTGGTTAATAAATTAGATGAAATATATTATTAACAAAGGTTTTGCTCAATAAAAACCTGTCAAGGTCTCCATCTTTCCAAGCTGCTTGCAAATGGTAATCTCACAAGCCTAGAGAATGAATGAACATGTATATGATTTTTCTAACAGTAACCCAAAATCGACAAGTCAAGCAAAAAGCAAGTCCTCACAAAAAGATGCATTTTCAATCTTACAACCCCACTCCAATATACTTAGCTATGAGACAGACTGCATGGGCAAGAACTTTTGTTTTGAGACACCAAAGGAAACCCCACCCACCCGTGCTGTCACCAGCTGGCCAACAGTCATGGATGGACTGGGGTTTCTTGGAGTCTGTGACCAAGGGAAGGAGGGCTGTTCCGTGGCTCCCTACTGATTATTTCTCAGTTGCATCATTGGCACACTTGATACAAGACTTTCTGGTGCTCCTAGGTCTTGGTTTAGCATAACAGGAATCAGGATACTAGCATCTCTGGGCTCATGTGTCAGGACACGCATGTGTTTCTGTTTCCAAGCTGGGAGTGTGGTTGAATGAGGTAATTTTTTACATTAAAGGGACAGTTCAGGAGCCAGTTCTCTGTCTTTCCCAGGCCCCTCTCTACCCTGGAGATGAATGTCTTTATCAGATAGTATCACAGTCTCCTCTGAACAACCAACCAAAGACCACTTGTGACAACACTGAAACCATCAACTTCAGCGTCAATTCATGTCAAAAGTATCCTAAGAAAAATGCATTATTCTCCTGCAGTTCCAAACAAAAGGATACAGACCTTGAGAAAGAGAGGAAGGAGTCCCAACAGGCTTTTCTGACGCTCCTCTGGGCTCCTGAACACCAACTGCTTGAATTCCAGATATTTCTGTTCCAGCGTCTCCCAGAGACCAGTGGGGCCATGGGGTTGCCTTCCCGGGGAGAGGTTGGGCTGTGCAGTGGGCAGGTCTTCATTTGTGGAACCCGGGTCTTCAGCTCTGCCTTCAGCATTTGAAATGCCTGCCACCTCCATGGCTCCGTAAAGCCGATCTGAATTCAAAATGAGATACAAAATGCAAAGTCCTGTCACTGCTTCCTGACGAATCCAGGTTGTGGGACAAGGGGCAGTGTTCGTCCAGCCCAGTTCTGCTGAAGGAAGTTCCTCTAAGAATCTGAAACCAAGTAAAACAAGGAAGACTTTTTAAAAAGAGACGCAGATTTAGCTGTGACTAACACTTAATGGTAATCTAATATGTGCCAAGCACTCTGCAGACAACAGAGATGGTTTTCTGGTTCCTTTTACAGAATAAGGAAACTGACCTGGCCAAAGACCTTTGCGTAGCTGCAAAGTCGAGTGAAAATGCAAACCTCTCACTTCAAAGCCTGCGTTTTCATTACCTGCTGCTGAATAAATAGAAGAGAAATACATAAATCTTCTCCCAGTATTTGTAGATGCATGCTGTTCTGCATCTTGAATTATAGCTTCCTTTCACATGAGTTTGCAAGGATATCGGTTCTTCCTATATTCTCAGCATTATTTGGTTCACACTCAGTGTCTTTAAAAGACTGATCTCAAAATGATTCTTTAAACCCCAAGCTAAGGAAAACATGTCCTCCGTAAGTGCGTGGAAAGCTGGGCGGGTGAGCCTGGCACCTTGAGCAGTAAGCATAAAGAACAAGAACCAAAGATCAATTATCTGAATAAGCCCTGAGAGTACGCTTATTTGTGTCTTTGACTTTCCAATCGCCATACTCTTTGGGTGAGTAAAGCTTGTCTCACAGTATAACAAAGGTTGGCTTTTCGTTTGCCTGTTTGTTTGTCAGGAGTATAGGAAACTTCAAGGAGAACTTAGAAGGCGCAGGCTTCCTGCAAGGAAATGTCCCTGACAGCAAGATCTGGTAAACAACTAATAATAGGGCAGCCTGACCCACAGCGGCACTCCCAGAGTTGTTTTGCTCTTGGCTGCAGCATGTGAGACAGTGCACCTTGCTTTATTTTTAGCCCAAACACCCATTGCGCAATTTACAGGCTTTGGATAGGATTTCATTCGATGTCAGTGGCCAAGCTGACAATTCTCTCTCTGAAACAGTTTCACCCTTTATGTCCAGAGCGCCACATGCCCCAGGATCTATTCTAGCATCCACATTTTTTGTTTTCAGACATCATTTTTAAAAATCCTTGTCTTATTATGATAGCCTTGTACATTCGCAGCGGAAAATCCAGAGTAACAAAACATCAGAAAGACCATCAAAATTGTCTATAACCCTGCTACTCAGAAAAAGGACTGTTGATTTTTCAAGGTATGTCTGTCCAGCTTTTATCTAAGAATATAAAATTGGATTAAAAATATATCCATAGTCTTGATTTTATCAGTTGGTTAGCTGGAAGGACTACAGGAGTTTTGTTTGTCTTTTCTTTTGGGGGTAGGACCTAAGGGGCAGGCAGTAGAGTGTATCCCACTCCCAGTTCTTACATAGGCTCTTCCTTGAACTGAGCAAGGCCCTCCTGTGGCTTTGTTGATTCTTTCCTTCCCTTGGAACTTCATTCTCCGCCCCCATTTCCTTCCACCACCCCACCTCCCACCTGCCGCACAGGTGACCATTCCCACTTGCTTGATACGCGTCCTTTCATTGGCATGACACTTGATGTGCGATTTCTGCACACATGCATTTTTAAATTAGCTGAACAGTCTCTGCTACAGACCCTTTTCTGCAGTCTACTTTTTTCACTTAGAAATATGTTTTCAGATCTAACTGTGTGGCTCTGTATTTAGGGGCTTCATTTCTTCTAATGGTTTCTCAGCATTCCCCATGTACCTACTTCACTTGTTCACCGCCTCAGTGACCTACAGCTAGATCACAAGTGACTTCCAGTTTGGCACACAAAGCTGTCGTGGGTGTCCTTGGACGCGTCTCCCCAGGGGCTGCCTGAGACTGGCTGGGGCCTGCACACAGGGACACTGAGTCAAGGGTCTGTGCCTGCTCAATCCAAAAAACCAACACCAGATCACACACCCATGCAAAGCACACCAAGACTCTGTTTTCACCCCATCACAGGCTCCTCATTTCTTCCCCAGCTTCCCAGCATTTGCTAATCTGATTGAAGTAAATTGATCCCTCCCTATCATTTTAACTTGCATTTCTCCCAATTACTACTGAGTACGCACATCCCTCTATATGCCTGCCAGCCTTTGGACTTCCTCCTCTGTGAACTGACCGTTCTTAGCCCTCTCTTTTCTTTGCTTGTTTTTCTCTTGATGCTTTGCAGGAGTCCTGTGTAGGTCCCAGAAACCAGTCCCTTGTAGGTTAAAATAATGACAAATATCTTCTCTCAATCCATTTCTCTTACACATTTATTCATGACGTTCTTTTTGTCACAACAACGTATTATGAATATTTTCCATGTCATTAATGACTTTCTCCTACAGCTCCATTTTTGACAGCATGGAGGTAACTAACCCCAAGCATTTAGGCGTTGCGTAGTCTCCAATTACTTCTATGAGCAATTCTGCAGTTGGCACTCGTTGGGTCCCAAGCCCTTCTGTATATTCATGATGAAATAGATTGCAAAGCATTTCTAAACTCCTAAAGGATATCACTGTGTCTAAAGATTGGTAAGTTTTCAGGGTCTGGCCCCTGATTTCTGAGTGGCCTCTCCCAGAGCAGGGGAGAAGTGTAGGGACCTCCTCCCGCCATGGTAGGAGGGTCCCCCTTCCTTAGGTATGGTCATTTCTTTAGGGAATCCTTGCTGACTATTGCTTCTGTGTGTTTTAGGGTTATATGCCCAAGTGAGTGTCTGTCTGTCTACTGTTCCATCCCCACAGAGGTTCCTTGCAGCTGGTTTCCTGGAGTCAGATCCCAGCTGTTCTTGATTCCTGGATTCCCAGCTGCCCCCACAGCTTTAATTACCCCCTGAAAGCTACAGATCACTACACACTAGCCCTGGGAAGAGAAGAATGTTGGCCTATAACCGGGACTGGCGTAGAGTACATACTTAATAAAATGTTATCAAATGAATGAATAAATGTATAAATGAAAGAATTAACCTATAGATGGATGACACCCAATTCTCTCTCTCTAGCCCAGACCCTCTTCTTAAAAAGACTTTTTTTTCCCTCATTCCAAGATTGCTACTTAGATACTCCCAGATTCGTAAATGTGACCGCATCCAACTGCCCTCCCACTCACCAAAATCCAGCACATTAGCCGACAAGCCCAGAAGATGATTTGTACAGCCAAACCAACTGCCCTCGACATCCTAGAACATTCCCTTTGCGGCCACACCTGCAGGTGCTACAAACGGATTCCTTCAAGGAGCCCTTTTCCGCGTAATTGCTACCCGCCACGTTCTCAGGAGAAGCAAGAGGGCCGAGGAAGCGCGGGTCAGGTCGGAAAACAAAAACACGGCTTAGCTACGGGGCTGGGTGGCCATTCCGTAGAAGCATGAGACACCGCCTGCGAAAGTGACAAAGGCGTGTTTCCCGAAGTGAAACACCTGCAGCCAGTTCCCCGTGAAGAGACGGAGAATTTCGAAAAACAAGAGTTTGAAAAAAAATGGGGATCCGTGAAATAGCACAGAGAAGTCGGCTGACTCAAATGTCACCGTGCAGGTGGCCCACCCTAGCCCTTCTCCCAGTCGCACTTTGTCCACTGCAGCTTATTTGTGAAAGGAAGGTCTGGTGTGACAGAGGACGAGCAGAAAGGCTTCTGGCCCACTTCACAGTCCAGTCTGCAATGCAAGTGCCAGCCCCGCCTGCTTACCCAGAGTGACAAGGCAGGAGGGCATGAGGGTGGCCAGGCAGGGCAGACCACGATGAGGGGGTTGTGCAAGGTGCCTGCCTTGGGTGCAGGATTTAAGGGGCGGGGGGCACCCAAAATCTTGGTAATTGAGATGCATGTATTTTAACACATGTTAAAAAAAAATCAAGATTAATGCAAAACCCCCACCATGAGCAAAATATGATCATTTTTAAACAAAGCCAGTCCCTGAGCCAGCACTGCCTCCCTCTCGTCACCCTCGTCCCAGCCCTAGAGGGTTTGGGTCAGGGCATTTTCCAAAAATAGTAATAAGCCAAACAAGTACCACTTCCAGGCTATGGCTCGCTGATAGGACATGTTGTGAGCAGGGACGCCAGAGCCACACTTGCTCAGGATGGAGCCTAACAGGTTTAGTTAGGCCAAGTGACCAAACCTATCCCTGCCTCAGTTTCTCCATTTGTAAAAGGGGGACAATTATAGGACCTTCTCCCACAGCACCGTGATGATGAAATGAATTCAGAGTGTTTAAATCGGTGCTTGGCCTATGTCATCTTTAGGATGGGGGATGAGAATTCAGTGGTGCCTACTTTATGCAGGTGTGTGTGTGCTCCCCTTCAATAATCCTCCTGCTACCCAATGACGTCCCAGCTACCGGCCTTGGTCCACAGATGGCACTGAGCTTGGGGGAGGAGAGTGACCCCACCCAGGACCCAAGAGGCGGTCAGTGACTGAAGTAGAATCTCCCCCCGACCTGTCCACAGCCCAGGCTTTGCTGGCACAGACCCCCAGCCCCCACCCACAATGCACACAGGAGGCTGAGCACAAACAAGGGCATGCTCCTTTGCAACATCACACAGGCAGATTTCTTAGCTAGATAAGCTTTATGGGGAGGGATGGAGGGAAGGTGACTTTGGTAGGACACATGGATGGGAGGCTGTGGAGAGTCCCAGAGTCTCTAGGTACAGACTCCCTCACCTGCTGGCCCAGTTTCACCCCACCCAACCTGCTAGACCAAGAGCCAGGCTTTCCTGCAGGGCTGCGTGAGGCAGCTGTGTGGAAGCACCGCCCCTACGTGCAGCCACGGGTCCCAGTGGCCAGCAGGACAATAGAATGGGAGCCATGAGAAAGCTCCAGTCCCAGCTTTGCCTGCATGGTGCCTTAACCAGGTTCCTTCTCTCTAGAATGCTGTTTCTCCTCCTCGAAATGGCCCTGATGATCCCATTCCGTGCCCTGTCCTTTATGCATTGGCCACGGAAAAGAAGCAGGAAAATGAGTCACTAAAGAGGGCCCTTGAGTGGGGCGAGTGTCCGTGGGCTGTGCAGGGGAGGTTCTTCTTCGTGTATCACATGAAGGGCAACCAGATGACAAGTCTGCAGCAGCCCCAGCTGGGAGGGGCAGGCCTACTGTCCTCAGAGCAGACCTATGGCCTCTAGGACCGGAGAGGACAGAGAGGGCACCCAGCTCTCCGGGAATCACTGTCCACCCATGCTCCCCACCCCCATCTGCTCAACACATGCAGAAGGTCTGCATTTCTGCTGTAGAATCAGTCCAGAGGTTGCTTTGCACTGTGCATCCTGCCCATAGCCCCTGGAGGTGACTACTTGGGGCATGAAGAAATTGCTAGCAGTGGTTGATGTTTTGGTTCCTAAATAAACATTTTGATAAGTTTCCACCCCTGACTTTCCAAACGGAAGATTCTCAAGATACAAGATGAGGTGTAAGCAGCCCTCCGAGTTAAGACGCCAAGAAATTATTCTGGTGAGAAGAGGGCAGGAGGGTGCACAGGGCGACCCTCTGCTGGAGTAGGGGTAGGTAAGAGAGAGAGCTGGGGCTCAGTGCACTTTGCAGAGAAGCCCCAACCTGCAGACCTAGAGCTGCTTTGATAAAAGTGAAAATGCAAAGGCCCTTCATACTTTCTTACCAGTGCATGATACTGTCCGGTTTCTAGAATGCAAGCTCGGGGTGCAGGGAGGAGCCTGTTGGCCGGACGCTTCACTAGAGATGACCCACAGGCTCTAGAGCTAGGGCAAACCTTGGAACCAACAAATGTAGAATAGAATTAGCAACATCTCATGCGTGGCTGAAAATGACTTATTTTCCTTTCCATAAAATGTCATTCCTTCCTGTATGTCAGCATATCCAAAAACTCTCACCCCTGTATCAGTAAGAACCTGACCTCAATCTCAAATCCTCCAGAAAAAAAAAAAAAAGCAAAGAGCCATTCTTGTGCAGGGTGGACTAGACCTTGTTTCTTTCTTCCCCATCACTTCATATAAACAAGAAGAGCATACAAATTACAACCATATTTACAAGGAGACGAGGCAGAGCTGGGAGAAAAAGAGGGAGGTTGTGATAATAATGGATTCTCTGTATATCTCACTCTACAGCAGGCTGCCTTCAATGGAAAGAACTTGACCTCAAATTCCCACACCGATGGGATGGGACGAGTCTGGCCCTGGCATCGTGGGATCAACAATTCCATCCTGACCAGGAGGGGGAAAAGTGGCAGAGAGAGTTCAAATAGATTCAAGAGGCTACTCTGGAGGTTGCTCTTATGCAAGCTTCAGTTAGACATTGCTACCTGTCATAACCTGCCAACCCCAACCAGGACCATTCCAGCCAATCCTAAAGAATACCTAGGGCAATACATAAGATTCCACAAGAGTTCCAGGCACTAGTATAACTTTCCAGAAACCTACAACCTCCAGATGGGTCCCTGGTCCAGATAAATCCTGAAACCTAGAAGGCCCAGCCTCTCCAGAACATCAGATAGTTCCATCTCCCTACCCCATATTAGTGACAGACCCTTCCAATAGCAAAAATTTAGAACTGCCATAGCCCAAACAACCCCAAAGAGAAGTATGGAAAGATCAAAGGTGATGATGGAATTATACATAGAAGGCAGGATTTAACAAATGAATATGAATGCTGAATCATTAAAATGTTATCTCTCTTAGTCTCCAGTATCTTGGAGCAGCTAGAAGTAAAAACCTAAAATTGTAGAATTGTAACCCATCCAAACTCTGAAATATGTTCTACAACTGATTGTGGTGCTGTGCTTTGAAATCCATTGCTTTTTTGTATATGTGTTATTTTTTTACAAAAAAGAAAGAGTCGATTTCAATGATAAAAAAAATTCCCGTGCCGATAGGTAAAGAGCTTGGAAGCCGTCTCTCCTGCCCTCACAATAAGAACATTGAACAAACAGAAAATCGAAGTCTTTGGGTCCATCAGAGAATCAAGGTCACAAGACAGATCATCACCCCTAAAACCCGAGAGACGGGAAAAATAGAGACGCAGAAGCTGCTGGAGCTGGAGACATCTAGGAACATGTAAACAGTAACTTTGATGAACTGCTGGAGGCCTAGTGGGGACCAGCGTGAGAGTGCAAACCTCCAATCTCAGGGGTGGGGGTCACACTTTCACGGGACTTATCTCCAGTGGCTCCACCAGGTTCTCCAAATGAAGACTGGAGAAAAATCTCCTTGTGTTTGGCCAGGGGGAGGGAAACAAAACGGGGCCATCTCCGCCAAAAGGCCTACCCAAGAAGGAAAAGAATTTCACCAGAACCTCCACGGCCCGGGGAAGGGTGGGGAGGGGGGCGGGAAGGGAAATGCCTAACTCCGCCTCCCCCCTCCCACACCATCTCACATAAGGGGGTGGGAGGTGCAGGAAGCTGAGGCATACCTCTGAGTCACAGCTCAGGAGCGCGGGCCACTAAAACACGGAGGCCTAATCATAGGATTACAGACTACCCCTTCTCCCACCCCCCACCACCCCCGCAGCAGGGGTCCTGGATAGTAATGAGGGTGGGGCGTGGGAAGAGTTTGTCCCTCAGTTGGGAGAACTGCTAGGGATCAGAATCTATGGAAGAAGGCGTTTCTAGAGAAACTCAAACACAACAAGGGACTCAAAATGGGACACTAGGGGAAACTGGAGCCTCTGGCACTTTAAGCTACAGGAAATAGTAGCACAGCCTAATGCCCAGGCAGATAAACATAAACCTTCTGACCAAAAGCCTGCTTATCTCTGTTCCTCTTACCCGACACGTCATTACAACTTTTAACCAAAAATTACAAGATGCACTAAAAGGTGAGGAAAAATATCCAAAACAAAAGCATCGGGACCAGACTCAGATATGGTAAAGATTTTGGAATTATTATGGCCAGAATTTAAAAGAATTATGATGAATATGGTGGGGGCAATGGAAAAAGCAGACTTATGCAAGAACAGATGGGTAATGTAAGCCAAGAGGTGGAAGCTCTAAAAAGACTCAAAAAGAAATATTAGAAATAAAAAGTATGCATAGTAGAAAAGAGAAGGGTGACATCATTCATCATTAAGGAATGCAAATTAAAACCAACCTAAACCATCACTACCCACCTATTAGAAGGTCTTTAAAATACAAAGAAACAAACTGTACAAAGAATAATATCAAGTGTTAGCAAGGATGCAGAGCAAACAGAACCCTCTCATCCATTACTTCACTAGTATGGGAAAGCACACTAGTGAAGCCACTTTGGAAAACGATTTGGTGATTTCCTATAAAGTAAAACCTGCACTTGCAATAGGATCCTGCTCTTCCACTCCTAGAGAAATGAAAACTTTTGTTCCTACAAAATGAATCCTGATAGCAGCTCTATTAACAGCTGCCCAAACCTGGAAACAGCCCAAATGTTCTTCTACGGGTGAATGAATAAACAAACCCTGGTACAGCCGGAACACGGAATACTACTCAGCCATACACAAAAGGTCAAATATTGTCTGATCTCACTGATACAAAATGATTAGAATAAGCAAATTCATATAGTCAGAAACTGGAATATAGGTTACCAGGAGCTGAGGTAGGAGTAGAAATGGGGAGTTGATGCTTAACGTGTACAGTGTTTCTACTTGGTGTAATGGAAAATTTTGGTAATGGGTGGTGGATATTCTGTAAAAAGCAAAACTATAGGGACAGAAAGCAGATGGACAGTTGCCAGGGATTGAGCATAAGGAGGGTGACTCCAAAAGAGCAGAAGGGACCTATCTGAGGTCTTGGAAATATTTTATATCTTGACTGTGATGATGGTTACATGACCTTCTGCATTTGTCAAAACTGTAACCAAAAAGGGAAAAAAGTTTTCCACATAATTATACTTCAATAAACCTGACTTGGATTGGAAAAAATATATACTGAGGTAGGACAGGTACTAATAAAAAGCAAAAGGTTGTAGTTTTAATCCTTGGGCCTCAGTTTTTATCTGAGATACAGGGAGGATACAAATACAGATTAGTCCTAGGTAAAAGTTCCATTTGGGGAGAGTTTATTTCATTTTTATCTCTGGGTTATCTCATGTTATCTCCACAACTTCCCGGTGGGAACAAATAGCGGCAGCATCTTACAGAGACTGAAAATGAGCCTTAATGAGAGTTCAATGGCCTCCCAAGGTGACCACAGTTTGATCTGCCTGACCCCAAACTGCCCCCATTCTCGACATGACACAGAGGTGGGACAAGGTGACCTTGAGCCATCCTCAGATAAGGGGTCCCTCAGGGATTTCCCAGACATTGGCTTCAGTGGTGGCCAAGTGAGGAGACCACTCCCAAGTTCTCACCCTGATCTTGCTCTCTCTGGTTATTTTTCATCCAACTAAAACCAAAAACTATGCTCATAATTGATTGTTTCATCAAATTGACTAAACTGTTAAATAAATTGGAAAGGGCCCGGAGGCAACTTGTTTGTACATATCTAAAGCAAAGGCCAATTTACCTGTCCATGACTAAAGAAAAAGCCAACTTGTCTGCAGGTTAAAGTCTCCCGCACATGCCTTAGACAAGTTATCTGTGAGATAAGTTATCTGGGACTCGCCAACCTTAAAAAACTAGCTGCTAAGGATGTTCTAATATTCTTTGAACCTTTGCTTTGATTAGGCCAAAAATCAGGATTTAGTCAGGAAATGAGGTAGGGAGGGGGCAGACAAGTTTTCTCAGTCACCTGTTAACATCCCATCCTTTTGTAAGGGTTGCTTTTCTTACCTTTTGTTTTTGCTTAGCCAATCATACTCTTTCTTGTGTACTATATAAGCTGCCTATTTCTTGGGAGAAATGGAGTGTTTTTGTCTCAACATTGAGCATTCCCAAATTTGCAAACTGTTTCCTTGTGATAAATAAATGATCTATCATTTTTTAAATTCTTAATATGTGCCTTTTATTTGATGAAATTTATAGACAAAGTGGGTCTATTAAAAGGAAAAAAAGTAAAAGTATAGTCAATTCAGTATGATGACTATAACGAAACGAAAATTACAAGAGCAGTCTCTACTGAGTGATTACTATGCACTGGTCCTGGGCTGAGAGCTCTAGATGCAGTAACAGACTCCATTCTCCCTAAAACCCATGGTACAGCCGCTGTTACAACCCCCCTCATGGGGATGAGGAAGTAGAGTCACGGTTGCCCCGGGGTGACAGAGCTAATACTTTCAGTGCTGAGGCATGAATTTCCTTCTGGCCTAAGACCTGGGCAAGCATGAGCTACACACACACAGTATTATGTCGGAAGGATTATGGGGAAACCAGTTTTGAAGTCTCTGCATCCCACACCTGGGTTAGCTCTGGGCCAAGAGGACAGATAGGAAATAGAAGTTGCTCAGAAAACATAAAACCCAAGAATTTGCAGAATGTTGGTGAGCATATTGGAATTCCTATAGCAAGACAGCATTCTAGCTAATTCATAAAGAAAAAGGAAAAAGGAAGGGGGGATGTGGAGATGAACGTCCTTGGAATGGTAGTCCCAAGGTTTCCCTGTGGGTGCATGAGCAACGACTTGATAGGAAGTCAAATAGGCTAAGCCTTGCTGTTGACCTTCAGGTGGCCTTGGGAAATGAGAAACCAAGACCTCCGGGAGACGCCATTCCTTAAGACAGTGGTCCTAAAACTCTAGCATGCATCTGAATCTCCTAGAGACTGCAGGTGCCCACCTTCAGAGTTTCTGACCCATTGGGTCTGGGGAGGTGTCTAAGAATTTGCATTTCTAATAAGTTCCCAAGTGATGCCGATGGTGCTCTTCCTAAGATTACACCTTCAGAGCCTCTGCCTTTGGAGAAGCCCTCTGCAATCAGAAGTGTCTTGTCATCTAGATCTTTATCTAACATGGCTGTGAGCCTTATTACCACCTGAAAGGGGCCAGACAAACCTTATGTGAATAAGACAATGGACCTGAAGGGTGGTTGGAGAGAATGAAGCAGCTAAGGACAAGCCTGTCCCAGGCTGCCTGGGGTCAGGAGGAGATGGCTGGGGAAGAAGCTGGAGCTTTGCTTTACTGAGGGCCTGCTGAGCTCAGGACGATGTGTCCATGTGACTTGATCCATAGAATGATCCTACAAGATGGGATCATCTTCCAGATGAGGAAATTGAAGCTTGGAAGCAAGAGCTTGCAGCTAGACAGTAAGGGAGCCATCTTCTCACCTTACCCCAGGAGAGAAGTCCTTTATCAAGTCAGTAGTGCATTTCACTGAGGACCCACATTTTGGCATGTGCATGTGTGTGCCAGGCAGGGGGTCAAGGAGGTTAGTGAGATATTGTAAAAGGAGGTCCCTTTGCTTCTGCCCCTGCTGGCCTCTATGGGCTTCCATGCTACAGGTTCCTAAACCAGAAATCTCCAAACACTGAGCAAAGGACCTTCTTCCTTGCCTGCTCTGCTCAATCATCCAGTGAACCCTGTGCATGGACCACTTCCAGGGTTCTTCCTCCACCTACACCTCCACCTTCACCTCCACCTCCACCCCCACCTCCATCTTCCCTCTCCTCTCTTTGCCACCTCCCGCACCTCACTTGGTTGCAGCGTGGATAGTAACTGTCTTTGGAGGAACAATGGAGAAAAGAAAGGATTTTGTCAATGTGCAGCGTCTGCTCAATGGGAACCTGGGCAGGCATCCTGCTTCCGAACAGCAGAAGCTCAAAAGAGACCTCCCTCTCTCTCCAGAGCTTAGTGGTTCGGCTGCCTCTGTGAAAGTCAGCAGAGCCTTGCACCAGCCAGACCTTTCCACTCATTCCATAAGCATCCATGGAGCAGGTCCTTTGTGGCGAGCACAGCATGAGACTGCCACCTTCTTAGAAGCAAGTTGCAAAAGAGGAGCCGAGTTTAGAGTTGCAGAATGAAAAGGGCAGACTCAAAATAGTCTCTGCAGCTAAAAACAAACTGAGCAAAGACCGGATGTGAAAACTGAGAAAGAAGTCATCAGTATAGGACACAAAGCGTCTTCCCACCCCCTCCCTGCTATTTCTAAAGAAACCACTTCCCAAAAAAGGCATTTAACAAATATCCTGATTCAGTCTGCGCAAGGAATGAACCACCAATCAAAGAACTGGAGCAGGAAAACCTCACAGGGACCCCATCACTGCCTCAGCAAGAGCTTCCACTGTATTAACCCCAGGCCTAGGAGAAGGAAATCAAAGTTTTACAATTCTTGGAAGCACAGTGAGCAGACAAAGTGTGGGATTTGGCACCATCCTGGGTTCAAATCCCAGCTCCTAAAGTGGTTAACTGGAGTTGCAGAAGTTATTCACCCAGTGCTAATCCTAATTTGAAAAAACATACAGTTGTGAAAATTCCCTCTGATGGCAGTCAAGCAACAGATGCCTCAAAAGTGCTCAGGAAAGGGGGTCCCTTCATCCAATCAGCTGGGACAGGAGGTTGCAGAATGAAAGTGAGCTGAGCTTGGAGGATGCACAGGGTGCCTGGTGAGGGGTGGAGCATTCCTCAGGAGGTAAGACAGACAGAGAAGAGGGCAGGTAGGACACGGTTTCAGTAAGAGCAGAACATAGAAGCTGATGCTTTCCAGACAGGCAAAGGGTGACTGGAGATGGTGCTGAATAACCTGCCTGTCACACCACGAAGGGCCAGCAAAGTCCAGTGGACACACCCAGACAAGGCGTGCTGGATAATGGGGAGCTGCTGAACGCCCCTGGACGTCAGAACCCACAGCGAGCCGGTTTCTAGAAAGGTTGTTCCTGGATGTGCCTGGAACAGGGAGAGGCAAGAAGTCAGCAGACCACCTGGGAGGCTGGTGCACAGCCCAGGTGTGGGGCAAGATACATTTGGATTGCCTTGGAAACTGAGAGCCAAAGGGACCTGGGAGAGAGAATCCAAAAGGATGGGCAAATCACTTGATGAACTCAGAACTGGGGCAATAATGGCCAAAGAATGGCCAGGGGGAGCCCGTGAGCCCATTGAATGGGTCTGCGTGAGTCCCAGGCATGAGGGTTTTTCACAGGGTCTCAGCTGATTCTTAGTGTCACCAGGTGAGGCTGGGGTCATGGGGAGATGTTAGAAACCCCCGGCCAATGGCCTGGCTAAAGAACCTCTGGAGAATCGAGGCCCAGAGAGATCAAAGAGCTTATCTAGTGTCACAGAGCTGGTGAGGAAGAGAACCAGCACCAGCCCTCAGGTCCTACCTGCACCCCCGATGTGAGCAGGACAGGGCTTGAGGGCGGCAGGCCATGGACAGGCCGGCTCAGGGCATCTGGAAGTAGGCCCTGGGAGCATGGGCGGTTCAGCTGGCTTCTTGCATTGATTTGCTGGTACCACCCTGAATGTAGCCTTTCTGGCCAGGGCTGACCCTCCCTTACTCCAAAGGCCGGTGGAGGGCTGTATCAGGCAGACCTGATTGGGATCCTGCTGTGTGGCTTTAGGCAGGTGATTGCACCTCTCTGAGCCTCAGCTTTTTCAGTTGTAAGATGGGAACACTCTCTTCCACACAAGATTGTGGGAAGAATGAAGCAGGTAAATGCATGTGAGAGTGTGTTCTGCACGTGCCAAGCCTTCGCAAAGTGTCCGGGGCTCTGGGCAGCATCCACAGGTCCATCCCTGGCCTTTCCTGCACCCTGCAGGTGGCTGCCGCAAGGTGTCTGGGATCCACTAGGCCTTCCTGGCGGGGTTTCTGGATATCAGGGCTCCTGAGGGAGACTGAGCTCACCGCAGCCACTGAGGGACCCCCTGGGGCCTTGGACACTGCTGGAGGGTCCAGCCGAGGCCAGGATAACCTGCCTCCATTCCGCGTGAGCTCCACTTCCCCTCCTGCCTCTCTCACCTCCCAGCAAGCCTGGACACAGGGTCTATCCAGCCTCCAGCCCTCTCACCCATAAGGAGCAGGGCTGGGTGGCCATTAGGCCACACGAGGGCACTGACTCAAGGGTGAGAGGTATGGATCTGGGATGGAGGTGAGCCAGGACCAGAAGGGTGGGCCCGTCCCCAGTAAGGGTAAGGGATGGAAGCCAGGAGCAGGAGAGCTGTTCCCGAGGAAGTGCTCCCACGGTGAGAACAGGAGAAAGCGCAGAGCCCTGAAGGATGCACCAGGGTCAAGGATACAATGGCCAGGAGGAGCAGGGCCTGTCCAGATCCTAGCCTCAGCCTCACAGAGGACTCAGCACTGCCCTGGACGCTGCCCCAGTGCCTTCCGTTTGGCGAGGCGTCTGTGCCCTCCTGCCCTGGCTGAGGTCCGAGCCTATCTATAGGCAGGAAATGTCCAGAGCAAGGACCTGAGGCTGCTCCAACCAATTCAAGAGGAGAAGGAGCGGCTCGGGGTGTTTCCAGAAGGCCAGGAATTCCCCTGAAGACTTCAGATGAAGACTCCGCTGGGCAGGGGTCAGGCACGTTAAGCAGCACCTTCCTGGCCCCCAGCACTTCCTGTTTCTGATCCCCCTCCCCGCCCCGCCCCGCCCCACGCTTTGGCACCCCTACCAGCAGACACACCTCTGTGGGTTTTTTGCAGCAGCAGAATACAGGAACTCGAGGTGCTGGGCGGAAGGGGCCTGGTTTGGGGTCTCGGTATGTGTACCGACTTCCACATTGTCAAAAACACCCAGGGAGCGGTTCCCCTGTCCCAACTCCATGGCACAGCTCCGGCCGGCCGAACTCTCGCTGTCATGCAAAGCCACAGAGCTGGTCGTGTCACACATAGCCAGGAGCCCAGCTGCCATTTCCACGTGAGCCTCTCCAGCCAGTGGCGGACCCGTGCTTTGGCCCCCACTGAGATGCAAGAAAAGGTGCTTAGGTGGGAACAGCCTCACTAAAGGAACATCCACCCACAGAGACATAGATGTTCTCCAGTCTTGCGGGTGCTGTCATCAGAGAACTACAGATTCAGAGAGAAGAGGCAGTTTCCCTGAAATCAAGTTGCCAACCAGCCTCAGAATGAAGGCTCAAATCCACACATTTAAGATTTGGAAGAGGCCTCCCCTCTCACCACACCACCTTGGCTGGCTTTGCACCCTTGCTAGGGGTCATAAACACCCCTGGGAGAGCCTCAGCGGCCCACGGGAAATTGCTTGGGTAGTAGCAGCGTTGTGGGGCTCCCTGGCTGCTGTACACAAAGTTGATGACCCCAGGCCATCTGAGTTCTGGCACCAGGCCCACTGTCCAGCCCAATTCATGCCACCAGCGCGTGGACAAGGCACACGGTCCTGGGGTCCAGCTGCCTCCCTGGGGAAGAGCTGGACCCCCAAGGATCATCCAGCCATGAGCCCTTCCAAACCAGGGGCGACGTTGGCAACTATTGCCCAGCTGCCAACAGCAGGGTGCCCAGCCTTGGCCATTCACCACCCAGTCCAAGCCATAGTGGCCCATGAATAGTGACCTCTCTAAAAGGCGGGTCATTTGATTCTTCAAGACTTAAGGGACATTTGGACACTGACCCATGTCCTGAACTTCAAAGGTTCACAGTCTCAGGGGGTGGGGACCCATGGGGCAGGTGCTGGGTAGGGAGGACCCTGGCTGGAGGTGCAGTTCAGAAGGGAGAGTGCTGGTCTGCAGGCTTCTCACAAGGAGGGTGGCATCCTGGGTGCTGAGGCGGAGGGAAGTGTTCTCGAAGGAGCGCAGAGGGGCCCTGCAGAGCGTGTTCACGTGGGAGCCCCTAAGGCTGAGCACAGGGGGCAGAGCTGGGGAGGCCGTGGTGTGGGGAGGGTACAATAGCCCTCCAAGGGCCCCTTGCGTGGCTGTGGTTCTCACTGTAGGGTCCTCAGCAGGAAGGAGACTGGAAGAGAAAGGCTGAGAGACCGTGTCTACAATTCCACCATCAAAGCACGAGGGGCAGAGAGAAGGAGCTGCTTTTGGGGGCAGGTGGTGGTGGGGGGGGCTGTAGCCAAAAAGTTAAGATTTAAGGGACAATTATGATTACTGAACCATTATACAGATAAGAGTGGACAGCGGGACATAACTGAAATCTCTGAACTGTAATCCTGAGGCCTGCATCTCTGATGACGATTATAGAGTCTTTATCTTGTGCTCTTGTGATTATAAAAACCCGTGACTGACCGTTACTTGCATCCATTTATCCAGGTTTTCGACTTTAGGGTCTTAAACGATTACTGAAGACAGCCCCTCATGTTTAGTAATGAAGGGTCTTGGGTCAGCCCAGAACTAACCCACCTCAGGTCCAAAGTTGTCTTGATAACTGAAGCTGGATCTAACCAAAGTGGGCCCACCTGACATGCACAGTAGCTTAGAGTTTAACTTATCAGTGACCTTTACCTCATCATAATACTAAAAATCACGCTCGTGTCATATTAAGATGACATTTTCTTACCGGTGTTCTGACTAAGCACGCAATCAGTCTGTGCATGTCCATAACCACGTCACCTCTAATAACGTCATCTGGGGCCACCATGCTCTTTACCCTAAAACCTGCCTGTCCTGGATACTATAAAACTATCAGAATTATTGCAGTTTGGAGAGACAGATTTTGGAGCCAGTAGACCACCTGATCTCCTAGCAAAAAAACTCTTCTTCTCACTTTGAAACCCTGGTGTCTTCAGGAATTGGCCATTGAGTGCATTGGGCAGAGGACTCCCCTCCTTCGTCTGGTAACAGGGCTGGGGGTGGGAGATGCTCAGAGGGGCAGCACAGAAGCAGGGGCTTTCGGGAGGAAGCCTCAAGGGGGGTGGTGAGTGCTAAGGGGACAAGGTAGAAGTGTTCCAGGCAGAAGAACAGACAAGAGGGTGGGACAGGTGAGAGCTGGGGCTGGTTTTGTGCCATGAGGAAGGCTGTGAGGAGGGGTGAGCAGGGGAAGGTGGGGGGTTGGATCAGGAGGGCACGTCCCCAGGGCTGGGCTGGGGTCTGCTCTCCACACCCTGTCGTACCCACATCCCAACTCCCAGGAGAAGTGAAACCATAGGGGAATTTGTAGCAACTTTCATACTTGTAAGGTTTTGCTTGTTAAAATGAGAAAGAGAGCGGGCCACGGTGGCTCAGCAGGCAGGGTTCCTGCCGAACCCTGCCATGCCGGAGACCCGGGTTCAATTCCCGGTGCCTGCCCATGTGGGAAAAAAAAAAATGAGAGGGAGCATGGGGATGCAAGGGTAATCCAGTGGTATTCAATTCCCGGTTCCTTCACTCTCCCCAAACAAACAAACAAAAGTTCAACAAGTGGTGCTGCAATAATGAGATAGCCACATGAAAAAATAATGAAATGTGGCCCCACCATACAGCACACACACACAAAAAAAAATGAGAGGGAGTAAAACATTTCAAGGATGGCTCAGTCGGCTCACATGGTAGTCTTGTTTGACTTATTAAATTTAAAATAGGATTTGGTCAGTAAATAATACGCAAAAAATCATGGATTAAGCTTTCTAATGTGTCTGGAAGTTTGCGTTCCCAGCTTTTAAGGAAGTAAGCATCTCCTCTTCTTCACCGAGCACAAAATGTCATGGCAAAGTGAGACCACAGACCACTCACATCATCCACAAAGGGAGCTGCTTGCTTTCTTGGACCCCCTGTCCCCTACCATTGGGCAGATCTGGAAAGCTCTGCTTTTAGCCTAGTGAGATGGGACCTGCCCCATGAACCGAAGGAAACACAGAGCCAGCAGTTGGAGGCAGGGGCTTCACCTGCTGGACTGAGCCCCTTTGCAGCTCTGTGACCTTGTTTCCACACCCACAAAATGAAGCATTTGGAAGAGTCACCTTTTAAAGCTCTGTGCACCCACGGCTTTTCCTATTAGCTCATGCTGAGCACCTTGAGACTTCTCTCTGGGTGCTAAAGTTCTGCTTACCCAGAATGAGTCTCCTACAAGCTGATGAATCTCTTGATATGTCAGGAATATTGTTTAGCCCAGACCTATTTCTTCTACATGCCCAGGAGATGAAAGAATGGGAAGGACCCAGGGATTGAGTGGGCAAAACGGGGAGACAGGGACATGAAGACACGCCTCTCCCCCTGCAGGGGATGTCCTCCAGGGTGACCCGGCACCAGCCCCCCATTGCTTCTTCCTCTCTGCCCCTCCTCACCACACACACACATTTCTCCCTCCTCAGTACTGTCAGACACATGGCTGGGGAACTCAGCACTCATCATATGATGGCTTCGTTCAAATGTCTTCAGTGGTGCCCCATGATCTATAGGAAAATTCCCATTTCCTCAATGAGGGAGCCCTTCCCACTCCTATGTGGTTCTCTAGTGCTCCCCTCCCCAATGGAGTCCAGCCACAAGGAACTCTTCACTTATACTAGACCCTTTGTCATCACTCAGACCATCCCTTTTGTCTTCAGTGTCCTTCAGGCCCGGCTCCAATTGTCCAAATTCTGCCATCCTTCCAAACAGTTCACAGCTTCCTCCTGGATCCAGGTTTCCCGATTCCCCAACCAAAAATGAAACCCTGCCCTGACGGAACTTCCAAATCCTTCCACTGGCTACCTGACCATTCTCAGATCATTCTCTGCAGTTGCTCTCTGCAAGTTGCAGCGTTTTTCAGTGGCCGGAGCCATCTCAGTTAATCACTACAGCAGGGCAGCGAAGTGCGAATGTGCCAAATGTGTGCGAGTGTGAAAAACAGAAGTGTAAGGAGTGCACATCTCCCGTGCAAAGACCTGGTGTGTAGAACCAGACAGCGCAACTGTCTCCATTTTGCTCTTCTCAGATTTCTAATGTCCCCTTGGTACCAACCGTGAGAACTTCAGTACGCGTCACTTTCTTCCTTCTATTTTCTTAAATTTATTGTCTTCCTTCTATAATATTATATTTAGCAACATGCTTTATGTTTCTTTTGTATTTCCTCAACTCTAAGTTTCCATCAATTATAAAATGCCCCCCAATCACTTAATCCCAGCATTTTATGGGGTAAACCATCCCAGTAAATGCACAGCAAAAGTACGACTATTGCAATGCATTGAATACTGTGAAGAATGAGGTATTTCTTAGAATGAGGGCACTTTAGATGGGTGATTATGGGTCAAGGAGATGCAGTAAAATCACCTCTGTGCCTTTCCTCCCCTCTGTCCAAGATGTGGATACGCCCCATCCTAATTGCCCCGTACTGTAATTGTGTCACGGAGCCCTCACTGTGGGAAAGGAAAGCAATCACATAAGAAGAACCTGGGTTCTAATTGCAGTGTCCCCTTGGTAGGTGTGAGCAGTGCCCATCCTGAGGCTCGTGGCTCTTTCCTGGTCCTTCACAACTCCACAAAGTTGGCAGCAGAGGGCCCAGGGAGCTCCTCCATATGCCCTGGACGCCATGTGGGCATATGGGTTCTGTGCAGGGACAGGAACTGGAGGCTCAGGCCTGTTCCAAAGAGCTTAGCACCCTGTGGGTCACTCCTTGCCCACCCTTGGCTGGCAGAGCCTCCTTCTCGCTGTCCTCCTCCCTCTCAAATGGCCACATCCTCAGGGCAGAGATGCTGTCTTTGTGGTACGCATCCACCATCCGCCACCTTCTGCACAGAGAGCCTTAATTCCATCCAGGCTCAGATATTGCCTGGAAAAGCCTCTCTGGGTTCACTGTATGTTGTTGCAAAATTATTAGCTCCAGAGATGTTTTGGCTGACTTCCATGTCACCATCTCTCATAGGTTCATATGTTTATCCACCTTTGGTTATGCATCCTTTTATATTTCATGCATAGCCTTTACTGACGTGAAATTTGGGTAGTTTTCTTTTTGCTATATTGAAAACACAAAAATCAACTGTTGCTTCCTTCTCTTTCTTTGCAAACTGCTTTTTGCATCCCAGACAAGTCTTGTCTGACTTACAATTGATGTATAAACAGTTTGATTAGACTAGTCGCCCACCATCTTATTATAAGCATATTCTATGGTGCCCTTGCCCTTCAATTATCAGACTTAAGGACCACAAAGATCACCCATAATTGACTTATTCCCTCCTTGATGACTGGACACTCAGAAAGTTCCATTGCTATTTCAAGTAACATGAGGGGGAAAGGACCCATGCAACAATTGTTTTGTCTCCATTGAATTATCTGGGAAGGTGAAGTATCAAAAGAGGGATTAATCATTGGGCCAAAGGATAAGATAGTCTTCACTCTTCTGCCAAATGCTGACTGTTCTTCTCCAGAAGCTCAGTTTCCTGAACTCTTTAGTGGCAGTGTTGCCTAATGTCAGGGCATGGGCTGTAGAATCAGGTAGAACTAGGTTCAAATCCCAGATTGATCACTTGCTGCCTGAGGCCATGGGGAAGGACTTTACTTTTCCAGGCCTCCATTTTCTCATCTGTGAAATGGGAGTAGTGCAATTGATCCAACAGAGAAACTATCAGGATTAAATAAGATTGCAAATGCAAGTGTCCTGTCCATTGCCATCCCTTTACCTTCCCCCACTTTCTTTCTCCTGGGAATTACTTGAAACTAGCAGCTTTTAAAATATCTATCAGCCTTCTTGGGCTATGTTCTGCATGAAAGCCTCTGGCCCAGAGCACAAAGCACAAGTCCCTGAAAGGGTCTCATCTGAAGGAAACATAAAGCCCTCAGAAATTCAAGCCACCCATGCAATGTCAAATTTTTTGGCAGCCACTTTTAAAAGGCAAAAACAAATAGGTTAAATTCATTTTAAAAATATATTCTATTTAACCCAATGTATCCCAAAAAAGTCATTTCATTGTGTCGTCAGTGCTTTGAAAGTTAGTGCTGTCCTTAAAATCTGGTGTGTATTTCACATTTACAGGACATCTCAGTTCAGAGTAGCCACGTTGAAAGTGTTTGGTAGCCATAAGTGGCTTGTGCCTCCTGTACTGGACGGCCCAGCTCCAGACTTTGAGAATTACCATGTTGAAAGTCCTTTAAAAAGGTGCACAGATGTTTCAAACAGGGCCATCAACCAAGGGCTTGGGAGCAGGGAGGGAGAGGTGGACGGTCACTGGAGCCATCATGATGTCTACATTGGGATGATTTGCAACACTTTCAAAAGTAAGACAACAAAGGCAAGTTCCTAGTTGGAAGTAAAATGAAGGTAGCTCTACAGCATGGCTCACCCAACTCTTGGAAACCCATCTTCCAGCTTTCTCTGTGGCACAAGCTCTCTCTCCTCTCTGTCCTGGTTCGTCAAACAGCCTTGTGTTTCCACCATTATGGACCCTTGTTGGGAACTGGAGGCTACACCAAGTCGCCAGTTCTCTATTAGATGTCCAACAGGCATCCCCACCTTCGTGTGTCTATAGCCGTGTTTCTGAAGAACCACCATCTTCCAAAATGGCTCCTCTTGCCCTTGACCCAGCTCCATAAATGGCAATTTCCCACTTCCTGTCACTCTGGAGTCACTTTTAGCTTCTCCCTTTCTTCCACACCTTACACTGAAAATATTACCAATTTTTGACTTCAAGAAATATCTAGAACCTGACCATTCTGCCCACTTTCCACAATCTCTACTCCCATCACTCTGGACTAAACCACCATCATCTCCATTTCAGATATCAAAATAACCTCTTAGCTGGTCTTCTCATTTCTTCCCTCACTTCCCCACAATCTATTCTCCATGACAGCCAAAATGATTCTTCTTTAAAATGCAAGCATGTACCAGCATCAAACAGTCAAAACTGCGGACCGTTAAGGAATAAAGCTAAGTAAAATATGCACAACTTTTATAAAGAAAGCCATCAAGATTATTTCACATCTTTTTAAGAAGAGCTAATACAACATGAACAGCGATGCAAACCATGCTCATGAAAAGGAAGACTCATTTTCATGAAGATATCAACCCTCCCCCCAAAAATAATCCCAATGAAATCTAAACACATTTTGTTGTTGTTGAACCTGACGAGCTGATTCCAAAGTTTAAACGGAGGAGGGAAATACCAAGAATAGTAAAGATAGTATTGAAGAAAAAACAGTGGGGAGATTTTCTTTCCAGGTATCAAAACTTATTATAAACCACTAGTTAATAATATCATATAGTATTAACGAAGGGATAGACAGTTTGACAAAAAAGAGCCCAGAAATAAGCCCACATACACAGGACAGTTTGATTTACAACAGAACAATTGTTACAGATCGATGGCCAATAGGTAGCCTTTTTAATAAATGGCCTTAGCTATCCATATGGGAAAAAGAAAATAGAATGCTAACCCTATCTCACAGGAGCCAGAAAAATCACTTCCAGCAGACTAAAAGCCTAAATGTGAAGGGCAAAATTATAATTAAAAAAAAAAAATAACAAGAATTATTTTATGAACTTGTAGTAGAGAAGAATTTCTTAGACAAGACACAAAATATGGGTGGATAGATAACTCAAACTTATTCAAAAGTAAGAAACTCTGTCTATATGAACCACAAAGAAAGTAAGGAGACAGAGCACAAACAAGAGAAAAATGTTTGAAACATCTATAAATACCGAAGGTTAATATCAAGACTATATATTGAACTTACAGCAAGCCAACAAGTAAAAGATTTAACCCAACAGAGAAATGGGCTTAAGATTTGAACGCAGGGTGGGCCACAGTGGCTTAGCAGGCAGAGTTCCTGCCTGCCATGCCGGACACCCGGGTTCAATTTCCGGTGCCTGCCCATGACAAAAAAAAAAGATTTGAACGCAAAAAGGACTGGAGACTGGTTAATAAACATATACAAAGATTCTCAGTCTTGGTGATTCAGGACATGAGAATTTAAAACACGGTTATATAGCTTTATATTTCCACTGGGTTTGTAAGAATAAAATATCTGACAACATCCAATGTTGGCGAGGATTCATAGCAGCAGAAATTTTTAAACATTGCTGATGAGTGGGTGAAATAATACAATCACTTTGCAAAACACTGTGGTATCATCTGGGTAGGTTGATACACTCTGGAGAAATTCTTACACGCATGTGCCATCATGTATGTATAAGAATCATTGTAGCAGCACTTGCTTAACAGGGTAAAAACAACCTGGAAATATCCCAAGCTTCACTAGCAGTGTCTTGGAGAAATACATCCAGATATACTCCTGTAATAGAATACTGTGCAGCAGTTAATAGGATGAATTGAAAGCACACAATACAGTATGAAGGAATTTCGGAGACAGAATTTTGATCATACTCAGTGAGTTTCAAAAGAATAATTGCATATTTACAAAGTTCAAAAACATGCAAAACCAAATAACATATATTTAGTAATTAAAATACATTTTAATATATATACTGTATATACAGTAATTCAAATATATAATGGATAAAGAAAAAAAGGGTAAAGACAAACCCAAAATTCAGGACTGCAGTTACCTATATGGATGGGGAGGGGAAAGAAGGGTGAAAATGGCTTCAAGGATGATGATGATGATTTTTTAAAACTGAAGCGAAGGTGTCAGTGCTCAGGGTTTATGTTCCTTTCATTCCTTATACCTTACGCACATTTTCTAAATTTTCTTCTAGCTCCTTTATATCTAATCAAAGCAGCGCTTCAAGTACGGTGGGTCATGTGACTGCTCTGCTCTGAATCCCCTTAAAGCATCCCGTGTGCACAGGTCTGTGAGCCCAGGCACTGAGCCCAGGCAGCAAGGCCCCCCTGGCCTGACCCCCCACACCTACACCCCTGGCCTTGCCTCCTGGCACCCCCACTCGACTCCACCATGCTGACTCTCGCCACGCCTCCACTCCTTGCTTCCCTCTGCCATGTATGCGTCTTTCCAGAAGCCCACATGGCTCCCTCCCTTCCCCGCTCTGCACCCCCTTGGCAGCAGCTCTCTTCAGCCCCTGGCGCCCGAGACGACCCAACACACTGATTTGTTTGCCGTTCATCTCCCATCACCGACCTGCGAGTGTCCCCAGCATCACCTCAGATGGTGCCAAGCACAAGTAGCCTCTTGGGAAATATTTGTTGAACAGTTAAATGGATGAATATCCAGAAAATCATGTTAAAACAGGAGCATTTCCATAGAAAGGCTGGCCCAGGGAAGCCCTAGGTTTAGTTAGCAAGTTAGTGCCTCATCCCCTAACAGAGGTTGGACAGAGGAGCGGTGTAGCTTTCTGGATGTTTCCATTTTAGGAGGCGAGGAGAACACAGAATTTCCAAGAGCCTGTGGTCCTGCTTGTTCAGATAATGTTGACACATCAAAGTTTAATGTCATAATTCAGATGAGGAAAGTGAGGCCTAGAGAGGTACCAACTTACCCAGACTCTGGAGGGTGATGGCAGAGCTGGAGACACTCAGCTCCCTTGGTCCCAGGGGGAAGGGGTTCCCGCTGCTTGGCCCCGTTGGAGACGTGACCCAGGGCCCAGCTCTTGGGGTCTGGGAGGGGAGAGCCCCACAGTCACCCCCCTTTTGCCTACTGCCTTGACAGTTGCGTAGGGCAGTGTCCAGCCTTTCTCGGGTGTGGCAGGGTCACCTCCCTATCAGGAATGGTGAGAAAGGAGGAGGAGGAGAAAGGCTGGACCCCAGCCCAGCAGACTTGATGACGATGGGTTCCCCGAGCAGACACAGGCATCGAGTTGCCTTGACCACACGCGCCGTCTACCCTGCACACTTCCTGCTTATCAGTTTACCTCCTCCACCAGATCCAAAACCCTAGACCAGGCACGGGGGTCACATGGACTGCCCACTCGGCCTCCCAGCAGACAGCCAGGAGGCTCCACCAGACAGACAGAGCCTCCACGCCCACCTCGGGGCTGGCCTGGCTTGGCCAAGAGCACGTCGCCCTACCTGAGGGTGTGGCGGTCAAGGCTGGCAGACATCAGAGGGCATGGATGCCTCCAGACCCGGCCACAGGCTCTCGGGCCAGGGGGAAGAAGACGCGGCCCAGCATCACAGGTCTCCACTAACGTTTCACAATGAATCACTCAAGCTGGGTCTCTGCTGGTTTCCTGAAGAAAGCAGAAGTGGGAGTCAGCCGAGGCCTAGCTCTGCCCGCTCCCCCACTGACGACAAAACTGCTGGAGCTTTGGCTGGATGACTCAGGCCTGTATCAAGGAACCGTACTGGCAGTCCACACAGTGGTCAAAGAGTGTTGGGCGGGGTGAAGAGCCAAAAGGAAAAGGCCAATCTGGGTGCACAGGTTCGGGGTCTGTGTCTTCCTCTTTGTAGCTGTGTGATCATTAGCACTCACTTACCCTCTCTGAACTTCTGACAAAATGAGGATAATTGTTTTCAGACGAATCTAATCAGACTTGTGTCTGAAGTCCCTTCCCAGATATTGCACAAGATCAGCAGCCCACTCCCCAGCAGGCCCAGTGGGATGTCTCAGTTGGGTTCCTATCTCCTCCATCCTCTGATTTACCTTGTGTCATACATCAAGGGGGTCTCCAAAGGTCAGGTGAAAAATTATGGATAAACACTGAAGTAATAGACAAAGGAAATTTCAAATCACAGAATGAGTTCTCTGAAGTCACAAAATCTAAACTATTTCTTGGGGTATGTTAGATTGAAGCATTCCTTATCATTTATCCATAACATCATTCATATAGGACCAGCAGGCATGGTCACTCCAAGAGACTATCTCCGTCTGAATGCCTGACCCTTAAAGCTCAAGCCAGCTCATTCCTTAGCTCATAAAACCAAGTGACCAGTTGCAAGGGTCTGTGAGTGAGAGGCAACATCATCCGTCATGGGAGGCAATGAGGTTCAGAGGTGGGTTCAGAGATGAAAATAACATCTGTAATTAAACCAAAGCAAACCTGCTAGTAGACAGCAGGCAAAATGGGAGATCTTTCCAGCTGAAGGTCTAGGACCCCTGTCCATGCTGGCCCCAAGAGGGAGTTCCTGCTCCAGTTTTCATTTCTCATTCCTCTGTCCATAGATAGAAAGGAAGCTGGAATCGAAGCTGGAAGGAGAGAGTCCAAAAGTGCCTGGGGAATTATCTGGGAAGGGTAATGGCGTAAGTATCACCTTGTCAAGTCAGAATGATTTCCATGTTTTTAAAGCAACAAATTAGAATCCATAATTATACCATTTCCAAGATCGATTGTGCTATCACGTGCATGGTTCTGGGGAAATGTTCATTTTCTAGGCAGCTGGTGCCAAGCTCTCCCTTAAGGAGAGGTCTGTTCTTGTTGACTTGGGGTGGTAGGCTGGTGGAGGTTGGACTCGTATGTGCATGGATGGGCTTGTGCCTAGAATGGAAATGTCTGGCACAGAGCAGAGGGCACTTAGTACAAGAGCATAAGGTGTGAGAGAAGAAATTTAGAGCCTGCCTAAAGGACAAGCAGAGAGTGAGAGAAAAACTTGGAGATATTTGAAGTGAAGAGTTTTAGTGTCTCACAAAAATGCCTACCCCACGGTCCCCTAGGAAAAGCTTCAGCAACATGGTGATTGACTCTTAGAGGCCTATGGTGAGAACAGATTAGATATGAGACCGTTCCACAGAGCCAAGAAAAGTGGCTGACACTGGGACAGTCCTGTACTAACTGTCTAAATGTACAAAAGCAAGGGCAGAGTCTTCGCCTGGGAGGGAGCATATAGAGTCCCACTGGAGCACACACATAAACCAGGTTTTCCAGATGTCTGCTCAGCCAGCACCATGCTAGGCAACTGCACCAGGCTGGTAAAGAGTACTGGAGGCAAAGTTCGAAAATCTGCATTGAAATTCTCACTACTATACTGAGACAGTAACTTAACATCTTTAAGTTATTTCTTATGTATGGAATGGGACAAACGCAAAGTGGCTAAGAACAAATCAAGTTATGTCTACAAAACTGTTTTTAGATATTTAAAAAGGTTGTACAATAATGAGTTACTATTATTGCAAAAGCTGCCCATGCTAAGATACTGCAGTGGCCTAAGGCAACCATGAACTGCTCATGTGAATACATATTTTTGTTGAGAGGAAATGTGAAATCTTAAAAAAAAAAAAATGCCCCAAAATAGCAATTATACTTCTGCTTCCAGTTATGACAGTGTGACTAGAACAGGAAATGCCCTCCCACTAAAGCAACTATAAAATGGGATGGATATGTGAGACAACTGCATTCAGGCATTGAACAATAGGCAGTATAAGACTACGGTCCTTTAGGTAAGGGAAAAACACAAGGCAAGTCCCGCAATTTCCCTACCTTTCTTCCTAGGGGTGCTTTCCTGCCATGATGGAGGGAAGTGGAGCCCCAAGTGTGCAGTGACCCCACTAAACTGAAAGGGTACAAACCACAGCTCCAGAATGCCAAAGGGGCTGGAATTTGCAGGACTGGATCCGGGGAAGTGTGTTTTCTGGAGGCTCATTGTGTGTGTCCTTGGTCAAGGGTTGACTGTGCACACACAGGTTGGGATTCGATGAGTCCTGCTCCAAGACTGAGAGCTGAATAGAGGTAACAAAGAGCATGCAGTATCAGAAAGTGCTGAGAATCCATCTCTTCAGAGTAGAGAGATCTCCAAAAGGCCACACATGAGGATAAGGACCACAATTCAGAGTAGGAGCCATGACCCAGGAAGAAGTTCAAAACTGAAACAGAATAATTTAAGATAATAAAATCAAGCCTGACTGGACAAAAAGGATCTTCCAGTAATTTCATTGCTAGCCAGGGCAAAATTCTACGTCTTTTAAAGGAAGAAAACAGAATTCAGCCTCCTTTCCATATAACAGTCATACTGCCCAGCACACAATTAATATTAGAAGAAATCTGAAGAAGCAGAAAAGAGTGGCCCAGAAACAGGAGGAAAGCTATTAATAGAAACAGGCTCAAAGATTAGCAAGATGTTGGAATTACCACACAAAGACTTTAAAGCAGCTGTTAGAAATATATCAGAGGATTTAAAAGAAAGGAAAGCCATAATTATTGACAAGATAGGATTTGGGGGCAAAGAAAATACAAGAATCACATGTAAATTATAGAACTTAAAAGTATATCTGAAATGGAAAATTTGCTGATGAGCTAACAGGAAATTGATGACTGCAGAAACAGAAAGAATTAATGACTCTTAACCAGATCAATATGAATTATTCATTCTGAAGGATAGAGGAAAAAAGATTCAAGAATAAACAAATGGAAGCTTAGTTACCCTTGGAACAATATCAAATGGTATAATATAAATGTAACTGGAGTCCCACAGAGAAAGAAGAGAGGGAATACAGCAGAAAAAAAAATCTGAAGATATAATGTTTGAAGAATTCCCAAATTTGTTGAAAAATAGCAAATTTCAGGTACTGTAAGTTCAACAAAACCCAAGCAGGATTAGCAACAAGAAAATCACACTTAAGCTCAGAGTCATCCTCCTGAGAACCAAGTAAAAAGATTATCTTAGGGCCACGGTGGCTCAGCAGGTAAGAGTGCTTGTCTGCCATGCCCGAGGACCCGGGTTCAATTCCCGGTGCCTGCCCATGTTAAAAAAAAAAAAAAAATTATCTTAAAAGCGGTCAGAGAGAAAAGAAACACTATGTATGTATAAGGGAACAAAAGTACCCCTTAGAACCAAGCACTCATCAGAAACAACAGAGACCATAAGACAGTGGAAAGACATCTTTAACATGCTAAAAGAAAAAAACAAAAATTGTTAACTCAGAACTCTACAGCCAATGAATAATCTTGAAAAAATGAGGATGAAATAAAGTCATTTTCAGATAAGTGAAAGCTGAGATGATTCATCTCCAGCAGACTCACACTGCAAGAAATTCTAAAGTAACTTTGTGAGGCTGAAGGAAAAAGACACCAAATAAAAACCCGGAACTACAGGAAGGAAAACAAAAGCATTAGAAATAGAAAATGAGTGATTAAATATAAAGAAGCCATGCATGTTTTTCTTCTGTTAATTTCTTAAAAAGATCATGACTGTTTAAAGCAAAAATTATAACACTGTACTGTGGAGTTTGTACTATATATAGCTATAAAATATACATAATATTGCAAAATAGTCCAAGATATGGGGAGAGGTAAATGGAACCACACACAGTGTTTTAAGCTCTTCACATTTTATATGAAAGCGAATTTTATTAACTCTAAACACTGATATATTAAGGAATGCATATTTTATTTACAGCTTTGTGACAAATATGTCAAGATACCCAAACTTCAGTTCCAACCAACAAAGCCTCTCCGGGCATTGGAGAAACACACTTAAAGAAGACAAAGCTTCTGTTAAGGTATACTTTTTATAACTGCTATAACGACTAGACCTGAAATGCAAGGACTCAAACATGAGAGCAGGATTTCCCTGACCATGTGGCATTCCAGAGCAATTGTTCCAGTGGGCAAGCAATTCTCCTCCATACCCTCCATAGGATGATTCCGGAACTGAAATTCCTTCATGTCTTAGGCCCTGGTTGTTATCTGCTTCCAGGCTCTCATAAAAGCCCCGCATGTAAGGGGCATGCATCACTTTGGCTCGCATTCCGCTGTAGTTGTGTGGCTATATCTAACTTCCAGGAAGGCCACAGGCCAGTCTTATTCCTATTATTAGGAGAGCAGACTTTCCAGTAGGCTTTCAGTCTCTGCCAGAGAGCTTATGACCCATGCTCAGGCAACATACAAAAAACTTAACATTTTTCTGACTTTTGAAATAAAACATGTTAATTTTATACACGATACTAAATTAATCACTAATATCTTAATTGTTGAGAGATAGTCATGAAAGAAGAGCATTTCAGTCTTTTTCCCACATATATCGAACTATAATTCTTTGGTTTTTTTCTCAACACATTTTGAATCATGGCCTAAATTCTGCTTCATAACCTGTTAATATATAACTCAAAAGGAACCCATCAATAAGATAAAGAAATTAACTCAAAATGCATCAACACTTAAATATAAGAGCCAGTACATTAATTCCTAGAAGAAAGTGTGGGGAAACATTTTCAAGATCTAGTGAAAGGCGGTAGTTTCTTATCGACACCTTCAAAACACAGGCAATGAAAGGAAAAATAGAAAAATGAGACTACCCCAAAATTAAATACTTCAGTGCTGCAAAGGACTTTATCAAAAGGATGAAAGGGCAACCAACTCAATGGGAAAAAACATTTGAAAACCACATATCTGAAAACAGTTTGAGATCCGGAATAAAGAAATCCTACAAAAATAAAGACAAACAACTGCAATTTTAAAAAATGGACAAAAGACATGAATATGCAGTTTTCCAAAAGGAAAATACAGGTGGCTAAAAAGCACATGAAAAGATGCTCAGTGTCACCAGCTATTGGGAAAATGCAAATCAAAACCAAAATGGGGTATCATCTAACACCTACTAGAATGGCCGTTATTAAACCAACAGGAAACTACAAGTGTTGGAGAGGATGTGGAGAAATTGGAGCACTCATACACTGCTGGTGGGAGCATAAAAGGGTATAGCCGCCATGAAGGATGGTTTAGCAGTTCCTCAGGAAGGCAAGTATAGAGTTGCTTTAAGATCTGGCAATCCCACTGCTCGCGATATACCCAGAAGATCTGAAAGCAGGAGGGTGAAAAGACATCTGCACACTGATGTTCACAGCAGCATTATTCACAATTGCTGAAAGGTGGAAACAGCCCAAGCATCCACCAACAGATGAATGGATAAACAAAATGTGGTTTAGACATCTGATAGAATGTTATTCAGCGGTAAGAAGGAGTCAGCCCTGAAGCATGCGATAACAGGGATAAACCTTGAGGACATGATGTTAAGTGAAATGAGTCAGCCAAAAAATGACAAATATTGGATGATCTCATTGATATGAAATAATTGAAATATGTAAACTCATAGTCATGAAATATACAATATTGGTTATCAAGATATAGAGCAAGGCTAAAGAATGGGGAACTGTTGTTTAATATGTGCAGAATGTTTAACAAAGTTGAACTTAGACATTTGGAAATAGACAGCAGTGTTAGTAGCACGTTATTGTGAGAATAATTAATGGTGCTGAATGGTGTGCAAATGTGATGGCAAGGGGAAAGGGGAAGTTTAGAGTCATGTATGTCACCAGAAGGAAAGTTGGAGGTTAAAATGTGGGAATAGATAACAAGTGAATCTTGTGACAACAATGTCCGTGATTAACTGTACAAATATAAAAATTTCTTTCATGAACTAGAACAAATATATGACATTACTACAAGGAGCTAATACTAGGCTGGTATATGGGGGAAAATGCACCTAATGCGAACTATGGACTTTAGTTAACAGTCATATTTTAATATTCTTTCATCAACAGTAACAAATGTAATACATCAATATTATGGTCCATAATAGGGAGATATAAGGAGTTCGGGAGGATTTAGGTTTTCTTTTTTAATTTTATTTCTTTTCTGAAGTAATGGAAATATTCTAAAATTGATCAAGGGGATGTATGCACAACCATGCAATGATACTGTGAGCCAGTGCTTGTATACTTCAGGTGGTTTGTATGATGTGTGACTCTATATCAATAAAACTGCACTTAGACAAAAAAAAGAAAAGAAAAGATAGAGTAGAATCATAAGTTACCACTCAAATACAAGGCATTCAACTCACTTTCATCAACATATTGATTTGCCAAGACCAATTCCTAGGCTGGGTTCTGAATGCACAACTAATTTTAACAATGCCTTCTTCAAGAAGCACTCAACCTAAAATAATTCCCTTAGGCTAAGCTCAATCACCTCTGGTGAGTGAAGGGGATGCTGGCATCACGAGGGATGTAAATGTCAGCAAGGAATTACACAAGTCATCTTGTGCTAACACATCCAAGTCATGTGCACCACCACAGCCTGACATGGTGCACGAGGCCTCCTGGGTCAGAAGATCCCATCTGCCTTCTGGGAGTCCGTAGAATCCACATGCCTCATACAGAATTCAGCCACTGTGCAGAGCCACACACCTGTCATGGCAAAACAGTTTTTATTTTGGGGAAGTAGGATTACACAGCTGAAACGTCAGTTCAACTCCAAGTGTCTTCACACCATGGATGTGGGCATTGCCAGAATTGAGGTCCCACCCCAAAGAGTCCCACTTGGGACCAGAGTAAGGACACGGTCAAGGAACGAGCGTGGGAGGAGAGCGGGATGCAGCTGCTGGCCAGACGGGGTTGTGAGAACACTGAAATGGAGGATTCACGGGAAACAAAGTATTTTTGAGAAATGATGCTGGAATACCATAGATATTGTGATGGTGGAGGCCATGTGTCACCTTGGCCAGGTGACAGTGTCCACTTGTTTGGTCAATCAAGCACTGGCCTGATTGATACTGTGAGGACATTTTGTGGGTTTAAATAATTAGTTTATCGCATCTATGGCTGATTACAACTACAGTCAACTGAGGAGATTGCCCTCAGCAATGAGAGAAATCTCCTCCAATCAGTTGAAGGCCTTAAAAGGAGAGGCGATGATTTCAGCAGTCAGAAAGAATTTATATCTCAACTTCAGCCAGCCATCTTCTCCTGGGTAATTCATCCCAACCATCATGGGATTTCCCAGTTTGAGGCCTGCCCGATGGAATTTGGTCTTGGCCATTTCCACATTCACATGAGCTGATTCCTATACAGACATCTCATAATACTTAAATTACATACACACACATCATATACATATATATATCCTAAAATGTCATCCCTTACCTCAGACCATAAACAAAATATAATTCAAGATATTTCTTACACCTAAATGTAAAAGCCAACACTATAAAGCTTCTAGGAGAAAGCGCTGGAGAATATCTAAGCAACCAGGAAATAAGGAAAGATTTCTTGAACAGGATACATAAATCAATAACCAAAGAAGAAAAAATGGATGGATCAGACTTCAAAATTAAAAACTTCTGCTAATCAAAAGACTGTTAGGAAAATAAAAAGGCAGGTCATAGACTGGGGGAAAATATTCACACAACATATATGTGGGGCAGGCCATGGTGGCTCAGCAGGCAAGAATGCTCGCCTGCCATGCCAGAGGACCCAGGTTCGATCCCCGGTGCCTGCCCATGTAAAAAAAATATATATATATATATGTGACTAAAGATGCATCCAAAATAATAAAGAACTCTAACGAACCAGTGACTAAAAGCCAAACAACACAATAAAAATGGGCAAAAGACTTGAACCGTTCATAAAAAGATATTTGAATGACCAAAACATACATGAAAGGTATTCAACATGATTAATTATCAGGGACGTGGAAATGAAAACCTCATGGAGAACACCACAGCCTACACTCCAGAATGGTTGAAGTTAAAAACGCTATAAGTGGTAAATGCTGGTGATCATGTGGAACTAACACAACACTCACACATTGCTGGTGGGAATGTAAAATGACCCAATCACTTTTGTAAACTGGCAATTTCTTTCTTTCTTACTTTTTTTTTTTTTTATCTAATTCAGCACTTAGTTACTACACTCACAATAATGTGCTACCATCATCATCACCACCATCCATTTCCAAACCTCTACAATCAACCTAACAGAAATTCTATACAGATTAAGCACCAGCTCCCCACTCTCTACCCCATGGCAGTGTCTTCTCAGGTTAAATGTACCTTCACATGACCCATCAGTTCTTCCCCTAGAATAAATGAAAACACAATCTCACACAAAGATTGTACATGAATATTCATAGCAGCTTTATTAGTAATGGCTAAACACCTGACACAACCCATTTGTCCAACAGCTGGTCATGGATTCCAATCAACGGAATTCTACTCAGCAGTAAAAAGGACCCAACTATTGATCGACTCTTTGACATGGATAACTCTCAGAGCTGCAGAAAACAAAGCATACTCTGATTGAATTTATATGAAATTCTAGAATAAACACAATGGTGAGAAAATCAGAATAGTGGCTGCCTCTGGGAAGGGAGACAGTATGGACTGGAGAGAGACACAAAGGAATTTTCTGGGGTGTGGGTTACAAAGGTGGACGAGTTGTGAAAATCATGTAGATAAGATTTGTACATTTCAACATACCTAAATTTTTAAGTTAAAAAACTATAAAAATAATGAAGTGGGAGGAGGGGTGTGGGAAGTGGGGAAGGTATAAATGAAACCAAAATGGCAAAATGTTGATCAGTGCTGATGTTGGATGATTGGACACCTGGGGTTCATGATACTGTTATATTTACTTTTTGCATGCAACAGTTTTCCATAATAAAAAAGCTTTTAAAGAGGGAGAGAGAGCAAGGTTAGGTTGACTGGAAATGATAATATTCTTTAAATCTTCTATCATGGACACAGTGTGCCATTAGCATATGGATAAATAACAAGAACAATGGAACAAAACCGAAAATCCACAATAGCCTCAATGACACATGCAAATTTAGTATACACAAAGGTGACATGCAAATCAGTGGGGAAAAGATGAACTCTCCATAGTAGTGTTGAGATAGCTGGGTAGACACATGCAAAAGGTAAAATTGGATCCATTTCTCACAACTCTGTAAGTCGAATGAATCCATTGTTTGGAGTAAATAACAAAGTCAGACAAATGTTAAAGAAAAAAATAATGGAAAATAGCTTTGGGGAAGGGGTAGTGATCACCAAGCAGATCAGTCCTGAGATTCTGGGTTCAAGGCTGTGGGGCCAGATCATGAGTGAGACTTTGAGGAGGGGTCAGGGGTGGGTAGCTATGGCAGGGGAAGACATAGCTGAGCAATGGGGCATTGGGCATGAGGCATGGGGTACTGGGCATGGGACCCCCAAAGACCCTATATGCCTGAAAAAAATGAGGAAAAACCAAAGTAAAGCACAACTTCCTTTCAGGAGCACCTGAAGCTATGCAGTGGAAAGTGATAGCTGACCTCCAATCACCACACCAGGCCAGCTGTGGCTGGACAGAAGGGTGAACGGTGGTATAAAAATACAATGGACTATTGAGTGGCTGCAAGAAGGAATGAAGTTGTGAAGGTTGCAACTAGAATGAAACCTGAAGACAGAATGTTGAGTGAAATAAGCCAGAAGTGAAAAGATGAATATGATAATGTCTCATTAATACAGACTAATTATAATGTGCAAACTCTGAGAATTGAATTTGAGAGCATAGGTTATCAGGGGAAGCCTCATTGTAAAAGTTCCCAGATTGTAAGCTCTTACAACAGTCACATTTATTCCTGAGTTGCAATGGTTATTTCTAAATTCTGAGATGCTGAGCTCTGTGTTTATAATCTGGCCATTCCCTGGAACTTTGGATATTTGTGTGACACCTGAGATTCAGAGCTCTAGAGGTCTGCAGCTATGAAAGTCAGCATTACCCCATACAGCAATTGTTCAAAAAGCCGAAGAAGAGATCAGACTGCAATTGGAGATATTGAAATAGGACAACTACAAGTCCCTGGTTTCGTATTCAGCTCTGAAGGAGTTAACAGACAACTTCAAGTCCCTTGTTTCTTATCTAGCTCCAAAGAAACTAATGCAAACTGCAACTTTAGCTGCAAACTTCCTGTGACAAAAATTTTCCCTAAAGCTCCCAAACTACCCTCCAACCATTGAATCCACAAACGCTTGTAAAATCTGGACCCAAACAAATTCTTATTTAATGATAGGAAGGGTAAGGTCATAACGACTGTTAACCATCTCCCCAAAGACAAATTTTAGGTACCTGACAACAAACCATGACTCCTGCTGGCTGTCTCCCTCTAAAACAAAAAGAATGCCTCATATTCAAAGGTTACTATGGAAAACTATGACCAGTAAAACTTTCCTATAAAATAAACTAGCCCACTCCCCTGGATGCATGTCTTTCCCTTGGGCATGTCCATGTTAGCTTCTGTAATGTGTACTCTCTCTCCTCTTTAATAAACTTTACTACTTTTTCCTACTGGCCCTCTTGTCTCTAAATTCTTTTAGTGTCAAGACTAACGAACCAGGATTGGGGCTTAGTTGGCACCGTTGCCAGCAGGGCACCAGTTACATATTCTGGTGAGCCAGCCAGGAGTATTTCCAAAAGCTCCCAGGAGAGCAGTATCTTCCATGTAAGACACTGAGACTCGAGATCTGCATTTTGTAAGTCATTTCCCACAATACTGATTCTTGCCATCCTGCCTGGCCCTTTTTCCTTATCTGCCTTTTCCTAACCAAGTACTGTTTATTCTTGTCACTCTCATTAGCCTTTTATTAGTTGCTCAACATAAATTCCTCACCTAGTTCCATTTCCTTCCTTCTCCATTACAGGTGCCTTCTGACTTTTTTCTGCCCTTCTCTCTTCCCTTTGCTGCCAGCTGCTAAGTCCAGTTATTTATACCTTTGCCTTTTCTTCTGTTCTTCGTCATTCATGCAAACTTGATGCTGAATTTGCAGTAAGGTTATTCTCTGGAGATGTCCTGTGGTGCAAAGGTTGTGAATTTTCCAAGGTACCATCCATATAGGCCCTGTAGAGATATAGATCCTTGGCCATGCTCCTTATTTTCCTTTCCTTTTCCCCACAGGAAATTAAAGGATTGAAGAGGATATTTTTGCTCACCTTCTCCTATGCATATGGCCTATGTATCATTCCCATAAACAACCTTTAAGCACCCTTTGTGACATCAACCTTCTCCTCCCAAAGGACAGTACAGATCTTATCCAAATAAGACCCCTCCATCCCTTCAAGCCCTCTGTGTGTGATGGTTTTTAGATTGGGTCATACATGAAGCTTACCAAAAGACTATCTGCCCCCAAAGTTGGGAAATGAGCAGAAGCTCAGCTCAGAGCCACCAGGGTGAGGAATCTAGCTCAATAACCCTTTGAAACCAGCTCAAAGCTCTTGGGTGAGAAATCTATCTTACCAGCCCTCTGAGACTGGCCCAGAGCTGCCAGGGTAAGAAATCTAGCTCACCAGCCCTCTGGGTTCAGCTTAGGAGTCAAGGGGTGAATCCAGACAGCTCATCTCCTAAAGTCTAAGATTTTTTCCTCCCCAGGGATGCCATGGGGTAAGAAAATGTTTCAAGGGTATTATTCAGCTGCAGGATAAAACACTGGGCCTCAGTGAATGAGGATCCCTCTATCTTTCTCTCCGATCAGAATCACGGGCAGTACATCCAGCACACTGATTGATAGCCCCCTGGGCTGCATCCTAAAAATTGGTATAATCTGATAACCACCAAATTGAAAAAGAAAGTGTTGATTTCTGATTGTAATGTTGCTTGGTCTCACTATTAATTGGGAGGTGGAGAAGAATGGCCAAAAAATGGCACTGTCGGCTTTAACACCATTCTCCAATAAGATCTTTTTTGTAAACGAGAAAAGAAATGGCCTGAAATTCTTTATGTCCAGCTTTTCCTGGCTGTATATTAAGACAAGGCCATAAGAGGAGCTTGTAAAATGTGTTCAATTAAGGAGGAATTAAGAGATGAATCTTTTCTGTCGCTGGAAGAGAAGGAGGCAAATATTTTAAGTGACCCATTGTTAGCTAAACCCCCAAAGTTTGAGCCCCCAAAAGACTCGGGAGTGATCCTCCCCCAAACTCAGACCCTGAGGTCACTGGGCCTGAGGCTCCCACAGATCCTCCTTTAAAGGAAGAGGCTTCCTAGCCCACTGTGCCCCCTCCTTATTCGGGTCTACTGGACACAGCCCTTACCACCCCATGAACAGTAAGCAGGGACACTTGGGGCAGAAGCCACAGGGAACCTGTCATCGATGTGGAGAGTGGGGCACTGGGAGCTGGAGTGCCCTCCAAAGGCCAAAGGATTCCTGAGGATAGAGAGAGCCTCCAGGGCCTAGCCCATGAAGCAGAAAGGACACTGGGCTCAAGAATGTTTCAAGCCCCCAACAGGGGAGCAAAGCTTCTCCAAAAACCCTGTTGGCTGCCCCCAACCAGGACTACAGGGGCTTGGATAGCCCCTGGATAGCTCCCTGGATCTCACAGAAGAATATCAAAATTGCAGAGACCCGGGTATTTCTAGATGTTGCAGGTAAGACTGCTAATTTTTTAATTGATACGGGAGCTACATATTCTATCTTAACTTCTTGCTCAGGCCCTCTCTCTTCTAAAACCTTTCCCATGGTGGGAGTAGATGGGAAATTGTGGGCTCAGGCCTTCACCCCACATCTCCCATACAGAATTGGTAGTATTCTTTTGAGTCATCAGTTTTTAATAATACCAGAGTGCCCCATCCCACATCTGGGAAGGGATATATTAGAGGCCTTAGGTGCCCAAATCCAAATAATAGGCTGTCTGCCAAAGCAGAAACCTGTAATCCCATTGAAAATATTGTAGCATCAAGTGTGGGTGTTGAATGGGACTGAATGTGCTCTAGAGTCCCTGCCCTTAGAGTTAAAAAGTCAGGTGGACCCTAAAGTCTGGGAGACTGAATTGCCTGGGAAAGCAATGCCTGTCTCTTCTATTGTAATCCAACACAAAAGGGACCTGCCTCTCCCCAGAAACAAAACAGTATCCCCTGAAGCAGGAGGACATCAGAGGTGTTCAACCTCTCATCCAGCAATTCCTGAAAGCAGGACTTCTGCACGTTTCCCTGGTAACACTCTCATTCTTCTCATTAAAAACGGGTCCTACAGGCCAGTGCAGGATCTTAGGGGCAATTTGCTATTCCCATCCACTGTACTGTACCTAACTGACCCTTACACCCTCTTCAATGAAATTCCAAGCTCCACCCTGTGGTATTCAGTCCTTGACTTAAAAGATGCTTTCTTCTGAGTATGTGCGTGAAGATTTTTCTCAATAATTTTTTTTTTAAAAAAAAAGAGCCAACAATGAAGTTGAGGCAAAAATTCTTCTTCTGACCTCTGAAATATTGAGTTCTCATTTTTCATCTCTCCCACTAATTAGATGAGATTTCCCCATATTTCTGAGCGCAATCTCTTTTGTTGATGGTTGGGGCAATCACCTGTTCATAGATGAAAACTCTACTTATGAAACACCTTCATGGTAGCAAGTAGGCCATGTCTGACCAAACAACTGGACACCATAACATAAGCAAATTGAAGTGGAAAATTAATCAGCACAACGGGATCATGCTTGACAATTTTTCCATATTATGCAGCTACAATATGAAGGAATGCCTGACTGTATGAACATTATTGGAATTCACTTGAGCAAGAAATAAAATTTATTGCATTAAGTCACCAAAAAAAGGAAAAAAAAAAAAGATGCTTTCTTCTGCGTACCTTCCCACCCAGATTCTCGGTTTTTATTTGCCTTTTATTTGCAAGGGCCCAGGGACTCAGTCCCAACCCAGCGCACCTGGACTGTCCTACCTGAAGGGTTCAGGAGCAGTCTCCCCTGTTTGGGAGTGTGCCAGTGCAGGACCAGCCCTCCTGCACTTGGAGTTTAGCTCCCTTCTTCAGGATGTAAATGATGCATTAATATGCAGGCCTGCCAGGGGAGCCTCCTTCAGAGAACCCATTGCCACCCTTAATTTCCTAACCAAACGTGGGTACAGAGTTTCACCTTCTAAGTTTCAAATTGCTTTGTAAAAGTATCTTAAATCTGTCCTCACTCCAGGGGGAATACTCTTTATCATCTGAAAGAATAGAAGCCACATTCTCAGTGCCACCTGCCGAGATGTAAACCCAGACCAAAATATAGAGAAGAGTAAGCTTATAAGGAAATGTCAAATAGAAAAGTTGTTATTGTTTCTAATGCATTAAGTATATTCTGACAAGTTTTATTTTGATGATAATTGCATGTTGTAAGATGTTTATTTGGAAACAGTTTCCAAAATCATTTTGGTAAGTTAAGTATGAAAGATAGAAAGAATGTGTTTCTTGTTATTAAAAGGAAAAAGAGCGGTGTTTTGCCCTAAAGTCAAATGAATGGTTGTTACAGAATGAGGAAAATGTAGGACAAAAGCTAAATGATTATGGAAGGTTGTAGAAGGTGCACTGAAAGAGAAATTATGGTTAAGGTTAAGAAAAGTTTGATAGATTTATAATGTACTAATGCAAAACTAAAACTTAGTTTTCTGTAAAGTGACAAAGTTTCCTTGAATTATTCTTCCATCTTCAGTACAGAGTTTTCCTTAAGTCAGTGTAAAAAGCAAAAAAGTTTGTAGTTTGTCAAAATAACTTCCTGTGCCTGTGTTAACATAAGCATACCCTTAATTGTTTAAAACAAAATTCACTTTTAAAAAAAGGTCTTTTCCTTAACTTTCATTAAATAAAAAAAGAAATATTCCTTCAAATCTGAGTACCTTTAACATTTTGCTTTCTTAAGGTCAAACCTTAAAAGATGTCTTTTATTCCAAACAGTTGCAAAAATTTATTATTTCACCTTATAAAAACTCAGTGCTAAAAATAGCTAAATTCATTTAATATATTGTACTTTGCACAGAAATGTTCAGTGTTATAATTAAATTTCCTTGTCAACTACTTTGTTTTACTTTAATACTTCTCTAAAAGTATTTGCAGTAAACTACAAGTTCAAAATTCATCTTCAACAAAAAAACTTCTAAAAGGAAGCAAGGCAAGTATATAAATAAATCTGTTAGCTAACATAACCCTAGTTATGTTTTAAAAAGAAAGTAAACCTCTGTTTTAACTAAAGTGTTTACATGTTTACTAAGACCAATAGAAAACACTCCACAAATAATTTTACTCACAAAAGAAAAATACCTTTCCATTTGGGTACCCACTAAACATTTATGTTTAAGTCCCTAGCTTCTTTTCTGCATCATCTAAGTTTATCTGTCTTCCTTGATTAAGTTGCAGCTATAAAGACATTTCACAAAAAACTCACTGTTGATTAGACACATACACTCCAGCTTCAAGCAACTCTACCCTTCCATGGAATATTCTACCATTGTCTTCAAATAACTAAAATAATTAAATAATAACTGTTAATCACTCATGCCTCCAAAGTGGCAACTACCTAATTCTAATACTCTCTGTAGCTATTCTTTCTCTGTTCTATTTGTGATTTCTATTAGAATGCCCATCTGTGACATCTGTTTGGGAGAGCTCAATCTGGATAATTATTGAAAGTAACAGCAGCATTTTGGGCACCAAAACTCCCGATTCAACTGCACACCAGCGCGTAGGATGGCTGGCATGCAAATGTGACCAGGACATCATTATATAACAGAGGGCAAAGCATCTCTAAGGAAGACAGATCATGCTTGTCTTCCCCCAGTTGCTATTGTATTCTAATTTCTCAACATTATGAGCTGTAAGTCTATAACCTCCAATTCCCGTGCTCAGGGAGTTACCACGGAAGAGGTGGTAGAAAGATTGTAAGAGTTGTGGGATGGGATGGATTGTAACATGATATTTTTGCTTTATCCAATCCTTCCAACATTGGCAGCAATTATGCACAATCTTACATGTACTCTGTCAATTCTACAAAAACATTAAAAATTTTGTCCTTCAACGTCTCTTTAAGATTAAGTGATTTAACTCTTTTAAGGAGGGGTTGAAGTAGAATAAATAGAACAATTGCATGTCCCTGGTTTCATATTCAGCTCTGAAATAGTTAACAGATACCTGCATGTTCCTTGTTTCTTGTCTTGCTTCAAAGGAACTAACGCAAAACTGCAAACTTCAGCTGCAAACTTCCTGGACAAAAATTTTCCCTAAAGCCCCAAAACCTCCCCAAACCATAAAAGCTTGTAAAATCTGAGCCCCCCAAAAATTCTTAGTTAATGATAGGAAAAGCATAGGGTCATAAAGATTGTAAACCATCTGCCCAAAGATAAATTCTGAGTTTGTGATAACAAACCACAACTTCTGCTAACTATCTTCCTCTAGAGCAAAGATAACACCTAGTGTGCAAAGGTTAGCGTGGAAACCTGCCACCAGTAAAACTTTCCTATAAAACAAGCTAACCCATCCCACTCAGTGCATGTGTCTCTCCTGGGCACGTCCATGTTAAACTCTTGAATGTATACTCTCTCCTCCTGTCTTTAATAAATTTTACTACTTTTTCCTACTGGCCCTCTCATCTCTAAGCTATCTTAGTATGGAAACTAATGAATCTGGTTTGGGGCTCAGCTGGCACCATTGCCAGCAGGGCTATTTACAACATGAATGCTGCTAATTTGGTTAGGACTAAGGTAAATCAAGCTAAAAAGCAAAAAATGTATATTGATTTGTGTTTTAAACTTCAACTTCTGTGTGAGACCAAAGGAAGTAAAAAATTTATATTTTCTGTAGGACACCATCTAACTTAACTTGCATGATCATTTTACTCAAACACCATAATTACATGGAACCTTAAGGAGAGAGTGAGAGCTTGTTGGCTTGAACAGGTCAGTGTGATGCCCTGATACATCCAAGAGTAATCTGGACAGAAAATAAAAAAGTATTTGCGAGGTTCCTTTGAGGCACCAGGGAAAACTGTGGAAATATTAAACTTCCCCACCTGGGGAATTCATGATATTCTCACAAACATTGGGGACAACCAACCCTTGATCTTGGGGCTTACCCTTTGAAGCTTATTCATGCAAAGGAGAAGCTAAACTACTTATAATTATGCCTAAGAGTCACCCCCAGAAAACCTCTTTTATTGCTCAGACCTGGTCTCTCTCTAAGCCGACTCCACAGGTGAACTCACGGTTCTCTCCCTACATGGGACATGACTCCCAGGGGTGTGAATATTCCTGGACCTTGACTCCCAGGCATGAGCCTGGGCCTGGTATCATGTAATTAAAAAGGATTTCTTGACCAAAAGGAGAAAGACAAACAAAACAAAATAAGGTTGCAGTGGCTGAAAAATTTCAAATAGAGTTGAGAGGTCATTCTAGAGGTTATTCTTAGACATTATATAGATATTTCTTTATAGTTTCTAGTGTATTAGAATAACTCAAAGAAAATACCTGAAACTGTTGAACTGTAATCCAGTATTCTTGATTCGTAAAGATGATTGTACAACTATATAGTTTTTCCAGTGTGACTGTGTGATTGTGAAAACCTTGTGACTGACACTCCCTTTATCCAATGTATGGATAGATAAGTAAGAAATAGAGACAATAAATAAATAATAGGGGTATGGGATGTTCTGGGTGTTCTTTTTAATTATTATTTTTATTCTCCTAATTTTTTTATTTTTGGAATAATGAAAATGCTCAAAAATTGATTGTGTTGATGAATGCAGAGTTGTACGATGATACCATGAACCATTAATTGTATACTTTGGATGATTATATAATATGTGAATATACCTCAACAAAATTGGGTTAAAAAATAGAGTGAGAAATAGCTTTGGGAGAGAGATAGTGACCACCAAGCAGATCAGTCCCAAATTCAAGGCTGTGGGGCCAGGCAATGAGTGAGAACTTGAGGAGGGGTCATATGTCCAGGTGGTTATGGAAAAGGAAGACACAGCTGAGCAGTGGGGCTTCAGACATGAGCTTGGAGCATGGAGTGTGGGGGGTGTGCGAAGAACTTCCTTACTGGAGTTCTTTATAAATGGAAGGAATGCAGAGAAAGAAATGGAGAGAGAGAGAGAGAGAGCCACAGAAACAAGAAGCTGAAATCAGTGAGACCCAGAAGAGAAGGGAGAGACCAGCAGATGCACTGTGTGCCTTGCCACGTGGCAGAAGAGTCAAGAATCACCGGCAGCTGGTCAATGGGAAGAAAACATTGCCTTGATGATGCCTTGATTTTTTGGCGTTCAAACTGTAAGCTAATAAATTCCCTTTATTTAAGCCTAACCATCCATGGTATAGCTTTAAGCAGTCTAGGAAACTAAAATACTGAGCAAATTTGGTTGTGCCACCTGCAACCATGTGGCAGGCTGGGGCAGTAAAGGGGAGTGAGAAATGATCCAACCAAGCTCCTTTCAGCCTCTAAACTGGTTTAGATGCAAATGCTCCAAAGAGGCTACTTTTCAGCAGTCATCGACAGGCAGCTAAGCATGTTGGTGCCCTTTCTTCGGAGCCCAGTGAGGCCAAAAGCAATGGGGAGCACATGGTGTACACGGCTACCTTGTCTGGCACTGAAGGAAAGGGAATGAGTTGAAGCCATAGATAATGTTCTCTGGGCCAGAAGACTGGGTTTGAGGGGTCAGAACAGCTAAGTGGAGGTAGTTGGTCTTTCCCGGGCATGGCACAGAGAGAAGCAGGCTGGGTGGTGGAGCAGAAAGAGCAGAGACCTAGCTTCCATTCTTGGATCTGCTACCCATCAGTCTGTGAGCAGTGTCAAGGTCTGTAACCACTGTGGAGAGCTCCTCCCCTGAGGGCCTCTGCGGCTGAAACAAGATGCACCAAGAAGAAAAACAGATGCTGTAGGGAGGGATGAGCCTTGCCCCTGAAGGGCACCTCAGGTCCCACTTCCTTTGGTTTAGGGTGCAGTTGGCTTCTCCTCAGCCCGTCCCTGGGGCCTCTCCCTCTGCCTTTGCATGAATCCCTCTGGACAGCGGGTTTTGGTTACAGTAGAAGGAGAAGGGTCCCTGCAGGTGGGGCTGGCCATGCTCCAGTGACCTTGACAGCAGGTCCCAGGGGCCTCGGCTCAGGCATGACTCTGGACATGCCCAATGGAAAAGGACCAAGCCCTGGGGACCACAGCCTAGGCTTGGAGCACCTGAGGAGAGAGGGACATCACAGCCATGGCACTGGCACTTAGGGTCGGAGAGGGAGCTGTGGGCACCCTGCCAAGACCACCAGCCAAGTCCTGCTGGAGTGAAACAGGGGAGAAGAGAAGGGAAATGAGGAGCTTTTAACCATCTAGGGTGTATTACTCAGCTGTTGTGAGACTATTTTCTCATCTGAAAATGAAGAAAATTACATACTGAACTTTTATTTTAATTACACAAACCTAGTTATGGTGCAGGAAACTTAAAAAACCATCCAGTAAAAATAGCAGAGCTGAGAAAATAAAAAAAGCAACTAAAAAGGAAGTACACCCAAAGCATGAGAATTCAACATCAGTGTTTCATCTTAGGTTTTGACTGACAGTTGATGCTGGTAAATTCTCAAGTAAACTTTTAAATCATGATGACTGTTCTGAAGAGATTTCAGCATCAGTACTAAGATATGTACATTCAGTTTGCTTGCAAGTGACCTGTTAGCCATTTGCAACAGTGTCTAGTACAGATTTGTCACAGATCAGATCATGGTATGGAGAAAAGTGGTACCTTCTTACAAGAAAAACGGATTCCCAGGCCATGCTCAACTTAAGACAGCCAATGGGCAAAAATGCAAAATCCACTAAAAACTGTGGTTCTGAGAAATGCAGTTTTGATAAGGAAAGTAACTTAGGCCTGTTTTCCATTTTAACTTGTGCAATCTCTAACAGTGACACAACTGTCATGTGTGACAGCAAATACATATGATAATTCAATCAAACTTCTTGGAAAGAATGTAACTGGACACTGGTGGTGAATTTCTTTTGCCTGACATGCCCAATAACCAATTCTTGAGGCACCAGGATTTCAAAGAGAGAAAGAGTTTATTACTAGAAGTGTAGGAAGAGAGCAGATGGCCTAGTGGCCCAAAACCTGTCTCCCTGAACTGCTCTGAGTTTTATTAGAGAGAAAGATGGGCAGGGTTCAGGATAATGAGCACAGTGGCCCCAGATGCTGTAATTAGAGGGGATCTGATTATTGAGCATGTATAGATTGATTACAGGCTTAGTCACAGAATGGGTGTAAGAAAATGTCAGAATGAGGTCTAGGTGACTCGTAGGTTAAAGTCTAAGCTACTGCGCATGTCAGATGGGCCCACTTTGGTTAGACCCAGTCTTGGTTACCAAGATAACTTTGGACTTGGGGTGGGTTAGTTCTGGGCTGACCCAAGACCCTTCATTAACAAACACTAAGGGCTGTCTTTAGTGATTACAAGACTCTAAAGTTGAAAAATTGGGTAACTGGGTACAAATGAAGGTATTTACTATCACAGAGATAGAAAATACTGGCTATACAATCATTATCAGAGATCAGAGCAGCTGGATTACAATTTAGAGATTTCTGGTATTTCCTTCTGTCTATTCCAATACACAAGAGAGCAAAAAGAAATATCTATATAACGAGTCAGTAATCAAATCATCCCTTAAATCCTAATTTCTCAGTTATAAGAACACATCTAGCAATGTGGGAAAATGTAAAATGATGGTAAATATAAGAGCCAAATGATGGTTCCTTTTGTCACTGTGCACAGACATTATGCTAAGATTAGAGCAAGGCACAAAATGTTCAGTGCATAAATCAGTTTCTTTCAAGATTTAGGATTTTATTTTAGGCTTTTATCTTACTTTGGACTACTATACCCAGTACTTTATCCTACTTAGACTATTAAACTTAACCAACAAAATCAAAAGGGATTTCTTACCAGATTTATAAGGGGCATAAGTGTCTATCATCAAAATGTTTGCTAACCAAAAGTACATTAATAAAGATGAAAATGTCTCTTATTTCTCTCAGAAAATAGAATTTTATAAGCTTGTTGTATCTTTAATGCCTTTATTACTATTGAATGTCAATGAATAGCTGATAGAAAAAAGAACTGTACACTTTAAATAGGATAGCTTTATTCATCACAGTTTTTAATCTTAAAAAGAAATTTCTGAGGCACACTTATCCACTGTTGGTGGGAATGTCAAATGGTGCAACCACTGTGGAAGGCAGTTTGGCGGTTCCTCAAAAAGCTGAATATAGAATTGCCATACGACCCAGCAATACCATTGCTGGGAATCTACTCAAAGGAATTAAGGGCAAAGACACAAACGGACGTTTGCACACCAGTGTTTATAGCAGTGTTATTTACAATTGCAAAGAGATGGAAACAGCCAAAATGTCCATCAACAGACAAGTGGCTAAACAAACTGTGGTATATACATACGATGGAATATTATGCAGCTTTAAGACAGGATAAACTTATGAAGCATGTAATAACATGGATGGACCTAGAGAACATTATGCTGAGTGAGTCTAGCCAAAAACTAAAAGACAAATACTGTATGGTCCCACTGATGTGAACCGACATTTGAGAATAAACTTGGAATATGTCACTGGTAACAGAGTCCAGCAGGAGTTAGAAACAGGGTAAGATAATGGGTAATTGGAGCTGAAGGGATACAGACTGTGCAACAGGACTAGATACAAAAACTCAAAAATGGACAGCACAATAATACCTAATTGTAAAGTAATCATGTTAAAACACTGAATGAAGCTGCATCTGAGCTATAAAAAAAAAAAAAAAAGAAATTTCTACAGAACGAGGAGCTTTATTAATAAGGGAAAAAATTTCTCTCATTCAAAATGTCTTTGAGGTGGTAATGGCTGCAAATTTGCAATATCTAGAAAACAAGTGTTATCAGCAAGCTTTTGTCTTATGGACTGAGATGCTTAAAAAAATCTAGAACGCAGATGAAAAATGAATTCTTTCTGCCAAAGCTTCTGATAATCAAATACTTCAAAGCAAATATGGCACTTCAAGAGCTCGAGTCTATCCGTGTTTTATAGGGAAGCAGCTTTAATAAGAATTAAATACAAATATGTGTGTAAAGCTTGCAAGGTAAGTGTCCCTCTCTGCCTAACAAGGGCCCTGCTTGGGGCACATCAACGACTTTGCAGAAAAATGAGCTCAGATGAGGGTCAGACAGGAGAGAAATGTCTTTGTAGTCCCTTAATTGCTGGGGAAGGAAACCTCCTCCAGGCTTCAGGTTGCCTTGTCAAAGCGGACTGCGCTGAATCAAACTGTGCATGCCCATTTGGCCCTGTTCTTTGTCTTGGTCCACACTGTGGTGTGTGGACGGACCATCATAAGTAAGATTGCTTCACGATGTGACTTCAATTAAGGTGTGGCTGAATTAAATCAGATTGAGCTTTAATTCAGACAACCGGAGTCCTTTGTAAGCAGAGGAAAGGCAGATGGAGGGAGAAGCCAGGAGAGGCCGCCATGCTCATTGCCATGTGACAGAAAAGCCAAAGAGCTAGGATGGCCTGCAGCCAGCCCCAGAATGCCACAGTTTTGGGAAGAAAGCATCACATTGCTGACACCTCAATTTTAGATGTCTCAGCCTCAAAACCATGAGCCAATAAATTCCCAGTATTTAAGCCATCCTATTGTGTGGTATGTTTTTAGTAGCTGGGAAACTGAACGGGACCTGTAAGACATGAGAATCTCGAAGGCTGGACCTACAGCATCCACTTCCTTTTGGGGGGTGGGGGCATCGCATCTCCTGGAGGGAGGGTGCAAAGACCAATGTTGGTTTAACTTCCACAACCTTTGCTAACTTTGTCAGCATGCCAAGAGCAGGAACCTCCCAAATGGATCCACTGACTTGGGAAGAGTGCTAAGCCCCGTCCCCTGAGCCTTTTTTTTTTTTCATATCTATGCAGTTAGAGTAGTGAGAATTAAACAATAAGAACGTGGCATAGACAGAGTGCCCTGATGAGCACATCATGGGAACCTCAGCTTGTATCAGGCACAAACTGTGGCCCCACCCCAAGCTGTAACTGAGAAATTAGGATTTCAGGGATAATTTTGATTATTGAATCATCATATAGATATTCCTTTTTGCTTTCTGATGTTTTGGTGTAGAGAGGGAGAATTTCCTGAAATTCGTAAATTGTAATCCAGCTGCCTTGATCTCTCATAACAAGCCCTTAACTTCTGCCCCTGTGATTGTAAAACCCTTGTGACTAACCTTCATTTGTACCCAGTTATCCAGTTTTTCAACGTTAGAGTCTTATAATCACTAAAGACAGCCCCTAATGTTCATTAACGAAGGGTCTTGGGTGAACCCAGACTAACCCACCCCAAGTCCAAAGTTATCTTGATAACCAAGACTGGGTCTAACTAAAGTGGGCCCACCTGACACAGGCAGTAGCTTAGACTTTAACCTACAGTCACCTACACCTCATTCCACCATTTCCCTCCATATGTTTTGTGACTCAGCCTGTAATCAATCTGCACATGCTCAATAATCAGATCCCCTCTAATCACATCACCTGGGGCCACTGTGCTCATTATCCTTAACCCTGCCCATCTTTTTCTCTAGTAAAAGTATCAGAATTACTGCAGTTCAAGGAGACAGGTTTTGGGCCACTAAACCATCTGCTGTCCTACTACGCACCTATTAATAAACTCTTTCTCTCTTTGAAGCCTCAGTATCTCAGAAACTGGTTATTGAGCACATTGGGCAAAAGAATCCACGGCATTTTTCCAGTAATAACTTGGCAACCCAGATAAGACAAATGCCCAGAACTCTGGGGCCCCCACGGAGCAGGTAGGTCAGGTAATCGAGCCTTTTGTGCTGCTGGACTGAATTTAGTCTAGAGGCTCGACAGCCATGGTTTCTGTGTTCTGCCGGCACTCCAGAGACTTTTGGTACCTTAAGAAATCTTCAGAGGGAGGAACTGTTTCCAATCCCATGTCCAGACATCTGACTGGGTGAGTGGGTCATCAGGGTAAAAGTGGGTAAGGGAGTAAATGAGCAGTTTGAGTTCCTTTGACGTAGGCCTGGGTCATGCTTCCAGAATGATCCCCATTCTGGGGATACTGTACCGTATGGGGTTTGGGTCCTGTACTATGTGGGGATTGGACACTGCACTGTGTGGGGATTGGACACTGCACTGTGTGGGGATTGGACACTGCACTGTGTGGGGACTGGATTCTGTACTGTGTATGGGAATTGGATACTGTACTGTGTATGGGGATTGGACACTGCACTGTGTATGGGGATTGGACACTGTACTGTGTATGGGGATTGGACACTGTACTGTATGGGGATTGGATACTGTACTGTGTGGGGATTGGGTACTGTACTGTGTATGGGGATTGGATACTGTACTGTGTATGGGGATTGGACACTGGACTGTATGGGGATTGGATACTGTACTGTGTGGGGATTGGGTACTGTACTGTGTATGGGGATTGGACACTGTACTGTATGGGGATTGGATACTGTACTGTGTGGGGATTGGGTACTGTACTGTATGGGGATTGGATACTGTACTGTGTGGGGATTGGACACTGTACTGTGTGGGGATTGGATACTGTACTGTGTGGGGATTGGACACTGTACTGTGTGGGGATTGGATACTGTACTGTGTATGGGGATTGGATACTGTACTGTGTATGGGAATTGGATACTACACTGTGTATGGGGATTGGATACTGTACTGTGTGGGGATTGGGTACTGTACTGTATGGGGATTGGATACTGTACTGTGTGGGGATTGGATACTGTACTGTATGGGGATTGGATACTGTACTGTGTGGGGATTGGACACTGTACTGTGTGGGGATTGGATACTGTACTGTGTGGGGATTGGACACTGTACTGTATGGGGATTGGATACTGTACTGTGTATGGGGATTGGATACTGTACTGTGTGGGGATTGGGTACTGTACTGTATGGGGATTGGATACTGTACTGTGTATGGGGATTGGATACTGTACTGTGTGGGGATTGGGTACTGTACTGTATGGGGATTGGACACTGTACTGTATGGGGATTGGGTACTGTACTGTATGGGGATTGGATACTGTACTGTGTATGGGGATTAGACACTGTACTGTGTATGGGGATTGGATACTGTACTGTGTGGGGATTGGGTACTGTACTGTATGGGGATTGGATACTGCACTGTGTATGGGGATTGGATACTGTACTGTGTGGGGATTGGGTACTGTACTGTATGGGGATTGGACACTGTACTGTATGGGGATTGGGTACTGTACTGTATGGGGTTTGGGTCCTGTACTGTGTGGGGTTTGAAGCCCTGACCTAATCCAGCAATTAATTGGCGTTTAATGAAATTAAGTAGTCTGGTTAAGTGCTAGCTGGTGTGTTACCTAGGTATTTTTATTTGTTAATCAGTGCTCTAAGTGTTTAATGTCTGTTTCATTGTTTATTGATGTGTTTGGTATGTGTTCTGTACGGTTTGAGGCCCTAACCTAAATCTGTCTGTTGAGTATAACACTAAAAAATAAGTAACCCAACAATTAATTCGTATTCAATAAAATTAAGTACACCTGTTTTAGTGCTAGCCAGTGTGTTACCTGGGTATAGTAAGAGTTTAATATTTGTTTAATTATTAATCAGTGTGTTAAGTGTTTAATGCCTGTTAGTGTGTTCAGTCTAGTTGTTAATTGGTGTGTTACTTAAATATAATAAGGTTAAGTGTCTGTTTGACTTTATTAGTTGGTATGTTCCTGCATCTGCAATTATTAATTGGTTACTTGATTATGGAAATTCTTTAAAAAGGGAATCTTTGGGCTGTATTGAAAATTGAAAAGATTTTAGTTGTGAGTCTATAAATAAGGGTTTATTTCTATAACATAATCTGACCTCAAAATGATTTAAAATAAAAATACTACCATTACAGTTAAAATTAAATATATTACATTTAAAAGGTAGAAATAGCATGAAATGATATATTCAATCCTTTATTTGTCCCTCTCAAAAGTATTTCTGTATTTCTATTTCTTGTGTAACTAACTTTCTATTTATGTCTGTCTGCCTGTTCAAGGTATATTCTCATACCTCCAGATAGTAATAGCAAATCAATCAGAAAATTCTCAAAGATCTCTATTTGAACCACTTAGAAATAATTAGGCATCTTAAATAAACACATAAATATATAAATTGGTATTTCTGAACTAAGAAAGAAAAATTCTCTGAGCCGCAATATCCAAAACTTAGTTATGTAATTACTGTAAACAAACCTGGATATCAGAAATAAACCACCCCTGGAATTTCCCTGAGGCAGCAGAAAGCTGCAAAAGTTTGCCTTTGGAAGAAGCAAAGAACTTTTCCAATGATCCTGGTCACAGATTTTAGAAAAATTAATTTAACAACTGGAAAGTTAAAGAAGGGCATAGGAACTTTCAAAATTCCACTGCCCTCACCTAAAACTTTCATATCCAATTTCAGCAAGCCTAATATCTTTCTGTTTGTCCAGCCTATCCCTATCCTAAGTCCCAACCCCCGAAAGTAGCTATGCTGTGTCTGCATAGACACAGAAATACATGGCAAGGTGTGGTTTAGAATTCTTTTTTTTTTTTCTGGGCCTGGAGATTAGAAATGGTAGGCATAAAAAATATTACAGAATAGGCTATGTTTGTTAATTTTTTTTCAAAAATACCTTAATAATGATAACTGCAGTAATCAGATCATTATTAAAATATACATAGCCTTGGGATAGGAGTAGTTGAATAAAATAAAATTACCAAATTTCAGTAGGTAAAATGAAAGATCTTTGAGAGATATGGAAAAGTTTGCCTGGATTTAGACTTGGTACAAATTAAGCAGTTGCAGTATATTTTCCAGAACTTGATGGTAATGTATTTTTTTAATTGTTGGTAAATTTAAGGTATCATGAAAACAAATAAATTTCTATCTAGCTCTAATAAAAGGAATTTTATGATAAATTTTGAATTGAACAAATGAGATTTTATTCTGCTTCATTGTGTTCTCCTTAAATCCATATAAACTAACTGATGAAATAAGCTAGTATTATAATACATTCTCAAAATTCCTCTTAAAATAGCCTTGCTAGATAGGTTAAGTTACAAAAATTGAGCAATGTACCTGGTAATAAAACTTATATAAAGTATAATAAAATTTAAAATATGCTAATGCTTCAAACATATTCTGTTTAAGAAATCAGTTAAGTTTAGTAAAAAATATAAATGAATTTTTTTATAACCTTGATTACCTGGATTTCAAAGAATCTGGCTTTTGGTTACTCAGTCATTTGTTACCTCAGTATGTGAAAGAATTTTAATTTTGTAGTGGCTTTGTTGATATTAATCAGAATATTTCTGATAGTAAATGCTGCCACAAATAGAGAAAACCTAATTCTTAGCTTCAAAGAGTTTATATTCTAGTTACCATATACTTGTACAAGGACACACTGTAAGATAGTAATAATGAAGGAATAAAAGTGCTGGAAGAAATTAAAAAGCAAATAGATGAAAAATAACCTAAGAAGACCTCATAGAAGAGATGACACTTGTAAGACCTTTAAATAAGAAAGTAGCATTCAAATAAATACAACTCTGAACTGATTTTTTAGGAACCATAACCTGAGTTTGTGAACTTGCACTTTCCTGGTATTAATAGGCAGTTGGGAATAATGCTGAGAAAAATTTTAGTATTTTCTGGATTTAAATCTCTTAAGCATCAAAAAGCTGATTATCTTTCAAACTTGAAGCTTTTCTGACCTTTGAAGGTAGTGCTGAATTGAACTAAGAGATTTTAGGCATATTGTAAAGTCATTATTTGTATGTTCTGAATATAAAGTATCTAAGTGCCTGGCTGTGTTCCAAACCCAAGCATAAATTCTTCCTTCTCCCATTATTTTGTAGTATCCCTGTCCCTTCTTCCCTTCATCAATGCTGTTATTGGAAGGAAGTATGCAGGTTCAAAAGCTTTGTGAATTTAGTATCAAATTCATTTCTGATTATGTGTGGTCTGGATAAATAAAATCTACAGGTGAAATGGATATGGATGGTGATAGAAAGTTTAATGAAATGGATTTTGTTTCTTATAGTCATTGTCAACTATAAGCTCTGAAAGAATGTAAAGAGTTATATAAAAGAAGTTTATGAAAGTGAATTCTGTCATAGTCAGTGCTGACCTAATTTAAGACTGTTTATCATATACTTGATAATATGATATGTGACATTTGATATCATATATGACAAAAGAAGAAAGCTTTTGTGTCAAACCAGGTATTCACACAAAACTAAAGTTTACTTCTCTCCCTGTTAAAATAACATGAAGAATTAGTTTGCTCATAATGTAAAGTTTTAAAAAAGTTTTTTCTTCATCATCCAAGTACTCTGTCTAGAAAGCAAAGATTTTAGATCAGAATAATATCCTTGGTCTTCTCATCCTTTATTTCAAAAGCCAAGTCTTCTCACTGTTCAGGGAAAACTGTTACAAACAATTTGTTCATTCACCTTCTATAAGTAAGGGTGCTAAAATAGTTTAACCTATTGCATAGGAGGTGTTTGGGAAGCATTACTGTGGTTAAAAGAGATTTTCTTTCCTGTTGCTGGTTAAACATGTAGAGAAAAAATAATATTAGATTGTATAAAATTCCCAAAAATCTGACAATGTTCTTCACTATCCATGTTATATCCTGTTAATAATTGGTATGATGACAAACAGTGGTATGGTGTTGTTAGTCATGGTTTTAGTTATTCTTTTTTTTTTTTATTAATTAAAAAAAGAATTAACAAAACAATTAGAAATCATTCCAATCTACATGTACAATCAGTAATTCTTAATAACATCACATAGTTGCATATTCATCATTTCTTAGTACATTTGCATCGATTTAGAAAAAGAAATAAAAAGACGACAGAATAAGAATTAAAACAATAATAGAAAGAAAAAAAAACAAAAAAAACAAAAACAAAAAAACTATACCTCACATGCAGCTTCATTCAGTGTTTTAACATAATTGCATTACAATTGGGTAGTATTGTGCTGTCCATTTCTGAGTTTTTATATCCAGTCCCGTTGTACAGTCTGTATCCCTTCATCTCCAATTATCCCTTCTCTTTTTTTTTTTTTTAATTAACGGAAAAAAAGAAATTAACCCAACATTTAGAGATCATACCATTCTACACATGCAATCATTAATTCTTAACATCATCACATAGATGCATGATCATCATTTCTTAGTACATTTGCATTGGTTTAGAAGAACTAGCAACATAACCGAAAAAGATATAGAATGCTAATATAGAGAAAAAAATAAAAGTAATAATAGTAAAATCAAAACAAAACAAAACAAAACAAAACAAAAACCTATAGCTCAGATGCAGCTTCATTCAGTGTTTTAACATGATTACTTTACAATTAGGTATTATTGTGCTGTCCATTTTTGAGTTTTTGTATCTAGTCCTGTTGCACAGTCTGTATCCCTTCAGCTTCAATTACCCATTGTCTTACCCTGTTTCTAACTCCTGCTGAACTCTGTTACCAATGACATATTTCAAGTTTATTCTCAAATGTCCGTTCACATCAGTGGGACCATACAGTATTTGTCCTTTAGTTTTTGGCTGGATTCACTCAGCATAATATTCTCTAGGTCCATCCATGTTATTACATGGTTCATAAGTTTATCTTGTCTTAAAGCTGCATAATATTCCATCGTATGTATATACCACAGTTTGTTTAGCCACTCTTCTGTTGATGGACATTTTGGCTGTTTCCATCTCTTTGCAATTGTAAATAATGCTGCTATAAACATTGGTGTGCAAATGTCCGTTTGTGTCTTTGCCCTTAAGTCCTTTGAGTAGATACCTAGCAATGGTATTGCTGGGTCGTATGGCAATTCTATATTCAGCTTTTTGAGGAACCGCCAAACTGCCTTCCACAGTGGTTGCACCCTTTGACATTCCCACCAACAGTGGATAAGTGTGCCTCTTTCTCCGCATCCTCTCCAGCACTTGTCATTTTCTGTTTTGTTGATAATGGCCATTCTGGTGGGTGTGAGATGATATCTCATTGTGGTTTTGATTTGCATTTCTCTAATGGCCAGGGACATTGAGCATCTCTTCATGTGCCTCTTGGCCATCCGTATTTCCTCTTCTGAGAGGTGTCTGTTCAAGTCTTTTTCCCATTTTGTAATTGGGTTGGCTGTCTTTTTGTTGTTGAGATGAACAATCTCTTTATAAATTCTGGATACTAGACCTTTATCTGATATATCATTTCCAAATATTGTCTCCCATTGTGAAGGCTGTCTTTCTACTTTCTTGATGAAGTTCTTTGATGCACAAAAGTGTTTAATTTTGAGGAGTTCCCATTTATTTATTTCTTTCTTCAGTGCTCTTGCTTTAGGTTTAAGGTCCATAAAACCGCCTCCAGTTGTAAGATCCATAAGATATCTCCCAACATTTTCCTCTAACTGTTTTATGGTCTTAGACCTAATGTTTAGATCTTTGATCCATTTTGAGTTAACTTTTGTATAGGGTGTGAGAGATGGGTCTTCTTTCATTCTTTTGCATATGGATATCCAGTTCTCTAGGCACCATTTATTGAAGAGACTGCTCTGTCCCAGGTGAGTTGGCTTGACTGCCTTATCAAAGATCAAATGTCCATAGATGAGAGGGTCTATATCTGAGCACTCTATTCGATTCCATTGGTCGATATATCTATCTTTATGCCAATACCATGCTGTTTTGACCACTGTGGCTTCATAATATGCCTTAAAGTCAGGCAGCGCGAGACCTCCAGCTTCGTTTTTTTTCCTCAAGATGTTTTTAGCAATTCGGGGCACCCTGCCCTTCCAGATAAATTTGCTTATTGGTTTTTCTATTTCTGAAATATAAGTTGTTGGGATTTTGATTGGTATTGCATTGAATCTGTAAATCAATTTAGGTAGGATTGACATCTTAACTATATTTAGTCTTCCAATCCATGAACACGGTATGCCCTTCCATCTATTTAGGTCTTCTGTGATTTCTTTTAGCAGTTTTTTGTAGTTTTCTTTATATAAGTTTTTTGTCTCTTTAGTTAAATTTATTCCTAGGTATTTTATTCTTTTAGTTGCAATTGTAAATGGGATTCGTTTCTTGATTTCCCCCTCAGCTTGTTCATTACTAGTGTATAGAAATGCTACAGATTTTTGAATGTTGATCTTGTAACCTGCTACTTTGCTGTACTCATTTATTAGCTCTAGTAGTTTTGTTGTGGATTTTTCCGGGTTTTCGACATATAGTATCATATCGTCTGCAAACAGTGATAGTTTTACTTCTTCCTTTCCAATTTTGATGCCTTGTATTTCTTTTTCTTGTCTAATTGCTCTGGCTAGAACCTCCAACACAATGTTGAATAATAGTGGTGATAGTGGACATCCTTGTCTTGTTCCTGATCTTAGGGGGAAAGTTTTCAATTTTTCCCCATTGAGGATGATATTAGCTGTGGGTTTTTCATATATTCCCTCTATCATTTTAAGGAAGTTCCCTTGTATTCCTATCTTTTGAAGTGTTTTCAACAGGAAAGGATGTTGAATCTTGTCGAATGCCTTCTCTGCATCAATTGAGATGATCATGTGATTTTTCTGCTTTGATTTGTTGATACGGTGTATTACATTAATTGATTTTCTTATGTTGAACCATCCTTGCATACCTGGGATGAATCCTACTTGGTCATGATGTATAATTCTTTTAATGTGTTGTTGGATACGATTTGCTAGAATTTTATTGAGGATTTTTGCATCTGTATTCATTAGAGAGATTGGTCTGTAGTTTTCTTTTTTTGTAATATCTTTGCCTGGTTTTGGTATGAGGGTGATGTTGGCTTCATAGAATGAATTAGGTAGTTTTCCCTCCACTTCGATTTTTTTGAAGAGTTTGAAGAGAATTGGTACTAATTCTTTCTGGAACGTTTGGTAGAATTCACATGTGAAGCCATCTGGTCCTGGACTTTTCTTTTTAGGAAGCTTTTGAATGACTAATTCAATTTCTTTACTTGTGATTGGTTTGTTGAGGTCATCTATGTCTTCTTGAGTCAAAGTTGGTTGTTCATGTCTTTCCAGGAACCCATCCATTTCCTCTAAATTGTTGTATTTATTAGCGTAAAGTTGTTCATAGTATCCTGTTATTACCTCCTTTATTTCTGTGAGGTCAGTAGTTATGTCTCCTCTTCCATTTCTGATCTTATTTATTTGCATCCTCTCTCTTCTTCTTTTTGTCAATCTTGCTAAGGGCCCATCAATCTTATTGATTTTCTCATAGAACCAACTTCTGGCCTTATTGATTTTCTCTATTGTTTTCATGTTTTCAATTTCATTTATTTGTGCTCTAATCTTTGTTATTTCTTTCCTTTTGCTTGCTTTGGGGTTAGCTTGCTGTTGTTTCTCCAGTTCTTCCAAATGGATAGTTAATTCCTGAATTTTTGCCTTTTCTTCTTTTCTGATATAGGCATTTAGAGCAATAAATTTCCCTCTTAGCACTGCCTTTGCTGCGTCCCATAAGTTTTGATATGTTGTGTTTTCATTTTCATTCGCCTCGAGGTATTTGCTAATTTCTCTTGCAATTTCTTCTTTGACCCAGTCGTTGTTTAGGAGTGTGTTGTTGAGCCTCCACGTATTTGTGAATTTTCTGGCACTCTGCCTATTATTGATTTCCAACATCATTCCTTTATGGTCCGAGAAAGTGTTGTGTAAGATTTCAATCTTTTTAAATTTGTTGAGACTTGCTTTGTGACCCAGCATATGGTCTATCTTTGAGAATGATCCATGAGCACTTGAGAAAAAGGTGTATCCTGCTGTTGTGGGATGTAATGTCCTATAAATGTCTATTAAGTCTAGTTCATTTATAGTAATATTCAGATTCTCTATTTCTTTGTTGATCCTCTGTCTAGATGTTCTGTCCCTTGATGAGAGTGGTGAGTTGAAGTCTCCAACTATTATGGTATATGAGTCTATTTCCCTTTTCAGTGTTTGCAGTATATTCCTCATGTATTTTGGGGCATTCTGATTCGGTGCGTAAATATTTATGATTGTTATGTCTTCTTGTTTAATTGTTCCTTTTATTAGTATATAGTGTCCTTCTTTGTCTCTTTTAACTGTTTTACATTTGAAGTCTAATTTGTTGGATATTAGTATAGCCACTCCTGCTCTTTTCTGGTTGTTATTTGCATGAAATATCTTTTCCCAACCTTTCACTTTCAACCTATGTTTATCTTTGGGTCTAAGATGTGTTTCCTGTAGACAGCATATCGAAGGATCCTGTTTTTTAATCCATTCTGCCAATCTATGTCTTTTGATTGGGGAATTCAGTCCATTGACATTTAGTGTTATTACTGTTTGGATAATATTTTCCTCTAACATTTTGCCTTTTGTATTATATATATCATATCTGATTTTCCTTCTTTCTACACTCTTTTCCATATCTCTCTCTTCTGTCTTTTTGTATCTGACTCTAGTGCTCCCTTTAGTATTTCTTGCAGAGCTGGTCTCTTGGTCACAAATTCTTTCAGTGACTTTTTGTCTGAGAATGTTTTAATTTCTCCCTCATTTTTGAAGGATAATTTTGCTGGATATAGGAGTCTTGGTTGGCAGTTTTTCTCTTTTAGTATTTTAAATATATCATCCCACTGTCTTCTAGCTTCCATGGTTTCTGCTGAGAAATCTACACAAAGTCTTATTGGGTTTCCCTTGTATGTAATGGATTGTTTTTCTCTTGCTGCTTTCAAGATCTTCTCTTTCTCTTTGACCTCTGACATTCTAACTAGTAAGTGTCTTGGAGAACGCCTATTTGGGTCTAATCTCTTTGGGGTGCGCTGCACTTCTTGGATCTGTAATTTTAGGTCTTTCATAAGAGTTGGGAAATTTGCAGTGATAATTTCTTCCATTAGTTTTTCTCCTCCTTTTCCCTTCTCTTCTCCTTCTGGGACACCCACAACATGTATATTTGTGCGGTTCATATTGTCCTTGAGTTCCCTGATACCCTGTTCAAATTTTTCCATTCTTTTCCCTATAGTTTCTGTTTCTTTTTGGAATTCAGATGTTCCATCCTCCAAATCACTAATTCTATCTTCTGTCTCTTTAAATCTATCATTGTAGCTATCCATTATTTTTTCTATGTTTGCTACTTTATCCTTCACTTCCATAAGTTCTGCGATTTGTTTTTTCAGTTTTTCTATTTCTTCTTTATGTTCAGCCCATGTCCTCTTCATGTCCTCCCTCAATTTATCGATTTCATTTTTGAAGAGGTTTTCCATTTCTGTTCGTATATTCAGCATTAGTTGTCTCAGCTCTTGTGTCTCATTTGAGCTATTGGTTTGTTCCTTTGACTGAGCCATATTCTCAATCTTTTGAGCGTGGACAGTTATCTTCTGCTGCTGGCGTCTGGGCATTTATTCAGATTTCTCTTGGTGTTGGACCCAGCAAGGTTGTAATATTTTTCTGTGAAATCTCTGGGTTCTGTTTTTCTTATCCTGCCCAGTAGGTGGCGCTCGTGGCACACGTTTGTCTGCGGGTCCCACCAGTAAAAGGTGCTGTGGGACCTTAAACTTTGGAAAACTCTTGCCGTCCTGGGGGTTCGCTAGCCGAAGCGGCTTGAGCCGGCCCGGGGTCCGAACGCAGGGAGGGTTGCTGGTCGCCGCAGCCAGGGAAAGAGCCCGTCCGAATTTCCTAGTCGGCCCTGGGCAACAAGCGTGGCGGGAGGGCGCCAGCGGCAGCGGCCCGCCCGAGAGAGTGCACGTTCCCCGGGAGTCACGGGTTTGGAAGTGGCCTCCCGCACCCGTCACCGTTCTCCGCGGCCTGGGGGTTTCCGATCCAATTCTCTCAGTTGGTCTGGGGGCTGCGCGTGGTGTGGGTGCCAGCCGCCTTGGTTTCAGGGGACCACCTCTCCAATTCTCCCAGCCGGCCCGGGAAGGGGGAAGGGAGTAACTCCGGCCGCTTGCCACCCCGCCCGGTAAGGCCCGCGCGCCTCGGCGATCTCACCCGAGCTGCTTCTCTCAGCCAGCCAGCCGTTCCAGGATGGGGTACGCTGTCTTTTTTATCTCTGTTGTGGCTTTGGGCGCTTTCTGTATCGTTTCTACTCCCCTAGTAGGTGTCCTGGAGAAGAAACTAAGATCCGCGCGTCTTACTAAGCCGCCATCTTCCAGGAAGTCCGGTTTTAGTTATTCTTTAAAAAGCTATAAATCATACAAAGAGCCAAATTGTCAGTTTCACTGCTTTGCTCTAATACTTCTCTAAAAGTATATGTGGTCAGCTATAGGCCAGAGCTCCATCCGTAACAAGGAAAAACTTTAAAAGAAAAGCAGGACATATATATATTTTTTTATACGTATATATTATATATATTATTTTAGCTGTTAATATAACTGGTAAATGTGTAAAAGTGACACATTAATATAGAAACATCTGGGTTCTTAATACAAAACAACTGTCTAATGTTTTTATTTCTGCAAGTAGCCTCATTTTAAAATGCTTATAAAATGAGTAGAACATGTGGAATAAAAATAAATAATAGGGGGAACAAATACTAAAATAAGTTTAGTTTGAAATGCTAGTGATCAATGAAAGCGAGGGGTAAGGAGTATGGTAAGTATAATCTTTTTTTTTTCCTTTTCTGTTTTTGTTTTATTTCTTTTTCTATTGTCTTTTTATTTCTTTTTCTGAATTGATGCAAATGTTCTAAGAAATGATGAATATGCAACTAAGTGATGATATTGTGAATTACTGATTATATAAGTTAATGTTTTATTTGGTTTGTTAAAAATGTTTAATTAATAAACAAATTTTGGGGGGGATGGGCTGAACCTCAGCCAGCACCCACTGTGCCGCGGCCTGGGGATCCGGTCGAGGGGAGAGAGAAGGGGTGCTTGGGAGAAGCCCCCAGCTCTCTCCCTTGGAGGCAAGGAGGGCGGGGGCCTTGGCGAATGGCTTTCTGGCTGGCCACTTGCAGAGGTTTGGATTCAGGATTTGTTCCTAGTGTCCAAGATTTTGATAAGAAACTTACGGAGGCTGATGCTTACCTACAAATCTTGATAGAACAATTAAAGCTTTTTGATGACAAACTGCAAAACTGCAAAGATGATGAACAGAGAAAGAAGATTGAAACTCTCAAAGAGACGACAAATAGCATGGTAGAATCAATTAAACACTGCATCGTATTGCTGCAAATTGCTAAAAGTACTATTAATCCTGTAGATGCAATATATCAACCTAGCCCCCTGGAACCTGTGATCAGCGCTGTGCCTTCTCAGACTGTCTTACCTCCAGAACCTGTTCAATTGTGTAAGTCAGAGCAGCGTCCATCTTCCCTACCAGTTGGACCTGTATTAGCTACCCTGGGACATCATCAGACTCCAACACCAAATAGTACAGGCAGTGGGCACTCACCACCTAGTAGCAGTCTAACGTCTCCAAGCCATGTCAACTTGTCTCCAAATACAGTCCCGGAGTCTCTTATTCTAGCAGTGAGGATGAATTCTATGATGCTGATGAATTCCATCAAAGTGGTTCATCCCCAAAGCGTTTAATAGATTCCTCTGGATCTGCCTCGGTTTTGACACATAGCAGCTCAGGAAATAGTCTAAAGCGCCCAGATACCACAGAATCACTGAATTCTTCCATGTCCAATGGAACAAGTGATGCTGACCTTTTTGATTCGCATGATGACAGAGATGACGAAGGGGATGCGGGGTCAGTGGAAGAACACAAGAGCGTTATCATGCATCTCTTGTCACAAGTTAGACCTGGAATGGATCTTACTAAGGTAGTTCTGCCAACATTTATTCTGGAAAGAAGATCTCTTTTAGAGATGTATGCAGATTTTTTCGCACATCCGGACCTGTTTGTGAGCATTAGTGATCAGAAGGATCCCAAGGATCGAATGGTCCAGGTTGTGAAATGGTACCTCTCAGCCTTTCATGCAGGAAGGAAAGGATCAGTGGCCAAAAAGCCATATAACCCTATCTTGGGTGAGATCTTTCAGTGTCATTGGACATTACCAAATGACACTGAAGAGAACACAGAGCTAGTTTCGGAAGGACCAGTTCCCTGGGTTTCCAAAAACAGTGTAACATTCGTGGCTGAGCAGGTTTCCCATCATCCACCCATTTCAGCTTTTTATGCTGAGTGTTTTAACAAGAAGATACAATTCAATGCTCACATATGGACCAAATCAAAATTTCTTGGGATGTCGATTGGTGTACACAACATAGGGCAGGGCTGTGTCTCATGTCTAGACTATGATGAACATTGCATTCTCACATTTCCCAATGGTTATGGAAGATCTATCCTCACAGTGCCCTGGGTGGAGCTAGGAGGAGAATGTAATATTAATTGTTCCAAAATGGGCTATAGTGCAAATATCGTCTTCCACACTAAACCTTTCTATGGAGGCAAGAAGCACAGAATTACAGCCGAGATTTTTTCTCCAAATGACAAGAAGTCTTTTTGCTCAATTGAAGGGGAATGGAATGGTGTAATGTATGCAAAATATGCAACAGGGGAAAATGCAGTCTTTATAGATACCAAGAAGTTGCCTATCATCAAGAAGAAAGTGAGAAAGTTGGAAGATCAGAATGAGTATGAATCCCGCTGCCTTTGGAAGGATGTCACTTTCAACTTAAAAATCAGAGACATTGATGCAGCAACCGAAGCAAAGCACAGACTTGAAGAAAGGCAAAGAGCAGAAGCCCGAGAAAGAAAGGAGAAGGAAATTCAGTGGGAGACAAGGTTATTTCATGAAGATGGAGAATGTTGGGTTTATGATGAACCATTACTGAAACGTCTTGGAGCTGCCAAGCATTAGACAGGGCAATAGGCATAATTAAGCAACAATCTTCCTTTGGGAGAACTTGTTCACTCCCTTTATACTGCAGTGGTTCCTATCTCAGGGATACTGGAGTTTCTGATGCAGATGAACAATTAAAGCAAGAAAAGCTTTCCTTTTACCCTCTTCCATGGCAGTTATGATGTTGACTTGAGTCCTGAGAAAAACTTCAGGTTTTAAAAACAAGATGTCTGCTCCTCCAATTTCCACGCTTTGAAAAGCATTTATAAATCCCAGTCTCAGACTCTGCACTCCAATACTGCTGTTGAGATATATGTTTCCTAGTTCATATAATCTTGAGTTCTATATATATCTATACAGATATATACATATACATATATAATATACCTGATTCCAGATTTTGCATAAATACTACACCTGCTGTAAATACTGATTCCTCTTAAGTTTTAGAAAATTAGTGCAATGTATTAAAATCAAGTGTTAGGAAATTTCATGGTCTTACCTACAAAAACTTTTTTTTTTTGCAATTAAACTATTAAATTGTATCTAATCCTGGACTATAATTTAATTATACTCGGTGCTTCTTAACCCTTCATAAAGTAATTTTCCAACCTTAAAAAAAATAATAAAATAAAAAAAATAAACAAATTTTTAAAAAAATAGAGCTTAGATTATAAGCTTTAACTGCTATTTTTAAATTCTGAAATGCTTTTCTCTTTGCATAACCTAGTAGTTCCCTGGAACTTTAAATAGCCATGTAACACCTGAGATTCAGATTTAGTTCTCCAGCTCTGAGAGTCAGCATAAGTCCATCCAACAACTGTTAAAAATAAAAAACTGAAAGAGATCAAACTCCGATTAAAGAGGTGATAAAATATACAAGGTAAAGAATAATATTGTCTGTATTTTAAAGCTTTAACTTTTGTGTGAAATAGAAAGAAAAATGTTTATTTTGTTCAAAATTTAAATTTTCTGTAACACACTCTGTAATCTGTCTGGTCAGTTAATTTAAATGCCCTAATTCGGCTTTGTTTGATTTAGAACCTAGAATAAATTATAAAATCTTAATATTCTGTACTAGTTACTGTTATACCATGGTTCATTTCAGAGTGTTTTGGGCAGAAAATGAAAAAGTATTTGCAAAGTCCCTTGAAGGACTAGAAAAAGTAGAACTATATAAACTTCCCCACCTTGAGAATGCCTGACATTTTCTTAAGCAATAAGGGCTCCCAATTTAATAAGCCAAGGCCTCAATTTTGAGGCTTGCCTTTATAAAACTTACTTCTGTAATAGCAAACTGAACCTACTAATGATTAATGCTTAAGAGTCATTTCCAGAGAATCTCTGCTGTTACTCAAATGCAGTCTCTCTCTAAATCAAACTCTGATCTTCCCCCTATGTGGCCTTGGTGTCATGAAACATAGCTGGCCCTGGCACCATGAGACATAAGTTCCAAGGATGAGCCTGGCCCTGGCATTCTGTTTTAATTGACCAAAAGAGGGTAAAAATAGAGTTTCAATGACTAAGAGACTTCAAACCAAGACAAGAGTTCATTCTGGAAGTTACTCTTTTGCAAGTTTCAGCCAGATACTGCAAGCTGCCACAATATGGCAACCCCCAACCAAAAGTGTTCCTGGAAACCCTGAAAAATATCCTGCACTCTATAAAACTTTACTTAAGTTTGTTCTTCAAAACCCTCCAGATTATTCCAATGCCAGAGAAGCTCTGAAACCCAGAAATACTGGAATCTCTAAGATCAACTCGTTTCATCATTTCATCCCTTTGCCCCTTAATAACAACACCCCTTTTCAGCCTTGAAGCAGTTAGAAAGTCATTGCCCGTATATCCCTCAAGATTGAGAGATAGTCATCAAATGAGAGGGAGGAATTATAATGAAGAAATCAGGATTTAAGGGATGATTTTGATGACTGAATCATTATATGAATATTCCTTTTTGCTTCCTGATATATTGGAGCAGACAAAGGGAAACTCCTGAAATCTCTAAATTGTAATCCAGAGGCCTTGATCTCTGATAATGATTGTATAGCCTTTATCTTCTGCCCCTGTGACTATAAAAACCTTGTGATTAACTTTCATTTGTAACCAGTTATCTAGTTTTTCAACGTTAGAGTCTTGCAATCATTAAAGACAGCCCCTAATGTTTATTAATGAAGGGTCTTGGGTCAGCTCAGAACTAACCCACCCCAAGTCCAAAGTAACCCTGATAACCAAGACTGGGTCTAATCAAAATGGGCCCACCTGACATGGGCAGTAGTCTTTAACCCACAGTCACCTACACCTCATTCCACCATTTCCCTCCATATGTTCTGTGACTAAGCCTGTAATCAATTTGTGCATGCTCAATAATCAGATCCCCTCCAATTACATCACCTGGGGCCACTGTGCTCATTATCCTAAACCCAGTCCATCTTTTTCTCTAATAAAACTATCAGAATTACTGCAGTTTGAGGAGACAGATTTTGGGCCACTAGGCCATCTTCTCTCTTCCCACGTACCTACTGATAAACTCTTCCTCTCTTTGAAACCCCAATGTCTCAGGAATTGGTTATGGAGCATGTCGGGCAAAAGAATCCACGGCCTTTCTCTGATAACAAAGTGACAGGAAAATAGCCCCTGGCTGGGGGTAGGGAGACACGGGAACTGGACAGAGTGGGAATGAAACATGATCTCAGGTCTTCAGGGGTGACCACACAGGCAGGTGAAAGAAAATATGCTATAAAAGGAGTGGTTGCAAAGGGAGATGGGGTCCAGGCTGGAGGATGAAGTTCCTTTTTTAGTAGTCAACATCTTAGTTTCCTTGGGCTGCCATCACAAATGACCACAAATAGGTGAGTTAAAACAACAGAAATGTATTTGCTCAATGTTCTGGAGGCCACACATCTGAATTCACAATATTGGCAGTGCCACGTTGCCTCTGGGAGTTCTAGCATAGAATCCTCTGCATTTTCCAGCTTCTGAGGCCCCAGCCTTCCTTGCTATGGCTGTGTCACTCCCATCTCTGCCTCCCTCTTCTCAAGGCTGCCTTCCCTATGTGAACATCTGTCAGTCTTCAAATCCCTCTCTGATTAGAAGGACACCAGTCATCGGATAGGGTCCAGCGTACTCCGGGAAGACCTCCTTTTCACCTGATTACATCTGCAAAGAAGGTCATATTCATAGGCGCCAGTGGTCGGGACCCAACATGTATTTTATGGGGCACAATTCAACCCACCACAGTAAATACGTTTTTCTGTTCATTTATAAAATTATACCTGTGCATGGCAAGCAGAATTCAGTTTATAAGAATACAGAAAGTAGTTTCATTGTTGCTGATGACCATTTTTCACTTACTTAAATAATCACTGAGTGATCACTTTTAGATCTTCTGATAGATCTTCTGATATCTGGGCAACGACTCTCTAACTGCTTCAAGGCTGAAAAGGGGTGTTGTTATTAAGGGGCAAAGGGATGAAATGATGAAACGAGTTGATCTTAGAGAGTCCAGTATTTTTAGGTTTCAGAGCTTCTCTGGCATTGAAACAATCTGGGGGGTTTTGAAGAACAAACTTAAGTAAAATTTTATAGAGCACGGGGTATATTTCAGGGTTTCCAGGAACACTTGGTTGGGGGTTGCCATATTGTGGCAGCTTGCAGCTTCTGATAGAAGATCTAAACATTACAACTTTAAATAATACCTCTAGAGCAGCAGTGGCTCAGTGGCAGGGTTCTCACCTGCCATGCCAGAGACTGGGGTTCGGTTCCCAGTACCTGCCCATGTAACACAAACAAACAAACATTAAACGGTACTTCTATTTTGGGATTTTTCCATTTCAGACAGTATCTTTGAATCCTCAGACATGAACAAAAAGGGAAATTAGCATGCATACCCTATCTTCTTCCTCATCTCCTCCACGCCTTCCTGATTTGTAATTGTATTTTTATTTTATTCTTCTAAAAGTTGCCTTTCCAACTTTGTTAATTACATTGTTGTATATTCTTCTGGCAATTGCTTCCATGACTTTAATCAGTATATCCACACTTGTATGTATCAAAATATCATGGTAGGTTGAGTTATGTACCACAGGAAAACAAAACATGCTTAATCTTAATCCCGTTCCTGTGGGTGTGAACCCATGGTAAATAGGACCTTTTGAAGATGTTATCTACAGTGCCCAGCTCAGTGAAGGTGGATCTTAATCCTGTTACTGGAGGTTTTAGAAAGAGAAAAGCAGCTAGGAGCTGGAAGCTTGAAGGTGGAAGCCACTGGAATCTGGAAGAGAAAAGAGAAGACATCACCATGTGATGGGGAAGCCAAGGGACCCAAGGATAGTCATAATGAGACACTAGCTACTCTGAGAGGAAACCAGTCTTTCAGCTTCCAAAGCTGCGGGCCAGTAAAGTCCTGATTCTAAGCCAACCCACTGTGTGGTATTTGTCACAGCAGCCAGGAAACTAAGACTGATGGCATCCTTGCTGTGAAAGGTAAGGATATTAGCATAGTTATGTTTCCTTCCCTTAGCCGCCTCCTATTTCTGCTTCTTATATCATCAAGTTTGTAAATGTTTATGCCAGCTAACTAAAAGTCTCTCACTTGCTTTGTCTATAAGTCAACTCTATGAACTTAACAACTAATGAATGCATTGGCAATATTGTAACTATGAAGATAATATTCAATGTACAACTGAGAAGCATGATTGACCCAGAGAGAAGAAAAACACTCCTTGTGTCATTAGCATTTCAAAATTAAATTGTATAAGTCCATAATTAGTGAATTATATTAAAAACCAAGGTAGTGTATACTCAAAACCCATCACTTCCTAATTATTTCATTACATTTTACAATTATCTGTGCTTTTGAGCTTATTCACACCTATCGTACCTGCATTTTCCACTTAATGGTGCCTAATGCACATCTCTGCCCAATTCTGCCTTCAGAGACGTCATTAGTAGATAAAATTGGTGATGGTGGAGGAACTGACCTTATGGACATTGGAAAATGCTACAAAGGAAGGCTTGATTTATTGTTCCTGTGGATTTGACTTGAGAAAGTAATGGAGAAAATGTTAGTAATGTACAAACTTTTGTTGTACTATGTTCATGGTCACCACGTTGCTAATACCACAAAAAATTAAGGAAATATTTTTGCAGTATTTGAAAACTACTATCCAATTCAAATAAGACACTCAGGCTATTGACAGATGAATTCCAACATACGTAGCACTGAACATGAAATTGGGTTCAGCTCGATGAGTATAATTTGTATGAGGAGGAGAAATAGTATAACAGTAGATGACACATCAGATTTGATGACATTAAATTTGTTGGGTCAAGCAGTGCGGATTGGGGTGCAATCCACGTGTCAAATCATGGTTAAATTGCAGGCAAAGGACATGAATTTGGCACAAGCCATCTGAAAGAATCCACTGGTTCGGTAGAATTTATGATAAAGAGTATCATGTATCATGCTAATATTCAGAATCTATGTGCCTCACATTGGTAAAATTCATAATAAATTTAGATGCCCATGTAAGTGTCTCTGGTATTTTGTTGTTCTTATTTTTGAGAGCTACTTATTCAACATTTGTGACAGCAGCCTCACTTCAGGGGCTTGTCTGATCTCTTACATGAGAAAACAGGAGAAAGTGGGGAGAAATGCCTCCGCGCCACAGCTCCTGGGCCGTCGTGCTCTCAGGAGCTGTAGTATTTATCAGTGGACCCAACCTCTGAGGATTGGGGCACCCAGGCTGGGAAAGCAGCAGGGAAGACCGGGCCAGGCAAGACCTCTGAGCTCCCACCTGCCCATCTCCAGCCCCGCCTGCCTCGGGGGGCGGGGGGGAAGGGGTGCAGCTGGGAGACTCGGTGAGATCTTGGCTCTCAGGATGAGGATGTGCAGGCTAGGAGAAAAGCAAGGACAAGGGAAACGTTCACCTCCTCCCCTATCCCCGCACCTACAATAGGACGTGGTGTTCAAACAGCTTGTGGCGCTCACTGGCAAGGGGGTCAAAGAGAACCCGGAAGCCACCCCGCTGGGAGCCTCTCGGGGCTGGGCAGGTTCCCTACTGCAGGGATGGGGCAGGATGCAAACTCACTTTTGTTTTCTGCCTGTCCCTCCCAGGAGCACATTTGCACTCTCAAACCTCAGCCAGGCTCACTTCAGGCGTTGCGGGAAATTTTGATGGGCAGTTTCAAGACAACTGGCTCAGAGTTCTGCAAAAGCATCTCTCTGTGTTTCCGGAGAAATTGTGAAATGTGGGAATAATTGCTCTAACTAGGAGTGGGCGTTCTGTTCACAAAGATTGATTGCCTTTGACTTCCAGACATTTCGACAGAAAACCACAAACCTAGAAGCATTGTATTTATCCTTCTGAGAAACCATCCTAAGGAAAGGAACCAATATTCAGGAAGGGCTTTTTATGTAACTGTCTCAAATCAGACGATGGGATGATGTGAGGACATAATATATATAAAATCAAACCTCTCGGCATACTGGAAAAAATTTAAAAGGTTCAATTTCAGGAGATTTAAAAATAGAATATTATCTAGTCATTAATACGCCATTCCAAATAAAATTTTAAGACTGTGGAAATGCTTAATTTATAATATTAAGTTAAAAAGCATATAAATGAATGAGATTAATCCCACTGAATCGTATGCCTGGGAGTGATTGAGATGGGAAAGTTTATGTTGTACATATGTTTCCACAATTTAGGAAAAAAGAGCAACTAAAGAGACAGTGATAATTAAATGCAATACAGGGTCCTGGATGGGATCTAATATGGAGGAGAAAAGGCTCAAAAGGATATTACTGGGGCATATTAAAAAGTGGAACATTGACTGCAAACTTTATATGACTATTAGATTTCTTGAACTTGATAATGGTACGTAAGGCAGTTAGAGAAGTGAATATCCTTCTTCTTTGGAAATGAATATGGAAATATTAAGTGTTCAAGGAGGATGATGTATGCAACCTACTCTCAAATATTCAGAAAATAGAGAGAGAAAGAGAAAGAGAGAGCAGATGGAACAGATGATAGAGAAAGGAAAGGAGGAAAGAAAGAAGGAAGGAAGGGCAAATGTGGCAAAACATTAAAATTGGTGGCTCTGCGCATCTGGGGGTGGGTGGATTTCTCTGAATGGGTTTTGTATAATTTTTGCTACTTTCCTGTAAATTTGAAAATAATTCAAAATAAAAATTTTAAAAATAGACAAGTAGAGTGGTGCCATGACTGAGGGCAGCTGCTCTGGAACCAGAGCCTCGTCCCTCTGTCTTTCTCTCCCTCGTTAGCCAGCTGGCCGCGGGCACCTCGCGCCAGTCCCTTAATCCCCAGCTTTCTCATCCATGCAAAGCGGAGCAGAGTAACATGTTTCTCTGCGGTGGTTATAAGGAAACAGTGAGATGATTCTCAGGGCTTGACACAAAGGAAGTCTCCACCACCGTCTGTCTCAGCTCTGTTATCTCATCCACGACAAAATCAAACCACAGGCAAAATCCTGAAGCCAGACATCACAAACCGCTCCCAGTGCCTGTCACTGGGTGGTGCAACTACGGGGCATGCCTTGTCTTCATTCGGACTTTCTGGGTTAGGATTCTTCATGTACCCCATTGCTTGTCCATTTCACAATAGTTCTATCAGGGTTGCCTCTTTGCTTTGGGGTCTGTGAGTCCTTAAGTCGGGGGCTCTGTCCTGAAGAGCCTAGCACAGGACCTGACAAGTAATAGATGTTCAATAGGACATTACACATTCAGGGTCTTTGGAGAGTGTTTCAGAGCTCTACTGCTGTTTAACAAAATACAGTAGCTTAAAATGACAGCAATTTCTTCCTTCCCATGATTCAGTGGGACGGGAAGCGGCAGGACTTGGTCTGGCAGGTCTTTTGCTCCAGTAAGCGTCACACCTCTGTGCATAACGGAAAGGAGCGGGGGCAAGATCCGAGGATCTTAACGTTACTGGCTGCTCAGTGCTCCAGAGAGCTGCTCTTTCTCCACCTGGCCTCTTGTCATTCCTTAGAATAGTGCCAGCCTCTTCCAACAAGGCAGCTGCTTTCCAGAGACAGAATTTGTGCACACCAGAGGGTCTGTCCATGGAGACCACCTTTGGCATCTACCGAACAGAGCCTCTGATTAGAGGAAAAGAAGAAAACATTTCAAAATGTAGCATTTCGTCATGCTTGGAAATCAGCATTTGCTGATCTGCAGTCTTTGCCGTTGCTTGACTGTGAGAGTCCCAGGGCTACCCTCAGTAGCTGCTCCCAGTTCCACTATTGAATTTTGAGAGCTCTTTATATATTTTAAGACCGACCTTGGATTGCAAATAAACCATGAGCTCAGAATCCAGATCACTTGAGGGTCACAGCCTAGGACCCTCAAGTGAGGTACCCCTATACCTCAGTTTCCTCATCTGTAAACAGACTGGTGAGAGGATTTAATGAGTTGACTTACGTGCTATTCTGAGAGCAATGCCCAGCTGGTGTAAGCACTGTGAATGTGCTGTTATTACCGCAGAACTAGAAAAACAGGTGCAGTGCAAAGAGGGTGGTCTCTGGAAACAGTTCTTGAAATGTGCTATTTGTGCTGCATTCAATTCTAAATATTTTGTAATTTCCATTCTAATATTTCCTTTGAGACATGAATTAACAGTGTGGTTTTCAGTGTTTACATGTACG